>NW_026526821.1:82460299-83060299 GCF_024362965.1 Panthera pardus
AGGAGTTGTGGGACTTTAAATGGAAAGCAATGGGGATGGGGAAAGGAGAAAGAATAGTAGCTGGGCAGAGACAATATCAATTGTCTCATTTTTACATAAAGGCTATGGTAAGACTAGTCTGTCCTGCAGCTGGGATGTATGTGCGGCCATGATGTGTGTGACTTCCAGGTCATGCCTTTAAAGGGAGGAAGCTTACCTTGAATTCCCACCACCCTCTGTCCCGCCACTAGTGACAGAGGTGTGGACCTACCAGGAGACATCCTAGATGGTGCACATAGGACTATGCCTATGACTGGAATAGCAACAAAATAAAAAGCCCTCATCCCAAAGGGTGCCATGGGGGTCAGCCCTAGATTGTGTATATTCAGACTGTTACCTAAAAGAGAAATGACATTCTGTCTTGTTTAAACCATGATTGTTTTGGTTTTTTTTCCTGAAGTAGCCAAACCTGCAGCTTAATTAATGTAGCACTGAAGCATTTCATTCAAGACACCTCCTAGCCAAGGTGGTAAACTACAGGAGCTTTGCTGTGATAATCCGGACGGATCAAGTCCCAAATGCATTTTTCAAAAGTTGCTTCAGATTCTCCTTCTGTGTGAGAATACTCTTATCAGTACCTGGGGGGGCTAATCTGAACCCTGAATTTAGGAAGTTAAATGAGCTCTGTGGGAACCATAGGTGTTGGGTGAGAGTGGGATAAACAAGCTATTAGAAAGAGGGAGACAAGAGGGCACCCAGGCCCGTGGGACTTGACTGTAGCCAGAACAAATGACCACGTATCTGGGGAAAGAGTAGTTCTCAAAGCAGGATTATTCAGCCATAGAGGAAGACAAATGCCAGTGGAATGGTCCTTGCTTTGCACAGGGGAGAGGAATTTCACTAAGCTCTCTTAGACTGTTTCTGGCCTCAGTAGAGCTGCAGGAGTGGGATGGAAAGGGGTTGTTTCTCCTTGGCAAAACACCTCTGAGTGTTCGACCTGCACCAGGCTCTTCCCAGTGGTTAAGTGAGGCCACTTAACTTTTAATTCATCGAATCACCTTTGCTCTGATGCCTGTTCGCCAGGTCATCTTCTGCCGCAATTCGGTTTCACACCTGGAGTTCCTACAGTGAAAATGCTGATCAAAGAGATTTTGAGCGTTTCTGGTCTTTGTGACGTGGATGGCTCACGGCAAATAAAAAAGTCGCTGCAGGTTAAGGTTTGGCTTCCCAAGTAGCTAGCATGGAGAGTGAATAAGGTAGATGGCACCAACACAGGAGACTGGGGTGCACATGGAGTTGAGTTTCTCTCTACAACTTAATATACTTGCATTCTGGTGTCTGCCTCAAGCTTGGGTGCTTTTCAGTGGAATGAGAGAATTCAGCCCTGCTAACCTCTCAGTGAGTCTCTGGGATCACTGAGTAGGTGAAAACTCCACTGGGTGGTCCTGCCCTTATCCATTAGGAATCTTTTGGGTCAATGGTTGTTAGCTTTTTATTTATTTATTTTTTTAACGTTTATTTATTTTTTTTTGAGACAGAGAGAGACAGAGCATGAACGGGGGAGAGTCAGAGAGAGGGAGACACAGAATCTGAAACAGGCTCCAGGCTCTGAGCTGTCAGCACAGAGCCTGACGCGGGGCTCGAACTCACAGACTGAGAGATCATGACCTGAGCCGAAGTCGGACGCTTAACCGACTGAGCCACCCAGGCGCCCCAGCTTTTTATTTTTGATGAGCAAGACATTTGCTGGATGGGTCCACCCCATGCATATTCCCCGTGTTATATTCGACTCCAGAACTTTTGCCCTTACCCTGTGCCTTTTTTCTCTCCCACTCAGAACAGCACATCGGAGTGTAAGAATGCTTTCCATACAAAGGAAATCTTGAATCCACTCTAGTTTGTAATGAGCGGCTTTGTCAGGTTCTCCTATTCCTTCTGCCATGCTTTGCCTGATTAAGTCGCAGCCTGGTTCGGGGAGGCTGTTGTTATAAACCACGAAGGACTTAATGCCACACTAGCCTGCTTTCTCCCTGCTGAGAACCAGGGATACTGCAGGATTTGATTAAGCATAACATTCTGGCTCTTCCTGAGAGTATGTGGAAGTGCTGGGTCTGCTGTCCACGTGGCTCCACTTTACACTGAGATTAAAGTCTCAGCATTTGCCCTTGAACTTTTCACCTTAATTTGCAATTTTAATATTATTTGTGACTAATTTTTTAAAGCTTTCATTATCCGGCCTAAAGTAAATATAGTCCATTTTATTTTGGAGAATGAAGAGCTATGTGTGTTCAGCTTGAAATAAATTAGAATGATGAGTTGGGAGTTTGGTTTAATGAAACGAGCAGTAGTTTCAGAGACAGATTTTTAGTTGTATTCTCAATAATTGTCTTTCTGAGCCTTGATTTCCTCATCTGTTAAAAAGGGATTTTTGCAGGCTTGTTGGACAGATTGAATGTTGTTTGTAAAGCACCAGTTAGGGCCTGGGGACAGATGACATCAACAGAGGATGCCTTTCCTCACCTCTCCGTGGGGGTAGGGTGCCCCAGGGCAGCACAGGGCTCAGCCACAGATATCTGGGCTTGTAGTATCCCCCAGGGAGCATCTGTAGGTAACTCTCTAGGCCAGGCTTTAGGAATTGCTGGTGGCAGTGGCAAGAATGAGGCCGGGGGAGCAAAGTGCATGGGCGTTTGTGTGTGACTGCCCGATTTTAGGAATTTTGAGGGAAGACACAGAATTTAGTTCTGTTTTTAGCTTGTTCTTGTGCAGCATCCTTGTGATATCTGAGACTTGGGTTCTGTGATGATAAATCAGCATAATCCTTGGTGCTTTTAAAGGAGATGGAGTGGGATCAATTGACAAGAAGTCATAGCTGGAAGGGGGGAAGGCAGGGGAATGATCATTGGTGCCAGTAGTGGGAGAGGCTCTAGGATGGTCCCCTTGTCCCTAAATGTCCTTAAATGCTTCTTCTCTCACATACTAATATGAAATGCTTGAAACACCACAGGATGTATTTTTTTCCCTCCCTCCTTCCTTCCCTCCTTTCCTTCCTTCCCTCCTTCTCTCTCTGCCTCTTCCTTCCTTCCTTCCTTCCTTTCTTCCTTCCTTCCTCCCCTCCCTCCCTCCCTTCCTCCCACTCTCTCTCTCTCTTTCTTTCTTTCTTTCTCCTTCCTTCCTTCCTTCCTTCCTTCCTTCCTTCCTTCCTTCCTTCCTTCCTTCTGTTTTCCCTTTAACTACACATTCAAGTAGTTTACCTAGGTCAATTTGCTTGTGACCTTGTTTGAGTCACTTTGTCCCTCTGGGCCTCTTAAAATTCAGTATTATCTAATTAAGCTCCTCTAGTGCCAACCAGCAACACTATTTTGAATGTAGAAGATTATCATTCTGGGTGTCAGCTCCCGGTATGGGCATCTTTAGCATTCACAGGGTGCTAAGTGCCCATCTGTGTGGGTGAGGTAAGGGTTGCAGGGGATGCTGAAGACAAAAGTGAGTCACTTCTCAGGCTCTGGGCTCACTGTGAGGTGCCTTTACGAGAATGGTGCAAAGAAATATCCCCTCAGTTTGAGGAGTGCCTTGCTGATTTTAGACCCAAGCTGATGAAAGCAAAGCCACCAGCCCTGGGATTGTCCTGTGAGTCCTGCCAATCTGTAGGACCCAAGGGCATGAGAGAAGTCAGTGATAAAGACAATTTTTATGTCTTTTTCATTTTAGGCGGTGTGGGAATTGGGGTCAGGAGTTCTGATTTAAAGGCCCAGGCTTACTGCTGATTAGTTGGGTGAACTTGACATCTCTGTGCTTTTCTTTCTTCTCTGTTAAGCTGGGTGGATTGTATGTGACTTGTTTTAGTTGAGGAGAGACTGTATATGCTGGCTCCCCTGCCCATTTGCTCACTCACTGTTCAGATGCCTTCTGGGTGCTGCTTATTATGTGCTGGGCGTCATTCTCAGAAGTGAGGTTACATTGCTGAGCAAAATAGACAAGGCTCTCATGTCCCTGTAATCCAGTGGGGAAGACAGACAGAAAACTAACTAAATACATGAGAGAATTTTGGATTGTGATAAACGCCTTGAAGGCACTGTGCACATGATGGTATGTGAAAACAGTTTGCAATCCGTGAGTGTTTGTGGCACTCCCACCAATGGTTGCTTCTGATCACCATCCTGGCCATGATGCCTGCTTTGGAAATGTCTTCTTCACCCTTGGACCCATACACTAGAGCCACATGGGGATGCCTTGGGGATGGCATTTCTTCATTTCTGGGATAATTCATTTGTTTTTGTGGCCTCATCACTGCACTTCCCGATTTGTCTCGTGCTTCCTGTCAGGTGGTGCATCTCTCCAACACTCTTGGCTTGGGGAGGTGGAACCTGTATTCTGGGGTCTTCTTTGGCATGGTGAGCTGCTGTTATAGCAACTGTCTCCTGGACTTAACCGTCAGTTTCAGTGGGGTTTTTCCTTGGCTTTTCAGACTGTAGTTATTTCTTTCTTTTCTAATACCAGAGTTGATCTAACTTCCCTACTTCTAATCTTCAAGCTGGAGAAATTCCTGGCTTTTAAGGAAGTCTGACCTATACAGGTTTCAAGGCCTTATAAGAAAACGAGAGCAAAAGCAAACACAAAAGGGTACCCCTTGCCAGGGATAATGGAAAGTGCTACTCAGGGCCTGTGTGAGAAGCTCTTCTTTACTCTTGTCCTCACTGATCTTTCCAGACCTCCTGGAGGGTGTGCTGCAGGGGGCTCTGGTGGCCAGCTCCCCCTCCGCATGTGGTTGTATTAGTTTCCAAGTTCTACTACTCTTTGGGTCCTGACGCTGGATACAAAGGCCAGGTTTATAAGGTCAGGAGAATCAAAGACAGCCAGTGACTCACACACCTTCATGTGTCTCAGCCCTTGCCTGTTGGCCATTTCTGGACCAACTTGTAACCACTTTCCTGGAGCCAGTGCAGGTAAAGGAAAGGAACTTAGCAAACAGGGAAGGGGTGGGCGGCCTGCCTGAACCTGAACCCAAGCTGGGGCCTGTGATGTGGTCAGGCCACCATGTGCCAGCTTGGCAGGCCCCTCCAACCCTGGGAAGACAGGCCAGGGCACACATCACCGGCGCCTGGGAGAGCTCCTGGGTCTCCTTCAGGGTGGGGCTGCTGAGGAGGGAAAAACAGTAGCGTGTTGGTGAAACTCCTGTAAATATGCACTTGGCTCAATGATTTCATGTGCACCTTTCCTACTGGCAAGGATGGACTGCTGTTCTGGTTTTTGAAGATCTTGAGAAGACAGTTATGTTCATTTTTGTAATCTTCCTGTTCTAAGCTTCAAACTGTAGGTCATGACCCATCCAAGTGGATCATGAAACCAATTTACTGGATTACAAATAACATAGAAAAAGGAGAAAAGAAAACAATATTACTGAATTCATGTTCATTTTTTAGGTGTAATATGGTATTGTGGTTGTGTAAGGGAATAGTTTTATTCTTTTTTTTTTCAAAGTTTATATATTTTGAGAGAGAGAGAGAGAGAGAGAGAGAGAGAGAGAGTATGCGCAAGCACAGGAGGGTCAGAGAGAGAGGGAGAGAGAGAGAATCCCAAGCAGGCTCTGCACCACCAGCAGAGAGCCTGACTTGGAGCTTGAACTCACAAACCATGAGATCGTGACCCAAGCTGAAATCAAGAGTTGGGTGCTTAACCGCCTGAGCCACCCAGTCACCCTGGGAATGGCTTTATTCTTTTCTTTTTTTTTAATTTTTTTAAATGTTTATTTATTTTTGAGACAGAGAGAGAGCATGAATGGGGGAGGGGCAGAGAGAGAGGGAGACACAGAATCTGAAGCAGGCTCCAGGCTCTGAGCCATCAGCCCAGAGCCCGATGCGGGGCTCAAACTCACGGACCGCGAGATCATGACCTGAGCCGAAGTCAGACGCTTAACCGATTGAGCCACCCAGGCGCCCCAGGAATGGCTTTATTCTTAAGTGATGTGTGTTCAACTGTTTAAGTAAGAAGTGTCATGATATCTGTAATTTACTTTAAAATAGTTCAACCAAAAAATACATCTGAGCATATGTGCATGAGCATATATGTGCATGAGCAAGAGAAAGATAAATTAAAATGGTAAAATTTTAATTATTGGTAGGTCTAGGTCAATGGTTTTCAATGGGGGATGGATTTGCCTCCCAGGGGACATTTGGCAATATCTGGAGACATTTTTGGTTGTCAAAACTGGGGTGGGGGTGCTACTTGGAGCTAGTGGTTAGAGGCCAGAGATACTGTTGAACACCCTGCAATACACAGAACAGCCCCCACAACAAAGAATCATCTGGTCTGAGATGTCAGTGGTGCAGAGACTGGGAAACTTTGTTTTGGGGGAAGAGTGTTTTTGTTTCATTCTTGCAACTTTTCTGTAGGTTTGAAAAATTTCACAAATAAATAAATGAAACAAAATAGACTAATAAAGAATCAAGTCTCAGAGCGCCTCCTAGGTCGTGCATAGTAATTATTGTTGGGTAAAACTCGTTTTCAGTCATAGATGGGTCTGTTATGTGTTTTGGGTTACAATAAAAAGTATTTCTTACGGGGATTGTGTTCAAAAGTTTGGAAAACACCACTTAACCCTATCCTTCTGGCTGCACTTGCTGTTGGGGAGATAGAGAAGCTTATCAAACTACGCACTTCCAACTTGCCCACAACGATATTTTTCATCTTGTTATACGTCACTTTGTGTTTATAATGTGTCATGTGCATTTTATCTTGTTTAATTTTCACAAGACCCTTGGCGAAGTGGGTATTATTCCTGTCCTCATTTTACAGGCTAGCTGAGGCTCTGAGTTTAAACTGATGACCCACGGGCACACAGCTAGGCAGACCAGAGACGTAGGTCTCTCAGATTCCAAATCCAAACTCTTCACCATGATTCCATTCTGTCTCCAACCCTCTCGAACCTTCCAAACTCACTGGCGTTGGGTTTGGAAGTAAGGGGAGCCCTGTTCTCCTGGAGGATGGACCCTGTGTGTCAGCAAGCTGCTGTGTCCTTTCCTGTCTTCTAGCCCAGCTGCCCAGTCAGAGCACAGGAGTCTGAGCATTCTTCTCTGCCCTGGAGAAAGATGGTGCTCATCTTGAAGTGACGCATTATACAGATTCTGACAAGCAGGTGAAGGTGAGACAGGCAAATTGGCTGACTTCAATCGCACATCAACAAATAACAAGAAAAGTATAGCCAGATTAGCGGGTGACATGAGAAACGGATATTGTAAATGGTCTTCTAGTAACATGTGAAAATGTAAAAATCAATCTAAACATTTTATTGCCTCAAAAGAACTCAGGAGGACCTGAGGTTGGTCATCTGCTCTATTGATAGTAGTTTCTGGGGACAGGAAGTGAAATGAAAAGTGAAGTGAAGTGAAGTGAAGTGAAGTAAAAGAAAGTAAAAATCTTTCCCTGGTAAGATTTTCCTTGGAGAAGTACTGGCAGGTGAGCCCGAGGCTGATGACTGGGATGCTGACTGTTCACAGCTTAGGGGCCAAGGCTAACTGCTGCTTGTGGACCTGGTCACACACTGGGGCCTAACAATACACCTTCCTATCATTTCTTACGTTTTGAAAACCAAGCTCAATAAAGTCCCTAGAGAAGAGTTATGACCCATAGATCACTTTGAACAGAGAGCTCTGACCTTTGTTAGCTTATTTATTTAAAAAGGTTTTATCTTCAGTGTTTAGGGCACTGAGAAATTTGGTCTCCATGGTGAGTGTTGTGCCTTCTCACTGTAGCTCTTGCTTGATTTGGTAGGGAGCTCACGGCAGGTGGATGTGCAGGCTGGATGGAGAAACTCTGCTGTTGTAATACTGGGAATGAGATACCATGTTTGCACTTGACTATAAGGATGGTCCAGAGATGGGCTGTGTGGACCAGCAGAGGAAGGAAAAATGGGGAGTTAGTCCTCTGCTTATGGAAGGAAGACCTGAGACCGGTCCTTCGCAAGCCGGTCTTTGTCACTGTCACACTTGCTGCTCTGATCTTTGAGGCTTTTAGGCTCCGGCGTGCAGCCCCTGCTGCGGTCATTTGAGAGGACGTAAAAGGGGTCTACTGTGGGCCAGATGCTCTGCCCTTGGCACCTGCTGGGGATACTCTAGCAGGTGATTCTATTGGTCCATGCAACTGTGGTCAACCCAGAATTTTAGGATTTAGCCCCAACAGATAGCTGGCATCCACTTCTACCTCTTTTGTGGCTATCTTGAGAAGTCAGTAATGATTAGCTTTATATTTTATTAATTTCACAATTTCCTATATTTGTTTCACTCTTAAGTCACCTGTAGCTGTAATACATATAAACCCTCACACATAGATGCCATTTGCACAGAACTCTTGAGATGAAGGTTGATCAGCACATAGTTTTGTGCATGGATGTGGGAGAGTTTCATAGTGGGATCTTTCCTCTCACATTTTTTATTGTGATAAAATAGATGTAGCATAAAATCTACCATTTTAACATTTATAAGTGCACAATTCACGGACATTAAGGACATTTATATTGTTGTGCACCCATCACTGCCATCCACCTCCAGAACATTTCTGATCTTCCCCAGTTGTTTTCCCCACTTAAAAAAAAAACAACACCGAGTCATAAGATTCATCCTTTTCCAAGCGTACAATTCAGGGGGTTTGAGTTTACTCACAGGGTTGTGCAACCATCACCACTATCTAATTGCATAACGTTTTTATCTTTCATCACTTTTTTAAAAATTAAGTTTTTAATCTCAGTTCCAATATAGTTAGCATGCAGCGTTACATTAGTCTCAGATGTACAATATAGTGATTCCGCACTTCCATTCACTTCTCCGTGCTCATCACGACCAGTGCCCTCTTATCTGTCGTCACTTTCTAATTCTGGTTTTCCACACAGCATCATCCTCTCTGCCGTCAGGTGCCTTGATGTTGTCACATTTCTTAAGAGTGCTCTACTATCCTCTGTGGGATTTTCTCCTAAGCTACAGACACCTCTTCTGCAGGTTTTGATGCAAACATTTTCCTGATTGTGCCTGATGGTGTCAGATAACAACAACTATGACATGGTTACCCACCTACCTGGCTGCCAGCGATGGTGCGATGCATGCCCTTACGGGGTGGAGAGGGGGCGTGTGTGGAATCATTTGTGCCATTCTGAACTCCATGCTTTGGACAAAACCACATTATTCTTCCTACAATATCCATGTTATCTATACCTGTTTACATATTGTCTCCCTCTCTGGACCAGGAACCCCCTACTTCTGAAATGAGTATTTTATTGGTATTTGGATCCGTTGTACGTAGGGTCACTTAAAGAATAAAATAAGTGCTCAATAAATATTTATTAACCAAACGGTGATAGTAAGAGCCCACAAATTACAGCTGAGAGGGGGATATGCTTACAGCAACCTTCCTGAATGTTAATCTCCTTCCAGTGCTTATTTTTGGTGAAATTAAAGAGCGCTTAATTAGGAGTCATCTAGCTCAAGATGTAACCAAAGAAAGACAATCGGGGAAGTTGGAAACACATGATATGCTGTGAAAACATGGGGGGAAATAAAAAAGAATTGGGTTGTTAACGGCAATGGAAACAGAGGGCTTGTGGTTGTGATGAGGGCTAGGAATGACAGGGAAGGTTAGAGTTTTCTAGGTGACCAACCAAGACCCTGAGGCTCATTCCTGGCTTAGGTGTGAGTTCTGGGGCTTGGCAGGTGTAGGGACAACCATGGCTAGGACAATGCAGATTCTTAGGACTTGGTCCATCCAACAACCTCTGCATCCTAGCTCAGCTTTCTCCACCAGGAAGAGGATGTGCTGAAGTCTTGCCTGTCACAATGGGCAATGACATTTCTCATGATAAACTGGCTTTCACATTTTATGCAGTAATCTGGAGATGGGGTAGCAGGATTCAACTCAGCACTACCTGATGGTTTCTGTATCAGTGCTCGGCAATCATAGCTCCACCAGCCATCAGTAGTCATTACCTATGGCAAGCTCCATCAAGGCCAGGCTGGAATCCAGGAGCCTCAGGGGTGGTGGCATGTTAGCTCCTTTCCCACTAATGTGTGCATCTGCAAATTGTCTTCTGGGTCTGTGCTGAGTGTCCCAGGGGCCGTGGGTGCTTATCCTTATCAGGGACAGCTTCCAATGTACAGCTAGTCTGCTGGCCAGCCCTATGCCTGAGTCTCTGCTTTTTGGATCACTTCTGGTTCTCTGGGACCTGCACCTAGAGTCTCTCTCAACAACTCTGGGGCCTCCCTGAGTTCTGAATTATGCATGCACCTGACCCAAAGAGCCTTGGTTTTCTAGACCAGGAGGCTTGTGTCCCTGTACTCCTACCAAATAGAACCCCGGGGTAGCAATGCTGGGCCTCATCTTCCAGAGTTTGCTCTGCCCCTTCAGATTTGGTCACTTGAAATGCTGGGCTCTCTTCTGAGTGAAAGAATAGGAAAGAATAGTCTTATGTGTCCTGGCTGATTTCCTCAGTTCTTGCCTCAGTTCAAGCCTCAGTGCTTGCCCCAATAGCCTACTTTTTCTTTCTCAGTAGAAGCCACTGGCATGTTTTCTGGTCAGGACAATCTAGTTATGCCAGAAAGATGGATAAAATTCAGTTTCTAGATCGGTAAAACTGAGGGCATAATCCTGGACCATGAAGGACTGTACAGGTGGAGTTCCTCGTGAGGCCCATCTTGACATAGGCTTCTTTTCTTACCTAGCATAACTAAGCTTCTCAAGGAACAGTGGCCACATAACCTAGGCTTTTGGGGAAGCATGTAGCTTCTCCAGTTCCTCAGTGCTCAGTCATTACCTCTGCCTTGAACCTCCTATAATCTTGCCATTTGGGCCAGTTGCATTGGCACCCCCTGAGAAGTTGTTAGAGATGCAGAGTCTCAGGCCTTACCCCAAAACCAGCGAATCAAAATCCGCATGTTAATGCAAAGCCCAAGTGATTCAAGTTCACAAAGGACTTTGAGGAACACTTGTCCAAAGCACCCGTGACTTTGGTACTAGTAGTTGCTGCTATAGAAATTGTTATGTACAAATGCTAAGGAGACTCATGTCTGTCGAGCACCTACTATGTGCTAGCACCTTTTTTCACTATCAGACCACAGTACCTGAGGTTGGATCTGTACTTTGCTTGTAGCTCACCCATTTATTCAACTCTAATCAGTGATCCATGTGTGCCGGGCACTGTGCCAAGTGCCGGATACAGAGGTGAACGAGACATGGCCCCTGATCACAAGCACAACAAGGCTGCATTAGCAGTGCAGTGCCCTATACCTAACATGTGATCAGTGAGTGGTACCAAGTGGTAGGTTGGTGTGGGGCCCTTCTCCAGGTGGCCTGGATGCGAGTAGTGGGTAGGGTGGCGCTTGAGATGTGGAACCCAGGTGAAAGGTGAATGACTCGGTGTTGCAGATATTAAAAAGGAAGCAGGACTATGTGGCAACCCAGAAGCACGGGCATTTGAACTGTAGCTGATGTTAACATGAAATAGGAACCAAATAAGTTGTATTCTTTGGCCAGTAAATTCAGTAAGTTGGCATTTTTGGTTTGTTTATTTGTTCACCTGAGTCCAAGAGCCCGAAACCCATGGCCCATAGGCCAAGCCTGCCCCACTGCCAGTTTTGGTAAGTAAAGTTTTATTGAAAATAACCAAGCTCGTTCATTTACCTATTATTCACGGCTGCTTTCGCACTACAATGGCAGAGTTGAGTAGTTGCAACAGACCATCCACAAAGCTGAAAATACTCACTATCCAAATCTTTACAGAAAAAGTTTGCTGAACCCTCCTCTTCTCCTTTAGCTAAAATAAAAATATTTTTAGTTACTTTTAAAAGTATACATATATTTAGACAAAAAAAATGTTTACAATAATATAACAAAGTTATTTGTGATTCCTTATGGGGGAATTTGATTTGGAGGAATTTGGGATGCGGAATACTTAATTTTTCCTTAATATGCTTTAATACTCTGCATTTTTAATGGTCAGATGTTATTACTTTTATACTTAAAAAGAGTATTTTGTTATATTAGATTATTTTTGTTATATTATTTTGTTACTTATTATATTTCATTGTTTTTAACTACAAAAGCTACACATATTTATTATAAGTATTTTAGAAAATACACAGAAGCAGCAAGTAAGTTAAAACCACCCATAGTTATACCAACCAGAAATTTGCTACTGTTTTCTATTTTGGTACATATTTCTATATTCTCATAGCATTTCATTTAAATGTGTTACTATTTGGGGGCATATTCTTCTAGTCTTTTGGCTAAGTATATATGAGTACATGCACACATATACACTTAGTGTACTCATTATTTTTGTGAACTATTTTTAAAACTTTAATAATACATTGTGAACATTTTTCTGGGTTGTTAAATAGTTAATTATCCAAAATTTTAAATGGTTGCATATTATTGTATCCTATAGTGATGTATGATGATATATTTAACTGATTCCCTATTGTTGGAAATTTATATTGTTTCCAGATTTTTACTCATATAAACAAAGCTGTGGTGAACTTTCTTGTTTTTTTCCTATCTTTTGAAAGTTTCTTCTTTATTTTTATTTTATTTTTTTTTTTATTTTTATTTTTATTTTTTATTATTTTATTTTATTTTTTAAATTTACATCCAACTTAGTTAGCATATAGTACAACAATAAGGGGGTAGATTCCTTAATGCCCTTTACCCATTTAGCCCCTCCCCCCTCCCACAACCCCTCCAGTAACCCTCTGTTTGTTCTCCATATTTAAGAGTCTCTTAATGTTTTGTCTCCCTCCCTGCTTTTATATTCTTTTTGCTTCCCTTCCCTTGTGTTCATCTGTTCTGTATCTTAAAGTCCTCATAGGAGTGAAGTCATATGATACTTGTCTTTGACTGACTAATTTCGCTCAGCATAATACCCTCTAGTTCCATCCACATAGTTGCAAATGGCAGGATTTCATTCTTTTTGATTGCCGAGTAATACTCCATTGTGTGTGTGTGTGTGTGTGTGTGTGTGTGTGTGTGTGTGTGTATATCACCTCTTCTTTATCCATTCATCTAGGACATTTGGGCTCTTTATATACTTTGGCTATTGTTGATAGTGATGCTATAAACATTAGGGTGCATGTGGCCCTTCGAAACAGCATCCCTGTATCCCTTGGATAAATACCTAGTAGTGCAATTGCTGGGTCGTAGGGTAGTTCTATTTTTAATTTTTTGAGGAACCACCATACTGTTTTTCCAGAGTAGCTGCACCAGCTTGCATTCCCACCACCAGGGCAAAAGAGATCCTCTTTCTCTGCATCCTTGCCAACATCTGTTGTTGCCTGAGTTGTTGATGTTAGCCATTCTGACAGGTGTGAGGTGGTATCTCAATGTGGTTTTGATTTGTATTTCCCTGATGATGAGTGATGTGGAGCATTTTTTTCATGTGTTGGTTGGCCATCTGGATGTCTTCTTTGGAGAAGTGTCTATTCATGTCTTTTGCCCATTTGTTCACTGGGTTATTTGTTTTTTGGGTATTGAGTTTGATAAGTTCTTTATAGATTTTGGGTACTAACCCTTTATCTGATGTGTCATTTGCAAATATCTTCTCCCATTGCGTTAGTTGCCTTTTAGATTGCTGGTTTTTTCCTTCGCTGTGCAGAAGCTTTTTGTTTTGATGAGGTCCCAATAGTTTATTTTTGCTTTTGTTTCTCTTGCCTCTGGAGACATGTTGAGTAAGAAGTTGCTGCAGTCGAGGTCAAAGAGGTTTTTGCCTGCTTTCTCCTCGAGGATTTTGATGGTTTCCTGTCTTACATTTAGGTCTTTCATCCATTTTAAGTTTATTTTTATGTATGGGGTAAGAAAGTGGTCCAGGTTCATTTTTCTGCATGTCGCTGTCCAGTTTTCCCAGCACCATTTGCTGAAGAGACTGTGTTTATTCCACTGAATATTCATTCCTGCTTTGTCAAAGATTAGTTGGCCATACGTTTTTGTGGGTCCATTTCTGAGTTCTCTATTCTGTTCCATTGATCTGAGTGTCTGTTTTTGTGCCAGAACCATACTGTCCTGATGGTTACAGCTTTGTAATACAGCTTAAAATCTGGGATTGTGATTCCTCCAGCTTTGGTTTTCTTTTTCAAGATTGCTTTGGCTATTCGGGGTCTTTTCTGGTTCCATACAAATTTTAGGATTGTTTATTCTAGCTCTGTAAAGAATGCTGGTGTTATTTTGATAGGGATTGCATTGAATATGTAGATTGCTTTGGGCAGTATTGACATTTTAACAATATTTTTCTTCCTATCCAGGAGCATAGAATCTTTTCTTTTTGTGTGTGTGTCTTCTTCAATTTCTTTCATAAGCTTTCTATAGTTTTCAGTGTATAGATTTTTCACCTTTTTGGTTAGATTTATTCCCAGGTATTTTATGGTTTTTGGTGCAATTGTAAATGGGATCGGTTGTTTGATTTCTCTTTCTGTTGCTTCATTTTGAGTATATAGGAATGCAACTGATTTCTGTGCATTGATATTATATCCCGCAACTTTGCTGAATTCATGAATCAGTCCTGGCAGTTTTTTGCTGGAGTTTTTTGGGTTTTCCATATAGAATATCATGTCATCTGCAAAGAGTGAAAGTTTACCTCCTCCTGGCCAATTTGGATGCCTTTTATTTCCTTGTGTTGTCTGATTGCTGAGGCTAAGATTTCCAATACTATGTTGAATAACAGTGGCGAGAGTGGACATCCCTGTCTTGTTCCTGACCTTAAGGGGAAAGCTCTCCGTTTTTCCCCATTGAGGATGATATTAGCATTGGGTCTTTTGTATATGGCTTTTATGATCTCAAGGTAGGATCCTTCTATGCCTACTTTCTTGAGGATTTTTATCAAGAAAGGATACTGTATTTTGTCAAATGCTTTCTCTGCATTGAGAGGATCATACAGTTCTTCTCCTTTTTTTTTTTTTTATTGATGTGATGAATCACATTGATTGTTTTGCAGATATTGAACCAGCCCTGCATCCCAGGTATAAATCCCACTTGGTCGTTGTGAATAATTTTTTTAATGTATTGTTGGATCCAGTTGGCTAATATCTTGTTGAGAATTTTTGCATCCGCGTTTATCAGGGAAATTGGTCTGTAGTTCTCCTTTTTAGTGGGGTCTTTGTCTGGTTTTGGAATCAAGGTAATGTTGGCTTCATAGAAAGAGTTTGGAAATTTTCCTTCCACTCCTATTTTTTTTGAACAGCTTCAAGAGAATAGGTGTTAACTCTTCCTTAAATGTTTAGTAGAATTCCCCTGGAAAGCCATCTGGCCCTAGACTCTTTTTTTTTTTTTTTTTTTTTTTTTGAGATTTTTGAAAAATAATTCGATTTCCTTACTGGTTATGGGTTTGTCCAAATTTTCTATTTCTTCCCGTTTCAGTTTTGGTAGTGTATATGTTTCTGGGAACTTGTCCATTTCTTCCAGGTTGTCCATTTTACTGGCGTATAGTTGCTCATAATATTCTCTTATTATTGTTTTTATTTCTGCTGTGTTGGTTGTGATCTCTCCTCTTTCATTCTTGATTTTATTTATTTGGGTCCTTTCCATTTTCTTTTTGATCAAACTGGCTAGTGGTTTATCAATTTTGTTAATTCTTTCAAAGAACCAGCTTCTAGTTTCATTGATATGTTCTACTGCTTTTTTTGGTTTTGATAACATTAATTTCTGCTCTAATCTTTATTATTTCCTGTCTTCTGCTGTTTTGGGGTTTTATTTGATGTTCTTTTTTCAGCTCTTTAAGGTGTAAGGTTAGGTTGTATACCTGAGACCTTTCTTCCTTCCTTAGGAAGGCCTAGATTGCTACATACTTTCCTCTTATGACCGCCTTTGTTGTGTCCCAGAGATTTTGGGTTGTCGTGTTATCATTTTCATTGGCTTCCATATACTTTTTAATTTCCTCTTTAATTTCTTGGTTAGCCCATTTACTCTTTAGTAGGGTGTTCTGTAGTCTCCAAGTATTTGTTACCTTTCCAAATTTTTTCTTGTGGTTGATTTCAAGTTTCATAGCATTGTGGTCTGAAAATATATACGGTACGATCTCGATCTTTTTGTTCTTGTTGAGGGCTGATTTGTGTCCCAGTATGTGGTCTATTCTGAATAACATTCCATGTGCACTGGAGAAGAATGTATATTCCACTGCTTTAGGATGAAAAGTTCTGAATATATCTGTTAGGTCCATCTGGTCCAGTGTGTCATTCAAAGCCATTATTTCCTTGTTGATTTTCTGTTTAGATGATCTGTCCATTGTAAATGGGGTGTTGAAGTCCCCTACTATTATGGTATTATTATCAATGAGTTTCTTTATGTTTGTGATGAATTGATTTACAGATTTGGGTGCTCCACATTTGGAGCATAAATGTTTACAATTGTGAGGTCTTCTTGGTTGATAGACCCCTTAATTATGATATAATTCCCTTCTTCATCTCTTGTTACAGTCTTTATTTTATAGTCTAGGTTGTCTGATATAAGTATGACTACTCTAGCTTTCTTTTGTTGACCATTAGCATAATAGATGGTTCTCCACCCCCTTACTTTCAATCTGAAGGTGTCTTTAGGTCTAAAGTGGGTCTCTTATAAACATCATTTAGATGGATCTTATTTTCTTATCCATTCTGTTATCCTATATCTTTTGATTGGAGCATTTAGTCTATTGATGTTTAGTGTGAGTACTGAAAGATATGAATTTATTGCCATTATGTTTCTTGTAGAGTTGGAGTTTCTGGTGATGTTCTCTGGTCCTTTCTAGTCTTTGTTGCTTTTGGTATGTATGTATGTATGTATGTATATGTATATGTATGTATGTATGTTTTCATTACTTATTTCATCTTTTCTCCCTTCAGAGTCCCCCTTAAAATTTCTCACAGGGCTGGTTTAGTGGTCATGAACTCCTTTAATTTTTGTTTGTCTGAGAAACTTTTAATCTCTCCTATTTTGAATGACAGCGTTGCTGGATAAAGAATTCTTGGCTGCATATTTTTCCAATTCAGCACATTGAATGTATCCTCCCACTCCTTTCTGGCCTACCACATTTCTGTGGATAGGTCTGTTGCAAACATGAACTGTCTTCCCTTGTAGGTTAAGGACTGTTTTATCCTTTCTGCTTTCATGATTCTTTCCTTGCCTGAGTATTTTGTAAATTTGACTATGATATGCCTTGTTGATGGATGGTTTTTGTTGAATCTTATGGGAGTCCTCTGTGCTTCCTGGATGTTGATGTCTGTGTCTTTCCCCAGGTTAGGAAAGTTTTCTGCTATGATTTGCTCACATAACCCTTCTACCCTTTTTTCTCTCTCTTCATCTTCTGGGACCCCTATGATTCTGATGTTGTTCCTTTTTAATGAGTCACTGATTTCTCTAATTCTTGAAATGTGCTCTTTTGCCTTAGTCTCACTCTTTTTTCCTGCTTCATTATTCTTCCTAATTTGTCCTGTATATTAGTGATTCTCTGCTCTGCCTCATCCATCCTTGCTGCTGTGGCATCCATTGGACAATGCAGCTCAGTTATAGCCTTTTTTAATTTCGTCCTGAGTAACTTTTACTTCTTTTATCTTCACAGAAAGGGATTCTAATCTATTTTCGACTCCAGCTAGTATTCTTATTATTGTGATTCTACGTTTTGGTTCAGACATCTTGCTTGTATCTGTGTTAGTTAACTCCCTGGCTGTCATTTCTTCCTGCTCTTTCTTTTGGGGTGAATTCCTTCGTTTTGTCATTTTGAGGGGAGAAAAGGAATTAGTGAGGTAAAAAATTTAAAAAAATTAAAATAAAAAAATATTAAAATTAAAAAATGAAAAACCACACACACACACACACACACACACACACACACACACACACAAATCAAATAAATGATGCTAGATCCTAGGTGTGTTTGGGTCTGGGTGTTGAAAGGGGCTTGATAGATTAAAGAAAAAAGGAGAAAGAAAAAAAAAGAAGGAAATCGTTTGAAAATTTGAAAAAAATGAATACACTGAAATAGAATAAAATGAAATAATGGAAGTAAAATAGAATTTGAAAAAATTTACACAAAAGTAAAAAAATATAGAGAAAAAATTAAGGAAAATATTTTTAATAAAAATTGAAAATGAAAATATGTTTTTTCTCTTTATTCAAGAAAAAAAAAAAGAAACGAAGAAGAGAAAACAAAAAAAGAGAAAAAAAGATAATTGAATAGATGGACCAGTGAACAGACAAATACAATTGAAATTACTTCGTTTTCCCATAGAAGTCAAACTATGAAGCGTTGTATAATCGGTAAAGTAAGCAGGTGGAGAGACTTGTGTTCCTGAAGCGCAATGTTGGCCCAGTTAGGTGGGGCTTAGTGTAATGGCTCCATTCTCCACTAGATGGCGTTGCTTAGCTTACTGGGATGGATTTTTGTGGTGCTTGTAGGTGTGTATGCACATGGGTGGGAGCCTTGAAAATGGCGTTACCCAGCTGCCCAGTCTCTAATATCAGAACTCTGTTCCCTGCCCCCCGCCCCGAACAGCAATTGCACACCCATCCTTTGTCTTCTGTTTCCATCGACTCCCCACTTTTACACTGTCCGTGACCAAGCTCCAGGCAGCACCTCCCTCCTAAGTTTTATCTCAGATGCAGCTGTGTTTCCTGACCGCTTACTTCGGAGGAACTGCGGCTTTGACTCGTTCTGCCCCTCTGTGGGAGGGTCTTAGCGAGCAATGGCTGGGTGCTGGCCGCACCCAGGAACGTTCGCGGGACCATGCTGCTGCTGACCCAGATATTGCGGCTGGGTGCCAGCCCGCCCCAGAAAAAGTTCACGCGATTGTGTAGCAGCAGCATTTCAGGGATTATGGAAAATCACAACACACATCTGGCACTAGGCTTCACCCCCAACAACCTTGTTCCAGCACCAGAGAATGTGGTTGTTCTCCTGGGTCCACTGGGGCTTTTGCCTTTTGGGGGGGGGGGCTGCATAACCTCTACAGATGTCCTCCCAGCAGGGGAACCGCCTCTACCTGTGTGGCCCAAAGACCCCTGGACTTTACTCTTCCCCTGGGGATTCATCCTTCTCACCAGAGCACCACCAGGTATTGAGCTGCAGAGTTTCAGACTCTGCGCTCCCCCTGTTTATAGCATATTAATGGAATTTAAACCCTCTCCTTTCTCCTTTCTCCCTTTTTAGTTCAGTCCCTGCGGCTATTTCCACTTTTCCACTTTCTCTCCAGCTGCTTTTGGGGGGGGTGCTTTTCCTGTAATCTCTCCCTTCTCCATCCTCTTTCTGGAAGCAAAAACAGCTCCCTGCCCTCTGAAGCTTCTCTTTCCTCCACTTCACTTCTCCATGCTGTGTACCTGCTGAGTTCTGTGGTTCAAGTTGTGCAGATTGTTGTGTTAATCCTCAAATCAGTTTTCTAGGTGTGCAGGATGGTTTAGTGTTGATCTGGCTGTATTTCATGGACCCCAGACACAAAAGTAACTTCTATGCTGTTCTGCCATCTTGGCTCCTCCCCCCTATGGTGAACTTTCTTGTAGATAAATCTTCGCAGATATCCATTATGACTTAAAATTTTTTTTTTAATCTTTATTTTTGAGTGCAAGAGAGAGAGAGGGAGGAGGGGAGAGACAGAGAGAGAGGGAGACACAGAATCCGAAGCAGGCTCCGGGCTCTGTGCTATCAGCACAGAGCCCAATGCAGGGCTCGAACTCACAAACTGCGAGATCATGACCCGAGCTGAAGTTGGACGCCCAACCAACAGAGCTACCCAGGCGCCCCTATCCATTATGATTTTTAAAGGGTGAGTTTGCAAAAGTTGAACCACTGGACTAAAGTATAGGCAGTCACCATGATTCTGATTCCAATTCCTCTTTCGATGTGTGGGATTTTCCCCCCACCACCAAGCAATTTTCTGACACCAGCTGTGTATCCTACCATTCATCTCAATTCTGACACTGTCTACCTAGAGATAGCATCATCAGATCTTAACTGAGTTAAGACCTCTGTCCTATAACTGCCCTGCCCCCACCTCAGATGCCTGTGGCAAGTCCAGATTTTCGCCTGAGCTTCTGACCAACCAGCTATAAATCAGAGGTTCCCATGACCCCCTCCTTGGGCTTGAATAATTTGCTAGAGGGGTTCACAGAACCCAGAGAAACATTTTACTTTTGATATTGCCAGTTGATCATAAAAGGATATAAGTCAGGAACAGCCAGATGGAAACGATGCATGGGCATGATGAAGGAACTTCCATGTTTTCCTAGCACCCCCACTAACCTGGAAACTCTCTGAACCCTTCCTTTCGGGTGTTTATGAGGGCTTCATTACATCTCCATGATTAATGAAATCATTGGCCATTAGTGACTGAACTCAATCTCCAGTCCCTCTCCTCCAACCATCTAATCCATGGGTCTTTCTCCCTGGCAACCAGCCCGTATCCTTAGGTGACCTAGGGGCTTTCTAAAAGTCACATCGTGAACATAACCAGCGATACCTTTACTCATCAGTTAGGAAATTCCAAGGGCTTTCAACAGCTCCCTGTAAGGAAAGGACAAAGACCAAATATATGTTTCTTTCTGTTGTATCTTTTAAGTTTTGTTTGTTTGGTTACTTGTTGATACGGTGCCAATTTAAAAACTCACCAGTGGTGTCTGAGAATGCCCGTTTCCCAGATACGTCATCTAGGTATTCTCAAAACCAACCACAGTACCTTTGCCACTTTCACTCTTGGTTTTGTGTTTTCTTAGCGGATGCCCCTCCTCCTCCTATTGACCACTGAAACCTCAACTCCTCACTCCAGTTTTGAGCAGTCATTTTCACCCCACATTTCAGGGCCATGTAAATCCTTAACTGGTAATATTTGGCACTCCTAGCACTCAGTATCAACATCAGCCACTCTGGACATCAGCCTCAGCATGTACTTACCCTGTTCTGTGGCTTCACCCAAACATGAGTGGTGAGTGGTAAGTCTGGTGGGGTCGTGTGGCCTGGCCTGTACTAAACCAGTCACTACAGGAAAGCACAAGCTTTACTGGAAGGGTGGGGGGCGTCTCTCCTTCCCTCCATGGCCAACATTCTCTAAAGAGTAGTATCCATGTTCTGCCTCCACCCCCGATCCTAGGAGATTCTGCTAAATTGAAAAGTCAGACAGGAATATCTAACTGCCTGACCTAAGGACTTCCTTTCAGGTCTTATTCTCCCCCTTGCTGCAGCTTTTAATATTTGCTCCTTTTAAGAAGATGTCTTGTCCACACCCTGTGTTCAGTTCATCATCCTCAGTTTCCTTTGCTAGCTCTTCTTTATTTGAACTCCCTTTAAAGGTTAATGCTCCCAAGGTCTCTGTGTTTTTTGTTCATTCTTTATGCTTCCAACCCTCTGACACTATCATCTGCAGACGATTTGCCTGCTGTCCTTTGGCTACCTCAAAACCAGCCTGTCTAAAACCCAATTCATTATCTCTGTCTCCTTATCCTTGAACCAGTTCTTCTTTGTGTTTCCTTCCTCTCTGGAAAGAGTCTTCATCCACCAACTGCTCTGAGTTAGAAACCTCAGAGGCATTTCATTTTTTTCTTTCTGCCTTGCCTGTCAACATCCAACATGTCATCAGACCCTGCTGGTTTTCTGTATGAATGTTTATCTGTGAGGACCTTCTAGAACTGAAATGCTACCTTCCTCCTTGTCGACTGAAATTTTTTGTCCTATTTCCTGCTTCCTGCTTCCCCCAAGTGGAGTCCTGTTGCTGCCACAGCCGTCTTCCTACAAAGCAAATGTGATTGAATCCTTTCTCCATGAAAAGAATTTCTAAGTGCCTTCTCACAGATGACAAAGACCTTCATAATCTGGCCACCACCTTCCTTTTCTGCCTCATATCCTGTATGTCTTCCTGCCCAGCAGTCAGCCTTAACTCCCATCATGTCACTCGGTGGGTCTCAGCGCACCCCGTGCCCTTTGCCCACAAGGCCCTGACCCGGCCCCTTCTGAACCCCTTGAGACCTTGCCTCTCCTTTCCCCAGAATTACTCACTTCCTGCTTTCTGTCCCTTGATACCTTGGTCATATCACTGGTAAAGCAGTTATCATATTGTTGTTCCAGTTAATCATATGCCTTCCCCTCCTCCCTGCCAGATGATGAGCTCATTATGGGTGGGGCTTGCCTTTTTCACCTCCCTCTCTTTGGGGCTTAGCACAGTGCCAGGCACAGAGGAGTCACTCTGTGAATGCTTGTTCCTCTATTGAGCTCGCTAAGCTTGTTCAGTAACTGATAGTTTAAAGCACAGATGCTAAACTGCTCGTTTTCTTAGTTTTATACGGCTATAGCCAGGATAGTATCATATCAGTGACCGGTTTCCATATTGATCTAAGTTGCTGTTGTTATTTACCAGACATACATCTTGTCTATATCAGGAGATAGAGGCTCGTTCCTTGAAGTTAGTGTTTTTGGGAGTTCTGTTACAGATTCAGAAGGACTGGGCCTCCAGGAACTTACAGCTTGTTTTCTACTCCAAACAGGAAGTCAAAGGCAAATGAACACAAAGACCATCCCAGTTAGCAAACAAAGTGAATCCACATTTGTAATGACTCTCTTACCAAGTGCTTGGGGATTTTAGCATGGTCCTGCTAGTTTAGAGAAAGGCAGTGGTTCCGGCTAGCTGTGCCTGGAGCAACCGATGGGCCTCAGGGGCTTTACCAGTCATACCTGGCAACCGATCCCCCCTGCTAGGAAGGGTGCTGCACCTCTCCAAGCCTGCTGGGGGCCTGGCATAGAGCAGCTGTCCACATGCAGCTGCCTAGAGGTGTTACCCTTTTAGGCATCTAGAATGCAGCCTTAACATTTGGCCAGTCTAGATAGTATTGCTGCTTTACCCCAATGCAAGACATGGCTTAATTTAATTACCCGGAGTAGGACAGGTGCGAGGTGGTTAGTGGGGATCAGGGAATGGTCTTGCACTTCAATAACCAGGGAAGTGGGTTTTTGTGGTTCAGGGACGATTTTCAGAGGTTCTCAGAAGCCCCTGAAACTGTATAGACAATTTTGTGAGGAAGTGCACTTTTCTGAGGAAAGAAGCATTGGCTTTTATCAGCTTCTCAGAACAGCTCGTGACCTTGACCATGTTAAGAACCCTGGGCCTAGAGTCCTACAAACTGGAGACCTCAATGTATCTTGCTAGGGTATATCCTAAGGTATGATGGAGTCTGCCCTCACCTCAGTCCCCTGTCAGCCCTGTGCAGTGTTGGACATGTAGGTGGGGAAATGAGCGAGCCTTACGTAAGAGTGACAGGTGCAGTGATTGGCTTTGTGCCCCTGTTACAGGCTCTGTTCTACCAGACACTGTCAGTCCTCACCCTCGGATGGGAGCTGCATTGCCTCGATGAGGCTATGCCAGGCTCTGGAATGAGGCTTCTCGTGTGTGTGTGTGTGTGTGTGTGTGTGTGTGTGTGTGGTCTGCCTGGATTCTGGGTGGCAGATGTTTGCACCAGCTGCTGGGGGTGGGAGGTTCTGTCTGTAATCCAGGAAATTTATGAAAGAGAAATACCCAGTGATCCTTATGTAAATGGAAGACAAGCCTTGGTTTTATTGAGCCAGGGCTCTACCCAACTCCCAGCAAAGCTAGCAGGTAGCTATAGGAGGTGTGCTGGCTCTCACAGCAGAGGCAGAGAGAACAAAGACAACCCATCTTAGAGGAACATCCTCCAGGCATGATGTCAGGCTTGTAGATGGCAGTGCTACAGAAGACAGCTTTTCCTCCCCTCATGTGCTGGGAGAAGGTTCTGTAGAGGGTGTCCCCTGTGGGCCTCACAGGGGCTTTCAGAATGCAGAAACATCCTAGCCCTGAGGTCTCCTCGCAGACTAAAGGAGAATATGGACTGGAAATCCAATGTGTTCAGGTGGCCAGACTCCCTATTTCATTTTATTTTATTCTGTATTTTAAAATATTTTTTAATGTTTATTCTTGAGAGAGAGAGTGCACGTGCACGATTGAGGGAGGGGCATAGAGAGAGGGAGACACAGAATCTGAAGCAGGCTGCAGGCTCTGAGCTGTCAGCATGGTGCTCGAATTCACAAACTGTGAGATCATGACCTGAGCTGAATTCGGATACTGAACTGACTGAGCCACCCAGGTGCCCCTCCCTGTTTATTTTAATATACTGGATTTAGTGGGGTGGGACATTGTCTGAGGGTATTCCTTGGCTGAACAAGGTTCCTGATGGAAATATGCTTATTGAGAAGTAGATAGATGCTTTTTTTGACAGGGTCTGACTGCTCCTTATACTCAGAGACAGTTCTACTCTAAATTACCCAGCTTTCCTTGCAAGCAAATGGAAGTCCTTTGTGTTCCTTGCTGAAGGAGGAAAAGATTATGCTGTGAGATTCCAGCTCGAGCTGGTCTTCATGCATATTACATTCAAGTTTTTACAATGAGTGTTTGATTTGCTGTGGAGGAATATTTATTTCCAAATCCACCAAATGCTTCTCAAGGCAGCCTCCACACGGATTTTAATTGCTAAACCCACTTATTCTGACTCAGTGTCTGTTTGGTAAAATGTCTAGATACAAAAAGATACAAAAAGTGGGGAGACAAGTGAACTGGGCCCAGATGCTTCTCTATGACTAACAGAATGTCCATCCAAAGTTGGGAGACGAGCAGCCCACTGGCGTGTCATAGGTGGGAGGGTTTCTCATAATCTTATTTAAAGCTGGGCCCTATTGTACTAAAATTATAATTTGTGAATAAGCATTAAATTAGAGCACTGGGCTGAGCTGACTCACTGCAGATAACTGGGACAGGGTCTGAGGGATGTCTTTGTGTCACATTCATCTCAGGCAATCAGAGAACAGCAGAGGACATCTGATGGGGAGACCGTGCATGGCTTTCCTGAGTGTGGTTTCTGTAGCTAACCACGGTTACTGGGCCATAGGGTTTTCTCTCTACTCATTCTCTCTATACCTTTGGAAGAAGAATAGGGTTATGCTACAGTGATTCTCACTGGGTCATCCCGTGGATCTCAATGGAAGATGTTTGAAAATTAGAGTTTGGGGCTTTGGGTAATATACCCAAATCTCTAGGATCCTTAGGATGGCCCTTGCAGCAGAAGGTGGGGGGGGGGGGGCGAGGAGGAGAGACATACAGAAACTTGGAAGGTGGCTTCAGGGCTAGATTTGGATGTATCCTAAAATCCTCAGCACTTTAAGTCCTGGCTTTAGGGCCTTGGAAGAAGTAGATGATCTTCCCACGGTGGCCGAGCTCCGTATCTGGGGAGTGGGATGACTTATAGGCTATAACCAGTGATTCCCAATGGGGGTGACATTGCCCTTGGGAACATTTCACAATGGCTAGAGAAAATTTCAATTATCATAGCTGATATTATGATACCATATCACTACTGGCATCTAGTGTGTAGAGGCCACGGATGCTGCTGAAGATCGTATGATATGCAGGACAGCCACAATAAGGAATTATCTGACCCAAAAGGTCAGTAGTGTCACTCTTGAGAAACCCTGATGTAAATAGACCCCAAAGTACAGCAATTGCCATGTGGATGCTCTCTTTCTCCTATGACTGCCTCTTGCATTTTATGAGCAATAATCAGCAAATATTTTGGGAATATCATCTGTGTGCCAGACTAAGTGGGAGGCTAAAAGATGACTAAGGCCAGTTAGGGAGAGACAAGAGGGACACTGGGGCTCTCTTCCTCTCCTAGATTGAAAGCTCCTGGGGAGAGTGTTGCATTTCTTAGACTCTCACAGCATCAACTGTAGTGCCTAATGGTAGCTTTTGTTCTTAACAAAAGGCCTGTATGCATTGGGAGTGGGGGTGGGTGAGCCCACCTCCCGTGTGGGCCTATGCTGATTCCATCCTGGTGAGTTCAGCTGGCCTGCTGTGCTGTTCCCAAGGCCTCTTGGTTTCTCACCGTGTGGCCTCCCACTCTAGCGGGCAGAATTGTGTTAGTAACTGAGATGGACTCAGATGTGACCGAGAGTCCAGAGCTCATTCTCTTACTCAACAGTGATTATTCACAGCTGACTGCAGATTTCTTCAGAAAAGCCTCCACATCTGGCCTGAGGAAGCCCTGCTCAGTGAGGATGTCCTGGCAAGGGAGCTTTGGAGAAGGAGGAGAATCATCTGGGTGGCTCATAATTCTGTCATTCTAAGCTCCCTTGATTTCACGTTGAGCCACAGAGCTCAGTGGACTGTGAAGCTGTGTTTCACAAGGAGGAATTCAGGCTTGAGGAAGATGGAAAAGCCGAGGGTGGAAAAACCAAAGCTTAGGATTCGAAGGCTGCCTGGACCTGGCCCAGCCCTAACCCCAGCCCATCTAGGGAGGGATCTCCTTTCCTACTCCAAGGGAACAGGAGTGCGAGGACAATTCTTCTGCTCATGGACTGAGAACATGACATGTCTCTTTTACTGCCACACTTTATATTCTTCATATTCTGTGCCAAGGAGTCCAGGGTGGGGTGGGGTGGGGTGGAACCAGGTCTTGGAAATTGCTCCTTCATAAATTTCATGTTTGTGTCCTTTCTTCCCCACCTCTGTCGCCCAGGTGTGGCCCTTATCATCCTAGCACTCCCACATGACCAGAGCTGCCCACCTGGTCTGCCTTGGAGGCCCATTCCAGACCATTCACTACACTGTCACTAAGTAACTCCTTCTACTGGTCCATATAACTCCTTGGTTTAAAAATAGTTTGAACTTACAGTCTCCTTAACCTGGGATTCAAAATGCTTCACGGACTAGCATTAAGAAACATCTCATTACCATTCCCTCAAACAAAGTAATTTGATTACCCACCCCCAAAAAAGACATCTTTTGAATGCAAAATGAGAGTCACCTTATCATTTACATGCTCTAATATTTTTTAAATAACTTAAAAATTAAGGTTTAGGTATCCATTAAGATACCCATCAATTTATAATTACTGCATAGAATTATTTATTATTTTATCATATACTTCAGAATAAAAGTGTTCAAGAAACATATATACGTGCAATGGTATTATGCACTGCAATGAATAGAGAGCTTTTTTTTTTTTTCATTTTCCCCAGATCTCACTGTTTTAAAGAAAAGGAGTTCATTTCTTACTCCCTTTAAATAAGTTGCCCCCAAAGCCTAGTGTTCTACAGAGCGCTATGCACCACAAAGTTTGGAAGCTGTCACTTTGGTTTACGGGCACTAGATGTGTAACATTTCATCATTTCACATTCAGCCCGCTCGGATGTGGGGAAGTGCGGAGCAGAGAACAGCAAGTCCAAACAGGACCTGCTGGCTCCCTCTTGTGGAGAGCAGGGAGAAAATATACAGGAAGAAAAGTTGTGATATATATTGATTGGCAAATACTATTTCATTGAAACAGCCCAAGAAATGTGATCTGCAAAATGTTGTATGAGACAGAGTTGCATTTTTGCTGAGTACTGCAAAAGAGTATTTGAAACCTTTGGGAGTTAGAGAATAAATCACATAAAGAAAAATGTGCAGATAAGTAAAATACCAGATTTTAGCCGATGGTTTCATCGTTTGCTCACTGCAAAACTTCCCACCAGGGCAGTTTACAAGGAACAAACTGGTTTGGGGATCTCTTTTCCTCTACTTTGATCTTGATCCAGCAGTGTGTGTGTGTCGGGGGGGGGGGGGGGGTGGTGGGGAAGAGTGAAGGTCTCTTCTCCTGACAGAGGGTCATATCCAGGCTCTCAGGCTCACCAGCTGCAGTCCTGCCAGGCCTCAAGAGGTTCTGAGTCTGCCTGGGGGTCAGCAACGGGCATTGCGTCTCTGGTTCAATTTCTGTCACCAGTTTCTCCAGACTGCTGTCAACCAGCCCTCAGGACTCCTAGCCTTGGCTCCGGTCCCTCATCAGTCAGCACATGGGCCTTTCACCCCTTCCTCTTCTTCCAACTAGAAACAGAGATGCAGGGGACAGGGGCCATGGTTAAGGTTTACTCTCTCAGAAAGGGGTGGGGACATTGTGGGCAATGATTAGCATCTAGTACAACCTGTCATACGTGAAATAAATGCATTAAGTGTTGGGCGTTTCAGCTTCTATGATTGTACCATGTGCTCCTTCAATGGTGATGGCAGAGGGACAGCAGCATTTGAACATATCTTCTAGCCTGCTTTCCTGGTCTTCTCTTACAGGTCACTTATGCTAGGAGGCCCTCCTTGAAGTCCCCCAATGCTAGATGAGGTGATTATCCCATGCCCCCAGCACCCTGGTCATACCCCAATCATTGTGCTCATCACGCTGTGTTTTACCAGTTTACTTGGCTGTCACCACCTATCAGGCTCCCTGCCTCGTGGGCCAACTGTATCTTACTCCCCTGTGCAACCCCAGGGCCCAGTGCCTTGCCTGGCATCCTGTGAGGGGTGTCAGGGAAGTCTTGCTTCCCATATGATATAACTGTGTCTTAAGAATGAGTAAGGATTGGGTTGGTGCCTGAGTGGCTCAGTCGGTTAAGCGTCTGATTTCGGCTCAGGTCATGATTTCACGGTTCATGCCCTGCATTGGGGTCTGTGCCGACAGCTCAGAGCCTGGAGCCCATTTCAGATTCTGTGTCTCCTTCTGTCTGCCCCTCTGCCGCTTGCACTCTGTCTCTAGCATTGTCTCAAAAATAAATAAACATTAAAATTTTTTTTAAAAACATTAAAAAAAAGAATGAGTAAAGATCTTCCAGGGAGGATTCTAGAAAGAAATGACAACATGAGAATGGGGAGTGCCATCATTAGATGTGGGCAGGAAGGGGCCCTCGAACTGGGCACTGCATGTCTGGCCCTCTTTCAGCCCCTTTCCTCCCACAAGGTGTGGGAAGACTGTGGGACGCAGGGATATGCTCATGCAAAGCCCACATCTCCCAGAATGCTCTGGGTTCTGCTAGCCCAGAATTCCCTGCTCAAGAGCCTGCTTCCAGAGCCTGTGTGGATCTCCTCCATGGGCCTCCTTCCAGGGTCAGGCTCTGCTATTGATGCCCAGCGTCTAGATCCAAGAGGTGGCTGTTGGAGGGTGTATGGGTGGAGCTTGGATACTGGCACTGGAGTCCACACACATGGCTGAGAAGCTCTGTGGTGCAGGCAAATCCATCAGTGGGTGGTGAGGGGCAAACTGGGGGCTGGGGGCCAAGGCTGTCTTTTCCTAAACCCTAAGAAGTCCAGTGATTCCAAATATAAACCCAGTCTTCCATGTCATTATGAAAGTATTTGTAAAGGCAGGGGGAAAAGTATTTTAACCCACTAGAACAGCTGAAATAAAAAAGATGGACCATAACAAGCGCTGGTGAGAATGTAAAGAAGTTGGAGCCCTCGTGCACTGTTTGTTGGCTGTAAAAGGGTGCACACAGCTGCCATAGAAAGTTAAACACAGAGCTACACCATGCAACTTAGCAATTCCTCTCTGAGGAATATACCCAAGAATTGAAAATGTATGTCCACACAGAAACTTGTATATGGACATGCACAGCGCATTCTTTATAGTAACCAAAAGGTAGAAAACAACAGAAAAGTCTCTCAAATGACAAATGGATAAATAAAAGGTGCTATATCCATACCACGGGATATTATGCAGCTGTATAAGGAATAAAGTGCTACACACGTTACCACACGATGAACCTTGAAAACCTTATGCTAAGTATAATGAGCTCGTCACAAAAGGTCACATATCACATGGTTCCTTTTGTATGACATGTAAAGAATGGGAAAATCCATAAAGGCAGGAAGGTTAGCAGTTGCATGGGACTGCGGGAGGAGGGAATGGGCAGTGACTATCAACAGATATGTTTCTTTCTTCTTAAAAAACTTTTTATTTATTGTTAGAGTGTGAGCAGGGGAGGGGCAGAGAGAAGGGGACAGAGGATCCAAAGTAGGCTCTGCGCTGACAGTGGTGAGCCCAATGTGGGGTTTGAACTCGTGAACCTATGAACCCGTGAGATCATGACCTGAGCTGAAGTCGGACACTCAACCAACTGAGCCACCCAGGTGCCCCAACAGATATGTTTCTTTTTGGAGTGATGAAAATGTGCCAGAAGTAGACAGTGGTGATGGTTGCACGATTCTGAGAACATACTAAAAACCACTGACTTGTACGCTTTAAAATGGTGGACTTGTGTATGTGAATTATATCTCAATTTAAAAAAGAGAAAATATGCATGGGACAGTGTGTTAGCTTGATTAGAAATGCTAATATTTAGACACATGGTGTCTAAATTGGTCTCCATTGGTACTCTTAGGCCAGGGCCCTGCAAATGTTACCAGAAGACCTAAACATGGAGGTGTGATGCACAGCTGCAGATGCTTTGTCAATGTCAAGTTTTTCCATGAACCTGGAGCATAGACAGGGCCAGGAGCCCTGGAGCATAGACAGGGCCAGGTTGTGGAAACTTAAAAACCATGAGAGGAGCTCAGACTTTATCAGGGAGGTCTTGGTGTAGATAGGCACTGAGAATCTTAAACCAGAATCTGCATTCCCTGATAAATCTCTCTTGCAGCTGCTGTGGAGGACAGATTTGAGGGTGACAGGACTGTAGTCAGAGAGGCATCAGCTATTGTACTAGTCCAGGACAGAGGTGGTATAGGCACGACCTAAGGCAGTGAGAGTAGAAATGTGGCAGAGGGAGAGGGCAGGTAAGAGAAATATTTAACTGATAAACTCAATGGGATTTGGATATGAATTGGGTGTGGGAATAAGAAGGTGGAGGAAGAGTCAAGGGTGACTTGGTATGGGGTATTGTGGTGCCACCAACAGGGCAGAGAAAGATGACCTACTGAGTTTGAGGTGTGACTGAGGAAATGACAAGCAGGCAGGTAGATAAGGAAAGGTCAAGGCTGGAGGCCAACATGTGAGGGTCCTCAGCATATTATAGCTCAAGACACGTAGGTAGATGAAACTTTGTGGTATTTGAGAGGAAGGATGAGTGTTGGTGCCCTGGGAGCTACCAACCTCATCTAGACTGAGAACAAGCATGCCACAGAAACCACAGAGGGAGAATGATCCAAGTAGGGTGATCAAAGAGGACCAGGATAGAAGGCCCTGGATTTAGCTGCAATGGCGATGAGTAACCTTTGCCAGCAATTTCAGTGGGTTGGTGGGGGAGGTACCAGCTGAGGAGTGAGTGTGAGGCCAGGAAGTAGAGGCAGAGAGCAAAGGCAACTGAAGGAGGTTGACTCTGAAGACAGACAGATGGGGTCAATGAGGGCTTTTTCTAAAGGAGAGAGGTAATGGTTAAATCTATATCTATTTATTTGCTATTTTAAATTATTATGTATAAGTGGTAAAAAATCAAATGCAACAGCAAATGTATAAAATAAAAAGTAAAATTCCATGCCTTTCATCTCAGACCCCTAGGCCCTCTCTCTAAAACTAATAATTATGCTCAATTTTTTAAATATCTTCTAGGAAAAAATTTTGCACATATGGAATTCTCTCTCTTCAAAAATGAGAGAGGATTGGCAGAGTTTAAGTACTGTGGGAAAGGACCATATAGAGAAAAAGGTGAAGACAGACGGAGTACAGATGATGGAAAGCTAGTAGCTGGCAATCACTCCCAGGGGTAGGGGAATGGAATCCAGAGGCAGGGGAAAGAAAAGTCTTGCTAGTCAGGCAAAAATGCACACCTCTGCTGAGAATAGAGGGAGGGGTAGAGAACAGGGTTAGTGGAAGGGAGGAAGCCAGAGCGGTGAAGAGTAAGAGGCCATGGTTTTCAATGTCAGAAGTGGGTGAGGCTGGGGCATGGGGGGATAGAGTGGAGGTAAAAGTCCTGTGGGATTGAGGAACTTTGACCTTGGGGTATTGGATGGAATGAGGTGATTACGGTAGATGTTGAAATCTCTTAAGATGGTGTCAGGTGCCAAAGTTCTCAGTGGAGGTGGGCATGGCCTAGAAGGAGGAATGCTGACTGTGGTAGATGCTGGGAAGTGTCTGAGGAGGAGAAGTTTGGCCAAGAGTGGAAAACTGATGTCTTGGAAGCAGGAAATGTGAACAGGATGCCTATCTGCTGTGTCCTCTTGCCTTGGGTCAGGGGGTATGGGGAAGCAGAAGGTGAACAACACATTCAGCAGAAAGACTAAGAAGCAGAGGAGGTTGTTTACATGGGAAGAAGGGTTCCAGAGTGTTCTGGATTGAGGAAGAGGCTGGGAGAAATGGGGTGGTTGTCAGTGGCCCAAGGAACCAACTGAAGGGGAACATGTGAGTTGGGGTGGATAAGATGAGTGGAGGGGCAAGGAATATGGATGAAACAACAGGCCCCAGTGTTCCCATCTTTGATGGCTTTAGTTTTGCTGCCAGAACTGGCTGCAAGTTCCAGCCAGGTCTTGGCAGGGTCTAAATGGAGCAGCTTCTCCATCTTCTTGGCCGGGTGGCAGGCATGTTTATTGGCCATAGGACCCTTTGGTGGTCAGTTATATCTGGTTAAATTCCAATTGGGTGTTGTATTAGTTTTCCAACATTGCCAGTTCCATAGACTGAGTGGTTTAAATGACAAAAATATATTGTCTTATGGTTCTGGGGGCTAGAATTATGAAATCCAGGTGTTGGTAGGGTTGGTCCCTTTGGGGGACCATGAGGGAAGGATGTACTCCAGGCCTCTCCTTGGCTTATCGATGGCCATCTTCTCCCTATGTCTTTTCACATTGCCTCTATAAGCGTCTGTCTCCAAATTTCCCATTTTTATAAGGACTCCCTAATGACTTCATTTTAACTTGATTACCTCTTTAAAGCTCCCATCTCCAAGTAGCACATTCTGAGCTACTGGAGATTAGGACTTCCACATATGAATTTGGAGGGAGACAATTCAACCCCTAACAAGTATCCTTGGGCAACCATTCGTAGCTTCAGTTGCTCTCTTAAGTGATAACCATAATAGTACCAACCAACTTCACTGAATTGACTGGATGAATATAAACAGTGTCTGGCACATTTTAAATGTATGCTACAAATTCTCATCAGCACCATCATCGTCATCATCATCATCATCATCACTTGGACCTCTTCACTTGGTGTGTGGACAGTAAAACCAGTGAGTTCTTTCCATTGATCATCCTCTTGAACTTACCTTCTCAGGTAGGGAGCTTACAGAGAACCCAGGCCTGAGTTCAAAGCATAGCTGTGGACAAACCTCATGTCCTCCATGATTTGCATACAGATGGAATCAGCTTTTAAAAGCTTCAGCTCTGGAATCACAACAGGACAACAGACTGAGGCTGGGTAGGAAAAGGGAGAGAGAAATCCTAACACTTTAATTTTGGGGGGAAAAGAGGAACGAGGGAGCGTTAGATTTATGATCTGTATGTACGTCACGGAGCTTTAGTTTCTCCTGGGGGTGGAAGGATTTTTCTTCTCTGTCTTGTCACTCTGAACCACTGCCCTACCTCCTGGGCCTCAAGGAGGTATTATGCCACTCACCCCCAAACTAGAGGTTGGGAGTAACAATCAGAATTTGTGAGAAAGGCAGATTCTGTTGGGGGCAACCAGGGCTGACTTCCATCATGCTGTGAGCTCATCTGGAACAGGGCTTTCTTAGGAACCCAGAAATGCTCCTAGAGGTGGATATGAATCTTTTTTACCCACAGTTCTCAAAATGTGGTCCCCGAATCCACACCATGGAGTTGCCAAACTTTTCTCTAAGGTGTCAGGGAGGGGGTGCCTGGGTGGCTCAGTTGCTTAAGTGTCCGACTTCAGCTCACGTCATGATCTCGCGGTTCACAAGTTCCAGCCCCGTGTTGGGCTCTGTGCTGACAGTTCAGAGCCTGGAGTCTGCTTCAGATTCTGTCTCCTTCACTCTCTGCCCCTCCCCCACTCTCTCTCTCTCTCTCAAAAAAAAAAAAAAAAAAAAAAAAGAATAAACATTGAAAAAAAAAGTGTCAGAGAGTAAACATTTTTGGCTTTGAGGGCCAAGAGGCCACAAGCAGTCTCTCACAGCTACGCAGCTGATGCATTGTGAAAGCAGCCAGAGACACTAGGTGGGGTGTGTTCACAGGTGCACGAAACAGGTGGTGGTACATTTGGCCACAGACTGTAGTTTGTTGACCCCTATCTTTATTTATTTATTTATTTATTTATTTATTTATTTATTTATTTTTTTAACATTTATTTATTTTTGAGACAGAGAGAGACAGAGCATGAATGGGGGAGGGTCAGAGAGAGAGGGAGACACAGAATCCGAAACAGGCTCCAGGCTCTGAGCTGTCAGCACAGAGCCCGACACGGGGCTCGAACTCACGGACTGCGAGATCGTGACCTGAGCTGAAGTCGCACGCTTAACAGACTGAGCCACCCAGGCGCCCCTGTTGACCCCTATCTTAGTGTAATTATTAAGAGTGCTCTCTTTCACTCTTAAAAGTGTCCTGGTTAGGACAATAAATTTTATGGTTTCCCCACCTAGGGGTCTAGCTGGGCAGGGGTAGAGTGGCAGCTGGGTACATTGTATCTGCCACACTCAGCCGAGAAGCAAACTGGTACGTTTGTAGGGCTTTGGAAGTGGGGAAGTGGAATGAAAGGCACTGAGGAAGATCCTCTTCCTCAATTACTCTCCTTTCTAGTGTTCTCTCCTCCCTCCCTTCTCCCCATTGTGGATTTGGGACTTTGAAGACCATCTTCAAACAGACCACAGCTTTGAGGCAGCTGCTGCCTTAGATTCTCCCGCTCAACATTTCCCTTCTCAGGGGCAGGATCTTGAGGTTCCAGCAGCGCCTGAGCTGAGCCACAACCAGCTCGGCCAGGGTGAAAATACACCTCTTCTAGGACAAACAACCCTGAACGATTTAAGAGAAGGTGGTTATCTTTTCCCCCAAGTAATGAACACTTTTGAAATTAGAGGAAAACATGCAGGAAATCTCTGGTCTCTGTACATTAATCCCAAGAAATTGAGAACAAGATACCTTATCTTGAAATGACAGTTTCCTCTGAAAGGCTCAAAGACCATTGAAAGCATCATCAACAAGCATTCCCTGAATACTCTAGGATCCTCAAACTCCTTGCTAATTGGCTTTTATCCAAGTTAGCTAAGAAAATTTGAAGCACACCCTTCACCCCAGAATGCCCACCACCTGTTTCTGGCCTAGAGCCCGTTTTATATTTTCACAGCATGAAAATAAAAGGGGCTACCTGAGTTACCTTGGTGACTGAGGTCCCTACTCTTTTCCCACTTCATAATTGGGCCAAGGTGGCCGCCAATGCCTCTGAGAAGTGGGGACAAGAGGCCAGATTGGGCTACTCCTCAGGGCCCCTGGGCATTTATCTGGTGGCTGTAACTTTTACTCAGAGTCTGTTATAGACTGTTTGTGTCTCCCTAAAATTCATATGTTGCGATCTTAATCTCCAGTGTGATAGTATTTGGAGGTGAGGCCTTTGGGAGGTAATTAGGTCACAAGGGTGAAGTGCTCATAAGTGGGATTGGTGCCTGTACTGGTCAAGGTTCTGCAGAGAAGCAAAACCAATAGGATAGACAGATAGATAGAAATAGACATATAGATATAGATATAGATATAGATATAGATATAGATATAGATATAGATATAGATATAGATAAAGGATTTATTATAGGAGTTTGCTCAAGGAGTTATTGAGGCTGAAAAGTCCAAGATCAGGATGCCAGCATAACTGGGTTCTGGCGAGAGCCCTTTCCCAGCTTGGAGGAGGCTGCCTTCTCACTGTGTCTTCATGTAACAAAGAGAGACTGTTTAGATCAGGAACGCTGATGATATAATTCAGTCTGAGTCCAAAGGCCTGAGGACCAGGGGGGCGCTGGTATAAGTCCTGGAGTCTGAAGGTCCAGCAGCTGGGAGCCCTGATGTCCAAGGGCAGAAGATGGACATACCAGCTCAAGAAGAGAGAGAGGGAATCCACTCTTCCTTCACCTTTTTGTTTCATATGGGGCTCCCCAGGAATTAGATGATCTACCTACACTGGTAAGGGTGGATCTCTTTATTCACTCTACTGAGGCAAATGGTATTTTCTTCCAGAAACACCCTTGCAGGCATCCCCTGAGCCTGGTCAAGTTGACGCATGAAACTAACCATCACTGTATCCTTACAAGAGGAGACACAAGAGGATGCTGTCTCTCTTTTACATGAAGACACGGCGAAAAGGCAGCCTTCTCCAAGCTGGGAAAGGGCTCTCGCCAGAACCCAGTTATGCTGGCACACTGATATTGGGCTTTGAGTCTCCAGAACTATAAGAGGAAAATGTGTGTTTTTTGAGCCTCCAGTCTATGGTATTTGTTATATAAGCCCGAGCAGACTAAGACCAAGCCTTTGTGAAGGAGCAGGTGGGAGTGAAAATGAATCTCTTCTCTGACATCCGTCCCTGGGAGCTGCCTTGCTCACACTGAAGCAGTGATAACATGCATAACATGATCACCCTTTGCAGAAAAAGTAACTGCATGGGAACAGGTAGTTCAAATTGGACACCTAAGGTAATTTTATAGCTGGGCCATTTTCAAAAAGTCACTGGGAAAGATGTTCTGTAACGATTGTATTTTCTCATAGATTTCCGTTATAAAAAGAGGTAGCAGGCTTACAAATGACATATTATGGTTGTAGTAAGCCAAATGCATACCATCTTATATAATGATTTTACCCCCTCTCCATCATCAGTGGGGCCTCAGGAATTCGTGAGGTCATCCAGGGCTTTGCCGTGACTGGTCTTGTCTGGTCCCTGGAGGGTCTGTGCTGAGGGCTGGGTGTTGTCTGTCTAGCTCTGGCATCAGGCCATATTTGCAGCAGCTGGCATGATCTTTTCTTGTTTCCACTGTGAGTTTCTCAGATTCTGTGTCTACTGATGATCTCAGCATTTCCGAGTCCTTTCTATGACACTCAGGAACCACTGGCTCTCCTGCTCTCCAGCATAGACTAGACAAATCCCTGTACCATAGCCTTCCTTCTGCTCCTCTGCCAAAGTGCCGGTCTCTTCTACACCTGGGACACCAGCCTGGGACACCTTGGGCTCACCCTCAAATTACCCAGAGTGGCTTTCAAGTCCAGGAAGGTGAGAGTTGCTTTTCTCCTGTTTGGAGACCAAGACCTTCATCTTCTACTCATTATTTCCTGCCTTCTACTTACACCTTTATGTTTTCTGCACAAAAAATCTATACCCTGATATCAGATCTTGTGTTCTCTTTATACATGGCTTATAGTAAAATTCTGGGCTAAGATCTTAAGGTGTGCTCTTGATGTCAAAAAGGAAGCTTTGCAACGTGGAAAACCTGTTTCTTTTTGAGCCAAACCTGGCTTTCGAGACTACTGTCTTTTGGGGCACCCGGGTGGCTCAGTGGGTTGAGCGTCTGACTTCGGCTCAGGTCAAGATCTTGCAGTTTGTGGGTTCAGGTCCTACATCAGGCTCTGTGCTGACAGCTTAGAGCCTGGAGTCTGCTTTGGATTCTGTCTCCCTCTCTCTCTCCATCCCTCCCCTGCTCTCGCTCTGTCTCTCTCTCAAAACTGAACATTAAAAAAAAAAAAATTAAAAAAAGACTACTGTCTCTTTATTCATCTTAAAAACTCTAAGTTGAAGCTGCAACAATGACTTCTCTGACCTGGGTGGTGATGGCCTCCCCTTCCCAGGGTGCACAGTGTATGACATTAATTCAGTAGGGCTAGGCTGTGGCTTGGCTAGGAAGGACTCCCAGGACTTAAAATGATGTTTTAATATCTCAAAGATATTTCCCGACACATTCTTTCTTGGATTTGTTTTGCATTTAAGATACTAAAATCATAATTATGAATGTAACAACCTCCAATAATTGTACATGTAAATCGACAGATTAGTGTAAGCCTACAAATTAGCAAGGAGTATATAGATCTTGTGTCTGCCCTGACCTCATCTTTAAGTCAGGTTGTAGCATCCTGTACTACTTAGCCATTGACCAACATGGGTGAGCCACAAACACTTCCAAGGGATTCAGAGCAATGTTTATTATATTATAAGATTGTATGTATTATAGTTGGGCAGCCAGTGCACTGCACAATTCCAGGGGGTTCTAGTCCTTAGACTATAACGTGAATGGTGCCCCCTTAGAGTCCTGCCTCTCCCTACTCCATTTGATCTCATTTCAACCTTACCTTTAATCCTAGGCTCCCATCCTTTCCCTCATTCTGTCTATATATCCCTGGAATTAGGTTGACTCCCTGGTAACACTCTAGGCTCTCTCTCAAGAACTTGGCGTTGACTTTCCCATTGGCATTGGGGCTCCAGATTTCCCCTGGAAGGATACTCTGCCCCATTTGTCTACTTGGCCCCTCACTTGTCCATGGCCGGGCACTTAATGTTTCCAGTAAGCATATGTGGGGTGCTTTGAACAGCTCCAGTTTCAGAAAAAAAATTGCTGCTCTTGAAAGAAATCTGGGCTCAATCAAGTAGGAATATAAAATGTCCTCCAACATTTCTCCATCTCCTCTCCAGGTGATGGGCGCAGTGCGGGGTAGTGGGAATGGCTCAGTCAGAAGTTGCCTCCTGGGTTCTGCTTCTGGTTCTGCCAGTAACTAGCTCTGACCACCAGGTGTTTCTTTTCCTCTTCGGCTTCAGTTCTCTCCTTGATGGAAGAGGCGGGCGCCACATGGCTGCTGAAGGCATCCTGCTCTAAGGCTCGGCATCTCCGAGGCACGCTTCCTCTGAGACATGAACTGTGTTGCTGAACTCACAAGGGCCACATGCCGCTGGCTTGTGCTGAAACTCAGAAGAAACTTTTCCCAGCACGTATTGCATTTGCTGTGAAAACACTCAGTTGAGTGTCTGCATGTGCATGTGAGAAGCTGCTAGGGGGAGGTGTTTGGTTTGTTTTAGCTTTTGTGAAAGGTACTTGGTTTCTCCAAGTGCCTCGTATAGCATGCAGCAGCTTGAAGTTCAGGAGAGCTTGCTGTGTTGTTGGTGCTTCTGAACCAGCATGGGGATGGCTGTCACGAGATTTTTTGGGGGGTAGTAATTTAGACACATTCCTGCCAGGAAATCTTGGGAAAATCTCTTTTGCTCCATATTCTGAAGCTATTTTCATTTGTTTTTGGTGTGTGACATCCTCTTTTCTGAGTAAATCCCTCACACAAGGGCTCAGTGTGACTTTCTTGATAAAGCTGGGATTGCTCCTGGTCCTCCTTTGCAGAGGGATTTTGGCACCTGTGGAAGACTTTCTTCCATTCCATCAGTAGGTAGGCATGTTCAGTTCTGGTCTGGGCATGTGACTCCAGCTAGGGTTTGGGGCTGAGAGGAAGAGGGTCATGGGGTCTTGGTTCAGGTTCTTTAAAGCTGTGTGAGGGCAGGATATGGAGGAGGAGTTGGGTTGGGATTTGTAGCTGGGGGCTCCTACTAGCAGGAGGTCCCTTCTTGCTAGTCTGGCTTGGTTATGCACACACCATTCTGATGCAGTCCTAAATGGTTCCTCTTCCACGAAAATGCAAATTGAGATGTGGCAGATTGGTTTTAAAGAGAGTCCTGGGGACTGAGTTGGCAGTAGGCATTGCGATAAGATCCATGGCTTCCCCAGCATCTTTCCAGCCACATCCCTGGACAGCTGAGGTCCATGCTCTGTGCATGGGATCAGTTGTTCCTTAGTAATAGCAAGGGCATACAGAAAGGGGGTGCCAGCCTCCATGGTTCTGCTAAATTTTTTAACTATAAACAGCCGTATACTTTTAGTGGCTATTTTATTGGAGGGCACCGTTCTAGAACCTTCTCTTGCATCGTGTTCAATGGACAGGAATGATTTCACCAGAGGAAAAGTGTGTGGGAGTGTGTTAACTGTCATGAGAATCATACCTCTGAGGCAGCCATCATAACAACCTTAAAGAGAAAGAGTATCCAGAAGGCTCCAAAGGAGTGACTTTGGTGGTGGGATTCAGACACCCTGACAGGCAGCTGTAGGCATTCTTTTTCTTCTTTGTTTTACTTTCTGTGGTAGATGAGGACTTTGGCAACCCTAAATCACAATTCTTCAGCATACAGCTCTAACACAGTGGCATCTTTATAGGACATGGAGTTTAAACTGCATGGAGTTCCACGACAGTCCTAATTTAATGTTTTATCTTAGAATGAAGAGTTTGCGGGGGGTGGTGAGGATGGAGCTGGAGGGGAGAAAGGGAGTTTTTCTTTTTGTTTATACCTTCCACCATTGTTTGCAATTTAAATTATGTACTTGTATAACTTTTATCTAAATAAATACATAAACACATAAAATTATTATGGATCCCCTTCTCTCAAGTCTTCTCTGCATTAATACTGGCATGGAAAAGTGCTGAGGGTAGTTTGTTATGTCAAGAAAAGCAGGTCCCAAGAACATATGTATCCCTTTCTGAGGGCACACACACATATATACAGTGAGGAAAGATCTTGATGAACATATTCTCAGTGTTACTTTGGTAGTGGAGTTTTGGATGACTTAACATTTTTTGTATTGTATTTTCTAATTTTTCTCCAATGCATATGCCTCTCTTGTATTGTAAAAATAATATTGAGAACATAGTTTACTACTACAACAATCAATGTATACAATATATAACTCTGTTCCCTTTCTCTCAGACTGTTGCTTTTTTTTTTAATCTTTCCAGATTTTTTCTTGTGGTTCATTTCGAGTTTCACAGCATTTTGGTCTGAAAATATGCACGGTATGATCTCGATCTTTTTGTACTTGTTGAGGGCTGATTTGTGTCCCAGTATGTGATCTATTCTGGAGAACGTTCCATGTGCACTAGAGAATATATATTCTGCTGTTTTAGGATGAAATGTTCTGAATATATCTGTTAAGTCCATCTGGTCCAGTGTGTCATTCAAAGCCATTGTTTCCTTGTTGATTTTCTGTTTAGATGATCTGTCCATTGTTGTAAGTTGGGTATTGAAGTCCCTACTATTATGGTTTTATTATCAATGAGCTTCTTTATGTTTGTGATTAATTGATTTATGTATTTGGGTGCTCCACATTTGGACCATAAGTATTTACAATTGTTAGGTCTTTTTTGTGGATAGACCCCTTAATAATGATATAATTCCCTTCATCTCTTGTTACAGTCTTTATTTCAAAGTCTAGATTGATAGAAGTATGGCTGCTCCAACTTTCTTTTGTTGACCATTAGCATGATAGATGGTTCTCCATCCCCTTACTTTCAATGTGAAGGTGTCTTTAGGTCTAAAGTGGGTCTCTTGTAAACAGCATAGAGATGGATCTTGTTTTCTTATCCATTCTGTTACCCTATGTCTTTTGATTGGAGCATTTATTCCATTGATGTTTAGAGTGACTACTGAAAGATATGACTTTATTGCCATATTTCTTGTAGAGTTGGAGTGTCTGGTGGTGTTCTCTGGTGGTCCTTTCTAGTCTTTGTTGCTTTTGGTCTTTGTTTATCTATTTATTTTTTCCCTCATTTTTTCTCCCCTCAGAGAGTCCCCCTTAAAATTTCTTGCAGGGCTGATTTCGTGGTCATGGATTCCTTTAATTTTTGTTTGTCTGGGAAACTTTTAATCTCTCCTATTTTGAATGACAGCGTTGCTGGATAAAGAATTCTTGGCTGCATATTTTTCCAATTCAGCATATTGAATATATCCTGCCACTCCTTTCTGCCTGCCAAGTTTCTGTGGATAGGTCTGTTGCAAACCTGATGTGTCTAACCTTGTAGGTTAAGGACTGTTTTTCTCTTGCTGCTTTCATGATTCTTTCCTTGCCTGAGTATTTTGTGAATGTGACTATGATATGCCTTGTTGATGGTTGGTTTTTGTTGAATCTAATGGGAGTCCTCTGTGCTTCCTGGATGTTGATGTCTGTGTCTTTCCCCAGGTTAGGAAAGTTTTCTGCTATGATTTGCTCACATAACCCTTCTACCCTTTTTTCTCTCTCTTCATCTTCTGGGACCTCTTTGATTCTGATGTTGTTCCTTTTTAATGAGTCACTGATTACTTCTTAAATCGTACTCTTTTGCCTTAGTCTCCCTCTTTTTTTCTGCCTCATTATTCTCCCTAAGTGTGTCCTCTATATCAGTGATTCCCTGCTCTGCCTCATCCATCCTTGCCACCATGTCATCCTTGGAGATTGCAGCTCAGTTATAGCATTTTTTATTTCATCCTGATTAGATTTTACTTCTTTTATCTTCACAGAATGGGATTATAATCTCTTTTTGACTCCAGCTAGTATTCTTATTATTGTGATTCTAAATTTTGGTTCAGACATCTTGCTTGTATCTGTGTTGATCAAGTCCCTGGCTGTCATTTCTTCCTGCTCTTTATTTTGAGGTGAATTCCTTCATTTCATCATTTTGAAGGGAGAAAAGGAATTAATGAGGTAAAAAAGAATTAAAATTAAAAAGCTAAAACAACACACACCCACAAAAATATCAAATAAATGATGCTAAATCCTAGGTGTTTTTTGGTCTGGTTGTTGAAAGGAGCTTGATAGATTAGAGAAAAAAAGAGGAGGTGGGGGAGAAAAAAGAAAAAAAAGAGAAGAAAAGAAAAAAGGAAAACGTTTGAAAATTTGAAAAAATGAATACAATGAAATAGAATAAAATGAAAGGATGGAAGTAAAATAGAATTTGAAAAATTTACAAAAAAATAAAGAATATAGTAGAAAAATTAAAAGATAATATTTTTAATAAAAACAAAATAAAAATAAATTTTTTCTCTTTCTGTATTCAAGAAAAAGAAAAGAAACAAAAAAGAGAAACAAAAGAGAAAATTAAATAGATGGACCAGTGAACGGACTGAAATACGATTGAAATTACATCATTTTCCTCTAGAAGTCAAACTATGGAGCAATTTATAGTCCATAAACTAAGCAGGCAGAGAGACTTGTGTTCCTGAAGAGGGAGGTTGGCCCAGTTGGGCGGGGCTTAGTGCAAAGGCTCCATTCTCCACTAGATGGCGCTGCTTATCTTACTGGCGTGGATCATTGTGGTGCTTGTAGGTGTGTATCCGCATGTGCAGGAGGGGTGAAAATGGCTTCACCCAGCTACCCAGTCTCTAGTATCTGAACTCTGTTCTCCCAGATCAGCAATCACACACTGTTCTCTGTCTCCGGCTTCCGTCCAATTCCCGCTTTTAACACTGTCCGTGACCAAGCCGTCAGGTTGCCAGGCGGCACTTCCCTCCTGAGTTTTATCTCAGACGTGGCTGTGTTTCTCGACCCCTCACTTCTGAGGGACTGTGGCTTTGACCCGCTCAGACCTTCTGGTGGAGGGTCTCATCGAGCAATGGCCAGGTGCTGGACACACCCAGGAATGTCTGTGGGACCGTCCTGCTGCTGATGCCTAGAGACTGTGGCTGGGTGCCAGCCCGCCCCAGAAAAAGTTCACGGGATCGTGTAGCAGCCGCATTTCAGGGATTACGGAAAATCACAACACACATCTGGCACCAGGCTTCACCCTTAATGACTTTGTTCCAGCACCAGCAAATGTGGCTGTTCTCCAGGGTCCACTGGGGCCTTTGCCTGGCAGGGGGGCCCCGCACAGCCTCTACCAGATGTCCTCCCAGCAGGGGAACCGCCTGTCCCTGTGTGGCCCGAGGACCCCCAGACCTCACTCTACTCCTGAGGATTTGCCCTTCCCACCAGAGCACCACCAGGTTTGGAGCTGTGGAGTTTCAGACTCTGTGCTCCCCTTGTTTATAGAGTCTTAATGGAATTTAAACCCTCTCCTTTCTCCTCTCTCCCTTTTTAGTTCAGTCCCTGTGGCTGTTTCCACTTTTCCAGTTTCTCTCCATCTGCTTTTGGGGGGGTTGTGCTTTTCCTGTGTTCTCCCCCCCCCCCCCCCGTCTCTGTCCTCTCTCCACAAGCAAAAACAGCTCCCTGCCTTCCGTGGTTTCTCTCTCCCCCAGTTCACATCTCAGTGCTGCGCACCTGCTGAGTTCTGTGGTTTAGGATGTGCAGGTTGTTGTGTTAATCCTGAAATCAGTTTTCTGGGTGTGCAGGATGGTTTAGTGTTGATCTGGCTGTATTTCATGGACGCGAGAGGCAAAAAAAAACTTTCCATGCTGTTCCACCATCTTGGCTCCTTCCAGCTTTTTTTTTTTCTTTTTTTTCTTTTTTTAAGCTTAAGTGCCTTCGTTCAGGAAATAGGGTTAAATAACCTAATGAATAAATTTAAATGTGTGGGGAGTATTTAGAAAACTTTGGATTAAAACTAAGTAACAGGTGTGGAAAGGAGACTTTAAAAAGAAAAAAGTCAACTATCTCTCCATGGTCGTCATGTGAGAGATCTGTAGAGCTCTTGATGGTTAGGAAACTGGTCTTCTTTGGCAGTTAATCAACTGGATTGGTTTTGGTTTTGATTTCTTGGTGTAATTGGTGGAATTGTATTCCTTCAAAATTCATATGCTGAAGCCTGATACCTCAGAATATGACGTATCTGGAGATACATCCTTTAAAGAGGTGATTAAATTAAAACACGGTCTTTAGGGTGGGCTCTCATCCAATATGACTGGTATCCTTATAAAAAGAGATTAAGACACAAACACAGAGGGATGACCATGGGAGGACACAGGGAGAAGGTGGCTATATCCCAGACAAGGAGAGAGACCTTAAAAGAAACCAGCCCTGCTGATGACTTGATCTTGGACTTCCAGCTTTCAGAACTGTGAGAAAATAAGTTTCTGTTGTTCCAGCTACTGTCTGTGGTATTTTGTTATGGCAGCTGTACAAGACTAATACACTTGGATTTTGTGTGACTTGCTTCATTTCAAAGAGAAACTGAAGAATATTTATTGTTGAAATTTTCCTGGTGTCCAATTTCTGGCAAAAGAAAACGTATCTATGTAGGAATTTAGTCATTGATTACAGTCCTTGAGGCCTGTTCCTCTTCAAAACTTTGGAGACAGCGACATCTAGTGGCCATTTCTTTAAATACCTTTTTCAGTGGTTCTCAGTCTGGCTTCGCATTAGAATCACATGAAGAGATTTTTTTTTTTTTTTTTTTTTTTTTTAATCCTGTATTCAGGCAATACCCTAGACAAATTATTTTGGAATCTCTGGGCGTGAGCCCAGGCATCAGTGTTTTGAGACTTCCCATAGTGGTCCAGAGTGCATCAAATGTTGAAAACCACAGCTTTCAACTGGTTCCCCTGCTAAATGGTAAAAACATAGTTCAGTGAAAACTCGGTCACAAAAATACAATGCAGTTTCTCACAATGTGAAAAAATACATTAATTTCTGCACTTACTTATTGTCACTTTGCTTCCAAAGAAGGTAAAATAAATATGGGAGTGACCACGGTCTGTTTCACCATCCAGGCCCATGAGCCTGGAACAGTGCTGGGCAAAATCTGGGCTCCTAATAGCTTTTGTGAAATGAATGAGCAAAGATATAGCCTGTTCTCTGGCTGTGTTAATTATAAATATGATTTTCATATGGTTTTCAATTTCTGCAGAGCTTAAATTATGCTCTTCTGTTCAAGGTGACTCATGGAATATTACAGGAAGCCATTTCTTGGTCTGTCATATAACACATAGATTGTTTTCTTCTGATCCTAGGAGAGGATTTTCAATTTAGCAGCCAGTCCTCAATGTCTATTAAGTGTTTTAGTTAAAAAGAACTGTTAAGCTAATGACCTTCTGCTCTGTACTTCCCCCCACTCCACTGCCTTTAATTTGAGATGTTTCTCTATTATTCAATATTAGTTAAATATCCACTTGCAAGTTCTCCAGTTTTTTATTTTTTTTACTGGCTTAATATATCTGGAAATGTTTCCCCCATATGATGCACACTGAGTGTCTAATTTAAGATTTTCTCAAATCCAAAGACCAGTCTTATTCATATGATTTGTGAATACACCATCACTTTTTCTGATTTGGGGTGCTTTCTTTATCCTGAATTAAGTACTCTTACATACCAATATGAAAGATGTTAGATCAGGACTATTCCTGGCAAAGCGAGTGGGAGACAGTTCTGCATTGTCTTCAAAGGAAATCTCTGGGAACATTCTTCTTGACCTTTCAATGTCCTTAAAAAGTAATGAGTGAGGAGAGAAAGAAAAGAACAAGGCTTGCTGAAGGGATTTCTTTGGAGAGAGCTGTTGCTGTGTCAAGGTCCCCAAATTCCTTTTTTTGAGGAGAAGTTGAGGGTGCTTTCCTCAAACCCCAGGTTGGAGACCACTAGAACTTTGAAAGGTGATTTCCATGGGGCGACACAGAGGATTGGTGCCCCCTGGAAACCAAGAGGCCAGACAATGCTGTCTGACTGCTTTTGGCAGAGTCAGGAGAGCACTGTTGTGTGGGAATTGGTCCCCAGACCCCAAGATTGTAGGTCACAAGATGTGTGAGTGTGTTGCAAGGACCAGATGGGAGGCTGTCTGGAAAAGAAAGAAGATGTGGGATTGTTGTGGCTTAGCATGTTCACAAGTTCTTATAATACTTCTCCTTTTAAGATATGATGCTTATTTAGCTTCTGCTTGGGTGTGGGCTGGGCATTGAGATATGTTTTTAATGAATGTAGAATTTGGTGGAAGTAAAAGGGTGAAATCTCCAAGACTAGGTCATAAAAGGTGTTGTGACTTCCTCCTTGTTCTTTCTCTTGGATGGCTTGCTCTGGGGAAGCCAGCTGCCATGTTGTAAGGATACTTAAGCAACTCTGTGGTTGGGCTGTCAGACGAAAGACAAGATTCCCAGTTAAGTTTGAATTTTGGAGAAACAATGAATACTTTTTTTTTAGTATAAGTATATTCTAAATATTACTTCGTATAACTATATCCCAAATGCTTACTGGGCATCCTTCCTTTCAAGTTGAGACTTCCTTTCAATTTGGGATTTATGGTGACTTAGGATTGTCTCTGATTTACGAGTGGGGAAAAATAGTGGTGGCATTTTTATCTGAGGAAGGGGGTGGTATTTTTCTTTCTCTTTTTAAACTTTTTTCTTTCTTCTTCTTTTTGTTTTTAAGTAGGTAGGCTCCACGCCCAATGTGGGGCTTGAACTCATGACCTTGAGATCAAGAGTTGCATGGTCTACCAACTGAGCCAGCCAGGTGTCCCTGGGAGGTGATACTTTTCTAAATAAAATTTAAAGGGATTGTGGGAGAAAACAAATGATACTGCTTTTATCACTATAATCCAGGCACCTTGCTTATTCAGTGTACTGGTTGCATTAGGACTGATTTGAGGGTTATTCTGATTGTCAGCCCCCTTTCTTAAAATGCTCCATATGTGGTCTGTATCTTCTTTAATGCCTTTTTGTTGGTTGCAAATAACAGAACGCTCCTCAAACCAGCTTAAATAGAAGAGAGAATTTACTGTAAGGATTCATAGGTGGCTATAATAGTAGGCATTCAATATTTTTAAAATAAATGAATGAATTGATTGAAGGATAGACATAAAATATTAATTCAAGCAGTCAGTACAGAGCTTCCTCTGACCACAGTGATTGGGACAGGAAAGGAGATTGGGATAGGAAAGGATTTAAGTTAACTTAATAAGAGCAAAATCAGTCTTTTGTTCAGTGATTGGGGGGAAGAAACAATTTTTCTGGTCAACATATGTAGTTGTGAGGTTCAGAGCTGCTATAGCCACTTTGATACCTTGAAGAAAGCCAGATATCAGATGATGCTGACAGAAGAGAGAGGGCAATTCATGAAAGAAACTCAGAGAAACAAAGCCAGAGCCCTGATTAAACCACTCCTGAGGTCTTCACTATTTCTACATGTTTCAGGTACACTAGTCCTTCTTAACTGGGAGCAGTTTTGCTCCTGAAAGGGCATTTGGCAATATGTGGAGACATTTTTTGGGGGAGTTTCCTTCCTTTTGGGCTCCCCTCCACACCCAGTACTCCTCTCACTGTGGCATTGGGCTGGGGCATTTGGGGGCTCATTGGTCTGTGTTTGCCCCCACACTGGGCTGGAATCTTCGTGAAGGTGGAGACTCAGTCTGTTTTCTCTCACACATCAAGGACCTGAGGAAGTGGTAGTTCTCGATACATACTTGATACATGAATATATCCACGAACAAATAGATGAGTCAAATATCTGAGCTAGCCAAAGGCACTGTCTCTTTCTCCCTCCAGCGGCTGGATCAGCACAGGGGGATTTTCGCAAGTCCGTTCCTTCTCACCATTCACCAGGAAAGTGGTGCAGCAAAATCACTCGTTATACGTACAGTGGAATATTATTCAGACTCAAAAAGAAGGAAATCCTGTCCTCTGCTACAGCATAAATGGACCTTGAAGACCTTATGTTAAGAGGAATAAGGAAGTCACAAGAAGGCGAATACTGTATGATTTCCACTTATATGAGATCTCTAGAATAATCAAACCGTTAGAAACAGAAAGTAGAATGTTGGCTCCCAGGGGCTGGGAGAGGGGGGAAAAGGGAGATGTCATTCAAAGGGTGTGGAGTTTTAGGTTTGCAAGATGAAAAGTTTCCAGAGAGATCTGTTGTGCAAAGATGTGCATCCGGTTAACACACATGTGCTGTATAATTAAAATGGTTAAGATGGAAGATTTTATATCATGCATTTTTTTAACACAATAAAAAAGGTAATTGGTGGGAATTAAAAAAGAATACCCATGTTGGTTATACTTTGAGAGACTTAGCTGGATTTAGGAGGTGGGGCTCTGGGGGCTTCTCTTATCATTTTGTGCTGCTCTATGAGGATTTTACCTGCTTGCTTCAGAAACTAACCTTGTTATCAAATCCTGGGGCACCCCGTTGAGTCCCCCCCCCTCACCTGCCGCTCTCTGAACCGCCAGCCCAGCAAGCTGCCTGGTCAGCCCTGGGTACTGGGGCGTGCTTCTCTCCACCATCCAGCCAGGCCAACATGGGAGGAAGGGGAGGTGCCCTGAACCTGGGTCACATCCTGGGATCCAGTGATTTCGTCCTCAGGTGGCAGGCAGACACTGAAACAGCAGGGGCCGGCACTCTACTTAGTGATGTGGACAGCGAAGGTGGGCCTTTCTGCATTCTTCCCCAGGGCCTCCTGCTTTTACGAGCCACCAGAGCCGCGTTCCTGCTCCTTAACACAGACCTGTGTCGCTCAGTGCTTTTTTCCAATTGCCCATCCAGCCACAGGCAAATGGCTCTCTCCAGCTCTGTGAGGGGCCTTCACACCTCGTTTGTCACCTTTCCCCGTCTGCCTCTGCTCCCCTCGGAGTCTGTCTTTTTACCTGGGCCTGCCAGCCAGTTAGCACCTCCGATGAACAGAAGGCCTGAAACAGAAGGGGGCCCTGCTCCTCAGTCCCACCTCAGGGAGCCAGGCTGCAGAACAAAGGAAGGCAGATACCCTCTCTCCATCCTTGTTTCCAGGCTCCCTTCTTCTCTCTCCACAGGACTCTCCCCCTTTCTAAGAAAGTGTCTCAGAGCTGGCTGTAGAGCATGGAGGAAGAATAACTACTGTCCCTCTCTCCTGCCTTATGTGCCCTACTTCCTAGGATGCCTCTGTGTTTGGTATATTTTTTGCTAGCAATGTTTAATGTCGTGTTTCCAAACCTTCCCTTAACTAATTTCATATGGCTTTCATAACAAAGGAAACTTAGCCTTGAAGATGTGACCATAAGCTTGGGAGAAAAAAGGACTTAAAGAATTGTGAGAGTAGGCGGTGTCTGGGTGGCTCAGTCGGTTAAGTGTCTGACTTTGGCTCAGGTCATGATCTCATGGTTGGTGGGTTTGAGCCCTTCATCGGGCTCTGTGCTGACAGCTCAGAGCCTGGAGCCTGCTTCTGATTCTGTCTCTCTGCCCCTCCCTTACTCACAGTTTGCCTTTCTCTCTCTTTCAAAAATAAATAAACATTAAATTTTTTTTTAAATCGTGAGAGTAGGAAGTGTTCCTTGCAAGAACAATTAGGAAATAGAGAAAAGGAGAAGGGAGGAGAAGAAACACTGAGCATAGAAATGTGTCACTTAGAGACATCCTGAGGTCAACGTGGGTTTGCCAAAAAGATGAGCTTGAGGGGAAGCAGGAATGAGGCACCCAGGCACTGAGGGCCGAAGCAGGGAAGGGAGAGCAAGAGTCCATCTGACCACTGCTATGTGCCTCCGGCTGCCTGATCCCCTCTGACTGCCTGAGAACCCCTGCCATGTGAAATATGCATCCAGACATTTGTCTGGGAGGAGGAAAGGGGAAGCATCTACCCACTGGCTCTCATCCCCTACCATTGAACATTTGCTGTCTGGGGGATTGCCTCACCTGTATTTCTCGGCCATGCATCCCTGAACACTGAGTGGGCACATCACTGAGAAAATAGAAGAAAGACCAGTGTGGGCCTGAGTTTGGTGCTGTAGGAACTGGTCTGAGTGGACTAGGAGACAGGTGAGGCCGGGAGAATATGAAGTGGTGTACAAGAGGTGTCGGGGACATCTACTGTTCCGTTTGGGTGTACAAAGGTTAACAGTGTATCCAGCAGTTATTATGGGCCAGACACAGTGCCTTACACAGATTATCTCACTGCATCCTCTGGTAACCCTAGGAGGAAGTACTATTATTATCCAAATTTTAGAGATTCTAAAACTGAGGTTCAGAAAGGCTGTTTATCAGATGAACCAGTGACGAAGTGGCAAATCCAAAACCCAAGTCCAGTCTGTCCGAATCTAGTTCCACTCTTTGTTCTTTATAATTGGGACACGTTGATCATTTGGGCTTGCCTAGCATCCATCTGGCTTCAGGTTGGTTTGGCTGAGTGACTCTCTGTTGGTCCCTCTGTTTAGGCTTCTGTGGTGTCAGTTGCAATTTAAGACAGCCAACAGCCTCTGGGGCCATATGCTTCCTGGTCCATATCAGGAGAGCAAACACAGAGAGAGGTTCCTTGCAGCACTCCAAGTCTTTACCTGGCTGGCCCAGCTCAAGTGGCCTGCTTACTCATGGACTGTGATCAGGGAAATGGGGTGGGTCAATGGGGGTGGGGGTTGGGATCCATTTCTTTAAATACTGAGCAGAGGGGAGCAATGGATCCTTGGGCTCAGTTAGGAAGGGGAAAGCGGGGAATGGACACTGGGTAGGCATCCTTTGACTATTCTTTTCTCAAACTTTCAGCTTTGAGCACAGTGTGCAAGAATGGAAGGGACAGCGGGAGGAGCGCTGAAGAGGTGTTATGCTGGCCCGAACTCTCCCCAGGCCTCCCTTGTCTAATGTCCTACTTTCTGAACTCCCTAAGACTGGTTCTTCAGTCTTCTGTCTAATACAGAAACAATCCTCTCATTCCTGCTACCTATTCTCTTAATAAATGCCTCTTTGCTTCAGTTCGCCAGATAAAGGTTTACTTTACATGCAGAGTTCTGATTGATACATGCTGGAATCTCTGGGGAGATCCAGTAAGTACCACCTTGCTTCCCCATCTGGGTTGAGAGCAATCAGAAATATGGTCAAGGGTACAAACGAAGGCCAGAACATCTTATTTATTGCTAATAAAGGAAAGCTTAATTGAGAGCCACACGGTGCTGCAAACTAAACCTGAGGATTGAACAGATGTAGCCGAGCAGGCACAGGTGGACTGGCTAGGTAAGACTCCTGGCCTGGCGGGCATGGAGACTGGGTGCTCACTGCAGCCAGATCACTTCCAGGGGTAAGAGGAGAGGAACAAGCCAAGCAGACCTTGCTCATTCTTTGTAGACTTACCAACCAGATAAGCCACACCTCATCCTCTGAGATGGAATGAGTTAAAGGGGATGGAGAAAGACTGGGATAGCATATTGGTAATCCTTCCTCAAGGAAACCTGCATGGAGAAGAGGCATTTCCTCCCAGCAGAAAGGTGGCATCTCCCACTATTTCCTATTTTTACATCCATCCACCCATCCATCCATCCACTCATCCATCCATCCACTCATCAACCCATCCATGCATCCATCTGTCTCTATCTATCTATCATCATCATTTTTCTCACTAAAATGGACTCTTACTGTATATCCTGTTTGTACCTCCTTTTTTCATCTAACAACATGTCATGACTATTATTCTATATCAATAAATATAGCATTACCACATTTCTCTAAGTAGCTCCATGGTATTTTATTATTTATCATAATTTATGAAATATTCCCTATTTTTTAATATTTAGGTACTTACTAATTTTTCACTATTACAGATGCTGTCTATATCTTTGCCCACATCCCTGATGATTTCCTTAGAATATATTCATGGAAGTGAGATTATTAGTGTTAGAAGTGATTATTGAGTCAAAAGGAATGCATGTTTTGAGGTTTTTAAACATATTCCCAGAATTTCTTTGCAGAAACATCATGTCAAATTTATATTTTTACCAGTTTTATGTGAGAAAGCCTCTGCCCATTTAAAAAATCTTATCTGATGGGAAAAACGTATCATTTTAATTTGCCCTTCCTGATTAATAAAGTTGAATGTTACTTATATATTCATGTATTTACCATTCATTTTTCTGGTTTTGTTTCTTTTGCTTACTCTTCTGGTGGTATGTCTTTTAATTCAGTGAAGAGGTGATTGTATGTTAAGGATATCAACCTATTGCCTGTCAAGTATATTTTAAGTATTTCTCCCACTTGTGGTACGTATTTAAATTTTATTTAATATCTTTGACCTACAAAATTTAGAACTCTTGTATATGGTCAGGCCTAGCAATTTTATCCTTCATGGTTCTGATCTTTGATATTGTGTCTGCAAGGTCCAGAGTTTTTTTTGTTTTTTTTTTTTTAAGAGGGTGTCAGATCTCCACGAAGCTCTAAGTATGGGGCAATGTACTTTTTCTAGATACTTGGTATATTTGCTCAACAAATCATTTCTCTTCCAGGGCTTTCACAAAAATTTTTATTTTCCTTTGGCTGTGTGAAAGAATCCTTAAAATCCATTGGTTAGCACGGTTTGCACAACCCTGCTTGCACAATTCTCTCTCAATTTTCTATATCCCTAATTTAAAGTTGATTATCACCTAAGGATGTAATAGGGAGTTCAGATGTTAATTTTCCAACAAGGCACTAATTCAAGCATCCTGCCCTTGGGCAGTTTATAAATTCATTTGTTCAACTACATAAAGCATTTGATTCCATGACCCCTGCTCAGGGGAGAATTATGTGGTCAGATCCCAAGCGCTAGAAACTACCAGAGCTATCATGAAGTTATTTTCTCCTTTTCCTAACACTTATCAGCACAAACCACATGGAGATCAATGGGAACCAGGCAGTGGAAAGAGGGCAGTGGACATTTTGCTGAGGCTAATGGTTTCGCAGAACTATGGCTATTAACTCCAGTGATCCTGTAAATTAGTTACTACATTGTCACTGAGGCCGTCAAACTGAGCCCAGTGAAATATCCTTGGGATTCTGTCAGCTGTCTTTTAGCGTCTATTATGTCTACAGGTTTCAGAGGTAGTTACTGCATTCAGAATATCCTGAATGGATGTCTCTGCCATCCTCATTTAGTCCAGAGATGCCACCAGACATAAGTCCTCGTGTACTTGAGGTCCTGAAATTTCCCAAAGGCAGGGAGTGTGGTTCGAAAAGAGGCCAGGAATGCTTTTTTCTCTTTGGGGGAAGGGTGGTCTCCAAATAGCCAGCTCAGAAGACTACTGTGGGTGGTCTACTTTTATATAAACCTTGCTTGCAAGCTTCCTTGGAGGAAGTTCACATTATTTGTATATTTGTTCTTAAGGGGGTTGTGCTATTTTCAAGTCTTGATATAATGTACTTATATCTTGCATAAGAGACCCCTCTGTGGAACTCTCAGGCTTGGCTCAGGAAAATCGGGCTCTTTCTCTTAATTGCTTAATAAAAAGCACAGCTTTTTTGATGAGGGACTCAGAGCCACAGGCCTGAGAACCAGAAAGGGATCTTTGGGGGCTATCTTGGGCAGCCGTTGGGGAAAGGTTGGTGTGGATACCTGCAAGAACCATGAGGCTCCAAATCTAGGTAGAGGCTAGAGTAACACCTGGGGCTTGGGGAGGTGATGATGTGTATAATCTACAATGGTGCGAACGCGTGTGCCTGTGTGCCCGTGTGTGTGTGTGTGTGTGTGTGTGTGTGTGTGTGTGTGTGTGTGTGTTGGGTGAATGTTAGAGTGTCAGGTGTCTAGATCCTTCTGTATACTAGGTTCCTATTGTTGCTGTGACAAATGGCCACGAACTTAGTGGTTGAAACAACACAAATCTAAATCTAGTCTTTTACAGTTCTGGAGGTCAGAAGTCCTAAAATCAAGGTGTCAGCAGTGCTGTGTTCCTTTTGGAGGCTCTTGGGGGGAGGATCTGTTTCCTAGCCTTTTCAAGCTTTTAGAGGCCACCTGTACTCATTGGCTTGTAGCCCTCTTCGATGTCCAAAGCTGGCAGAGTAGCATCGTAAAATCTCCTGACTCTCTGACTCTCCTCTGTCATCACATCTTCTCTGATTCTGATCCTCCTACTTCTCTCCCATTAAGATCCTTGTGACTGCATTAGACCTACCAGGATAGTCCAGATCCTTAATTTAATCACACCTGCAAGGTCCCTTTTGCCTTGTAAGGTTACATAATCACAGGTTTTGGGATTGATACATAGGCATCTTTGGGCACCATTATTCTGTCTTCCACATTCAGTGTGACAGATCTGCTCCACCTTTTGCTTTATTGCAAAGATCCTCAGGGAGAAATGTGACAACGATAACATGGTTTATAACACCTTGCATTAGATGCTGATATACCATTTACACCATGATTTCTTTCAATTTTGCTAACATTTAGTTGGAAGAGCACTGGGACTTTGAGTCAGAGCTCTGATTTCATCACATAATAGCTCTATGGCCTTTAGACAATCTACTTAACCCTTTGAGGCTCAGTATTCCCATCTATAAATTGAAGGACTCATATGATCACTGGAAAGAATTAGCTAGATTCTGAGAAAATTGAGAATCTTGGAATGTTTGTGTGAGAATTTCGTTTGGAGAGATGTTTTCCAACTCTTCATAGGCTAGGATAGATTTACAAATTTGTTTAGAAAGTTTTTGTTTTGGGGCACCTGGGTGGCTCAGTTGGTTAAGACTCCAACCTTTGCTTGGGTCACCGTCTCATGGTTTGTGAGTTTGAGTCCCACATTGGGCTCTGTGCATTGGGCTCTGTGCTGACAGTATGGAGCTCACTTTGGATCCTCTGTCTCCCTCTCTCTCTGCCCCTCCCCCACTCATGCTCACTCTTTTTCTCTCTCTCAAAATAAATAAACATTTTTTTTTAAAAAAGTAAAGTTTTTATGTTTTTCACTATTTGCATTACTTTAGATTATCTGAGAAGCAGACACCAAGATGGAATTAGACACTCATGAAATTTATTGGGGAAAATGCTTTTAGGGGAAATGGGGAAGGGGTGAAGGGGGCTGGGAAAACCATAGGGTTGCAGTGCAGATCTGGATGCTGTGGAGGAGGGCATCAGGATGGTTATAGCTGGGTCTTGCTGGGCGAGGCAAGTAGTGTGGGGTGGGGTAGATTGGAGTCATATTGTTGACTACCTTGAATAGAGAGCATCAGGCGGTTATTGGCAGAGGAATAACTCAATGCCACCTGTACTTTTGGAGGGTTGTACTAGGATAGGGGAGGATGGGTTTGAATGGGAGAGAATATGACCAAGGCACCAACTAGGGTCTGCTGCAATATTCCTCAGGTGGATAGTGTTACGGGTTTGGACCAAGCTAGTGGCAAGGAGAATGGAAAGTAAAGAATAGGCCTGTGTAATTATTCATCCCAAAGAAATAAATTTCTTTCATTCCTGTCTGCCAGATAGAACCACTAGACTGTGTTAAATCAGTTTTGATTGTTGAGAGACCAGGAGATGTTTGGCATGGTGTTAATTGACTGTTGTGAAAAATGGTGTTCATTTTGTAAATATTGACCCCATCCCAGTGTAGACTGATCTGCTAGCTCCATTCTGCACCCCATTCCTCTTCTCTTTCTTTCCTCTCAGACCTAAGAACTCATCATAATTTATGGTAGGAACAGGAGTAGTCAGGGCATGTTTTTCCCCATTCTTTGATAACAGCTCATCAAAGATAAGTTTTGTCAACTTGCATATTTTTGAATTTATCATAACATCTGAATTTCCTGATGATTTATTCAAACAAAAATCTGGGAGGGGTGAAGGAAAGGTAGGTTTAAAAGATGATAACTCTTGCCACCAATTTGACCTGAGGATGTTTGACCTTGAACATACTTGTTTGTGAGAAGTGTTGTTACACTGCTATATATTCCAAAGTGGGTTAGAATGGAAACAAAGAAGATGCTCTGAGTGATCTCATTATTTGAAGAAAATTCATTTAGCATGCAGAACAGGCTTCAAAACTTATGGCAACAACAGTCGATGGCATGGGAGTCATGCTGGGTGGATAAAGGTAGCCACAGAGCATACCTGAAGTCCAGGCAGATCGTCTGCTCCAGAACCTCTAGTTGCTGGGCTGGGTTAACAATAGCATCCCAGTCCTTGGGCTGGAAAAAGCAAGGCCAGGCCCTTATTCTAGAGAGAATTCACATTACCGAGAGAGTTCAGGAGGAGTGAACAAGATATGGACCAGGAGCTGAGGTTCGAGGTTAGAGCTACAGTAGGAGTGCTGGTGAATGTCCACCACATTGGACTCTGAGTTTCTTGCATCTGAGATGAGGCTGCGACTGGGGCACTGAGGCAGAGCTGGCTCTGCAGGTGGAGGATCAAGGGCTTTGATAGGGAGGAAGAGGCTGAGAGCCAAGCAGGGCTAGGGTCACACAGGTGGACATTCTCATAACATTGTAGGAAATGTAAATATTGACCTCAGATGGAAGCAAGAATCAGAACCACCTGGAAGACTTGCTAAGGGCTGGGAATTTGCATTTCTAACATATTTCCAGGTGATGTGCTGCTGCTGCTGGTACTGGGCCCACACTCTGAGTACAGTGTTTCTCCCTATTTGCCATATATTTGAATCACCTGGGAAGTTGATTTATGTTATGTTACTTTATTTTATTTATGTTTTAAATTTACATCCAAGTTAGCATATAGTGCAGCACTGATTTCAGGGGTACATTCCTTAATGCCCCTTACCCATTTAGCCCATCCCCCCTTCCATACCCCCTCCAGTAACCTTCTGTTTGTTCTCCGTATTTAAGAGTCTCTTATGTTTTGTCCCCTTCCCTGTTTTTATATTATTTTTGCTTCCCTTTCCTTGTGTTCAGCTGTTTTGTATCTTAAAGTCCTCATAGGAGTGAAGTCATATGATACTTGTCTTTCTCTGACTGACTAATTTCGCTTAGCCTAATACCCTCTAGTTCCATCCACATAGTTGCAAATGGCAAGATTTCGTTCTTTTTGATTGATTGTAATACTCCATGTAAATATGTACTACTTCTTCCTTATCCATTCGTCAGTTGATGGACATTTGGGCTCTTTCCATACTTTGGCTATTGTTGATAGTGCTGCTATAAACATTAGGGTGCAAGTGCCCCTTCGAAACAGCATCCCTATATCCCTTGGATAAATACCTAGTAGTGCAATTGCTGGGTTGTAGGGTAGTTCTATTTTTAATTTTTGAGGGACCTCCATACTGTTTTTCCAGAGTGGCTGCACCAGTTAGTATTCCCACCAGCAGGGCAAAAGAGGTTCACTTTCTCTGCATCCTTGCCAACATCTGTTGTTGCCTGAGTTGTTGATATAGTCATTCTGACAGGTGTGAGGTGGTATCTTATTGTGGTTTTGATTTGTATTTCCCTGATGATGAGTGATGTTGAGCAGTTTTTCATGTGTCAGTTGGCCATCTGGAGGTCTTCTTTGGAGAAGTGTCTATTCATGTCTTTTGCCCATTTGTTCACTGGGTTATTTGTTTTTTGGGTATTGAGTTTGATAAGTTCTTTATAGATTTTGGATCTTAACCCTCTTCCGATGTGTTGTTTGCAAGTATCTTCTTCCATTGTGTTGGTTGCCTTTTAGTTTTGCTGATTCCTTCGCTGTGCAGAAGCTTTTTGTTTTGATGAGGTCCCAATAGTTCATTTTTGCTTTTATTTCCCTTGCCTCTGGAGGCGTGTTGAGTAAGAAGTTGCTGCAGCCGAGGTCAAAGAGGTTTTTGCCTGATTTATCCTTGAGGATTTTGATGACTTCCTGTCATACATTTAGGTCTTTCATCCATTTTGAGTTTGTTTTTATGTATGGGGTAAGAAAGTGGTCTAGGTTCATTTTTCTGCATGTTGCTGTCCAGTTTTCCCAGCACCGTTTGCTGAAGAGACTGTCTTTATTCCATTTGATATTCTTTCCTGCTTTGTCAAAGATTAGTTGGCCATTCGTTCTTGTGGGTCCATTTCTGGGTTCTCTATTCTGTTCCATTGATCTGAGTGTCTGTTTTTGTTTCAGAACCATACTGTCTTGATGATTACAGCTTTGTAATACAGCTTGGAATCTGGGATTGTGATGCCTCCAGCTTTGGTTTTCTTTTTCAAGATTGCTTTGGCTATTCGGGGTCTTTTCTGGTTCCATACAAATTTTAGGATTGTTTGTTCTAGCTCTGTGAAGAATGCTGGTGTTATTTTGATAGGGATTGCATTGAATATGTAGATTGCTTTGGGCAGTATTGACATTTTAACAGTATTTTTCTTCCTATCCAGGAGAATGGAATATTTTTCCATTTTTTGGTGTCTTCAATTTCTTTCATAAGCTTTCTATAGTTTTCAGTGTATAGATTTTTCACCTTTTTGGTTAGATTTATTCCCAGGTATTTTATGGTTTTTGGTGCAATTGTAAATGGGATCAATTCCTTGATTTCTTTCTGTTGCTTCATTGTTGGTGTATAGGAATACAAATGGTTTCTGTACATTGATTTTATATCCCGCAACTTTGCTGAATTTGTGAATCAGTCCTAGCAGTTTTTTGCTGGAATATTTTGGGTTTTCCATGTAGAGTATCATGTCATCTGTGAAGAGTGAAAGTTTGACCTCCTCCTGGCCGATTTGGATGCCTTTTATTTCTTTGTGTTGTCTGACTGCTGAGGCTAAGATTTCCAATACTATGTTGAATAACAGTGGCGAGAGTGGGTATCTCTGTCTTGTTCTGGGCCTTAGGGGAAAGCTCCCAGTTTTTCCCCATTGAGGGTATTAGCATTGGGTCTTTTGTATATGGCTTTTATGATCTCAAGGTAGGATCCTTCTGTCCCTACTTTCTTAAGGGTTTTTATCAAGAAAGGATGCTGTATTTTGTCAAATGCTTTCTCTGCTTCTATTGAGAGGATTCATGTGGTTCTTGTCCTTTCTTTTATTGATGTGATGAATCACATTGATTGTTCTGCAGATATTGAACCAGCCCTGTATCCCAGGTATATATCCCTTTTGGTTGTGGTGAATAATTTTTTTAATGTATTGTTGGATCCAAGTGGCTAATATCTTGTTGAGGATTTTTGCATCCATGTTCATCAGGGAAATTGGTCTATAGTTCTCCTTTTTAGTGGGGTCTTTGTCTGGTTTTGGAATCAAGGTAATGTTGGCTTCATAGAAAGAGTTTGGAAATTTTCCTTCCATTTCTATTTTTTGGAACAACTTCAAGAGAATAGGTGTTAACTCTTCCTTAAATGTTTGGTAGAATTCTCCTGGAAAGCCATCTGGCCCTGGACTCTTGTTTTTGGGGAGGTTTTTGATTACTAATTTGATTTCCTTACTGGTTATGGGTCTGTCCAAATTTTCCATTTCTTCCTGTTTCAGTTTTGGTAGTGTATATGTTTCTGGGAATTCATCCATTTCTTCCAGATTGCCCATTTTATCGGCGTATAGTTGCTCATAATATTCTCTTTTTATTGTTTTAATTTCTGCTGTGTTGGTTGTGATCTCTCCTCTGTCATTCTTGATTTTATTTATTTGGGTCCTTTCCATTTTCTTTTTGATCAAACTGGCTAGTGGTTTATCAATTTTGTTAATTCTTTCAAAGAACCAGCTTCTAGTTTCATTGATCTGTTCTGTTTGTTTTGTTGTTGTTGTTGCTGTTGTTTCAATGGCATTGATTTCTGCTCTAATCTTTTTTATTTCCTGTCTTCTTCTGGTTTTGGGTTTTATTTGCTGGTTCTTTTCCAGCTCTTTAAAGTGTAAGGTTAGGTTGTGTATCTGAGACCTTTCTTCCTTCATTAGGAAGGCCTGGATTGCTATATACTTCCCTCTTATGACCACCTTTGCTGCGTCCCAGAGATTTTGGGTTGTGGTGTTATCATTTTCATTGGCTTCCGGGTACTTTTTAATTTCCTCTTTAACTTCTTGGTTAGCCCATTCATTCTTTAGTAGGATGTTCTTTCATCTCCAAGTATTTGTTATCTTTCCAATTTTTTTCTTGTGGTTGATTTCGAGTTTCATAGCATTGTGGTCTGAAAATATGCACGGTATGATCTCGGTCTTTTTGTACTTGTTGAGGGATGATTTGTGTCCCAGTATGTGATCTCTTCTCAAGAACATTCCATGTGCACTGGAAAAGAATGTATATTCCACTGCTTTAGGATGAAATGTTCTGAATATATCCGTAAGTCCATCTGGTCCAGTGTGTCATTCAAAGCCTTTGTTTCCTTGATTTTCTGTTTAGATGATCTGGCCATTGCTGTAAGTGGGGTGTTAAAGTCCCCTACTATTATGGTATTATTATCAATGTGTTTCTTTATGTTTGTGTTGAATTGGTTTACATATTTGGGTGCTCCACATTTGGAGCATAAATGTTTACAATTATTAGGTCTTCTTGGTGGATAGACCCCTTAATTATGATATAATGCCCTTCTTCATCTCTTGTTACAGTCCTTATTTTAAAGTCTAGATTGTCTGATAGAAGTATGGCTACTCTACCTTTCTTTTGTTGACCATTAGCATGATAGATGGTTCTCCATCCCCTTACTTTCAGTGAAGGTGTCTTTAGGTCTAAAGTGGGTCTCTTATAAACAGCATATAGATGGATCTTATTTTCTTATCCATTCTGTTACCCTGTGTCTTTTGATTGGAGCATTTAGTCCATTGATGTTTCGAGTGAGTACTGAAAGATACGAATGTTTCTTGTAGAGTTGGAGTTTCTGGTGGTGTTCTCTGTCCTTTCTGGTCTTTGTTACTTTTTTTTCCCCTCATCTTTTCACCCTTTGGAGAGTCCCCCTTAAAATTTCTTGCAGGGCTGGGTTAGTGGTCACAAACTCCTTTAATTTTTGTTTGTCTGGGAAACTTTTTATCTCTCCTTCTATTTTGAATGACAGCCTTGATGAGTAAAGAATTCTTGGCTGTATATTTTTCTGATTCAGCACATTGACTATATCCTGCCACTCCTTTCTGTCCTGCCAAGTTTCTGTGGATGGTACGTTAAGGACTGTTTTTCCCTTGCTGCTTTCATGATTCTTTCCTTGCCTGAGTATTCTGTGAATTTGACTATGATATGCCTGTTGATGGTCGGTTTTTGTTGAATCTAGTGGGAGTCCTCTGTGCTTTCTGGATGTTGATGTCTGCGTCTTTCCGCAGGTTAGGAAAGTTTTCTGCTATGATTTGCTGACATAACCCTTCTACCACTTTTTCTCTCTCTTCATCTTCTGGGACCTCTATGACTCTGATGTTGTTCCTTTTTAATGAGTCACTGATTTCTCTAATTCTTGTATCGTGCTCTTTTGCCTTAGTCCTCACCTTTTTTTCTGCTTCATTATTCTCCTTAAGTTTGTCCTCTACATTGCTGATTCACTGCTCTGCCTCATCCATCCTTGCTGCTGTGTCATCCATTGGAGATTGCAGCTCAGTTATATCCTTTTTTATTTCATCTTGACTAGCTTTTACTTCTTTTATGTCCACAGAAAGGGATTCTAATCTATTTTTGACCCCAGGTAGTATTCTTATTATCGTGATTCTAAATTCTGTTTCAGACATCTTGCTTGTATCTGTATTGATCAAGTCCATGGCTGTCGTTTTTTCCTGCTCTTTCTTTTGAGGTGAATTCCTTCGTTTTGTCATTTTGAAGGAAGAAAAGGAATTAATAAGGTAAAAAAATTAAAATTAAAAAATTAAACCCCCCCCCCCCACACACACACTCACACACACACACACAAATCAAATAAATGATGCTAGATCCTAGGTGTGTTTTGGTCCGCTTGTTGAAAGGAGCTTGATAGAGTAGAGAGAAAGGGGGAAAAAAGAAGACAAAGAAAACAAAAGGAAAACGTTTGAAAATTTGAAAAAAGGAATACGCTGAAATAGCATAAAATGAAATGATGGAAGTAAAACAGAATTTGAAAAATTTACATTAAGGTAAAGAATATAGTAGAAAAAAATAACATTATTTTTAACAAAAATTGAAAATAAAAATAAATTTTTTCTCTTCTGTATTCAAGAAAAAGAAACTAAAAAGAGAAAAAAGAAAAGAAAATTTAATAGATGGACCAGCGAGCAGACTGAAATATGATTGATATTATATCATTTTCCCCTATGAAGCACTTTATAGTCCGTAAACTAAGCAGGCAGAGAGAGTTGTGGTGTTCCTCAAGAGCGAGGTTGGCCCAGTTGGGCTGGGCTTACTGTAACGGCTCTGTTCTCCACTAGATGGTGCTGCTTAGCTTACTGGGGTGGATTGTTGTGGCGCTTGTAGGTGTGTATGTGCATGTGTGGAGGGGCGAAAATGGCATTACCCAGCTACCCCGTCTCTAGTATTGGAACTTTCTTCTCCCCCATCTGCAATTGCGCACCTGTCCTTTGTCTCCAGGTTCCATCCACTCCTTGCTTTTACAGTCCGTGAGCAAGCCATCAGGTTGCCAGGCAGCACCTCCCTCCTGACTTTTATCTCAGATGTGGCTGTGTTTCCTGACCCCTCACTTCTGAGGGACTGTGGCTTTGACCTGTTTTGCTCCTCTGTGGGAGGGTCTCACTGAGCAATGGGTGGGTGTCAGCCGCACCCAGGAATGTTTGCAGGACTGTGCTGCTGCCGATGCCCAGAGACTGTGGCTGGGTGCCAGCCTGCCCCAGAAAAAGTTCATGGAATTGAGTAGCAGCAGCATTTCAGGGATTATGGAAAAATTACAACACACATCTGGTGCCAGGCTTTACCCTTAAAGACCTTGTTCCAGCACCAGCAAATGTGGTTGTTCTCCCGGGTCTGCTGGGATCTTGGCCTGTGTGGTGGCCGCACAGCCTCTACCAACATCCCCCCAGCAGCGGAACTGCCTCTCCATGTGGCCCAAGGACTGCCTTCCCCCCCAGACCTCACTTTCTGTTCCTGGGGATTCGCCCTTTCCATCAGATCACTGCCAGGCATTGAGCTGCAGAGTTTCAGACTCTGTGCTCCCCCTGTCCATAGAGTCTTAATGGAATTTAAACCCTCTCCTTTCTCCTTTCTCCCTTTTTAGTTCTATCCCTGTGCCTGTTTTCACTTTTCCACTTTCTCTTCAGTTGCTGTAGAGGGGGGTGCTTTTCCCATACTCTTCCCCATCTCTGGCCTCTCTCTGCAAGCAAAAACAGCTTCCTGACCTCTGTGGCTTCTCTCTCCCCCAGTTCACCTCTCTGCGATGCATACCTGGTGAGTTCTATGGTTCAGGTTATGCAGAATGTTGTGTTAATCCTCAAATCAGTTTTCTAGGTATGCAGGATGGTTTAATGTTGGTCTGGCTGTATTTCATGGATGTGAGACACAAAAATAACTTCCATACTGTTCTGCCTTCTTGGCTCCTCCTCACCTGGGAAGTTTTTAAAACTATGGGTGCATATAGCCTACCTTCAGAGATTCTGATTTAATTGGTCTGTGGTCTCTGGGTGATTCCAGACTTAAGACCACTGCTTTAGACTCAGATCACAATGTTTGTTTAAAACAGGATGTGTCCTAAAAGTTACATATAGTAAAATGCATTCTTTTTGGTATTCAGGTCATGTAGACCTGTAGAGTCACTATCACAATCAACATATGATCTCATCACTGTGAAACTCCCTCATGCTGTCCTTTTAAAGTCAACTCCTCTCCCACCCTTAACCCCTGGCAACCACTGATCTGGTTTTGCCTTTTCCAGGATTTATAAAGCCAAATGGAATCATATGGTATGTTGCCTTTTAAGTCTGGCTTCTTTTACTTAGTGTGATGCATTTGAGACTCATCAGTAGTTTATTTCTTTTTATTGTTGAGTAGTAGTCTACCGCACAGAAGTACCAGCTTATTTGATTATACCTGAAGGATATCTGGGTTGTTTATAGTTCTTGGCGATTATGAATAAAGTTTACATAAACATTCACGTACTGAGTTTTGTGTGGCCATAAGTGTTCATTTCTCTAGGACAGATACCTAGGAATGGGATTGCTGAGTCATATAGTAAGTTTCGTTTAATTTTATAAGCAACTTCCAACTGTTTTCCCAAGTGGCTGTGCCAGTTTTGAATTTCTTCCAGAAAGGTACGAAAGTTGAAGTGGCTCTGTAGCCTTGCTAGTACTTGGTATTGCCAGATTATGCAGGAGGGAAGCATTCTCATAGGTGTGGAGTATCTCATTGCAGCTTTAACTTCATGTCTCTAATGAATGATGATGTTGAGGACAGTTTCATGTGTTTATTTGCTATTCAAGGATCTTCATTAATCTATTTCTCCTTTTAATTAAAAAAATTTATTTTGTTTTTAAAATGTTACTTTAGAGAGAGCATGCAAGTAGGGGAGAGGGGCAGAGGGAGAGAGAGAGAGAATCTCAAGAAGGCTCCATGCTCAGCACTGAGCCTGATGCAGGACTTGATCCCATGACCCTGGGATCATGACCTGAGCTGAAATCAAGAGTTGGATGCTCTACTGACCAGCCACCCAGGCACCCCTATTTCTCCTTTTAATTCTATCAGTTTTTGCCTTATATATTTTACTTTGATGTTAGGTACATATACATTTAGGATCAGTGTCTTCTTAGAGAATTGACCCTCTTACTGTCTGTCTTTTCATCTCTTTCTTTAACCTTGGTAAAGACCCTTGTTCTAAAGCCTACCTTTTCTGATATTAATATAGCTTTTAAAAAATTAACATTTGCTTGGTATATATTTCCTACCATTTTAACTTTAATCCATCTCTATAATTACATTTAAATAAGTTTTTGATATGTAGCATATGGTTGGCTGTTGAAAAAATCCAGTCTGACAATCTTTATTTTTTAATTGCATGTTTAAACCATTTACATTTTATATAGTTGGTTTAATGTTCAACATTTTCTTATTTGTTTTCTGTTTGTCTCCTTTGTTTTTCTTTTGCCTTCCCACCTCAACGTTATAGCTGCCATATGTATTGTATCTAGTTGCATTGAAAACTACCAGATAATGTTATAATTTTCATAGTGAATAGTCATCAATATTTTAATGCATTTACGAGGAAAAACTGGCCTATTATATTTACGCAGATATTTATCATTTCTCTTGCTTTTATTTGTGTAATTCCAAGATTCCTCTGAAAACACTTCTCTCCAGCCTTCCCTGCTTCTGATGACAGTTCTTTTCTTTCAACACTTAAAGATATTGTCTACTGTTTTCTGACCTCCACTGTTTCTGGGGAGAGATCTGCAGTCATTTGTTCCCTAAATGTAATCTATTGATTTTCTTCTTGCTGTTTCTTTTTAAGACATTTTCTTTGCCTTGTTTTATTTTTCAGCATTTTGATTATGTTGAGTTTTTTTTTTCTTCGAGTTTATCAAGTTTGGGGTTTGTCTGAGCTGCTTGAATTTATAAATTTGTGTGTTTCACTAAATTTGGAAAAAATTCAGCCATTATGTATTCAATGTACATTTTCTTTCTGCATCAATCTTTTTCTCCTTTTCTTCTGTAGTGACTGTTAGACTTTTTGATATTGTCCTGAAGTTTCCTGAGGGTTTGTTCATTCTTTTTTCAATGTTGTTTTCTCTCCATTCTCAGACTGAATCATTTATATGGAGCTATCCAAAAGTTCCTAACCCTTTCCTATGTCATTCTCATTCTGCTATTAAGCCCACCCAATGAATCTGTCACTTCATGTATTATATTTTTCAGATCTAAAATTTCCACTTGGTTCTTTTTTTTTTTTTTTTTTTAATGTTTATTTTTGAGACAGAGCGAGACAGAGCATGAACAGGGGAGGGGCAGAGAGAGAGGGAGACACAGAATCTGAAGCAGGCTCCAGGCTCTGAGCCGTCAGCACAGAGCCTGATGCGGGGCTCGAACTCACAGACCATGAGATCATGACCTGAGCCAAAGTCGGACGCTTAACTGACAGAGCCACTCAGGCACCCCTCCACTTGGTTCTTTTTAATAAAAATGTCTATTTCTCTGCTGAGAACTTCTAATCTTTTATTCATTTTAATAGTATTTACCTTTACCTTTATAGTATGGTTATGGAGCATGGTTATAGTAGATGTTTTAAAGTCATTATCTGATAATGCCAACACCCGAATCATCTTGTGGGGCTGGGGGGGGGGGCGGGGAGGTGGAGTGGGGTGGGGTGGCAGCTATTGATTACCTTTTCCCTTGAGATTTCATCAATATACTTTTTTTCCAGTTGTTATCATGCTGAGAAATTTGGGGATGTATCCTGGATATTTTGAATATCATGTTGCATGAATCTGAATCCTGTTGAAAATCTCTGGGGAATGTTAATTACTTTTGTTTGTATAGCAGGCAATCAACCCCATTAGGTTCAGAGTGGGCAGTTAGGCTTACATTCTGCAGGCTGCAAATCCAATGTCAGTTCAGTTTTCAACACTTTTGCTATGCTATTTGGGTCTTTCCTACATATGTGCCACTTAGGGATTTGTGTGGGGCTTGGCCAGGCCTCAAAGCCTTTGATACACTTTGGGCCTGTTCCACACACATGCAGTTCAGACTTGAATTGTTTTAGACATAGAATTAGGGAATCAATTTCTTCAACTCTGTTCTCTGGGATCACCCCCATTGAGATCATATGATTTTTATCTTTCATGCTATTAACGTAGCAAGCATATCACATTTATTGATTTATGTATGTTGAACCATCTTTGCATCCCAGGGATAAATCCCACTTGGTCATAGTGTATGATCCAGTTAATGTGCTGTCGAATTCAGTTTGCTAATGTTTTGTTGAGAGCTTTTGCATCTATATCCATTAGGGATATTGGTTTGTAGTTTTCTTTTCTTGTAGTGTTCTTATCTGGCTTTGGTATCAGGCTAGCCTTATAAAATGAGTTTGGGAGTGTTCTCTCCTCTTCAATTGTTTTGGAAGAGTTAAAGGGGGCTTGGCATTAATTATTCTTTAAAAATTTGCTAGATTTCACCAGGGAACGCCTCTGGTCCTGGGCTTTTATTTGTTGGAAGGTTTTTTATTCTGACTCAGTCTCCTTACTTGTTATTGGTCTATTCAGATTTTCTATTTCTTCATGATTCAGTCTCAGTAGGTTGTATGTTTTTAGAACTTTTTTCATTTTTTCTAGGTTATACAATTTGTTGGTATATAATCATTCTTAGCAGTCCCTTATGATCTTTTCTGTTTCTGTGATATTAGTTGTAATGCCTCCTCTTTCAGTTCTGATTATGTTTATTTTAATCTTGCCTCTTTTTCCCTTAATATAGCTTGTTTTGTCAGTTTTGTTCATCTTTTCAAAAACCAGCTCATAGTTTTGTTGATTTTTTTTTCTATTGCTTTTCTGTTTTCTATTTCACATATTTCTGCTCTGATCTTTGTTATTTCCTTCCTTCTGCTAGCTTTGGGGTTAGTTTTTCCCTGTTTTTTAGTTCTTTATAGTTAGCTTCTTTTTAAAAATTTTTTTAGTATTTATTTATTCTTGGTAGAGACAGAGCATGAACGAGGGAGGGGCAGAGAGAGAGGGAGATGCAGAATCTGAAGCAGGCTCCAGGACCTGAGCTGTCAGCACAGAACCTGATGCAGGACTGGAACTCACAAACCGCAAAATCATGACCTGAGCCGAAGTCAGACACCTAATTGACTGAGCCACCCAGGTGCCCAGAGTTAGCTTCTTTATTTGAGATCTTTCCTTTTCTTATTTTTAAATGTTTATTTATTTATTTTGAGAGACAGAGAAAGAGAGAATCCCAAGCAGTCTCTGCGCTGTCAGCACAGAGCCCAACATAGGGCTTGATCCCACGAACCAAGATTATGACCTCAGCAGAAATCGAGTTGGATGCTCAACCGACTCAGCCACCCAGGTGCCCTGAGATCTTTTCTTTTTTTAGTGTAGGCTTTTATCACTGTAAACTTCTCTCTTGGAACTGCTTTTGCTGCATGGCATAAGTTTTAGGATGTTGTGTTTCCATTTTAATTTGCTTCAATGTATTTTTTAAATTTCCCTTTGATTTCTTTTTTGATCCACTGTTTGCTCAGGAGTGTGTTATTTAATTTTCACATATCTGTGAATTTTCCAGTTTTCCTTCTGTTAGTGATTTCTAGTTTCATACCATTGTGGCTAGAAAAGATACTTAGTATGATTTTAATCTTCTTAATATTTCATTTCATTTCATTTCATTTTAATTACAGTCTTACTGAGGCTTATTTTGTGACCTATAATATGATCTGCCCTGGGGAATGTTCTGTATATGCTTGAGAAGAATGTATATTCTACTGCTTTGGATGGAATGTTCTATATATATCTGTTAGGTCCATTTGGTCCAAAATACAGTTCAAGTCCAATGTCTCTCTATTGATTATCTGTCTAGATGATCTACCCATTGTTGAAATTTGGGTGGTAAAGTCCCCTACTATTATTGTATTATTGTCTATTTCTTCCTTCAGATCTGTTAGTATTTGCTTAATATATTTAGGTGCTCTGATGTTGGATACACATATATATTTATGCTTGTTATATATTCTTGGTACATCGACCCCTTTATCATTATATAATGACATTTTTTGTCTCTTGTTACACTTTTTGGCTTAGGACCTATTTTGTCTGATGTAAGTACAGCCATCCCTGCTGTCTCTTGGTTTCTATCTGCAGGCAATATCTTTTTCCATCCCTTCACTTTGAGTCTATGTGTGTTCTTAAAGCTGAAGTGAGTCTCTTATAGGCAGTGTATAGTTGGATCTTGTTTTTTGTAGTTTAAAAAATTTTTTTTAATGTTTATTTTTCACAGCGAGAGAGTGCATGAGCGGGGTAGGGGCAGAGAGAGAGAGACAGAGAGACAGAGAGACACAGAGACAGAGAGAGACAGAGAGAGACAGAATCCAAAGGAGGCTCCAGGCTCCAGGCTGCAGACTCTGAGCTGTCAGCACAGAGCCCAATGTGGGGCTCGAACTCACGGAGTGCGAGATAATGACCTGAGCCAAAGTCGGACGCTTAACTGACTGATCCACCCAGGTGCTCGAGTCTTGTGTTTTGAATCCAAGGATGGCTATTTTAATTCACTCTAGATGGTCTGGCTCTTCCAGTGTTGCTACCTCTCTTCTCCCACAGCTTCCTTTATTGAGAAAGCTTTGAGTTCTCTTGGGGCTGGGCAGTAAATTTTGTGCCACACTCAATTCTCTGCTGCATTTCTTCCACAGAATCTGTGATTCAAAACTGGACATGGACCCTAGATCTTCTTCCCCGTGGGGTAAATCCAGGACTTTCTAAGGCAGCCTTTGTCAGCATGTGTATATGTGTATGTGTGTGTGTGCACACGAGTGTGTGTAGTGTTTTCAACATCTAGTTTCCTAATAATAAACCTTCCAATCATCTAGGTTGAAGGAGACCCAGAGGTCTTCATATAAACAGCTTGCCCCCCCAGTTCCTGGGGTGGGCATGCAGGAGTGGCCTGAATATGATCTTCTGACACAGTCATATAGATTGTATCATGTAGAGTTTAATCTTCCATTTTCCCAACCCTCATTGCTTATAAATGGTCCTTTTTGGCCTGGTTTGCTTACCTGTATTTGTATAGATTCTAATATTCCCAGAAATGTGGAATTTTTATGACCCTAGTGTTTTAGGATCCATGGGCCAGGGTGCTCTGAGTATATACCCCATCATGGAAGTGACTGAGTTAGGGAGTGAGTAGTTCTCTGTTAGCATTCTCCTGTAACCCAGGAGCTCCCATGAACTGTGATGGAAAGAGAAGTGTGAGGGGAAGGCCACTCTCGACTCCTTTTGTGAGTAGCCTTTGCTGGCACCTGTGCTGTTGGCTAGTCCTTAAGAAGGGGAGGTTTCTGTTCAGGAAGGAGGGAACAGGTATGGAAGAGTTTCCCTTTCCATTGTTCCTGAGCTGTTAGTTCCAAGAGGGGAGCATTTGTATGCTGGTCACAGGCCCAGGCAGATGGAAACTTTCTGAGGCACCTGTTTTCCAGCTGTTTGCACCCCCTATGGAGGCCAGAATGGATGTGAGTGGATATAAAAAATTCCACAGACTCTGTTTAGGATGTTAGTAAGTAGCCAAGTAGAATACTTGTTTAAACAAAACCAGTGCCCAGGGAAATTTATATATATGTCACATTTTGCCCAGCGTGCATGTATTAATCTTGTAGTTGAAGGAGTGAATTGGTATTAACCTAATATGATGCCATATTCGGAGTTCCCTAGGCCTATTTTCCATTTGGAGTGAAATCAAGAAGATTAGGACGTGAACCTTGATCCTTTTTTTGTTCTGTATCTTATAAAAGACAAACCCTTTGTGTTTGGGGATGATATCACTTTCTTTTTGGGAGAAGAGTATGAGATTAGTGTTCATCTCTCACCTTTAAGTCCGGCTTTTGATTTAATTATCCCATAGAAGTAATCTTTTAGTAGGATGTTCTATCACAGCATTAATGCCATTTCTGATTTTGTATATGTGGACAGGGCCTGTGTCTCCTCCAAGTGTTCAATTAGGATGACTTACGAGAACAAAGTGGGGGAAGTGGCATTGGATATCATACCAAAGCCATTTGTGCTATCAAATAATGACGGCTCTTTTCTAGAAACACATAATTATGTTTGGAATTCACGATAACATTCTCCTGTATTTCAAAACCCAGACCACAAACAGATAAAATATCAGAGGAAAGAAAATGCTTTTGATGTGTCAGAATTCATTTATTTTCCAACTTGTAATGCTTTGTGTTACGTATGTGAATGAGCACTTATCAAAACATAAGAAGGTTATTATTCAAATATTCCATTCTGAACATTTGTCCAAATTCAGTTTAATATGGCCTATTAACATGAAGAATGTTGAGAAAGGATCCCAAGTAGATTTTAGGAGGTGATTAGAAAACTAAATTAGGCTTTGTTCTTAAATATTTAAAAAATATTTACTTAAGTTATAAAAGTAATACATAAACAGATACATCATGTAAAAAAAGCAAACAGCACATTCTTAAATACTTAATAGCATTGAGTTGAAAATCCCTCTTTTGTAGGAAATTTGGGAATCTGTCTTTTCCTGGCTAATACCCTTAACTTAGCATTTTTTACAATAAAATAATTTTGCAGCTGCCCATTGAAATATATAATTTACTATTCAGGATTTTCTTTAAAATATTTTGCATTTGGCTTGCTCTCTTCAGTGAGAGGGAGATTTATAATGCAGTTTTCTAAAGTGTACCACTTATTTTCTGCCCATTAACTTGTCTGTTTTTATGCTTTGTCTTGTTGAATCAATCATTGTGGTGCTTTATTGTTATTTCCACATGTGTCTTATATTCCAGCTAAAGTTTGAGCTCTTGAATGGTCTAAATCTGTATCCTGTATTGTTTGTGTTTGATATCCCTCAAAGGGTATTATACACAGTAGGTGCTCAGTAAATACTTTTCCTTATTGAAGTGCAGGTTAGCATTAGATTAGTTCACATCTGCCACACAGGACATGGCCCCAAATGTTGCTCTTGGGGTGGGATGGTGGTGGTATAAATCGTCATTATCTCCTGGTTTGCTTGTGGTTTGACGATCTCTTAGGAAAGAATAAAGAAATTCTGGTTAATTGAAAGTGCTAATTTGCACTTTCAATTCAAGGTTTAATTTTGCGGATATTTTATTTGGAGTGTTTATCTATTTTGATTTGAATGAGGGAGTTAAAGACAAAGCCACTATTTCTTTTATGCTTCTCTCACCTCTCCCATTCTGCTTTATACATATATGGCCATTTATGCAGGATAGTTTCATCCCTTTTCCCTCTTCTGATGATAGGCACCAATTACTAGGGTAGAATGGATTGCAGATTGGCTGAATGTAGCAACAGTTTAGTTTATCCATAGCCTGGACACTTCCCAGGTATTCCCAGGCATTCACTTATTCATTCTTCCAACAAGCGTGTATTGATCACCCATTAAGTGGCAGGAGTTGTGCAGCTCTAGAACTAGAGTGGGGACAACACAAAAATACCTTGGCCCTCAGGGACTTGTATCGTTGGACTGTCAAGATCCTAAATGCACTCCTTTGTAGGGAGGATGTGAATTGCTTAAAGTCTGGTGGTATCAGAGGGAAAATTGGACCTCTTGAGACCGATCCACAGAGTAACGGTTTTATTTTCACTTGACTTAGACAGACGTATTTTGAATTACATAAATAAATATAAAATCAAGTTGACTTTTCCATCCTAGGGAGAAAAATGCCTTAATGTTATTTAAAAAATAGAAGACTACGTAGGGGTGCCTCGGTGGCTTAGTCCGTTGAGTGTTCAACTCTTGATTTCAGCTCAGGTCATGATCCTGGGGTTGTGGGATGGAGCCCTGCATCTGGCTCCCTGCGGAGTGTGGAGCCTGCTGAAGATTCTCTCTTTCTTCCTCTGCACCTCCTCCCCCCCAATAAAAACAAAAAGAAAATTACATATAAATTATACACCCCACATGGGAGTTTCTTGTGTGAGAGCTTCTTGGGAAGAATTATAGTCCCCTACCACTCTAAGTAACCTACAAAAAAGCTATTGAAGTTTTTTCCCTTTTTCCATGGAAGTTGACACTGTGTTGAGGGTGTCTTGTTTGACTTGTTTGAAACAGGGATGTTTGACTTGTTAGAAACAGAAGAAAATGTGACTAGTTTCAAGGACGATTCAGTGTAGCTTGGCAGCAGTCTTTGATGGCTCTCCTGCTGTGTTTTTTGGGTAACATGGATGGAGAAAACAATGAAGATGAAATTTCTAGGAAATAACCCAATCAGGTGTTGCTTAATGGAATCTACTGTCATTAAAATCCAATTCGATTCATTTGGAGAGTGAAATATCACAATTGCAACTACACCATAATGGCTTTTGGAAGGGGGAATTTGTATAAACTGGGTTAATCCCTTGATCACCAATTCAAATAAAAATAGATAAAACATGAGGAGGTTGGCAGGAATGAAGGACTGGGAATAGCAATGGTAATGCCAGAAGGTGTCTTTCCTGCCAAAGGGAATTGGCATCGGGAAGAGTCTCTGAGCCCAAATCCTGGAAACCACAAGCTGGTGGAGATGGAAGACAGATTGTCCATGTCCAGCCAGGGAGCTGGAGCCCTGCCCGCCCAGCCGGGTCGGAAGTGAACTGCCATCCTGACCTGCATATGTGGCCTTGTGTGTAGAAATTTGCATTTCTTTCCATTTAGGGTCTTGCTTTCTGTTAGCCTGCAAGAAGTTTAATGGAAAATACAACAGAGACAGTGTCTCTTTGAGGGGGAGTGATTCCCTGTTTGTAGAAGAGCCTATTTCAATGTATAATTAGAAAACTGTTCAGTGAATTCCACTTTTATGCCTGGAAATGGCACCCTGGATATCTAAAGGGGATAGGAGCTACCAAAAGTCCTACTACACTTTCAGGGCACAATTTTGACACATAGACTAGGTTAGTGATACTGGCTGGATTGCCCTTAATTATGAGACTGTTACCTTGGACTTGAAATAGTTTGACAATCCACAATAATTTGAAGGAATTGGGATGAAATCTGTTTCAGCTTGGCAAATTCTTCTAAGAGATTACAAGTGAAATGGGATTTCAAAAGCATGTTTATATCGTCCTTGATGACTAACTTTCAGTTACCTCATATACAAAAAAGTGGCACAGTACTTACAATTTTTAAAGGTATTCATTAGAAAAGATCCTATAAAAATTTCTACCAGGCTGTACTTGATTGCCTGTACATTAGGTAGGATGCTTTTGAATGAAAATTCTAGAATGGTTTAAACAATATGGATAATTTGTCATCTTACATAACAAGAAGACCTGACATAAGGTAACTTTAGGATTGGTTCCAAAATCAGCACCTCAAAAACATACCCTTGGTCTCCCATTCTGTCCATTTTGCCCTTCTCAATGAGCTTGGTACCTTCTCCTCGTACCAAGATAGCCGCCAGAGTTCTGATATCAAAATGGACATAAGAAATTCTCCCTTTGTGTTGCTTTTTATAATTGAGGAAACACTTCTTGAGACCTCTTAGCAGACTTCTTGTCACATCTCATTGGCCAAGAGTGGATCACAGTCCCTTCATAAATCAGTTGGTAGTGAGGTGGATGGGATCACACTGGCTGCATAGAGCTATAGACCATTCAGGAGTTACTCCTGGGTCAAGTTGGGAAGAGGTGGATCTCTGAACAAAGTCTTACACACACATACATATATGCATGGCTCTCCAAAAACAGTCAACTGCAGAAGCTCTCCAGGAGCAGACACTGAGACAAAGTTTGGAGCGCAAGATGTTTTTAGGGTTCAATTCCTGTGAAGGGAAGGGAAAAGAAGCAGGACTGGGTAGAGGAAAAGAAGCTGAACTGTGACGCAGGCTTGAGAAAGCCTGGGCCAAACCAGGAGAGTTCTGGGGCAGTGATTTCCCAGGAATATCCTGCATTGGGTTGAGATGGCCAGGCTTTTATACCTATCACATGACTCACCAAATGTGGGCTGCCAGGTGAGGCAGCTGTGCCGATGAGGCAGGCCCGGAAGGGTGCGCTCCCCACAGCTGGGCAATCTGGGTGGTGGACCCCCATGTGTACCACACCCACCAGTGTCTTTTACACAAATGTGAAAAAGATAAAACTCTATGCATTTAAAACCATATTTTACAAAAGGATTCTATAGTCTCTTCTGGCCACTAATCCACACTGTTCCTCTTTCTCTGTTCCCAGCCTCAGTTGTTCAGAAGCTGCAGGGGTTTTACTATATATGGTCATCACGTGTGGATCACGGATGTTTAGAGCTCAAGCAGCTCTTGGAGTTCACCTGTTCAAATAGAGGACTCAGTAAATTGTATTAAATAAGCTAAAGCCCAGATGAGTTCTGGGACTAAACCTTGCTTGTAGTAGGTATTCAATGAACTGAATTTGTTGAATTATTTCAGAATATGGACTGGGGATTAGAACCTTGTTCTTCTGACTTCTAGTCCACTGTTTTTTGTCTGTGACCCATGCTGCTGCTGCTGCTGCTGTGTGTGTATGTGTGTGTTTGTGTGTGTGTGTGTGTGTTCACACTCATGCCGCATGTGTGGAAGAGAGAGTGACAGAGACAGAAAAAGAGAGTGTGTTCAGCGAGAGACAGAGACTGGAATTCAAATAGTTTCAGTCAGGCAGTCTTGGATTTTATGTTATAATATATACTTATAAGAGAAGTTAGGCAAATCATAATTATTTTATTTGAAAAACTGGAGGCAGCTTTATCTGGTATTCAAATAGGTTTTGTTTTATGGGCTATATTAAGGTCATAAATTCAAATTTAGGTGGGTCAGTAGCTACTAAACCCAGAAGACTATTTCCATGGGGTAATGCAGACCAAGTTGGCTTGATCCTCTGCTTTCTCAAGAAAAGCTGAAGCTGTTTTTTTTAAGGTGGTATCTCCAAAATTTTTAATGCTGATTCAAAAATTTTCGATTATTATGTTGGCCAACTTTAAACATGCTGTTTGCAAAGTGCAATTCAGTGGTTCCCAACCAGGGGCAATTTTGCCCCACCAGGAGACATTTGACAGTGCCTGGATTCATTTTTGGCTGTCACGGTGGCATCGGGAGTGCTACTGACATCTAAAGGCCGGGGGTGCTGTTAAACATCCTACAATGCACAGGACGTTCCCCAAGGCAAGGAATTATCTGCTCTAAAATGTCAATAGTGCTGAGGTGAGAAACTCTGCTTTAGTCATATGTTCAAGTGAAACAACAGAAACTGACTCTTTTTGTTAAATTTAAATTCAAGTTAGTTATCGTATATTGTAGTATTGGTTTCAGGAATAGAATTCAGTGGGTCATCACTTACATGTAACCTCTAGTGCTCAGCCCAACAAGTGCCCTCCTTAATGCCCATCACCCATTTAGCCCTCCCCCTACCCAATACCCCTCCAGCAACCCCCAGTTTCTTCTCTGTATTTCAGAGTCTCTTATGGTTTGTCCTCCTCTCTGGTTTTATCTTATTTTTCCTTCCCTTCTCCTAAGCTCATCTGTTTTGTTTCTTAAATTCCTCATATGAGTGAAATCATTGTGGAGAAAGGGGAACACTTTTGCACTGTTTTTGGGAATGCAAACTGGTGCAGCCACTCTGGAAAACAGTATGGAGGTTCCCCCCCGAAATTAAAAATAGAACTACCCTATGACCCAGCTATTGCACTACTAGGTATTTATTCAAAGGATACAAAATGCTGATTTGAAGGGGTACGTGCACCCCAAAGTTTATATAGTATGGAAATAGCCAAGATATGGAAAGAGCCCAAATGTCCATCAACTGATAAATGGATTAAGAAGAGGTGTGTATATATACACAATGGAATATTACTCGTTGGTCAAAAAGAATGAAATCTTGCCATTTGCAACAACATGGATGGAACTAGAAGGCATTATGCTAAGTGAAATAAGTCAGTCAGAGAAATACAGAAATGGACTTCTTTTTACTGAGATATCCTATTTGAAAGTTAGCAGCTGGGACCTGCCCAAGGACAGGGAGACAAAATTTCAGGGCTTCAAAAATCAATGCTTTTTAAAATGATTACTGAGGTGCAAATGGCCAAATAAGCATATGAAAATATGGTCAGCATCACTAATTATCAGATAAGTATGAATCAAAACTATAATAGATATCTCCTCACAATCGTTAGGATGGCTACTATTAAGAGAAAAGAAAATAACAAGTGTTGGCAGTGATGTGGAGAGTTGGAACCCTTGTGCACTGTAGGTGGGACTAAAACAGGGTGGCTCCTGTGGCAAACAGTCTGATGGTTCCTCAAAAAATTAAAACTAGAGCTACCTGGGGCACCTGGGTGGCTCGGTCGGTTAAGCGTCCGACTTCGGCTCAGGTCCTGATCTCGCGGTCCGTGAGTTCAAGCCCCGCATCGGGCTCTGTGCTGACAGCTCACAGCCTGGAGCCTGTTTCAGATTCTGTGTCTCCCTCTCTCTCTGCTCCTCCCCTGTTCATGCTCTGTCTCTCTCTGTCTCAAAAATAAATAAACGTTAAAAAAATTAAAAAAAACAAAAAAAACCCTAGAGCTACCATATGATCCATCAGTTTTACTCCTGGGTATACATCTCAAAGTATTGAAAGTAGGGTCTTCAAGAGATATTTGCACACCCATATTCATAGCAGGATTATTCACAATACCCAAGAGGTAGAAGAAACCTAAGTATCCATTTATGCATGAATGGTTAAAGGAAATGTGGTCTATACCTACAATGAATACTGCACAGCCTTAATGAGGAAGGACTCTATGCTGAGTGAAAGAAACCACTGACAGAAGGACAAAAACAGTATGATCCCACTTACATGAAGGCACCTCATGCAGCCAAATTCAGGGGCACCTGGGTGTCTCAGTCAGTTAAATGTCCAACTCTTGATTTGGGCTTAGGTCATGATTCTAGGGCTCTGGGATCTGCTCCGTATGAAGCCCGCTTGGGATTCTCTCTCTCTCCCTCTGCTCCTCCCCCTCTAGTGTGCTCACGTACACACACACTCTCTCTCTCTCTCTACACAAAAAAGAAAGAAAGAAATAAGAAAAAAAAAGTAGCCAAATTCATAAATATAGAAAGTAGAAGGTAGAAGGATGGTTTCCAGGGACTGGGGGCGGGGAGGAGGAAAAGGAACTTATTGTTTAATGGGTATAGGGTTTCGGTTGCAAGATGAAAAGATTATGGAGATCTGTTTTTCAACAGTGTAAATATACCTGAGACTACTGAACCATACACCTGAAAAATGGTTAAGGTGGTAAATTTATAATATGTGTTTTTTAGCCACAATAAAAAAAGATGAATGAGCTGAAAAAATAATCCACCAGTAAATTTTAATCTCATTATATGTGAAATTGGTTATGCCAAGGTATTTTGAAAAAAAAATTTTTTTAACGTTTATTCATCTTTGAGACAGAGACAGAGCATGAATGGGGGAAGGTCAGAGAGAGAGAGGGAGACACAGAATCTGAAACAGGCTCCAGGCTCTGAGCGGTCAGCACAGAGCCTGACGCGGGGCTCGAACTCACGGACCGTGAGATCATGACCTGAGCCGAAGTCGGATGCCCAACCGACTGAGCCACCCAGGCGCCCCAATGCCGAGGTATTTTGAAAAACAAACACAAAAATGCATCATCTGTAGAGATTCAAATCACATTTTTTCTCTGCATTTCAGGAGAGAAACATGTAAAGCATTGGTCCTGTGGTTGAATGACAGTGGTCAAAATTATAAGGGTTGTTAGGGCTTCTAGCCTTCCAGACCCCTCAGGGCCCAGTTCTGAGGAACTCATGGGATCAGATCCCCAGAGAGTCTCCTGCTCTGAACAGCTGGCAGGATGAGTCCCCCTTTCTGGAGGAAAGAAACTATACTGTTGTGCCTTCCTCCCTACTCTATGGCCAGTGACACTAACTCTATGCTCTGAGACCTCCAGAAGTTCACTTTTGATATGAAAACCAAGATTTTAGACTTCTGAAGTCTCTTTCTCTCTGAAAAAAAAAATCTCTGCTTTGTGTCTATAATAACTGTTCTGAAATCAATGACATTTTTTGTTCTTGGCTGTAGACGGTGAATTTAGGAGGCCATACCTGTTGTCTGAGTGAGGGGAGAGGAAGGCAGGGTGGAGGGGACTATTTCCAGCACCATACTCATACTCATGTTGTCTCCTTTGCCCTATGTCAAGCTCCTTGAGGCAGGGCCTATGTCTACATCTTGTGTCACCAGGCTTGGCTGGCACAATAGGAGCCCTAAGAAAGTGTTGGAATCAAGGAATAAATGAATGAGGGGTGACTTGACCTCTTTGTTTCTTCTCACCTATAAAATGGGGTCAACAATCCTTAGCAGTGACCACAGACAAAATTGTGACCTTGAACTAAGTTTTCCTCCATTCCCTTTGGGTGACCCATTCCTTTCCCCCACTAAAAATTGCTCTCAGGAGACGCTCACCTGTGGTTTCGCCGTGCATTACACCCTGGTCAGCGGGTTATCTTTCCAAGGGCTGTTTGCTTCTTAAGCCTTATCTGCATTGTGGAACGGAAGGGCTGTCTTTGTGAGAGGGATTTTCAGGTGCAGTTTGTCAGGAGGGAGGGATTCTCTGAGGCTGGCGGTCCCATCCTGGGCCCCCCAGATGCACTGAGTACATAATCTGCTTTGCTTACACGGAAGGCTGGTCCTGATAATCCCGGCTCCACCTGCATCACCAGGCAGTCAGAAGGATAAAGTGGGATGATAGATGGAGGAGTACTTTGAAAAGTTAAAAGCTTTTCACAAACGCAAATTGTTATTGTAATTAATCCACAGTGTCAGAGAGACACTCTTCTTGAAGAGTCCCATCCCCCTGGAGATAGGGTACTGGAGGGTGTTGGAAGGAGGTACCATTTATTGGTTTCTTGTTCTCAGAGCAACAAAATTCCCCCTCCCTTACCAGAGTGCACTGAGTGAATAGGATGAAAAGTTGTTTTTAAAATCAGCATGGATTAGAGGTGTCCTCCTCCCCCTCCAAAGCCTCTAAAAACTGTAAACTTTGTTTTGTCATGTTCATTGCCAAATGACAGGCAGCCAATAGCCTTAATTTTGCTCTCTGTTCCCACATCTCTTTCTCTAGCCTCTCGGGCCCCCCCTCCCCCGTTAATTATTTTAGAACAAGTCTCAGCTTGGAGTTGATCTTCAACTTCTGGAAAGCTGAATTGGTTCCTATGTATTTGGCTTGGCTGAGTGAGAGGAGGGCTTGTTTCTGCAGGAAGAGGAGAGGGGTGCAATCTGGGGGGAGTCTGGGGAACTAGGGGGAGACAGAAGCCTTAGTCCAAGTTGGAGCACTCGCTCCCTTGGCCTGCACTTCTGTCTTCCATTTGCAGGTCATCAGCCCTGCCGGGTTAGGGGCGAGTCTGGAGGGAGGGTTTGAGGCAGTCGGTCCTGGATCTGATTAGAATTCTGACTGCTGGTCAGATTTCATTAAACACGGGGCCAGTTGATGGACAATAAATCATGAAGCAGGCGAGAGGTGGCTGGCGGTGATTTGTTGTCTTATAGGAAGGTAGCTGTTGCCACTATTTTCAGGTGGGAAGGGGGAAGGCCCTGCTGCCTTTCCCTCATCACTGGCTATTTTCATCCTTTTCTTGGGGGAGGCTTGTACAAGCTGGAGTATTAGCTAGAGGCCACATATTGGCTGGAATTCCCGGGGCCAGGTTGGGCAGCACAGGAAAACCCCTGGGTGGGGGTTGTTGAGATCCCATCTTCTGGCACGGTGAGCATCACTGTTCTTTGAGAGCAGCCCCAACTGTGAAGGGCCTCTCCTGGCAGCTGCCTGAGGATGTAGGCAGGTGGGGAAACACGTCTTTGTTTCTGTGTGGGGCATAGGAGAAACTATCTTCTGTACTCTAGAACCTTCAAGGGTTTCGCTGAACATTCCCAGAATGTGACTTGTTTTCTCTTGTTTTTCCCATTTGAGTGAAAAGCCCTTCCTCTCTTGTTCTTCCCATCCAAATCCAACTCACCCTCCAGGGCTTTGTTAAATTCCTACTTTCTCCTATACTCCTAGAACAGTCTTGTCTTTGCTTCATGAACACCCAGAAGCCTGTTTATACTCACCACATGAGTAGGCTCTTGATTATCTGAAATACCATATAGGTTGGCACTTGTGAATTTATTTTTCTCTTACCAATTTATTATGTATGTCTTAAGCATTGCTCTCTGACTGTATGCCTTATAGTCTTCTTGAAACGGTTCATTCCTTTAGGACAAACGATATGCCCCATTCCTTTTATACACTCTTTAATTCCAGACTGCACACTGAACATTATAAGCATTCTAAAACCCATTTAGTTTTTCTTTTGTGATTACAATTGATGTGAAATGAACAGTGCAGTTATTGGGAAGGAAGATGTACTCTCAAGAGTAGATGAGGTCCTGGGGCGCCTAAGTGGCTCAGTTGGTTAAGCGTCCTACTTCGGCTCAGAGCATGATCTTGTGGTTTGTGAGTTCGAGACTCACGTCGGGCTCTGTGCTAACAGCTAAGAGCCTGGAGCTGGCTTTAGATTCTGTGTCTCCCTCTCCCTCTGCCCCTCTCCTGCTTGTGCTCTGTCTCTCAAAAATAAATAGATGTTAAAAAAAAAAAAGTTTGGTGCTCCTGGGTGGCTCAATTGGTTAAGCATCAGACTTCAGCTCAGGTCATGATCTCACAATTTGTGAGTTAAAGCCCCATGTCGGGCTCTGTGCTGACAGCTCGGAGCCTGGAGCCTGCTTCGGATTCTGTGTCTCCCTCTCTCTGTCCCTCCCCCACTCATGCTGTGTCTCTCAAAAATAAATAAATATATAAAAAAAAGAGTAGATGAGGTCCTAAGACAGTGTCTCCTATATGGATGCACCTTTACTTCCTCATCCTGCACCAATAATAGATCACCACACTTTTCTCATTCTGACAAATATTTTCAAGCACTATAAATCAATAAGAGCTGGCTCAATGCTCTGAAGCATATGCGGGGAGCATGTGGGCTTCTTTGCAATTCTTACCCTCCATTTATCTGTCTTCCCTGAAATGGTAGAAATAGGTAAGATTCGTGATGCAGTGGGGTAGTCAAAGGGCAGGAGGATGTCTTGGGGACAAGAGATAGCCCTTTAAAATTTTGTCATACCAGGGGAATAGGATATTCATGCTCAGATGGTTGTCATACAGGAAGGTGAATAAAATGGCACCTTGTCCCCAAAGCATTCTAATACACAAGGTGTCCAGGTCTCACGTTTTGAGTTCCTTGTCCAGGTGTTACATCATGCAAGTAGATTTTACATTTTGGTGTTTTCCTGTAGGTATAATCAATGATGTGATTCTTTTTCTCCATCCCAATTCCTATCTGGCTCTCTAAGATTTCCATATGAAGAATTATTTTAAGAAATCAATGTTAAAATACTACCAGTGTTCACTTCCCTGGGGTGTAATAGATATTGCTGGTGCCCCCTGAGATCCTTCTCATTGCCCATGGCCCAGCCTTACTTCAGTTGCTTCCAGGCTGACACCAATGGTCTTTTCAAGATGCCTTCAGGCCACTGGAGTTGCCTAGACCCCAGCACAGAGAGCCAGAAATGCCTGGGGGTTTATATCCACTCTGAGGTGGCTGGCAGCAAGTGACTGACTGTGTGGGAATAAGAAGGCCCAGTGCCCTTGCCTCAGTGTGAGACAATCTGTGCTCCAGGATGCCTGGTGGATCTGGCCGAGGCTGAGACTTGGGATCACACCTGTGCTCAGGTCTTTCCCTGTTCTTGTCCTGCTTACTCCATTCCTTCTCAGCTTCTCCTGGGAACACTTCATGGATATAGTACTGACAAGTGAGTCATGGTCTTGAGGTCTGATTGTGGGGAACCTGACTTAAGATGAAGGCAGCAGAAGTGGTTGGTGGTGGCAGTGAGAAGAGTATAGATGAGGGATAATCCCAATCGTGGTTAAACTAAAGCTTCCCTAAGTCTCGATCTAGGGGCACCCCATCTATGCGTATAGCATAGCAGCATATGGAGCATCTTTTTACCCAGCAAGCCAGCAAGGCTTGGTAGTAATGTCAGGCTGGGGCTGCCAGTGGTCTAGAGAGGAAGATTCCAGATTAGGGCTGAGAATCTGGGTGGGCTACAGTTAGGTAGCACAGGTAAAACCACTTCTGGAAGACAGAGGGTTGGTTGTAGTTGAGTTTCTGTTTCTGGGATTGGAAGTTGGTATCAGCCGTGGAACAGTCATGTTGGCCTTCATGAGCAGAGGAGAGATTTTGCTTGTTCCCTGATCTATTGCTCTTTCTGGACACCAAGGTGAAAGGACTCAGCCTTTGAGAGTAAATATTTTCTTCCTTTAAGGAAAATTCAAATTCACTGCTTTTCACGGCGGTCGCAGCATGGACATATTTCTGTGTGAATTAAAGGAAGACAAAGACAGGGTGCCTGGCTGGCTCAGTTGGTAGAGCATGTGACTCTTGATCTTGGGGTCATGAGTTCAAGCCCCACATTGGGAATGGAGCCTACTAAGAAGACAAAGATGTATATTAATTTCCCAGAAATTCTGAGTTGAGATGAAAAAACTTATCTGTCTTGGCTAAGCAGTTTTTTTCTGTCTCTTCCTTCTACTACCCTTCTTAAAATTTTTTTTAACACTATTATATGAGTCAGAATGGGTGTATCACTTTTAATTATTGTTGATTACCATTCATGTTGGAACAGCTACCTTGTAACGCCATCTTCTATCAGGAAATAAATGCCGACTTAGTGACCTGCGTGAGATAGCTGGTGACCCATCCCACTGGGGAGATGGCAGGCAGCCGTCTGGCGCTTGTTGAATTAAGAAGTGTGACTACAGTAATTAGCAGTGAGTTTCCAGCCCAGGATAGAGTAGATTCGGGGCAGAGCACAGTTGTCTTACAGGTTGACCTCTGTGCGGGAGAAATGAGGGATTTGGGATTGGGGCCTGGAGGGGTGGGGAAGGGGTCATGGGAAAGAAGGTCAATAGCAAAAACCAATTTGACATCTCTGAGCTTGTAATAGGATTTACCCTAGGCTTGCAGACCTTGGAGGTGTCGCCTGTGCAAAGGCTTGTTGGTAATTCCGCAGCTCTGGAGTGTGTACTTGGGACCAGAGGAGTTAAGTCTAAACTGCTCAGCCTCTAGTATGTGCTTAATGGAACACAAGCAAAAAGGAAGAGACACAGTGTTAAAATAGAACTAGGGCACAGATTGAAATGATACGTGATTACTAGCAGTTGTACACTTTATGGGAAAAATGTGCACACAGGTCTTTTAGGAAGTGTAAATAAAACGGATGGATTTATGGAGGGGGAAGTATGCTTTACACACCCAGCTCCTATATCAACAAATGTTGCCCTCAAGGTAAAAATTTTTAAAAAGTTCTAAGCTTGTATTAGTCACACCCATTTATTTTTGGCATAATTTGTGCACTATTTGGAAGTTGGCAAGAACGGGAATGTTAGGGCCAACATTTGGTCTTGCTTCAGGAGTTTCTATGAATATGAATGCCTGAAGTTTACATAGGCTTATGCCATTTCCATAGCAACACGTGTTTGTTGTGAAAATCTAGCCTTTTAAAGTCAAGAATCTGTATGTTAACCTCAAATTCAACACGCTATCTAATTCTGGTGTTTTAAAAGACTTTTAGGACTGTTGCATGTTCAGTATTAGATTGGATTGGATTGGAGTGGAGTGGTTTGGAGGGTGAGTTAATGGGTGTCCTTGGAAACACACGCACACACACTCACATACACTTATACTCACTGTGAGGGGAAGCCCCTGCTTATGGCAGTTACCCTTAACATGCCCCCAAATAGAGGCAGATGAGAAAAACTTCAGATCATAGAGCCACCCCCGGGGATCTGAGAGTCCAGTTTGAAGCACCAAAAGAGAAATGGCTGTTGGATTGTGGTTTTCCCCAGGGTGTTTAGAACCTGGAGGAGACCTTGGGAATACCCATCAGGCTGGCTCTGGTCCTTCGGAGCCTGGAAAGGAGAACTGGAGCTGCATGGGCATTGGCACAAAGAGGGAGAACAGCCCAAGCCTTTTTGTCAGCCCGAGGCACAGAGACTCATCACTGTAGCCCTGTCTCTGTCAGGTCTTCGTGTGTGAGGACTGCTGTTCTTTCCCTTAATGGGATTCTAGTCAGATAATAGTTGTTGTTGGGAACTTGAGTGTATCTACTGGTTCCCTCAGTGTACAGAAATGGCTTTGGGCAAAGCTATGGTGTCCCTTATGTTCATAGACTCTGGGTTCTGATATTCTGCCTCTTTTTGGTCATGCCCTTTCCTATTATCAATCCTTTCCAGGGTCCTCAAATTCTCCCCACCCCAAACTGGCTTCAGAACTGGAGGTCAGTTCTTTTATTCTGCTGTGTAAGGGGGGAGTGCTTTGGGAAAGAGCAGTGGGCTTGGAATGAGGGTTGGTTTCCACATTATAACCCGGGACCCGCTTCTTAATAGTGGTATGTCCATGAGCTGCTCGTGGCAACTCTTAAGTCATTCGTTTTGGTGTAAAGGAAAATAATACCTGCTCTAATGCAATAATGGATGTGACAGAGCTTTGAAAAATTCTCAACGCTTACTCAACTGCAGGTCTGTTACTACCAATTTAATAAGGGCTGGCAAATCGTTTTCCACTTGCATCCCAATTTTGCCCAGTCGTAGTAGCTGCTTGGAGTATGGTGCTAAGGATTCTGAGATACTCTCATGGGGAGAAGTGCTGAGATTGTTTAGTGATGTCTGTCACTGGCACAGGGAGACGGGAAGGGTGCCCTCCAGTGTGAAGTGTTAGCCTTCCTCGGTCCATTCCTTTTCAAGAGGGATAGAGAATATGAAATAAGGGGATAAACCTTAATGATAAAATTTCAGATATTGGTGCACAGAGAATGTGTTATTTTGAGGTAGTAGACTTCCTGGTGCCCAGAATCAAGCATGTGTATAGTTCTGACTCGGTCTATGGAAGAGAATTCTCATGTTCTTTCTCAAGGCCATTCCCCTAGTTGCCTAGGTAGGGGGATGCTAATCATGGAGGCTAGCATTGCATCTTCCTTCTCTGTTGCTCCATTGCTCCTATTGTCTCTTCTATACATTTTGATATTTGAGGAAATTCAGTTTAGTACCTGGCTTTTTGTCACCCTATCTTGACCTCTAATGGTTTATATTATTTTATTTTATTTTTGAGGTATAATTGACTTATATATTAGTCATTAGTTTCAGGTGTATAAGATAATGATTCAATATTCACATGTATTGCAAAATGATCACCCCAGTAGTCTAATTAATATCTGTCACCATACACAGTTACAAATTTTTTTTCTTATAAGAACTTTTAAAATCTACTCTTTTAACAATTTTCAAGTATGCAATACAGTATTATTAACTATAGTTACTATTCTGTATGTTTCTTGTGATTACATGGTTGTAAAGTAATGTAAACTAATGGTTTTTAACTATGTGTATAGATTCATCTGTGAAACTGTGAATTATTTTAGGGGAGGGTTTGTGTCCCATATTTTCTCTCCTCTTGATTTCTGGTCTAGTATAGGATACAAAATAATTTTCTTGGCAAATTCTGAACTGATCATTACATTTTTTTCTGATTATGCCTATAATATTAATTTTGGAAAATTTGAAAAATAAGAAGTACAAAGAATCAAGTAAAAATAGGTCATAGCATTATAACTGGAGGTTAACTACTACTACTATTTCATGTGTTTCCTGATGGCCCTTTTGTCTATGTGCATATTTAGATATAAATTTTAAATTAGTGGAGAGTATACTCTCTATATAATTATATAGTCTGGGTTTTCCTTTTATGCTACAATTGCTTCCCTGAATCCTTAAGTGAGTCTTGATAAATACTAAAATGCTGACATTTTAAGTGTTAAAACTTCAGCTGTTTATTAGTTTGTGACTTAATTAGTATTACTTGTTCATTGTCAAAAAACCCTTGAAAGGTGTAGAAGGATGTGACTGGAAAGTAAACTCCCTTTTGCCCTGTGCCTGCCTTGTCCCCTCACTTCCTGTAATCCCTTTCAAACAACTTCTTAAGTTTCCTTGCAGACATTAGTCTTATATTCATAGATGTATAAAGTGTTTCATAATACTCATACAGTTTTTCAACATGATTTTTGGATTTAACATATCTGGGATATCATTTATGCTACTGAATTCAAATCAATCTAATTCTTTTAAACTGCCACAAGGCATTCCATCCCTTGGAAATCCCATCTTTAGCCAAACCCTTCTGATAGCTATTTAAGTGGTTTCCTTTTTTTTTTTTTTTTTTTGCTATTATAAACAATGCTGTATTGAACATCTGTGCACATATATTTTTATGCACAAGTGTGAGTGTTTATGTAGGATTAATTCCTGGAAGTGGAAATTCTGGGCTAAGGGGAGCGTTCACATTTAAAATATTGAAGGATAGAGGAAAATTGCCCTCCAAAAATGGTTGGTTATCCACTTATATCTCACGAGCCATGCATAAGCCTTAAGGTTTCTTACTCCCTTATCAATAATGAGGTCTAAAGCAAACAACCAAACAAACAAAAAGCAGGAAGCTCATTATCAAGGCTGTACATTTATCCACACATTTATTGGCCACTTGTATTTTTATTCTCACAAAATTCTGTTTGTCAACTTTGCACATTTTCTAGCATATTGTTTGTAAGTTCCTGATTGATATGTTCTATTCCTTCAGATAATAAGGAAATTAGCTGTTTGCCATATGTAGTAGAAGTTCCATAAACTTTTATCTTTCACCTTGATTATGGTGTTTTTACTTACAGTCATTTAAAACATTTATGGAATCAAATTTATTAATCTTTTCTTCAATTGTTTCACTTCATGTTAAGAGTCTAAATTATTCCGAGATAATATAGAAAACTTACCTATCTTCCCTATCAACAATTTTTAAAAAGTGTTTTTATTTTCATGTTAAAATCATGTTATTGTTATGTTAAAATAAAAAGATATAATATATGGCTCTAGTTTGAAATTTTTTTCCAGACACCTAGGTAGTTGCCTTATATCATAGGTTTAATGATCTATCTTTTCCCTTCTGATTTGGAATGTCTCCTTTATCTTGTACTAAATTCTTATGTACACTTTGGCCTCCTCTGAATTTTCTAGTCTGTTCTATCAGTCTGTCTTGTCCCACTTTTGAGCCACCTTGTTTTAATTACTGTAGCTTTATAATGTATTTTCATAATGGAGAAGTCTAAAGTACCCATACTACTCTTCCTTTGAAAAAAACCTCTTGGCTATTTTCACATAGACTATTTTTCCAGATGACTATGAATGAAGTCATTTTGTCCAATCCCTCCCAACAAAAAGGAGAAACAAAATTATTTTTCCAATTTTGAATGGGATGACACTGAGTTTATAGAATAAGATGGAGAAAATTAACATCTTTATACGACTAACACATCCTATCCAAGAGCACAATTTTTGTTTCCTTTCATTCAAATCTTATCGTGTGTTTTTCAGGAGAAGTAAACATCGTTTTTAAAGGCAGTATAATATTTTGCCTATAGATTTACCAGAGTTTATGTGATTATTCTCCTACTGCTGAACTATTGGATCATTTCACATCTCTTTCTAGATTCAGAAACACTGCAGTGGGATCAGTGTGCTTTGCTCTTGGACCACATTTTGCTGATGTCTTTCGAATACATTTCCAGAAGCAGATCACAGGATCTAGGCATTTGAAAGGCTCTTGGAAGATTGCTTTTCAGGGAGACTCAAACAATCTACTCTCCTACTAGAGGTGTGAGAGTACCTGTCTGGCTGAACCCTCACCAGCATTTCAAATGTTAACATTAATAGAAATATTGCCATGTTGACGGGATAAGGTATGTGGTGGAACACAGTGCTGTGTGGCCCCTCTGCCAACTGATTTTTTTTTTCTCCTTTGCTGCATGCTTTTCCCCCAGTATACGCAGTGTTAGCCCTTCACTAAGATCTGCATTGAGCTGAATTTGGAGCTACTTAACTTTAGTATATTCTTAGGTCTTTTGGAAATTTCAATGTTTATTTATTCTTGAGACAGAGAGAGACAGAGCCTGAATGAGGGAGGGTCAGAGAGAGGGAGACACAGAATCTGAAACAGGCTCCAGGCTCTGAGCTATCAGCACAGAGCCCGACACGGGGCTCGAACTCACGGACCGCGAGATCATGACCTGAGCTGAAGTCGGCCGCTTAACCGACTGAGCCACCCGGGCGCCCCGGTCTTTTGGAAATTTCAATTGTCCACTGACATCTAGGAGAAGAGGGTGAATTTTGAGAAGTGTCTTTTCATTTTGATATTATAAAATTGACTAGTAGCAGATAAAACAGATGATCTCCCTACCCTAGGCAACACACACACACGGCTGGGACACTGCAAATTGTACTGAGTCACTTGAGGCTGAGGTGGGCCAAAGGTGAGAGGTTTCCAAACACTATGCCCCAATAGGTCTCCGGAACAGAAAGAAGTGTTCCTCCTGTTTTCCACTAGAAAATGTCATTTGGAATCCCCAAGCTTTAGAACCCAGACGTGTTCATTTTAACAAACAAGTGCCAAATCTACTAGGAAAGGCTGAGATGGACACCCAGACAGCCCTCCTCATTAATGCCTCTTTGCTTTGGGATTATTATTCACTCCTGTGTACTTTGGCAGGCATTGAGCGTGGGAATTAGATACTTAAAATGCTCTCCTTCCATCTGAAAACCCCTTTTGCTGCCATCACCTTGCTGTAGAACCCCCTCCATCAGGATTTTTTGGTGGGGTGGGTCATGCTTTTATAGGGCGGTTTCTTTCAGGGCGAGTCTATTAGGCTTGCAGGATGTTATAATTGGGGCAGTGTAATTGTAGGGTGCTACAAGGGCCCTGGCAAGGGATACTTTATAAATCAGATTATTATGCTTAGTCGTGTTAATGGGCATTTATATGCCCTAAATCCTTCGTACGGCAATGGGATAATAGCCCTTAAGGCCATAGTTACTATTTTGGGTTGGGCCCACTTGTAAAACTGGGTCTTTTTATTGTGAAGCTGTTTTTAGTTAGAGGAGTATATAAAACCCTTTGAACGACAGAATTTCAATTTTGTGGTTGCCATCTTATATAGTTTAAATGGTAAAACAACTATATATATATATATACATATATATATGTATATATATATATATATATATATAAAATAGTAGTGGAATTTATACTATAAAATAGTGTGGAATTTGGCCAAATATACATCCTTTCCCCTGATCAATAATAATTTTTAACTTTTGGGGGGCAGGTTCTCTTTGTAATAGTTGTTTCTCAGTGGTTGCATTTCCCTGAGGAAGATTCTGATTCTGTCTAGTGATGGCAATGGTATGGAGGACACAGGCTGTGCGTGCTGTGTTGGCAACGTGAACACACTGGTGTGCGTTGACAAGATTTTGCAAGCACATTTCCACCTCTAGGTTTGAGGGAGACAGAGTGCCTGCCTGGCCCAACGAGAAGTCCCCTGGCTTCCCTGTTTGGTGGCTCCCTGTAAGCAAATTGAATGGGTTTGAGGCAGCTGGCTATGCTAGTTGTGATGTGTAGATGTGGCTGGAAAGGGAGAACACCAAAAACTTCATGGCATGGGGGATGGGTCATTTCCCCAACAGAGAGGATCTAGCACCATGGTGAGAGCCCCAACTGATGGCAAACACCTGTGTCTGTCACTACCACCAATTCATTTTTCCTGATCCGTTTGTCCTTTATTTATAGTGAGAGAGCTGTTCCGACCTGAGTCCTGCACACCGACTCAGCTCTGAGGGAGATGACTGGGAATATTTAAAAATAGTTTTTTAATTTTAATGTTTATTCACTTCTTGAGAGACAGAGACAGAGTGTGAGCAGGGCAGAGGCACAGAGAGAGGGAGACACAGAATCCGAAGCAGGCTCCAGGCTCTGAGCTGTCCTCACAGATTCCGATGCGGGGCTCGAACTCATGAACCGTGAGCTGAAGTCGGACGCTTAACTGACTGAGCCACGCAGGTGCCCTTGACTGGGAATATTTAGAGGAAACTAAATGTTTAGAGGATGGAGACTTTGTTCCATATACTTGAGGATGAAATAATCAGATGATGGGACAAATTTCTCATAGTCTTTCTATGTACTTATACAAGTACCTCTGATGACTGTGGTATCTTTTCTTCTTTTCTCTGTTTTCCTTTTCTACCTGTCCTTCATGTGGCACTAAGTTTGTTAGTCTGAAGGACTAGCCATCGACGATAGTGATTTCTATGGTCCCAGTCACACTGCCTCAATCTCCCGCTTCACTTTTTAAACCCTGTGAGGCCTGTTCCTACATCTGCTCCCAATACTTCTTCTTTATGTGATCTAGGCTCTTCATCTGTCCTTTACCTTCTTATAGGCCAGCATCAGGCTCTCTTTTCTTTGAAGCTTTCTCTCACCACTGTAGGTGATGGTGGACATTAATTGTACTGTAGGTGATGGTTGTTTAGGGTTGCTGTCTCCCCTCAGGTGTTGCTAAAGCAAAGGCATGTTATATATAGTGGTTAATTTGGCCCCAGGAGTCAGGCAGACCTGGTCTGTGTCCTGGTTCTGTCCCCTGTTGAATGTGTAACCCTGGATATGGTAATTTACCCCTCTAAGCCTCAGTTTCTCATGGAAGACTAGAACCCACTAGTCTTCATTAGGTAGTCATGAAAATTAAACAAGATTCAAAGCCATAAAAAACTCATCATGATGTCCGTGAATAGCAAGCAGTCAAGAAGTGTGAGCTATTATCTCATTGCTGTTACTATGATTTTGTTAGATGCATCATGTCCCTGACATCATCATAGGGCCCTTGAGAGCTTTCTTGATTCCACCAGAGCACCTAGACCTGCACCTACAGGTGATGGTCTTCAGGGGAGTTTGGGGATGGCCCCAGCCTCATCTCTTCCCAGATTGACTCCTAGCTTCCTAGAACAAGATGTTTGATGGCACAGAGGCCCTGCTGAGGTTCTTGGCAAGTAAGAGATAGCATGTTCTTTAGGAAGCAAATAAGGTGATTCTCCAGTGACTTGCAGTTTCCTGTGTGTGTGTGTGTGTGTGTGTGTGTGTGTGTGTGTGTGTGGTGGCGGGGGGGGGGAGGAGTTGGGAGGAGATGAGTGTGGCAGGAGAGATGAGGGCTTGCAGAGGTGGAAGAACATCTGGAAGTCAGTTTTCCCTTTGTCTATCCTAGAATTTGCTGTTTTCAGAAGCCACGTGGTTTAGGGGACAGAGAGTGACAGAGAGTGACATTGCCAGAGTTTGGGGTCCTAGTTCTGTCATGTGCCAGTCACACAAGACTAGGAAATTCATAGTCTTTGGGGGCCTCAGTCTCCACATCTGTAAATCTGGGCTGTAGGGTATTCAGCTAGTCCCTGTGTAAGTGCTCTGTTAAAAAGGACACAAATATTAGCTGTCATCATTAGACACGTCCTGTATTAATAGCTTAGACTTCACTAGTGTAGTGTGAATTGTTTTTCTTTGCCCTTTGTCCTGTTCTTCCCATCTCTTTGCTTACCCTCTCTTCTCCCTCTTCTGTTGCTGGGGCAGATCTTTAGTCTGCAAGGAAACAAAGAGGGAAGTACAGCTTCAGATTTCTGGCCAGGACCTCTGCACTGCTCTCACCTGAAATCATTTCCCTCACACCTTCAGATTGGCTCAGTGCTGAAGCCGGGGTGTTCCAAATACTTGCTCAGAGTTCCTTCTCCTTTCACATACATTCCTGTCCACCCCTCTGGACCATATATTTGTTTGGGGCAAAGATTATGGTCTATATCGTTTTGTACAAAACAGGCATGCAGTAGGAATTCAGTAATTGTTTACTTAGTGGCACTGCTTGCTAGGGGATGGATAAGAATGGCCCTGTAGCCACAGAGCAGTAGTCCCTGGAGGGCAAGCTCTAGTGGTGACCCAAAGGGATACAGGCTGAGGCTCCTGACTTCTCTTTTGCATCAGAGTGTAGGTCTGAGAGGTAGTGTCCAGGATGGGGAGGTGGGCAAAGTCTGGAGAAGACTTGACAGCCAAAATCTTGTTTTTATATTTGGAAATATCAATAGTAGAAACTGTCCTCTTACTATCTAATAATCAGTGAATACATAAGTTAATAAAGACCAGAAAAAAAAGATTTAATTAAAAAATACAGATTTTTTTCCCAACAGAAGCAGCTATAGATACAGAGATATGAAAAATAAGAGAAGTACGTGGAGCTAGATATTATGCTAAGCGAAATAAGTCAATCAGAGAAAGACAAATATCATATGATTTCACTCATATATGGAATTTAAGAAACAAAACAGATGAGCATATGGGAACGGGAGGGGAAGAGAGAGGGAAACAAACCACAAGAGACTTTTAACGATAGAGAACAAACTGAAGGTTGATGGAGGGAGGTGGGTGGGAGATGGGTTAGATGGGTGATAGGTGTTAAAGGGGGCACTTGTGATGAGCACTGGGTGTTATATGTAAGTGATGAATCACTGAATTCTACTCCTGAAACCAATATTGCACTGTATGTCAACTAACTAGAATTTAAGTTAGAAAAGAAGAGAAATAAATTATGAGTAACTTTAACCTAGTAAATTTGGGAACCCTATATGAAACAAGGATATTTAGAGAACACTATTAAATGCCTATATTGCTAAAAGAAGACTTAGAAAACTCTAATAAACAAATAAGCACCAAAAAATTGAAATAATAATCAAAGATCTCCTCTCTAAAGAGGGACCTGGCTTAGATAATTTTACAGTTCAGTTCTAGCAACCTCAAAAGAGAAAAGAGAAAAACAGGATAAGCTGTTCCCTCATTTTTGAGCTGAACATAATCTTTATCCCCAAATTGGATAAAGACATAGAAGAAAAGAAAATTCCTGGCCTCTTTTGCTTATGATCACGGATATAAAAATCCTAAATAAAATAAAATGATATGGTAGCTTACCAAATGTTTGTAGTTAAAAAATATTAATATGTCGTCATTTGAGGAGTTTACTCAGAAATAGAAGGAATATAATTTATAGACTAAAGGAGGAAAAAAATCACATAATCTCAGTAGATTCAGAAAAGCTTTTAATAAAGCTCAATACCTATTTGAAATGAAAACTTAAAGCACAAATTATACTTAGTGGGCCAAGATGCAGTCCATTTAAGATCAGGAATGAGACAAGAAATCTCCATTATCACTCAGTAGCATTAACACACAACTGTGCTTGGTAGCCAAGACTACAGATAAAGAGAAAGAAACAAAAGGTGTGAATTAGAGGGGAAGAAATAAAACTGCAATTATTTGCAGAAAATGTGATTGTCTAGAAAGCAAAAACAATGGATTTAACTATGAGAATTAAGCAAGGTTGCCAGATTTAAGATCAGCTTATAAATATCAATAGAATTTCTCAACACCAGCAAAAACAGATTGGAAAACGTAATTAAAAAAAATACTATTCATGGCAGCATCCAAAACTATGAAACATTTGGAGATTTACAAAAAAATAGGCAATGCTTTATAGAAGAAATATTAAAAAATTTTAAAAGCTATAAAAGGAAGCCTGAGTAAATGGTCACACTACTTTCTATGAATTTAAGTGGGATGACAATATAAAATTATGTTTATTATTCCAAGATTAATTTATAAAGTCAAAGCACTCCCAAAAATATTCTAGTAAGATTATTTTTAGGAGTTTGATAGATGTATTTAAAAGTTGTATGGAGGGCATGTAGGTAGCTCATTTGGTTAAACATCCCACTCTTTATTTGGCTTGGGTCATGATCTCGTGATTGTGAGATTGAGCCCTGCATCTGGCTTCATTCTGATTTTATTTTTTAAAATTTACATTCAAATTAGTTAGCATATAGTGCAACAGTGATTTCAGGAGTAGATTCCTTAATACTCTTACCCATTTAGCCCATCCCCCCTCCCACAGCCCCTCCAGTAACCCTCTGTTTGTTCTCCATATTTAAGAGTCTCTTATGTTTTGTCCCCCTCCCTGTTTTTATATTATTTTTGTTTCCCTTCCCTTATTTCATCTGTTTTGTCTCTTACAAGCCTCGTATGAGTGAAGTCATATGATATTTGTCTTTCTCTGACTAATTTCACTTAGCATAATACCGGTTCCAGCCACATAGTTGCAAATGGCAAGATTTCCTTCTTTTTGATTGCTGAGTAATACTCCATTATATATATATATATATATATATATATATATATATATATATATATATATACCACATTTTCTTTATCTATTCATCCATCGATGGACATTTGGGCTCTTTCCATACTTTGGCTATTGTTGATAGTGCTGCTGTAAACATGGGGGTGCATGTGTCCCTTTGAAACAGCACACCTGTATCCCGTGGATAAATGCAATTTAGTAGTAGTGCAATTGCTGGGTCGTAGGGTTGTTCTAGTTTTAGTTTTTTGAGGAACCTCCATACTGTTTTCCAGAGTGTTTGCACCAGCTTGCATTCCCACCAGCAATGCAAAAGAGATCCTCTTCCTCATCGGGCTTCATTCTAACAGCATATAGCCTGTTTAAGAAATGATAAAAATGACCTTCTAGGGGCACTCGGGTGGCTTGGTTGGTTGAGTGTCCAACTCTTGATTTCGGCCCAGGTCATGATCCCAGGGTTGTGGGATCAAGCCCGGCATCAGACTCTAAGCTGAGCACGGAGCCTGCTTAAGATTCTCATTCTCTCTGTCTCTCTCTGTCTCCGTCTCTCTCCTTTTCCCTCTGCCCCCTCCCCTGCTCACACACACACACTCTCTGTCTCAAATTAAAAAAAAAAAATACCTTCTCATAAAATTGGATCCTATGGAAGATTTTATTCCCCAAGATGTTTGCCACATTTGCTGCCCTCCCAATGAGATTTTTGCAATGTGACTTTGACACTTTTCCCATTGAGAGGTGGGGTGTAGGTTCCTTCCGCTTGATTCTAGGCAGGTTTTGACTGCCATGGAAGTAATGCTAAGTGATTTCTGAAGCTAGGCTATATATAAAGTCATTGCCTTTATTTATTTATTTTTTTCTTGGAACTCAGCCACCAGAATTGAGGAAGCCCTAACAACCTGTGACAAGCAAGGTGCAAGTGGAAAGGAGATGGGCTCCCAGCCCTCAGCCTTAGCCGAGCTGCCAGCTGACAGCAGGGACTTGCCAGCTATAAGGGAGCCACACTGAATATACTCTCTGCAGCTGCGGGCAGGCCATCCCAGCTGACACACCATGGCACAAAGATAAACCACCCTTGCTGATCCCTACCTACAGTGCAGGTATGTGAGTAAAATAGAGGTTTGTTTGCGTTTAAAGCCACTACATTCTGGAGTGTCTTGTTATTTAGTGTTTTTTGAAACAGCCCTCTGGCTCATACCATATACTGATCCTGAGTCTACATGTTAAAGTGCAGTTTTAAGTGACACAGTGCAGTTTGTAGAGCATCACGGAGGAGAATATCTTTGTAACATAGGAGTAGGGAAGGATTTATTAAGTGAAACCTCAATTACACAAATCATAATAGAAAAACTGATGAATTTGATTAAATAGAAATTAAGTAATTCTGCCCTGTTAGGAATTAATTAGCAGTTATCCAGTGAGGATAAAGTTAACCGACAGAGGACAGTTGGAGAGATGTTTGTAAAGTATCAAACTCTAAGGGACTGATATTTGGAATTTACAAAGAGCTGTTATAAATCAACGAGAAAAAGATAGGAATCTGTATGAAAAAGTAGGCAAAAGGATAGACATGGGCAGTTTACAAGGAAACTGTATGACTAAGAAACATGAAGAAAATGTTCAAAGTCCCTAGTGATTAGAGAAAGAAAAATAAGAATGACATGGTATTATGTTATACCCACCAGACTAGCAGAACTTGAAAAGCTGAGTGTATTAATACCCCAGGGCTGCTGGAACAAAGTGCCAAAAACCAGGTAGCTTAAATGACAGGAGTATATTGTCTTGTATTCTTGGAAGCTACAAGTTCAAAATCAGGGTGTTGGTAGAATTGGCTCCTTTTGAGAGTACAAGGAAGAATCTGTTCCATCTCTTTCTCCTAGCTCCTGGGGGGTTTGCTGGCAATCTTTGGCATTCCTTGGTTTATGGGTACATTGTTCTGATCTCTGCCTTCCTCTTCACACGATGTTCTCCCCTTTGTCTTCACACTGTCTTCCCTCTGTGTGTGTCTGCCTCTGTGTCCAAATTTTCCCTTTTTGTAAGGACACCAGTCATACTGGATTAAGGCTCATCCTAATGATCATATCTTAATTGCATCTACAAAGATCCTATTTCCAAATATGGCCACATTCTGAGCTACAAGAGGTTAGGACTTCAGTGTATCATTTTGGGGGAGGGTACATTTCAATCCATAATGCTGAATATGGCTCAGAAGTTAGGACTTAAAAATATCATTTTGGGGGGACACATTTCCATCCATGATACTATTTGTCAGTGTCGGTAGGGACGTGAGCCTCAGAAACTACCAGGCCTGGCTGGTACAAGAGGAGACTGGTGTAGCTTCTTTAGAGCGGCCCCTGGCAGTACTTACACTCACATCATGCGACTCACTTGCCTGCTCCTGGGCATACATGCCTGAGAGTTTCCCACACAGATTTGTAAGGAGTGTGTGTGAGGATGTTCATCACAGCACTGTTCGTGGGCAAGGTCAGATAGGAAGCATTCTAGTTGTCCATTGGGGGGCTGGATATGTAAAATATAGTGGGTACAGATTATGCACCAGTATGCAGCATTTAGGAGAAATGGACAGATATGTACTTGACAATATGGATAGATCTTAAAAACATAATGCTGTGTGAAAAGGGAAGAGATGGGATGATCTTTAAACCAGGAGAACATACCATTTCTCTATATTAAAATACATGCATACAAGGGGCATGTGGGTGACTCAGTTGGTTCTGTGTCTGCCTTCAGCTCAGGAGATCATCTCATGGTTTGTGAGTTTGAGCCACGTGTCGGGCTCTGTGCTGCCAGTGAGAAGCCTGCTTAGGATTCTCTCTCCCTCTCTCTATGTCCCTCCTCTACTTCTATGCTCTCTCTCAAAATAAATGAATAAACACACACACACACACACACACACACACACACACACACACACACAAGACAACAAAGAATACCTGCATATAAACCCAATAAAAAGGTTATCTATTGCAGGGAGGGAAATTGGTCTGGGAAATGGAGATGAAAGGGAATTACAAAAAAATGAGGGGGAGGGGTTGTGTAAGGACCCAAAGCAATACAGTTTTGGGAACTGAGGAATCTGATCAACCCAACCTTCAGTCCCGAGACACACAAACACCTCCCTACTAAGTACTCCACCTGCACTAACTCAATGCCTGCCTTGGGAGATGTTTCCTCATGTCACTGCTCTTACTCTCTTTGAAAATACTGTCCTCCTGTAGGGAGTCTTAAAATCTTAGGGTGGGAAGAGATCTTCCCTTCAATAGCGCCTCGTTGCCCCATGTGGCTTGCTGAAGGGGGTAAAGAGAAGCAAGTTGCACTGCCTGCCATTGGGCCAGTTCATCTAGATGCTCAAAACGCAATTAGATAACCACACAAGATGCCGTGTAATGAAGTGTTAAACTGCATGGGGCAAGCCTGTGACCAGCAAAGGCAGAGGTGCTGGGGAAGAACAGGATGTCTGTTCAAGATAAAAATAGATACATGGAATTTTATTGACTTGAGAAGAATTTGCATGGAGTCGCTACAGCAGGACTTCCCTGGCTTCTGAGCCTGCTGCCTGCGGCCAGGAGCTGTGGATTTCCAAGTGTGCTGCCAGGAGGGTCCCAGGTCGCTCTGAGCCACCTGTGGTGAAGGAGGCCAGTGGGAGGGAGGTGCTCTGGATTTAGCTCCCCGATTCAACCAAATTAGTTTCACACACAATGCTCTAGAGTAGATTGTGCCTTGCAGACAAACTTCTGTGTTAGAGAGTTTGAAAACCAGAGGCCTACAAGATGAAATCCCAGTGCCTTCGTGGGTAGGTTAGGCCCTCCCTTCCTGATCGGGATCTCCTTGACCTCATGGGCTTTCTCTGATCCCAGAAACTGCAATTTTCTGAATACCTCCTTGCTCTCTTATGCTTCTGTCTGCCAAGTGAATTCCTTGCGTCTTTCAAGGTATAGCTCAAGCATTCCTTTCTCTTGGGACCCTCTCCTCATCTATCACCTTGCCCTAACTGGATCAGATCCCTTCCTCCTTTATTAAGGCATTTGGTACATGCTATGCTGGGATTGCCTTGCCATTGGGTTATGAGCCTCCCAAAGGTCAAGGGGTGCTTCTCCATCTTTGTGGCTTCAGCATCCGGAATGGCCCCTTGCACATAATAAGTGATCAGTGAACATTTGCTGAGGGAATGTGTGATTGTTATATGTGTGTCTCTTTTAGCATTCATGTATTTGCTCCCGTAAAAAAATATGGTATTGAAAACAAGGCTGTCTCTCTCTTGCTCTAGCCTGGGGATCAGCAAACTATGTACATAGACCAACATCCAGCCTGTGGTCTGTTTTAGCCCATAAACTACAAATGGGTTTTACATTTTGAAAGACTTAAAAATCCTAAGAAGTTTATGTAATAGAGACTGTATGTGGCCTGCAAAGTGTAAACTATTTACTCTCTGACCCTTTACAGAGAAAAATTGCTCTAGCAAAAGACACTATGAAAAAGTCATGGGATTCTCATGGCTGTGAGGAGCCTATTAACTGGTTAACAGTTACTAGTTGACAGTTAACACAATAGCCCTTTTTAGGTGCCAGGTACATATGTTAACTCCTATAATTCTCCTCCAAATCCTGTGAGGTAGGTACTATTATTAGCCCCATTTTACAGATGAGGAAACTGAGGCACAGAAAGTGCCTTACTTGGCCACAATCCCACAGTGGCTTTTCTTCAGATGGATCCGAGAACTGGTAGAGTATGGTGGTTAAGAACAACAGGTCCTTGGGCCATCTTGCCTGGTTTGACTCCTGGCTCCATGACTTAAATGAGTGTCTATGTGTAAGGTGCTCAGCTAACTGCCTGGGATAGCATGGGAACTACATAGATGTTCTGTATTATTATCATTGCGATGCCACAAAAGTCACATTGACAAATACCTTCATGTTAATGTAATGAAATAGAGAATACTATCCACTAGAATTGGAGAAAAGCAGTCTGACCCAGAGAAGAACTGTGCTTTCCAGGGTGCTGTGCCTGTTGGGGCAGTCATAGGTAGTAAGTATGATGCACATATAAAGGTGGTGTGGCAATGGAGTACTACGTGGCAATGAGAAAGAATGAAATATGGCCTTTTGTAGCAATGTGGATGGAACTGGAGAGTGTTATGCTAAGTGAAATAAGCCATACAGAGAAAAACAGATACCATATGTTTTCACTCTTATGTGGATCCTGAGAAACTTAACAGAAACCCATGGGGGAGGGGAAGAAAAAAAAAAAAAAGAGGTTAGAGTGGGAGAGAGCCAAAGCATAAGAGACTGTTAAAAACTGAGAACAAACTGAGGGTTGATGGGGGGTGGGAGGGAGGGCAGGGTGGGTGATGGGTATTGAGGAGGGCACCTTTTGGGATGAGCACTGGGTGTTGTATGGAAACCAATTTGACAGTAAATTTCATATATTGAAAAAAAAATAAACATTGGGGTGCATGTGCCCCTTTGAAACAAACAAAAAATAAATAAATAAATAAAACCCCCCAAAACAAAAAAAAATAAAGGTGGTGTGATTGAATGGGGGGTTCAATATGGTAAGTAGCATCTGTGCGTGTACATATGTATGAGGGGGAGAGAGGAGTGTGTATGTGTTTTCAGTCTTTGACATAACTAAGACTTTGGAGACAGAAGGAGATATCTAAGGAGGGTTGATTGGGAAGATTTCTGGGTGAAACACCTGCACCAAAGATGATATTGTTTTTCAAAGCTTTTGGAATCATCTTTGAATGTATCTTTATGTTGAGATCTTTATGGCTGCTTCACTCATGATCCTGTTGGGTATAAAGTGCCCTTTAGCCCAGGGCGCTGGCAGTGATGTCTGAAAACCATTCTAGATACAGACTGCTTGAGAGCAAACAATAAGAGTTACCTCTGGAAATGCTGCTAGACGTCAAAGGTGCTGGGAATAGTTTTAAACCTCCAAGAGGAGTCATCAGCATGAAATGGTAGAACCAGCTCGCACCATCTTGCAAGAGTCGATTGTGCAGATACTCCCTGCTCTGCCCATTAGCAACATCACACTGGTAGCTAGAAACTGGCCACCATGGAGGCATTCATATCACAGAAATTAAATGCTACAAGTCAGAGATTTTCTTTCTTCACTTCAAGCTGGTTGTTAAATATCTACCAGCATACCACAGTAGGCATCAGGTTTAACTCTCTTCTCAGTTCCAAAATTTATTTCATTACCTAAGAACATAAGGACCATGGGTAACAAGGGCAGAAACCTGAGGGAGAGGAGGCATTTCATTGGTGACATTTTATTTTTAATAGATAGGCTGAAAAGTGGTTCTTGATTTTGAGTAGCTTTTTAAAAATTTATTTTGACACACAAAGAGAAAGAGAGAGAGAGAGAGAGAGAGAGAGAGAGAGAGAGAGAGAGCAAGCAGAGGAGGGGAAGAGAGAGAGAGGGAGAGAGAGTTCCAAGCAGTCTCTGCACTGTTAGCACAGAGCCCAACATGGGGCTCACTCCCACGAACTGTGAGATCAAGATCTGAGCTGAAATCAAGAGTTGGATGCTTAACCAATTGAGCCACCCAGTCACCACTTTAGTGGCTTTTTGAAAGTTTCAATGCAAATTTATCTAATATTGACATCAAACGTTCTAGAACAATACAGTGGATATAAAATGAGTGGGTTTTATGTCTAAATGGGGTGTCTATGGGCATGGAGAGAGAATGGCATGAAAGACTTTTGGGCAAGAGGGAGCTGGTGTGTGGTGGGATAGTTATATAAAAATGGAATATATTTTGGCCGATTATTTTTCTGTTTCATTCAGGTTTGTTTATTCTTTTTAGCAGGGCGGGGGGATCTTTTTTGTTGTGCATTGACTGATTGTCTTTCCACTAGGATATTACAGGGAGAGAAATGAATTTTTAAAATACATTTAATGCAAGTCACACACTGGGAGTATGAAAGATTACGGAGTTGTTGTCCATGCAAGATTGAGTATTATGTCAAGACTTTGGTTTTTCAACAATAGCTAATTTTCAATAACGAGATTATCCTACAAAATTGAAATAACTTTGGAAAGGAGTCTGAGTTTCACAGTTATGTTGTAGAAGTTTACTATTATCAGTGGTTAGCTCTGATTAACACAAGAATGTGATTCAGATGACCTTGAAGGGGTATGTAAGTGCCTTTGTTGTGTGACTTACTGTTTGTGGAAGAACCAACTCTTGTGGAAACCCTAGACTTTGCAGCCATTGGAATATAATTATGTGTGTTTTGTTTGTTTTTACAGAACAGATGCAAGACAAAGAACATGGTATGAGATATTGGAATGTAATTTCAAAACATATGTTTCCAAAATTATGGAAACGTTCTGGATGATAAATAAATCCTTTCAGCCTCAGAGGGTACAGGCTTGTAAGGCTGCGGGTGAGCTGGGTGTTGGATGGGGAAGAACGTGGTTTAAGTAACAGGCTGAATAGTAAGCACATCAAAGCCATTAAAGCATAAACCCCCAGATTTAAAAATGTGAGAGGCAAAAGATTATGTACTGTGGTCTGGCGGCTTTATAGAGCCCGTTTCAAATGAGGGATAGAACAAAAGAATGTGTGATTGAAGCTCTTGAAGAGATTTATTTCAGGAGAGAGGCAAACATTTTGCTCTGATACCAATTAACCAGGAAGAAGCACCACGTCATAAATGCCAATATTAAAAATGTAAATCCCGCACCCGAGGGTGTATTGAAGACAGGTCACAATGCTTTGAAGATGGAATGCATAAAGAGATAACAGAAAGCTTTCCAAATGCCTAGCCTACCTGCTTAGTTCCGTGTCCTGCTTGCTGGTGAGATTTTCAATGGGAAGTAGGCTCTTTGGGGTAGTTTGGCCACTTAACCTGTTATAATGTGAGATTTTGATCCCACCCAAAAGAATTTATTATGAGAACTCCAGAAGACCCCCCCCCCCTTTTTAAATCACATTGTTGCATCTGTAATAGCCTGGGGGTGCTCTAGAGTTTTTCTATATCATTTGGATAGCATAGTTCACATAATGAACATGTAAAGGTATTCCCAAAATGCAGAGTGAAAACTGTCGGGTACGGTGTATGGCACTCTTATACCTTCTAAAGTATATCCACATCTAGTAACTTGGTTGCTTCTCACCATCATTCTGTACAAGAGGAGAGGCATATGCAATCTTAGTCTTTAGAGTTTGGGTTGAATATAGGATGATTCGGCCCAGCTCTTTCATACTGGAAAAGAGGGCCAGGGTGGTTGAGAGAGATTTATATCCATTGGCCTACTAGGGAAACTGAGCTAGGAGAGATCTGAGCTTCTCAGCCACCAATAGCATTGTGTGTTGAATCTTTGGTTTCTCTCATTGATAATAAAGCACCCCAGTCTTCTGAGAAAGGAAATACACTAAAAAGTCAAATAAAAAGTGTTGTCTGGCATAGAGATGTCTGTTGCTACAAAAATATTCAACTCATCGTTGCTGAACTAAGATAATAAATCTCTTTACCTTTTGTATTTTGGTGCATTGAAACATTATCTTTTATGATCATAGGTGTTGCTTCATTATTTAAAGCATACTTGTTATTGCAGGAAAGACAAGCTGGCATTTGATTTATAATGGAACGATTGTGCTTTGAGTTAAATGAAAGTTCAAAGGAAAATGAATTCTAAATAAGAATAATTGAAGAGATTCAAGGTTCATTTGAGTTTATATTCATCAAGGCAATTGTCTCCAGAAATCCTCTTATTTAAAGCAACAGGACAGATCGTAACTTACAAACTTCGCCTTTATGACATCACTTTATTCTATATATCATAATCAGAAATGTTAAGCCTCAGCAGTAATTTATACAAAACGTATTGTTACAGAGTTATAAATGTCATTAAGTGGTAGACTTATGCCTCAGTGTCATGCAAGTTGAACCCTGGATTTAAAAAAATTACCCATAATGCAAGTGTTCTATAAAAATATTCCTAGTCCTTTCTCCTCCAGAGCGGTTTCATATTAAAAGTTCAGTTTCATTTTACACCTGTACTCTGCTCTGGGAAGTGCAACCTTTATTTCTCCTTCATGTTTTTAAAGTCACCTTCTTAATTCTGGTAGAACATAACTCAAACAACTGAAAATGTTAGGAATGGATTTACAGTCCCTCTGGCTACTCTCTATCTGGGATGGAAAGGAAAGTGAAGCTGGAGATAACTTTTCCTGCCATCAAGGGACACCTAGAGAGAAGAGGCGATGAATTGTAATGTGCCAACTAGTTTTGATTATTCAGGGACTTGTGATAGAATTTGTGGATTATTCAGGTCTCTGGTTTCCTATTTGGGCTCATTTCACTGCACAGTGGCACCTCTGGTGGTCAGGGAAAACCGTCCACTTATGGTGGGTACCCAAAGAAATAGTGGCAGAGGAATAGCCCCTTTATGAGCCCCTATTCTGTGTCAGACAGAATTTTCACAAAAATATTGTTTCATTAAATCTTCACAATAGCCCTATAAGGAAGTACTACTATCCCATTTTATAGATGATAAAGGCTGAGTGTGATTCATTCATTTCTCAAATCTTTATTGAGTGTTTTCTATACTCTAGTCCCTGGAAAAGATGGTGAATGAAGGTGATGTGGTCACTGTCTTCTCTGGATTTAGAATGCAGTAGGGAAAAGAGAAATTAGACAAATCATCCTACATATAAGTGATAAAATTACAGACAGTGATATGTGTTATGAATAAAAATTATAAGGGATTCTGAGACTCATAAATAGGGATCTGATCTAACTCGTGGTCAGAGAGGGTGTCCCTGAGGATGTAACCTTTGAGCTGACAGCTAAAGGATGGAGTGGAAGTTGTCAAAGGTTGCACAGCTAGCCAGCTGCAGAGCTGGGATTCAAACTCAGGTTTGCGTGACGCCAGATCCTATTCAGGTCCCACTACTACATGCAGTTGGAACTATGCACTGAAATCTTCTCCTTGACTCCAGCCGCCAGCCCCACTCCCCCAGCTTCTGCCTCCATGGACCCCATGTCTGTGGGAGTTGGAGATGGTGGATTGGAGGCTTCAGGGGCCCCTATGGCTTCTTAGCAAGTGATGCTAGCAACATGAAGCAGCCCTCTCCTCTGTCTGCATTCTTTCTATTTCCTTGAAGGTTCTGTCTAGATTGGATGTGGGCACTGACTGTAGGGACCACCCTCTGCCATTACTCCTGATGGGGAAGAGGCCAATTTTGAACATCTGGGAAGGGCTTGATTAATGACCAGCCTAAACCAGAGTTCAGAAACACTGCCTGGGGCCTCCCAAACTTCTCAGAGCCTGCCTCTTAGTCTGACTCCCTTTTCTCAGCCCTGCCTCCCCTGATCTAAAGCCATCTTGGGGATTGGCTACCTGCCTGAAAAACTCCCTGACCTGCTTAGGAGCTGCAGCAGGGAGTCCTGTTAGCAGCTGTGGGAGGGTGGTTGGAGCCTGACCAGAACATTCCTCAATCATGTTTCCACCCACTTCATGTCTGCAGAGTGAGCTACCCTGTTGGACACGGTGGCTGCCCCAGAGCCACACCTTCCAGCCGGGCATAGGGGTGGGAGCAGCTGAGGATGAAGGCAAGAAGTCTGGGAAATGGAGCATTTTCCTGGGTCCTCCACTGATTCCCCCCCACCCCCACCAGATTATAGCAGGGGCAATGATTTGTCAAAGAAATTGAGGCATTGAATGACTCTTCAAAGGCATGCCTCCAATAAACAAACAAACAAACCACAAAATCCTATGACAAAACTCTTTTTCCTTAAGCCTAAATTTCCACGGAGGGTGGTTTTTTTCTTTTGGGTTAAGCAGCATTGCCTTCTCGCTTCAGTGCTTTTGTGAAAATGCACAGTCTGGGCAGAGGGAGAGATTTTAGTCCTGGCTGCCTTAATGTGAATGAGCTTATCATTTCCCTTTTCCATACCTGGTGAAAGGGCAGCTAGGGGGCAGTGGGTATCTTGGGGAACAGGTTGCTAAAGTAAGGGGACGTAAGGGACAGCCACTTTCACTGGTCCCAGCTCTCCAGTCTCCCTTTTGCAAAAAGCAACAATATATTATGATCACTAGGGGGCAGAAGTAGGCCAGCAATTGGTCTCTGTACTTGTTACCAATTCTGAAAACCAAAGTTGGCAAATATGCATTATTACTGCCCTCTTTTTCTTAGGAATCTGAGTCTCTCTGAGATGATATGAATGTGTGGGTTTGGCCACTGTAGTGCAATGGAACAACTGAAGAAAAAAAGCCCTGTATAGGTAAGGCAGATAACCGAACAGATTCTATCAATGAGCCTTGATACTGTTTTCCTATTGTTTTTATTATGAAAATATACTGAAAGTTTCTCAGAGCTAAAATTCAAATGAGAACATTTGAAGCTAAGCTGGTTTTTCAAATGCATATTGGTGCCTTCAATTTCACAAAAGGATGAAAACTTACATACAGATACATTTTTCTGATTATAGAGAACAAAGTCTCTTGAGAATCGGTGAAAAAAAATCCCCCTCGCAGTCAAACATATATCGTACTGTTACGGATGGCTCTGTTCTTACCGAATAAATCTTGCTTAGCAACTTACCTCCAGAGTAAATAATAAATCACCACCGAAAGCTCCAGGCATTTAGCTCTGTCTGGGCAGTAAAACTTTGCGATAGTCTTGACAGCATTTTGTAAAATCATAATTGCTTAGGGAAAGTGATTCTGGATGTCTTAAAATGTTCGGAATTAAAGAGTAGCTGTTCCTTTGAGGAAAATTATCCTAATGCTGTGTGTGTGTTATCCTTTATACGAATCCTAGGTTATAATCTATAGACCCTCTTCATTTCTATTAAGAATATGCAAAAATTTGACCAGGAACATGCCCACATGCATCATTCTCTGGTTTTATAGGAAACTCTGTGACAATTAGGGCAAAGATGCTTAGTTATCTGGGCACAGTACATTAAGTGCAGGTCCATCTAATATATATATATATATATTATATATATATACATATATATATATTATATATATATACATATATATATATTATATATATATACATATATATATATTATATATATATGTATATATATAATATACATATATAAATATTATATATATATATGTATATATATAATATACATATATAATATATATATAATGTGGGTATATATATAATATGTGGGTAATATAAAAACTATAAAATTAAAAAAAATTTTTTTAAACGTTTATTTATTTTTGAGACAGAGACAGACAGAGCATGAACAGGGGCGGGGCAGAGAGAGAGGGAGACACAGAATGGAAAGCAGGCTCCAGGCTCTGAGCCATCAGCCCAGAGCCTGATGTGGGGCTCGAACTCACGGACCGCGAATCGTGACCTGAGCTGAAGTCAGACGCTCAACTGACTGAGCCACCCAGGCGCCCCCAAAATTATAAAATTTTATAAAAATTTATAAAAATATACAATATGCAGGTAATAAATAAATTAACATAACATGTATTTTATGTATATACATTGCTGACATATATATCCTGAATTGTGTCCCTCTAAAATATATATATTGAGATCCTAATCCTAGTACTTCAGAATGTGACTGTATGTGGAGTTAGGGTCTTTGAAGACATAAATGAGATCATATGGGTAGGCCCTAATCAGTTAAGACTGGTGCCCTTATAAGAAGAAGAAATGTGCACACAGATACACACAGAGGCAAGGTCATATAAAGACACAGGGAGGATATGGCCATCTATGAGCCAAGGAGAGAGTTCTTGGAAGAAACCAATCCTGTTGGCACCTTGCCTTAGACTTCCAGCCTCCAGAACTGTGAGCAAATAAATCTCTGTTTTTTAAGCCACCCAGTCTTTGGCAGTTTGTTATGGCGGTCCTAACAAACTAATATTTTATACATGCAGGCATACCTCATTTTATTGTACTTTGCTTTATTGCACTTTGCAGATACTCTATTTTTTGGTTTTACCAATTGAAGGTTTGTGGCAACCCTGTGTTGAGCAAGTCTATTGGTGCCATTTTCCCAACAGTGTATATCTGTGTCACATTTTGGAAATGCTCACAATATTTCAAATTTCTTCATTATTGTTATATTTGATATGGTGATCTGTGATGTGAAGTATTGTAATTATTTTGGGGTGTCGTAGGCTGCACCCATATAAGATAGCAATCTTAATCAACAAGTGTGTGTGTTCTGATTGCTTCACCAACCATCCATTCCCCCCCTCCCCCACCATCTCCTGTTCTCTCAGACATGACAGTATTCAAATTAGGACAGTTAATAACTCTACAGTGGCCTCTAAGTGTTCAACCAAAAGGAGGAGTCACATGTCTCTCACTTTACATCAAAAACTAGAAATGATTAAGCTTAGAGGGAAAAGCATGTCAAAAGCAGAAATAGGCCAGAAGCTAGGCCTCTTATGCCAGTTAGCCAAGTTGTGAATACAAAAGAAAAGTTCTTGAAGGAAATTAAAAGTGCTATTCCAGTGAACACATGAGTGATGAGAAATTGAAACAGCCTTATTGCTGATATAGAAGAAGTTTTAGTGGTCTGGATAGAAGATCAAAACAGCCATAGCAGTTCCTTAAGCCAAAGCCTAATCCAGAGCAAGACCCTAACTCTTCAATTCTATGAAGGCTCAGAGAGGTGCAGAAGCTGCAGAAGAAAAGTTTGAAGCTAGAAGGGTTGGTTCATGAGGTTTAAGGAAAGATGCCATCTCCATAACATAAAAGTTCAAGGTCAAACAGCAGGTGCTGATGTAGAAGCTAGCAGCAAGTTATCCAGAAGAACTAGCTAAGATCATTAATAAAGGTGACTGTACTAAACAACAGACTTTCGATGTAGATGAAACAGCCTTTTATCAGAAGAAGATGCCATCTAGAACTTTCGTAGCTAGAGAGGAGAAGTCAATGCCTGACTTCAAAGCTTCAAAGAACAGGCTGACTATATTGTTAAGGGTTAATGCAGCTCGTGACTTTAAGTTGAAGCCAATGCTCATTTATCATTCTGAAAATCCTAGAGACCTTAAGAACGATGCTAAGTTTACTCTGCCTGTTCTTTACAAGTAGAACAACACAGCCTGGATGAAAGCACATCTCTTTACAATGTGTTTTAGTAAATATCTTAAGCCTACAGTTGAGATCTACTGCCTAGAAAAAAAGATCCCTTTCAAAATGTTACTGCTCAGTAGCAATGCACCTGCTCACTTGAGAGCTCTGATGGAGATGTCCAATAAGATTAGTGTTGTTTTCATACCTGCTAACACAACATCCATTCTGCAGCCCATGGAGCACGGAATAATTTTGACTTCCAAGTCTTATTATTGAAGAAATACATTTCATAAGGCCATAGCTGCCATAGATAGTGATTCCTCTGATGGACCTGGGCCAAGTAAATTGAAAACTTTCTGGGAAGGATTTACCATTCTAGATGCCATAAGAACATTCATGATTCATGGGGAGAGGTCAAAATATCAACATGAATAAGAGTTGGGAAGAAGTAGATGCCAACACTTGTGGATGACTTCAAGACATCAGTGGAAGCAGTTCTGCAGATGTGGTGTGGACAGCAAGAGAATTCGACTCAGAGGTGCAGCCTGAAGATGAGACTGCATTGCTGCGATATCATGACCCAACTGTAATGGATGAAGAATTGCTTTTTATGAGTGAGCAAAAAAAGTGGTGAAGATGCTGTGAAGACGGTGGAAATGCTAATGAAGGACTTAGAACACTACATAACTTACATCGATAAAGCAGCAGCAGGGTTTGAGAGGATGGACTCCAGTTTTGAAAGAAGTTCTATTGCAGATAAAATGCTATCAAAGGGCATCCCATGCTATAGAGAAATTGTGGAAGAAGAGTCCACAGATGTAGCAAACTTCATTGTTGTCTTATTTTAAGAAATTGCCACAGCCACCTGAACCTTCAGCAACCACCGCCCTGATCAGTGAGCAGCCATCAACACTGAGGCAAGACCCTCCACCAGCAAAAAGATTATGAGTTGTTGAAAGTTCAGATGATGGTTAGCATTTTTACTAATACAGTATTTTTAAATTAAGGTTACATACATTGATTTTCAGATATATTGTTATTACACACTTAATAGATTTTAGTGTAGTGTAAACATAACTTTTATATGCACTGGGAAACCAAAAAACTCATTTGGCTTGCTTTCTTGTGATATTCACCTTAATGGGGTGGTCTGGAACCAAACCCGAAATATCTCCAAGGTATGCCTGTATATTATTTATAGATATATGTTATGTATTATATACATGATTGTTTTCAAACGTCAGTGTATTAAAATTATATCTCTACATATTTAAAAGAGAGCCCATGATTTGGATTTAACAATTTTAATATCAGTAACTTTGAAGTGGAATTGTTTAAGATGAAATAACATCTTTACAGAAACTCATGCGATTGAGCTGTTGACCGCTCTGTAAGTTGCAGATGAATGCTGCCAACCGTATTTGTGCCTGGATTCAATATAACTACTTGGCAGTTTCAATTTCTCATTCTTGGTAAGTAGGAAAGTACATTTTGATATTGTTCTTTCCAGCTTTCCCCCGAGATGTCATAGGACATCTCAAGTCTTGCAGAGTAAGTGAAGTCTCTTTCTTTGTCTGATTTTATCCAGCAAAGCAATAATGCATTGCTCCCAGGTTCACCTCTGGAATGGATTATGGACAAGAGTCATCACTACTGCCTCCTCACCTCTGGCAATACTCTGAGAAGTGCCAAGAATGTTACATCAAAAACCCAGAGGGGGAAAAATAAAGAGGATCAAAAAAGCAAAAACAAAACCAAAAAGAAACCCAGAGGGAAGAATTGGAGCTAAGTGCTTCAAAACATTTGGAATGTAGAATTGAGCTAGTTTTTCAAAATGGAGAACATGGTTGAGAATTTTTTTTTTAACTTAGATCATTTTTTAAAGTTCATTTATTCATTTTGAGAGAGAGAGAGAGAGAGAGAGAGAGAGAGAGAATATGAATGAATAAGCAGGGAAGAGAGGGGGACAGAGGATCTGAAGCAGGCTCTGGGCTGACAGCAGAGAGCTCAATGTGGGGCTCGAACTCACGAACCATGAGATCACGACCTGAGCCGAACTCAGATGCTTAACTGACTGAGCCACCCAGGAGCCCCATGGTTGAGAATTTTTAATCTCAATTTGTTTATTCATCTCTGTCACAGGTTTCCTGAAAGCTCATTGGAGGAGAATTTGGATCAATGATAAGGAAGCTTCGATCTAGCCTATCCCAGGCACCTGTCTCTGCTTCCTTTTGGCACTAACATTCTCCACAGTAACTAAGGTTTTGAGGCCAGTGGGCAAGTGCTGGACCTAAATTAGCTCTTGGAAAAACTGGCATGTTCAACCCTCCTGTCCTGGCATAGTGGCCTGGTGTCTTCATTCCAAGTCTGTGTTTGCATCCATAAGATCCTCTCACTTCATCTGTAGGTACCATAGGCTGGTTCTCTGGTGTTATTTTCTTCTCCATCTCTCCCTCCAGCAAAAATGCTTCTCTAGAGAGCATTGGATACAAGCCATTTACAACTTAGTGCAAACGTAATAGTTTACATTACTCAATGGCAAGGGCATTTAAAATCCTATTCCTTATCTCAACTGTAGGACCTTCTTCTTCTGAGAGTAGTTTCAAACATCTAGGAGCAAGAGGGAGGCATTTTTGAGGGGCAAGAGCTTCTTCTTATGCATCTATCAGGAAGGTACTTCCCTGCCTGGTGGAGAAGGCCAGGTGTGAATAAAAGAGCCATGTTAAATAGGTGCTATATGCTCATAATGAACAAAAACATTTGTGATTAGGATTAGGAGTCTGGGTCTGGTTTTTTTTTTTAAATTTTTTTTTTTCAACGTTTTTTATTTATTTTTGGGACAGAGAGAGACAGAGCATGAACGGGGGAGGGGCAGAGAGAGAGGGAGACACAGACTCGGAAACAGGCTCCAGGCTCCGAGCCATCAGCCCAGAGCCTGACGCGGGGCTCGAACTCACGGACCGCGAGATCGTGACCTGGCTGAAGCCGGATGCTTAACCGACTGCGCCACCCAGGCGCCCCTGGGTCTGGTTTTGACTTCTTTCATCTTCATCCTCTTACAAGGGGGGTGAGTACAAATCTGGATGTGTATTTGCTCACTCTGGGCAACTCAGTGTTATACACCAGTTATTTGAGCCATGAAGCAGCCCGTCCCATGGGCAGCAGGACAGGACAGGGCATGACCTGCTTTGTTGCCTCTGTCTGATGCAATTTAGGCAACAGAGCATGGTACACATGAGATCAATAAAATATGTTTTGGGATGGATAAATGAATGAATGAATGAATGAGTCCTAGAATCTTATGGGGAAACTTCAGTTTGGGTCTTTCACTTTCTTTTCCTGCTGTCTATTCTAGTTAGGAGTGAGTATAGTGCCTTAGCACCATGTGCTAATGTGCTGCTATGCTACCTGCTATACTATGTAGTATGTTATGCTATGTAGTGCATGCTACATATACACATACATGCTACACGTTATATCTATTATAAGATATATACCCAAAGTTCAAACATTTAAAAGGTTGAGACAAGCCTAAGTACAAATAGAAATTCTAATATATCTTCCTATACCCCAGTGGATGTAAATGCATACCTTGTGGGGGAGGGGATTGAGCCCTACTTTGGAGACCATTTGCTTTATGTCTGACATTGATTAGAATCTATGCTACATCCACTAGATGAAGTAAAAACAGAATTCAATTAAATAAATATTCACTGAGGGTCTGTCTTGTTAGTGGATGGATAGTCTGCTGAATGCTAAAGGGTTGATGACTCTATGCTTTGGATTATTCCAGGCAGGACTCTTGGCTCTGTGCAAAAAATGGGGAGGCCACTCTAGCCCCAGAAGTGATTTTTTTCTTTTATCTGGGAGAGAGAGAGATGGGTGACCCTCATGCCAGAACTTTAATGGTGAGAGACCTTCCGTTCAATGTTGGATTCCAAGGGACACGTTTAGATCTGCTTCAGTTCTTTCATGGCCCAATTATAAGAGCCTAGAGCATCATGCCAGAGGGTGGGGGTATTTGAAGGTCAAAGCTTAGCCTTGGAAGGCTTCCTTACTTTTTGCTACCAAACAAGTTTTTTTTAATTCCTCTCCTTCTACCCTGACCCCCTGAATTTTCCCTTCTAGCATATTTGGACTCAGGAAAGTATCTTCTATTTGTGATGAAAGTAATGCCTTGTATTTGCAGAGTGCTTAACTCTTCAATGCAATTTCCAATCTTTGATCCCACTTGGTCCTCATGGGAGGGCAGCAGAACAGTTTCACCAACTGGGATTCAGGTGCAGAGAGGGGAAAAGACTAACCCAGGGTCATGCAGACAGCTGGGGCAGAGCTGAGGTTGGGATTTAGAACTTCTGAATTTCAGCGTAGAGAGCTTTTTTCAGCCTGCTTCCTGATTTTGTAAGATGGATTCTTGCATCTGAATACCGTGTGCCAGGATTTAAGTACATAGTCCCTCTTAATTCTCACTCCTCTGAGAGACAGGCACTCCATCTTCCTCACTTGACAGACTAGGGAGTCAAGGTAGACATACCCTTCCCAGTCAGGCAAACTTCTGCAAAACCCAGCTCCAATGTGATGCCTCGGATTCCTTTCCCTGGTTTTCCCAGTGGCCCTGGGCTCCTTCTTCATCCTTCTCTTGAACTTGTTTGTCTCTCCTCCATAGCAACCATCCTATGGGATGGTAATCATTTGGCCTATGAGTAGTTTGAAGGTATCATTTTTTTTTTGACAGGATTCAACACTGGATAATAATATTTTTTCTCTTCCCTTTGCAATTTCATCTAAAGTTTTGTTTCTTTGGGATCCTCTGGAATAAGAGAAAGCATATTATACATCAGGGCACATTTGACAGATGTAAGTGATTATACTAATAATGGGATTATTTCTTTACATGTCTAATGTATTCAGGCTTCTTTCAAATGAAATGGGTTTAAAACTCATCCCTAAAAATGAAATGAAGTCTTTAAGTTTCCCTCGCTTACCTCCTTCTTCAATTTAGACGTTAAAGCCTCTTTTTAAATATGAGAGTGATGTTGTGTTGCCTATAATTTACTTTAAAATACCTTGACACAGATAGCCTGACTTTATATATCTGTACCTATACCTACATACTGATCTATCTTCTACGTGCATGTGCACACACAAACACATCCTTATGTTGGTATGTGTGGTATGTGTGTGTTTGTAAGTAAATTTAATTTTGACCTATATCTAGGAATGGTCTGTTACCCTAGGAGGGAGCATACACTTCAGGGGAAGGTAGTTAGTGTTTTGAAAGCCTCTAACTGGAAGCCCACACAACAGAGGTAGACTTCACCTATCTTTGTATCTAATCAACACCGGACGCTTCGTTACTTTTCACAGGTGAAAAGTGGTATTCAAGATCGGTGGATTGGCTGGAAATATTGCAGAGGCCCTCTACCCTTGTATTATGGGGCATAGGAATTTAGTTTATAGTCTATACCTTTCAAAATGGTGCCAGAGATTTCATTCTGAAATGGTGTTATCCCTAGTCACTGATCAGAGAATTCTCATGAATTATAGGGTCTCATGAATCTAATTAGAAAGTCAGCTAAAATCTGACACTAGATTATTGTCATGTTTGCCTTTGGTGAACCTAAAAGTTTCAGTGAAGACAGAAAGCTGGAACTTCTTAAAGCTTATAGACTAAGTTGTGTGAGTGTTTGGGGGCCTGCTTGCTAAATAAGTGAATGTATATATGGCAGACTTTGGTCTGAACAAATGGCAAGGGGAGAGATCTATAGACTCCACCCACCTCTAACTATTAGATGTTATCCATGGTTACTAGGAAGAACCTAATACTTGTGAACAACATTAGCTCACAACAGAAGATAATGGAGTAGCTGAGTACATCTCTTAGAGTAGTCTTTGCCCCATTAGATTACTTTATTTCCATTTTTATGATAGTCAATTATCAGCCCTCTCAGTTTTGCAAGGGAAGCTAATAAAGTATCCTCCAAGAAAATAATAAGAACACATACCTTTAACGATGTCTTAGCTTCATCTTGTCATATCCAAGAAATTTAGTTTTAACCGTACAGTGGCGCCATGGATGAAATGGATGCCTGTGTGGCAGGTATCATCTTATCCAGAGAGACAGGATTGCCTGACAGCATGTATGAGAGAACAACAATGGCAGTGCTGCTATCAATCCAGGGCCTCTGGGGAGAGTATCTTTAGTTTCTTTAGTGCATTTGCCACTTGGGACCGTTAGTGTCAGGGGGAGAAGGTTGCCGCAGATTTTGTAGGAATCCATAGAAGCTCAACATGGTACAGCCGGTTGGACAAATCCTTTCTTGCCAGGATGGAGTTGTCTCTTGTTTCTAGAGTTGGAGGTTATAGCTTTTTTTTTTTTTTTTTTAAACAGTACAATAATATCTTGGCAAAAAGAGTCTGCACATGAAATACACCGATTGTTAATTATGATTGTCTTTGTGTGGTGGAAATACTGATAGGAGTTTTTGTTTAATTTTTGTTGTTGATTTCCAGATAATTTTGGTACCTGATGATATTGCTTTGAGGCATTCAGTATGGAGTTCTCTAGCTCTGAGTGAGTTGAATGGGGTGCCTAAGTTCTGATCTGGCCACAGGGTGAGAGTAACCCAAGCTGACCCCTTGGGCATTGCTGGACTTATAATAGGAGGAACAAGCCCAGAGAGGGAAGAAGGAGATTCAGAGGAGAGATAGAGGCTTAGATCATCTTAATTTCATTATTAAAAAAGTTGTGACCTTATTTTATATCCCAAGTTTCTGAAACAGGTCATGCTGGTTATGGAGGCATTTTTCCATGTTATTGCATACTTTATATATATATATATATTTATATAAATTATATATATAAGTTATATATATAAATTATATATATAAGTTATATATATAAATTATATATATAAATTATATATATAAGTTATATATATAACTTATATATATATAAATTATATATATAAATTATATATATAAATTATATATATAAATTATATATATATAAATTATATAAATATATATAAATATATAATAAATATAAAATATATATATATATAAATATATATATATAAAGTCCCACAATCCAAACACAATCACTAAATTAAAGGTTTCATACTGTGTCCTTGAATGGCAATGTTATTATTCAATTAACCATATCCCCACAGTTGGAAATTCAGATTCTTTCCTTTTTCATCACGTGTTATGAATATGTTTGGGCATAAAGCTTTTTGGTTTGTTTCTGACAATAATAATGATACTGGTTAGTATTTATGGAGCTCTTTCTATGTGCTTGACTTTGCTAAGCATTTCACATTCTTTCAGTCAATTCCTACAGCCACTCTATGATTAGACACTACCATTATATCCATTTACAGAAGAGAAAATTAAGTCCCACAGAGGCTAGCATATTGCCCAGTCACCTACCTAAGAAATGGTAGATCCAGGATTTGAATCCAGGTACTTCTGACTTATAAGTCTATATTCCTGGGGCGCTGGGGTGGCTCAGTGGGTTAAGTGTCCAACTCTTGATTTCTACTTGGGTTGTGATCTCATAGTTCATGAGATCCATCCCCCACATTGGGCTTTGCACTGACAGCACACGGAACCTGCTTGGAATTTTCTCTCTCCTCTCCCTCTGCCCTTCTCACTACTCATGCTCACTCATGCACTTTCTCTCCCAAAATAAATAAACAAACTTAAAAAAATTAAAAAATATATACAAAGTCTATATTCCTGGCCACTAGTTATACTATCTCCTGGTTACTAGCTACTACTCTCTCCTCTGTATTTGGGAGTCTTTGTTATTTTTTTTTCATGTTTATTTATTTTTGAGAGAGAGAGAGAGAGAGAGCAAGTGAGGGGCAGAGAGAGAGGGAGACAGAGAATCCCAAGTAGGCTTCAGCTGTCAGCGCGGAGCCTGATGCTGGGCCCGATCTCACGACTTTGAGATCATGACCTGAGCTGAAATCAAGAGTCCGTCACTCAACTAACTGAGCCACCCAGGCACCCATGGGATTATTTCTTTAGCATAGGTTTATAGGGGCAGAATTACTAAGCCAAAGCTTGTATGTTAATTCATAAGGCTCTTAACTTCTATTGCTAGCAGCATATTTTATCTTATCTTTATGAACATTGGGTATTATTATTAAATAATAATTAAAATTTGGTAAATTATACATGCAAAATAGCATCTTATAGCTTTTATTTGCATTTATTTGATTACTGGAAGGGGTATACAATTCCACAAATCTGCAAATTAGTTTTAATCCCTCTATTCTGAATTTTCTGCTATGTCCTTTGGTTTATTTATCTATTGGGAACTTAGCATTTTTCTTAATACTTTGTATGAGTTATTTATGTAATAAGGATTTTAACCCATTGTTACATTGCAGCAATTTTTTATTTGCTGTTAGTCTTCCAATTTCTCTACAATCTTTAGATTTAAAATGTTTCCCCCATCTTATTATTGCCCAAGGATAAATTTACTTATTCAGTGCTGCATAGGTCTTGGTCTGATCCTTAAGCACATCACAGCAATCATTATTAGAATTTATTTATTCCATAAGTACCTATTTAGTGCCTACTTTGTATAAAGCATTATATTAGGACCTGGGGTAACTGTGTGTGTGTGTGTGTCTGAGGGATGGGAAAGGGGCAGGAAAGGCTACTTACCTTTCAAGAACTTTAAATTCAGTTGGGGAGTAGGGTCAGGGACACATGTAAAATAATAAAATGACACAGGAAAACACCCTATAATAATGAGTGACAAATGAGTTGTACAGCTAGCGCCATAAATTTAGATAAAGTAGGAACCCAAATATTACTCAAAAGAGTCTTCTAAACTCACCTGATCTTTGGGTTCAGATAGAGCTGAGTTCAAATACAAGTACTGACATTGGCTATGTGTTGTTTGGATAAGTTCCTTAACTTCCTAACTCTCTTTTCTGAAAGGTAATTCTGGTGGGGGGGCAAAGAGATGCCTCATCTTATGTTTAAATCCAATAAATGCATGACAGGATAGGAGACACTTTTAGATAGCTGTGAATTTGGGGGAAAGATAAAATTTTATTGTGCCATTTTGCGGTCTCTAAATCATACCAAGTATAAGTTTACGCCCTCCCCTGAATTCTGTAGAAGTCAGGTTAAATGTGGCACAGACTGCCGTAGTTATTTCATCCCAGTCATTCATGTAACTAATGTTTACGGGCACTTAACCATGTGTCAGGCACCAGTGGCTCTAGGGACTTTTTTTTTTTTTTTAACTCTTTTTAAGTGTTCAAAAATTGCCCAAAATCCAGGGTAGAAAGATTTTCTCTCCAAATAATTGAGGATCTATATACCAAAACAGTTTTTTTTTTTTAAGATTAGTTGAGATACACAGTCTGATTGTTCATAAACTCCCAATAGAAATGTCAATGAATAGCAAAATGGGAGGCTACAAATAACGCTTCAGTGACCTTGTATTTAGGGGATTTTGCCTGGCGATTGCTCCCGGAGTGAGGCTCTAAAAGCTGTTGGTGACATCTGCATCTGAGGCAAGTGTGCAGCCCAATGAGTACAACTGCTCCAGAAGTTGATGATTATACTGAGCCACAGTTCTCCACTTCCAATTTTTAGGCAGGCCAACTCAGCCTCAAGATGGGGGTCCAGCAGGGGCGCCTGGGTGGCTCAGTCGGTTAAGCGTCCGACTTCGGCTCAGGTCATGATCTCACGGTTTGTGAGTTCGAGTCCCATGTCGGGCTCTGGGTTGACAGCTCAGAGCCTGGGGCCTGCTTCAGATTCTGTGTCTCCCTCTGTCTGCCCCTTCACTGCTTGCACTCTGTCTCGCATTGTCTCAAAAATAAATAAACATTAAAAAACAAAAAAATTAAAAGAAAAAAGATGGGGGTCCAGCAACAGTGTGGCCCCAGGGGTGTGGCCAGCTTTCTTACATTGTTGCTGGCACATGGCCACTTGCCCAGTCTCCTACTAACACTGAATGTTATTAATGTTTTTATTTTTGCCTTGTGTCAAATATTTTTCCATCTCAACAAATAGCTTCTATAAAATCAGTCTTAATTGGAAACATAGTATTTTATTACCCAGAATTGCTATAATTTGGTCAACCAATCTCTTATTGGACATTTAGATCATTTAAATAGTTTGTCATTTGGGGTTCCTGGGTGGCTCAGTGGGCTAAGTGCATGACTCTTGATCTCAGCGCAGGTCTTGATCTCATGGTTTGTGGGTTCGAGCCCTGCATTGGGCTCTGCACTGACAGTGTGGAGCCTGTTTGTGATTCTGTCTCTCCCTCTCTCTGCCCCTTCCCCGCTTGCTTGCTCTCTCTCTCTCAATAAATAAATAAACTTTAAAAATAGTTTGTCATTTAATTTTTCACAAAACTTTTTTTCTCAGTTGCTTTCAAGTGAAGCAGTGCCAATATAGACTCCCACTGTAGTGTAGAAGATTGCAGTTTCTCTGCACATCAACAAGGTATACAATAACAATTTTAAAAATTGCTTGTCTGTATGATAGACAGAAAATGGGATTTCATTATTTAATTTGCATTTCGTTGATCATTGGGAAAGTAGCACATTTTTACATTTATTAGCCGCTTGCACTTCCTCTTTGTGAATTGTTTCTTCGTCCTTTTTGCTATTGGTGTGATCATTTTTTCTTATTGATACAGAAGAGCATTTTACATATGAAGAACACACATTTAATTTTAAATGTTAAAAGGAAAAGTGATCAACATGCAAGGAAAGTAGAAGCCTAACTGTCTTGGCTGGTTCCCATTCTTGTTCTTCTCTAATTCATTGTCTATATGGAGGTTAGAGTGAGGGCTCTAAATCGCAAGTCTGATCATGTCTTTCTCCCTTTAATAGTTCCCACTTGCATTAGGATACAGTCCAGTTCCCAAACACAGGGTAGGAGTCCTTTTATGATGATCCTGCTTGCCTCTCCAGACTCACCTTTCCTAATCCCCTATATCCAATTTTATGAGCTATTCATATGAAATTGCTTTCAGCTCCCAGGAGTGCCAACCACTCTCTTCTGGGCCTTTGTGCTATATCCTCTGCCTGGACCTTTCTTTCAATTCTTTTTTCTTTCTGGTAACTACCACTCATCATTCAAGTCGGCCTTGGACACTAGTTCCTTTAGGTCAATGATTCCCAGCCAGGGATGGTTTTATTCTCAGGAGGTATATGGCAATGTCTGGAGACATTTTTGGTAACCACGCTGGGGGAGGGGTAGGCTAATGAAATCTAGTGGGTGGAGGTCAGGAATGCCGCTAAATATTCTACAACGTGCAGAAGAGCCCTCCACAACAAACAAATTGTCTGGCCTGAAATGTCAATTATGCTAAGGTCTGTCAATCTGTGTCTTTACCTATCTTCCCACCCACTCCCTGCTCACTCTCAGACTGGCTGGACTTCCCTCCCTTGACCTCTCAGGACACCCGTCTTGTGCTTATCAGTTTCACAGACCTACTATTGTAATTGACATCTAGGCTAGAAGCTTCTTGAAGGCAAGGTACATGTTTTGTTACTCTAGGTCCCAGTGTTGGGAATATGGTGGGCAGAAGTGGTTTAGCACAGTGTAGGCCGGGGAGACAGTGTGTGGATTGGAGTCCCAAACACTGCTCCTTACTAGCCATGTGCTCTTGGGCAAATCACTAACCTCTAGGTGCCTCAGTTTCCTTGTCCCTAAAATGAGGATTTTAATAGTACCTACCCCATAGGGTTATTAGGAGGAATATGTGGGTTAAAACTTGTAGATTGCTTAGAGAAGTCAGCTCTGTATAGAAAGGAACAGGAACAAAATAAGCCCTCAATAAATACTTGGTGCCTGAATACAGGCCTCACCATGGATTTGGCCATTTCTCCCTTTCTTGTCTTTCTCCTGTTTTATTCAACACAGAGTGATTTCCCCCAACTATTGAAAAAATTTCCTTTCTTTGTAGTTCCTCGTTTTGTAGGCTCCTGTTCTATCTCTCAGTCTCTCTGTAGTCATCCCAAGCATGGGATCACAAACACACACACTCCATGTTGGAAACAGTTTGCTTTTAAGTAAAATGCATATGTGGTTCCTGTTTGGTACATGGGGTATACTAGGGAGAGACTTTTATAAATGAATCTACTGAAAAAAGAGGTTCCCACAAGGTTCATGGAGCACAGTATGCAGCAGCATTGTGTACGTCGTGTTCTGTCTCCAATCAGCATCGGCTGTTACATATTTGAAGTTATTTTGACGTTGCAGTAAACAAATCAAAGTGTGTTTATGAAATAATTAGGCCCTATTCTCAACGCTGTGGCTAAGAAGTTTTGTCACAATTACTGATCAGTGGTTTTCTTTGTTTTGTTTTTGAAATTCCATAGCAACACACAAAAATAAAGCTGTTGTTATTACTCTAGTCCTTACGTCATGCCAGTGTCTTGCAGGCAGAGTATCCAAGGGTGAGGTCAGTACATTTTTACCCGAATCTCCTCAGCATGGTTCTTAGAGTAGAACCCGGTTGGATCTTTGGAAGGTGATAGGAAAAGGGAGAATCTTTTATAAGTGTTTTAAAATGGCTTTAAAATGCATGCTCTGGGGGCGCCTGGGTGGCTCCATTGGTTGGTTGAGTGTCCGACTTCGGCTCAGGTCATGATCATAAGGTTCGTAAGTTTGAGCTGTGCATCGGGCTCACTGCTGTCAGCACAGAGCCTGCTTCGGATTCTCTCTCCCTGTCTTTCTCTGCCCCTCCCCAGCTCACACTCTCACTCTCTTTCACTCTCTCTCTCTCAAAAATAAACAAAAATAAAATAAAATGCACACTCCTTCTCATTCCTTGCTTGTGCGTGCAACTGTCTTGTGGCTTTGTCCCCTTGCTACTGGGGAGAAATGACTCAAGATCTCATGAAACGAGTGCTTCCATCCAGATCAGCAACAGGAAACTTGACATGAGAATGCAGACTGAGGGGCATCATACTTATGTCACTTTACTTAAGGATTTTTTTTCCCCCTGGAGAAGCGTATTAAGCTCTGTAAAGGAATATATGCAACCACACATACCATAGAAGGTACCAGTTGACTGCCTGGAAGGTATGTCTAGGAGAAGGGATCTGCAGTGGGCTGAAGACATGCTAAAAGGGTGGAGGTCAAAACCCCCACGCAGCAAATCTCCCTGAAGTTGTTCTAGCTCACTAGTGAGGTCTTAAGACTGATACAGCTCTTGTTAGACATCATCTCCCCAGTTACTTTCTTCTGCAAAGAAGGGTCCTTCTGCAAAGACCCTGCTTCCCCCGGGTCTTCTTTAAAGGGAGGTATGGATTCATCTCCAGTGTTTGGCATTGATGTCAGTTCTGTCTCCCCTCCTCCCCAGATTCCTCATCCTTTGCACACAGCACACTGTTTCTCACCAGCATCCCGTCTGTGGAACCTCTCACTGCTCATTTGAGGGCCTTGGTGGTAGTAGGCGCTGTGCAGCTGTCAAACTCTGGGGTCTGCTGCTAAGTGTTATTTTAATTTCTCTTCATCTAAATTCCTCATAGAGCAGCTTTTGAAACATGAGATTGTCTTATTAAGAGGTACTTATTGTAAAGTAGAGTGAGCTCCACCTTTGATGAAGACAGAAGAGGCCAAGTTTGATGGGTTGGATAGCATGAGACAAAGAGAGTAATTAATGACTTAATTGCCTCTTCACCCTTCCCTTTTTAAGAAAAGAAAAGTTTTTCTCCTTTTCTTTCAGAACTTACCAGGCTGAAAATTGGAATTCCCAATGCGATTTTACAGTTTAGCAAAGAAGGAAAAAAAGAAAAATAAATCGGAACCCAATTTTTCTATTACATTTTCCTGTAACATCTTCCCCACTTTCTAGAATCATCATCTATTGATTTTACCTTTAGTGGCCTTGGAGGCTGCAGTGATCTGTTTGTGGAGAGTTCAGTACCTTGTATGGATTTCCTTGTGTTGGTTTAAACGCTGATAAGATACGTGGCAAATTAATGAAATAAAAATAGCTTTGTCAATAAACAGAAGAGAAGCCACTTTCAACATTTGTTCGGTACCCATTGCTTTTCAGGGCCTAGACAAAATTAGTGGGTAGGATTAAAGAATATACTTGTCTTTTATCCCATGTTTGAGTACTTGATCACAGAGGCATGGTTTAATCCAAACATCAATAGCACCTCGTCAATTCCATCAGAGACAGCTGTCAAAGTGGACTTTGGGTTTGTTAGAGCTTTGTGTTTTATCCTTTTTTAAGGTCATGGAGTATTTTCTTTGATTTTTGATGCTGAAATCTTTCTTAATCTTCTAAACTTGAGAAACATCTGTTAAGATTTAATGGGATGGCTTTTGTCTTAAAATTAGAGCCCATCTTGCAAAACTTTCCACCTCCTTTCTTTTCCCGCCCCCCAATTTGGAAAGTGGGGAGCCGGGACAGAGGAAGTATAGCACATGTGCCTTATGAGACAGAAGCTCATCAGGCCAGTGTGTGAGAGAGCATGCTAGAATGACAGCACTCTGAATGCTGAATTCCGTGAAGCCAGTGTTCAATTTTATTTTGTTTCCTAGTGACATTAGCAATTTCCTTGTAGCACATCACTTAGCCTGGGATCTGAGTGGCAGATTTATGGATCCTCGTGAATAATGAGACAAAAATGATGTAAGGAAGAGAAACAGCTGGAAATAGGAATTTTAACCTTTTCCCGTAAGCCTCCTTGTGACTGGATTGCATGGTGTCAACAAAATTTAGTAGTTAAAATAGCTGGAGGTACAGTAACCGCATCTAAAAATATATGCCTCAAAATATGTACAGACAGCTGTCATGTCTGTTGACAGAATATATTAGTCATTATCCTCATCAGTAGACACAAAATCATCGCAGTTTTCATAATGGAGGCGTTTCATACCGGATAATTGCTAGTGATTTGGGAGGTCCTCTGAAAGAGTTACCACCATTGTGATCACAGTATTTTCATTTGCTCGTTTTTGAATATTCTTAATCTGGATGCTAACACCTCAGCCAAAGCTCTTTGCAGGGAAGCATTAAAAGGCCTGTATTTATTGTTTCAGTCACATTCCCACCTACCTTTGACAAAGAAATATGAACTGGAAACTTCTGTTCGGAACAAAGAAGGTGGTCCAAGACCACCACCCAAAGATACCTTGCTCCTCCTCAAAGGCAGGAATGTACCTCCAGTAAGAGTGTGTGGCAGGAGTGGGGCTTTGGAGAATCCAAAAGAACTCTCAATGCCTCATTTAGGAGCCATGTGATTTGGGGAGCTTTTTTTTTTTTAATGTGTATTTATTATTTTTGAAAGAGAGAGAGATAGTGTGTGAGCAGGGAAGGGGTAGAGAGCGGGGGACAGCAGGCTTTGTGCTGACACTAGACAACCAGATGTAGGGCTCGAACTCATGAACTGCAAGATCATGACCCGAACTGAAGTCAGGTGCTTAACCAACTGAGCCACCCAGGTGCCCCTGGGGAGCTTATTTAACTGTTTTGAGCCTCAGATTCTTAGTGGAAAATGGGGATGATCATAACTGTCTTAGAGCTTTGTCTAAACATCCATGAAAACACCTGGAACATACTTGCTATATAATAGATGATTGGTGGATAATAATAGCTTTGTCTTCCTTCCCCATTACCGTCGCATTCTCCCTCCACCGAAATCGTACCACCTTCCCCTCCCCACCTCAACTCATGCACACATTCTCATTCCGTTTCCCATTTGAAGGCTTCCATAGAACTGGTACCAGATTTACTTATGAAATGGGGCTAGAATAGCAGTCTCTCCCCCCTATTTCTGGTCATTCTCCAATCTGGCAAGGGGAGAATTCTCATTGTTATAAACAAGATCAAAATATTAAACAGTTAATCACTTACTGCATTCGGCATCGTGTGAAATGCTTACGTGTTATTATCACTTTTAATCCTCACAATGACTTTATGAAGTAGGTGCGATTCTTACTCCCATCTTACGGGGCAGGAAACTAAGGCCCAGAGAGGGCGAGCTGTTGCCTTGGATCACACAGCTGAGAGTGGAAGGGCTAGGCCTTCACTCGGGCAGTCTGTCTCTAGGGCCGTAGGCACCCCTTGCTCTTGGAGCAAGTGAGCCCCAGAGTTGGGCAGGGGTCTGGAGGCTCACTGGCCGCATCCTTGCAGCCCTTTCTGATTTGTCAGGCACTGTCTCCCAGAGCCTCTGTCCTCAAATCCGGTAGCTGGGAGAAAAGACTCCTATGTGGCTGAGATGGAACAAGCCCTGCCCTTCTAGAAGGGCGCGTTGCTGTTCACAATGTGAGGGGTTCTGTCAAGGGTTGTTGTTTTTCCCCCCTCTGCCTCTTCCTCCCACTTCTGACATGGTTTTCAATTAGCAGCTTGTAGAGGCCGGGCCTGTGGTCCTCATTTCATGCAATATGCATAACTGAATTCCCCCCGGAGGGGATTAAGGGGAGGGGAGTGGTGAAATAAAGGCCCCTTGAATAAAGGGCAGAAATGTGCTGTGGGTACAGGCTGAAAGCAACACCTCACCTCTTTTAAACTTATGTGGGGCCAGGGGTCATTTGGGAAGTGACTGTCACAGAGATGAAAAGGGGCCATTGCTGCTGAGGGACGTGGGGCTGTTGGGCTGGCTGTTGGGCCTTTCCACCTCCCTCTGGTTTCTGGTGGAACATACACAGAGGCGGGAGCAGGTCCCTGCTCAGGCATGTTAGTGCTTAAGAAGTAATTTCCTTTCTTTCCTGGGTGATGAATGAATTTCCCAGATCCCTAGTGGTTTCTCCCAGTTCATCTTGAGGCCCAGACTGTTTCTTTAATGCTTGGGCTGAACTGAACTAGAGCCTTCCCCTCTTCTAGGGAGGGAAGGATACTGCTGTTTCTGTGGAGATTCTGCTGGCTGCTTTCTCTTTATCAGCAGGCTATGTCTACACCTCACACGGAAGTCACATTACCCTTCTGTTTTATCTGTTGAAAGCAGGATAGTTGTTTAAATGAAGAAAAAAAATCAAGATGCGTGTGATTCCAAACACTGATGGCTACACATTGGCCACTTCCCTCCAACACAAAGTTCATGATCCACCTGAAAAAAAGGGCCCCTCAAACTGTGTGATGGGAATGTACTGTGGTGAGTGCTAAAAGTTATGTCTTGTTTGAATTTATGTAGGCCTGCAGATCATCTGAAAAAGATGACAAATCAAGCCTAAATTTTGGTTTCTTTTTTTTTTAATGTTCATTTATTAATTTTTGAAAGAGAGAGGGAGAGTGTGTGAATGGGGGAGGGGCAGAGAGGGGAAGACAGAGAATCTCAAGCAGGCTCTGCACCATCAGCGCGGAGCCCGATGTGGGGGATCGAACTCATGAGTTGTGAGATCATGACCTGAGCCTAAACCGAGTCAGACACATAACCAAATGAGCCACCCAGGCACCCCTTAATTTTGGTTTCTAATTAGAGGTAAAGGGGATATGTTAAAGAGGTTGTGAACAACCTTTAAATCTCCAGCATGGGGTTTATGCTGTTTTCTTAGAGTCCACAGATACAGTTTGTTCTTAAAGAGGATCACAGGCCTGGATACATTATTCATGGTCCTCAGAGAGCCTGATGTTGGGAGGACCAGAGAGAAGAGGTTCTGGAATTCTGGAGGCAGAGACACAAATCCCTTCCTCAGGGTCTGAGAGGCTTCTGGGTAGCAGCCATAGGCATATAATAAGGAGTCAGGCGCCTGGCCTGTTTTGTGAGAGAAAAAGGTAAGGAAAGTAAAGGGTTCCAGATGAATCATGGTGATTTTCAAATTTGAAGTCATCCCAAAAGTTTATGTTCTCATCAGAACATATAGTCATAGCTTCTGTACAATTTGTATTGCCCCTCCCCCACTTCATTTCCCTCCCTTCCCCCACCCCACCAGCAAACACATCCTCTTTCCCAGCCAACTACTTGTTGAGGACTGTTGGGAGTAACTAATTCCCCACAAGATAGATCTGAATCATTCCATTCGGGGTGTAGAGTCACGTAACAAGAACATGTGAAAACAGGCCCTTGAAGAAACCGGACTCAGGGCCGCCCACTGCCAGCATTTTCTAGGTGAGCACGATTGAATTACAAGCACAGGCTGGACCTCAGTGCATGGTGCGACCAGAAGAGAATGCCATGTGTTGAGGACAGTGAGGGTGTGAGTGAAAACCCGCTTTCCAGTGAAGAGCGACTCCAAATCTTGATGATGTTTTCCTAGACACAATTTCAGCTTTTAAAATCTCCTGCAAATGAGGCCTTTGCCGTTCTGGGTGAGCGGGTTCTCCCCTCCTCTCCCATCTGACATCCCTGCCACGGCCCGCTGATTAGGCAGGAGTCAGGAAACGTACTGTTGCCTGGGGCAGGCTGATTCGATGGGGCGTTTATCAGGAGCTTTGGGTGTCCCTGACTAGTAAATACACTTGCTGTTGTGAACCTCATGCAGAAAAGGCAAAGTATCACATTTTCCTCTGAATTCTTGAGGAAATTGCTCTCATATACAACACCAACCTTTGGCTGCGTGACAGAGACAGAGTGTCGTTTGCATGCCATTACCAGGCTGTAAAGTCTGGTCAGGGCTGTCTTTTCTGAGTTTCCAATCTTTTGGGATCCTTGGAGGGTCACCCTGTGGGTCAGGTTTGTTTAGTCTGGTCCGTAATGGTGTAAAGTGGCCTTGACTGTCGAGTCTACCTAAATAATGCCCTATCTGTTTGATACTTCAGCAGTCCCTCTAACTTGTATATATGTTTCACTTTCTAATATTCGAAGCCGAATTGGATTTCATTGTTAATAGAAGGCAAATTGTTTCTAAAAACAACCTCATCTCACTTTGAAAATTAGCCAGAGTTCAGAAGGCCCCTGCATTTTAAGGGGTGATCTACATTTTCCCAGGGAAAATGGCACTACACCTCTGTGTTTTTGTCACACATTGCCCATTTCTGTGCATCTTTTCTAAGAGACTCATTTGAACCTGCTTTTCGAAAATGTTTTCTTAAAGTGTAATATGCATGCAGAAAACAGCACACATCCTAAGAGCACAGTGAATTTTCATAAGTGGAACTACCCCAGCGACTGGCCCCCAGATCAAGAAACAGGGCATCATCAGCGCTCAGAGAGCCCTCCTCATGGCCTCCGCTTGAGCGCATACAATTTTAGGTTTCTCTTGCTTATAATTTACCCAAGATTTTCTTTAAAAAGATTTTTTTTTTAAAAACATTTATTCATGTTTTAAGAGACAGTACAAGCGGGGGAAGGACACAAAGAGAGACACAGAATCCAAAGCAGGCTCCAGGCTCTGAGCTCTCAGCACAAGAGCCCAATGCAGGTCTCAAACGCACGAACAGTGAGATCATGACCTGAGCTGAGTCAGACGCTTAACTGACTGAGCCACCCAGGCGCCCAATGCCCAAGATTTTCTATCGTTGCAACTTACTTTGCTTTCCCCGCTGAGTTGTCACATACAAATCAGGAGAGGAAAAGAGCTTGTGTGATCCTCTGGGTAATAATAGGCAGTGCCATTCTGGAATTCTTGAATCTGGAATTGTAGTGTCCTATGGAACCCTGTAAATTCATCACTACTTTGTTAAAATGGGGTTCATTTTTATATGGATCCCTCTAGAAGCTGAAATCATGCTGCTTTACGTATTTCACACAATAAAAACCCGGTTTCACAAAATTTATCTAAATGGCATGGGTTTGGGGCACCTGGGTGGCTCAGTTGGTTAAGCGTCAGACTTTGTTTGGCTCAAGTCATGATCTTGCGGTTCATGCGTTGGAGCCCTGCATGGGGCTCTCTGCTGTCAGCGTGGAGCCCACTTAGAATCCTCTGTCCCCCCTGCCCCGCTCATGCATTTTTGCTCTGTCTCTGAAAAATAAACATTTAAAATAAATAAATAAATAAGTAAGTAAGTAAATAAGTTTATCTAAATTCGTACCCTAGTTTGTGAAACACTTTGGAACCCACTTTATAAATGGTAAGCAATTGTGGCCTTGGGTACGGTACAGAGGAGAGCAGTGGAAGAATGATGCTCGCGTAAACATTTTTGCTTGGAGGCTTCTAGGAGTAAATAGTCTCTCCTCCCTAACCTCCCTGTATTTCCAAATGAATCTTGTTTGAAGGCCTATAGCTGGCCTTCCCCTCCCCCCCTTCAAAAATTTCAATTCCTTTCTTCCTAAGCTTCGCGGCAACCAGTACAGCTTTCATTACAGCAACATAAATAAAAAGTGACATAAAATTATACAACCCTGTGTAAAGTAGTTTAAGGAAAATGTCTTTTATGGCAGCTTTTATGGTTTCACCAATTAGTTATTAGACTTTCTCCATTTTTAATTTGATGTCCTGTGTGTACATTCTGAAAGGTTTCTCCCCCTCTTTCCTCTCCTGGCAGTAACAGGCCTGGGGGGCGTTGAGCCCTGTGTAGCTGACTTTCTCATTTTCTGAAGGCATTCCACTACAGCCTATTGCTAGATTTGGGCAAAGCAAGTTCCTCGGGAGAGAAGCCAGAGTTGAGCCGTTTTCAAGTGAGCAGAATTTCACCCTCTTATTAACACTCAGTGTCCCCTGCAGCCGGTGGGCCTGTCTCCTGCCGAGGGTAGCAGCAGACACGCCTCCGGATGGTACATACCACAGCGGTTGGACCTTAAGCTGATAAATCCTGAGTTTTTAGTAACTTTCCAAACATTCCCGGGGAGTGAGAATAACAGAGATTTACTCCTGCCAAAATTTAATCATGCAGAAAAAAGCGAAATTTAGATCAGCGTATAGATTATTTTTTAATGGGCTCGCTCGACAGCAGAGGGCAAGGAAGCCAGAAGTTGAACACTTAGTGCAGCCGAGTCTAGACCATTGCAATTTGATTCATTTGGGGGAATTGTATTAGGTTTTAGGCTTTGGCTTGGGCTGGGAGTGTTCTGTTTGGGAGTGTATGATGTCATTGTGTCAAGCGTGTCAGGCATTCTGGTATTTATGTTGGCTTCAGATCTAGCCCAGAGTACATGGCAGGCTCAATTTATTGCTACTTTAACTTTGTTTAGTCATGGAGAGGCTTTATTTATGTTGGTAAATTTCAAACAGTGGCCAACAGTGACCGCACAATGAAAAGGCCTGCAAGATTCATCATCGATAAATCACCTTGTTGCTGAGTTTCTTTAATTAAGGAAAAACTCCGTCTGTTGATCCCTGTGGTTGCTGGAAGGAAAGCAGGGTGGGGAGGGCTTTGATGAATCCATCTATCAGACCGGCTTTGGAGAGCAAGTCTCCAGTTTCTGATTGTAGCTGGGCAAAGACCTAAATAAAAATTTATCTTGTCAAAACCTATGGGCTAACTGAAAGCAAATAAAGAAGTTTTATGGCATCCACATAAAGTTAAATAAATAGGGAGAAAGCGCAGTGCGTCCTATGAACATTTTTCAGTACAGTACGTGGCCGTCTTTGGAGAGAGCTCATTAACTTAAAAAAAATTACCTTTAATGGGCCACTCATTATTGTCATCATCAACTGCTTCACTTGTCTGGCACTCCAGTGTTTAATACCTGATTAAAACCAAACACCGTAGGGCTTGTGGCTTGGTGCTGTTGGAACTCCCCAGGATGGTGGGCACAGTGAGTACGTTGAAAGGGCAAAATATGGACACTAAGCAACATTGCCAGCATCAGGGACACTTTATTGATCCCTCTGGAAGGTGGTCAACCTTCCTGGTGATGACATACTATGGGAGAGATGGGGTAAGGCTTTTCACGTCTGACTGAACAAAGGACCTCGTCTTTGGTTGAACCTTTCATGTAGGGGATTCCCTCTGCTGGGAAAAGTCTAGAAAAATATGTTGGGATTGGAAAGCTCTTTTCACCAAATGCAGTTTAAGCAGACTTCTCTCTGAGCTTGGGCTCATGGTAGAGTACATTTTATTTCTAGTTAAAAAATGTCTTTGAATCGGACAAAAGACAGCAGCTGGTGATGGAGAAGGCCAATTTTGATACTAGAATGCACTTACAATCATTTGCTTTCCTTTTTTAGGTTATAGAAAGGGTGTTCTTTTGATATCAGGCTTCAGGATCCATTCACGGGGAAGTGTGATTTCTCAAGTGTCAAATATGGAGGCATGATGCATCTGGCAATCAGCCCCTGCCTGTGTGATGGAGTTGTACAATAAATGTGGGCTTGAGGGTATAAGGAACATTTTGAGAACCGTTCCTGTGGGATCCTGGTGCTGTAGGCTACTTTGGGACATGACATCTTTGTGTTGACAGACTAAAGCTGCTCTTGGATTTAGCTGAGAGTTTTGCAAGTTCTTGGCTCTCTTCCTGACTCTTGTCAGTATGCTCTGTCTTTATTAATGGGTCAGGGCTCCCCATGGTGAGGGTGGTGGTCATGGTGATGGTGTGTGAGAAGCAAGGCTGCTCTGCCAGGGTCTAGTTAGGAGAAGTGGGAAAGCGAGAACTTTCCTTGCATTAGTAAGACAGAAACTTATTCAATGTGGGACAATTTTAGTATAGGTCTCAATCTGAACCATAGAAATGGGTCATACGTTGATAAAAATATTCAGCCACTTCATAATGACTCTATCTCATGCACGTTCTATCTTCTTCATTGACTCCCAAGAGATATTTCAAGGCAATCTCGGAGTCACCTTAGTTTGCCCTGTACATAACTGACAATTCACTTTTTTCCAATGTGGAGGTCTGAGGTTAACCACAGGGCAACAAATATATGTTAAGCTATCTCTAATGAGTTTAGTGAATGCAGGGCAGTGTGGAGGCCCCAAAGAATCCTGTCATGGCTCTTGTCCTGAAGGAACTTCCAGTCTCTTTGAAAGAGATAGGATTTATGTAAGGGTCAGATTGAAAGCGAGGACTCCTATAGGGTGCAGTCATAAAATGTCATCATTTATTCATTCCATGCCTGGGCTCTGGAGCTAGTTCTCTCTTCCCAGGGTGAGGTCTAGGGGAAATTCTCTCACTTTTCTGGTCACTCTACAATCTTTTGTTTGCCAAACGTTCTTAATTTAGTATCACCACTGTGGTTTTCAACCTGGGTTGCCCATCAGAATCTCCTGGGCAGCTTTTAAAAAATACCAGTGTCCAGGCTGCTCCCCTGACCAATGAAATCAGCATCTCTGGGATGGGACCCAGACATCAGGAATTTAGAAAGCTCTCCAGGTGATCCCAATGGGCAGCCGAGATTGAGAACCACTGAAATGAAGTGTGCAGTTCCAGAGAAATAATGAAAACTTCAAATTTTATTTAAAATGAAAGCTTCTCCTCTTCTGCTCCCAGGCCTGCAGTTCTGAGCTGGGGAGGAAGGTGTGGGAAGCTTCTGCTTCTCATCTTACAAATCTTTTCCTCCCTGCCAACTCTCCCCAAAGTTGCTGACTGCTCTGTGGTTGAAGTGGTTGGGGGAGGGAGGAGAAGAGGGGAGGAATGGGCGGGGGTCTGACGTCACTGGCACTGATGCTATTTGACACGGCTTTCTCTGGCTGTGGCAGAAGTTTAAAGCTGATTCATTTTGGGGGTGGGCACGAGCATTTGTGTATTTTTCGGAGACTGCCTTCCAAGTCTGGGAATCTCTCCTCTGCAGTTCCCTTAGTGTTCCAGCAGTCTGGTTCACACAGAGACACTGCTGATGTCCCAGTGCCTCCTGAGGAGACCATCTTAGGCAAAGTCCCTTCAGGATGGCACCATGCTGGGTCTCTCTTGGTCATGTGAGTCATCCCCTCCTCTCTCTGCTTCCAGACCCGTTAGCCACCATTTCCCCTTCGGCCTGTCCATGCGGGGTTCTGGTGCCAGCCTCTGGTGCCCCACAGACCTTACCAGACATCGGGCAAGCTCTGTCTGGTCTCCTTAGTGCTCTTCCACTAGGCTGGAGGTGAAGGGAAGCACCACTTTAGCAGAGAACATTAGTTGTCCCCCAATATTTGTTCCATTCCTGTCGCTAGTGCAAACATAAACATTTTGCTTCCCAAAAGAAAGACTATGTTTCTCAGTTTCCCTTGCAGCTGGACATGGCCACGTGCCTATATTCTGATCAGTGGTGCATTGACTAGAAGTGGTGTGGGCAGTTTCCAGGAAATGCCTTATAGGGAGAGGACATGCCCTTCTCTTTACCTCCCTTCCCTGCTGGATGGGGTACAGCTGGCTGGGCTGGAAGAGCCATCTTGGTTCAAGGGCAGGAAGCAGCATGTTGAGGAGGCAGAGCAGGTCAAAGGAGCCTGGGCCCCGATGAGTGTGGAGCTAGCGTATGTAGACGGCCTACTGAAACCTTCACATGAGACAGAAATAATCTTCCACCTTTTAAATTATGTGTTTTCTGACACAGCTGAACCTAATCCTAAGTAGTTCACAATTCTGTCCTCAAATGAAGGGCTGAACTTGGGCTCAGGCAGACAGTAGGTCACAAGGACACAGATATTTCAGGCCAGGAAGATGGTGCCCCACTTCAGACATCGTCAAGAGGATGATGAATAAGGAAGAACTTTCCAGAGGACAGAGCCAAGGCTAATGGACAAGGGAATTTGCAGAAAGTTGTAGGAGAGGCTGCCAGATGGTCTAACAAAGGAGCTGACTTCGGATTAAGGAAGGGACTCATTACTATCCCTGCCCAGTGGCCTATGACAATAGTTATGGATCAGTAATTTCTGCATATTTCCCATTCTCCCCGTTTCCAAATGGGAGTTTTTATTGCTGTTATCTTCTTTTCTTCCATTTTTATTTGGGTATGTGATGGGAAAATAACTTACTATTAGACTATAGATCCCCTGACCATTAAAAGCTACATCTGGGCCTGATGGAGAAGACTGAACATTATTCATACATTCTGGATTTAAGATGAATGCAGTTACTGCTTTGGTTGTTGGCTTCTCTTATGGACGATATGGACATGTTCTAGTATATTCTGAGACGCACATGGTTGCTACAGAAACTTGCTATGTAGTACAGTTCTATCTAGCGAGTTTCAGGGAGAAATATGCTAGGGGATGGGGGCCCTTCTGGTAAAGTTTTCTTTGCTATTAAAAAGGGATACAGGGGTGCCTGGGTGGCTCAGTCGGTTAAGCATCTGACTTTGGCTCAGGTCATGATCTCATGATTCATGAGTTTGAGCCCACGTTGAGCTCAGTGTTGACAGCTTGGAGCCTGGAGCCTGCTTCGGATTCTGTGTCTCCTTCTCTCTCTACCCCTTCCCAACTCATGCTCTATCTCTCTCTCTCAACAATAAATAAACATTAAAAACAAAATTAAAAAGAAAAAGAATACAATGGGGCACCTGGGTGGCTCAATTGGTTAAGCGTCTGACCTCAGCTCGGGTCATGATCTCATGGTTTGTGAGTTCGAGCCCTGCATTGGGCTCTGTGCTGACAGCTTAGAGCCTGGAGCCTCCTTCAGATTCTGTGTGTGTCTCTCTCTCTGCCCCTCCCCCCCTGAATTTTGTCTTTCTCTCTCAAGAGTAAATAAACAATAAAACAAATTTTTTAAAAAAGGGATACAAGACAAGGACATTCTCTCTTACATGTTGTGTGAGTTTGTGACACTTAAAATGTCCAGTCATCTGCCACCGTGAAGGGACAGGTCTGAGGACAAAGCCAATATACCTGGGAGAGCAGAGTAGAAAGATGGAAAGAACCTGGGTCCTTGATGGTTCATTGCATTGGAAATCAACCAACCCTGAAGTTGTTTTGACTTCCAGACTTGTTATATGGTAAAATAAACTCCTTTACCATTTCAGCTATTTTAATTTGGATCTTTGGTTGTTTGGCTGATACACCAGAACACTGCTCCCTGTGCAGAAAACAGGGCTACAATTTTTCTTCTCCTATCCCTTACTGTCTCAGTCATTTCCACTCTTCACTGGATCACCTGGACAGGGCTTCTTCCTGCTGATGGGCCCTCTGCTGCCACCATAGTGACTCAGGGGACACAGAGCCTGCTTTTGACTACTTCATCTCAAGAATGGAATCGATGCATGTAGGACTTACCCCCATAGTTCCCATAATTCAGCAGAGACCAAAATGTAACTTTTCATGAGATTTCATGGAAAGGTTTGCAAACTATGGAAGGGAAGGGCATGTGGACGGTAGTTTACGATTGTGGCATTGGCTCAGATCCATCTTCAGGGTGTCTCTGCAGACCAGCTCCAGTCTCATTGCTGTTTTGCCACCATGCTGCTGGACTCACAGAAAGTAGAAAGAATCCCCCCATTCTGGTTCCTGTGCTATGCAAAGTGTGGTCCTCGGACCACAGTGGCAGCACCCAGCAAATGATCAGAAACGCAGAAATCTCAGGCCCTGCCCTTGACCCACTGAATCATAATTTTGTTTTAACCAAAGTCCTAGGTAATATGTATGCAGCTAAAGTTTACGAAGCTACTCTAGTCAAGGCTTATTTCTTGAATCCTCATTTCTTATTCCAAGTTTGAACTTTACCCAGGATGGCTCACACTGGGGACTTCAAATTTTTTTTCCTCAGGGAAGTCTCCACCCTCACAGTGTTGTGGCCCTTTGGGCTCAATACGACAGTCACAGAACCCCAACACCAGGACATATCCCCAAATCCAGGTTGTTCAACTTTAAAAATGTCAGCCATGGGGCATCAACAGCCCAATCCAGGTAAGGTCCAGGCCAGTTCCTTTCATTTTTCAATATTCTTTTATTATGAAAATAATATTAAAATATTAACACTTAAGATCAGAAATGAATTTTATGTTAAGTTGACATTACCTTCTCATCCTTGTCTACATACATATTCAGTTTTTACATATTTGATTCAATATTTTATGATTCAATTTTGTATTCTGCATTTCCATTCAGTTTCACACAGGTATGCTTCCATTCTGCTACAATCTTTTTATTCTTTCCCATAACCTGTATTCCCTAATCCTTAACCCTCTGAGGTAACTAACGATAAACACCTGATTTTATCTTTGCACACTTAATCTTCATCCTTATCCAAATATATACAAACATGTATATGTCACATTCCCCCTCCCTCCATAAAAACAGGATTGTATCAAGCATTCATAACAGCTTAATTATTTTTTTAACTATACATCATGGCAATCTCTTCAGGTCAGTAGGCACAGAGATAACTCATTTAAAAAAAAACACATACACACAATATTCCTTTGTATGGATGCATTATAATTTCCCTTATTGATGGATATTCAGGTTGTTTCTTGTTTTTCCAGGTGTATGTTTCCTTATATAGAGAGCGTTATGTACTGTTGTTACTTATACCTCTAAAGACAGATGCTTGGAAGTGACATTGGTAGGTCGCAGGATTGTATAGGTTAGATACACTAACTGCTGTAACAAATAGATCTTTGAATATATGACGTTTCAGATAGAGTGAATGTTCAAGTTAGTTCCAGGTGCTCAGGAGTCTTTGCTCTGCATAGTCAATCAGGGACCCAGGCTATGGGAGCTCTGTTATCTTCAACAAGGGACTCCAGTATCCTACCTGACCTGGCACTAAGTCACCTGTTGCGAAGAAGTCTGACAAATGTAGTTTAGGTGTGCCAAGGAGGAAACAGAGACAGGTTTTGTGACCAGCTAACCAGTTTCTGCCACAAAGGTTAAATGTATAACCAGGTTTTACAAATGATGGTAAAAAATTCACATCCTCACTAATAATATCTGAGAGGCCCCACAACCCTGAATCTTTGCCAGTACTAGATGGTATCATTCTTTAAATTTGTCCAAATCTGATGAATCAGTAGGGATATTGCCTTCATTTGCATTTCCCTGAATAGTAATGGTTAAGTATCTTTTTGTAAGTTTCATAGTCATCTGGCCAATTTGTTTCAGTCTTTAAAACTTTTACTATTTTCTGTTTATTCTACCTTTTCTATGTTCCTTTTTTGTGCCTTTTCTTGTCTTATTTTAGATTTGTTAATTTTTATCATCCCATTTTTCCGCCTATTTTTAAAAAATTTTTTTAAATGTTTATTCATTTTTGAGGGAGAGAGAGGAAGAGAGAGAGAAGGAGCATGCACACACAGGAGTGAAGGAGAGGCAGAGAGAGGGAGACAGAGGATCCAAAGCAGGCTCCACACTGACAGCAGACAGCCCAATATGGGGCTTGAACCCACAGAACCATGAGATCATGAGCTGAGCTGAAGTCAGATGCCTAGCTGACTGAGCCACCCAGGCGTCCCTCCCCTCTGTTGTTTTTTAATGTTAAATTTTGTTTTACTACTTTTTTAGAGGCTGCCCTAGAATTTAAACATACCTTTTTGGCTAATGAAAATCTCCTATAATGTTTCAGGTGGGGTTCTGAGGCTATGAGGTGGAGACTGGTGTTCAGGAGGTCTATTGGGGAGATGCACTTGGGCTTATCACCAGTGGAAGGGAAGGAAAAGAGACAAGTTTGGCAGAGGGAGAAGTCAGTTGCAACAGTGATGCAGTTGCAACAAAGGCCAAAAGCCATCCCCAGGGGAACTCTGAAGTTGGATGGGCCTTCAGAGTCTTGAGTTTGGGTGAGATGACCAGACTTTTATATCCATAGGTTGGCTAGTCAGTCATTGGATGCAGGCTGCCCTGGAAAGGGGTTGTATATCCTTGGGTACAGTGACCCTCTGAAGCTTATGGCAATTCCCAAAGAGCGGTAACAACTGAAGGAATAGATCCTGAAGTCTTGAAGGGGGTGGGGGGAGTTTAGGGTGGTACAGATTTGATTATACCACATACAAATTAGTACTTTGATCCCTTCCTAGGCAACCGAAAGACCTTAGAACATTTGAACTTCACTTGACTCATTTGATTTTATGTATTACTGTCATTTATGTTTATTCTATGTATTTTTAAAATCCCATATTATTATTATTGTTCCTATGTCGTATATTCATTTATGTTTACCCACCCATCCTTATCCTTTCTGTGGATCTTCATTCCTTTCTACATCTCTGAGAATCCATTTGGGATCCTTTGCCTCTGTTTGAAGACTTTTCTTCAGAATTTCCTTTAGCACAGGTCTGCTGGTAACAAATTATCTTAAGTTTTCTTTGTTTTTAAAAGTCTTTATTTCATGCTCATTTTGAGGAATATTTCACTGGTATAGACTTCTAAGTTGGCAATTATTATTAAGGCAAAATAATGTTTTAATTCTTAAAGTATGTTTTCACTGGATATAGAATTCTTGGTTGACGATATTTTGTTTCAGCATTTTAAATGTTTTACCATTTTCTCTTGCTTTTGATGGGAAGTCAGGGTATTTCTAATTATTGTTCTGCTATACATTATATGACTTTTCCCTGATTACTTTAAAGGTTTTCTCTTTATCTCTGGTGTTCAGTACTTTCAGTCTGATGTAATTGGTATTTTTTTTTAATATGTTCTGCTCATGCATCACTGAGTTTCCTGAGTCTGTAAATATAGGTAGGTCTTCCACAAAATTTAGGGAGATTTCAGCAATTTTTTCTTTAACTATTATTTATACCTCAATATCTATCTCTCTGGAATTCCAGTTACATATATGTTAGGCCTTATGATATTTGAGGCTCATGTTCTTAGCTGGAGTCTGTCTTGTACATATGGTTCAGGGGTCAGTCAAGGATTTGGGCAGAGGTTTTTTTTTAATGTTTTTTTATTTATTTTGAAAGACAGAAAGAAAGAGAGAGCACAAGTGGGGGAGGAGCAGAGAGAGAGGGAGAGAGAGAGAATTCCAAGCAGGCTCTGCACTGCCAGTGTGTAGCCCAATGTGTGGCTCGAACTCACCAACTGTGAGATTGTGGCCTGAGCTGAAATCAAGAGTCAGACGCTTAACTAACTGAGCCACTCAGGTGCCCCAGATGCAGGCAGAGTTTAAACACAAAGTTATGGTTGCCCTTTCTGGTTCTCTACTTTATGGAATTGTCTGTCACTTCCAGTGACTATGGTTACCCCAAGCTATGAATCCTGGTTTCTCTTCAAGACAATAATGTGAGTTTTCCGTTGGAGTTCTAGTGGGTCCACCCTGTGTGGCACTGACTTTGGCCTATACAGGCCAAATGGTATAAAAATGGGTAACTTAACCTAGGCTGTTCCTTCTTCCCAAGTGTCCACTCTTCTCTACAGTCTACTTGCTTGTGTTCACTCTGAGTTGTTTATTTTTTTGAATTTTGTCCAGAGTTTATGGTTGTGATCTGAGGGAGATTTAACTATGTAGAAGTTACTTCACAACATCAGAAGTGGAAGCCCCATTGCTTTCTCATGGCACTTAGAAAATATCACTCCATTCTCTCCTAGCTTCTATTACTTCTGTTGGGAGTTCAGCTGTCAGTCTTATTCTTCTACTGAAGAGAATGAGTCTTCTGCTCACTGCCACCCCTACCCCCTGCAAACATTTAGGATTTTCTCTTTATCTTTGATTTTAAAGTTTTACTATGTTTGTTAAGATGTGGGATTCCTTCCCACACCTTTGGGTAGTAATTCTGTTTGGGATTTATAGTACTTCTTGAATTTGTGATTTATTTTCTTTTATCAATTTTGGAAACTTCTTAGCTATTAGCTCTTCTAATAATACTGGGCCCATCTAGTCTCGCAGATGGTCGCCCTCTGAAACACACAAACAGATTAAAACAGATTTTTATCTAGGTATTCCAGTTGTTCTCAGTGGTAAGTTAGTCTTCCATAGACTCTGCCACCATTGCCAGAAGTGGAAATCCTTAGTTTTTTTTCTCACCAAGAGCTCAGAATGCCTCAGGATTTAGTATGAACTTGTAGCATCTTTTTACATGAGAAAAAAATCATTAAATTTCAAGGCTGGTTGTGTTAGTCCAAGAGAACCAAAAGAAAACACAACATATCTTAAATATCCACAAATAAGGTCAGATTTTATTTTATCAGGATATTCAGCTGCTTTATGTTAATCCTGTGTCAATAAGCAATTATTATTTTCATGTGATCCTTTATAATATGGGGACTACTCTAGAAGCTTACCGTTGTACTTAAAAGGGGACAAGTTGTCACTGCAGGGTTTTTTGTATGTGGGAACAAAGTAGCTATCAGGTTAGCACTTTGCCTGGTGCTGATCGCCATAAATCCATAGCCATACTGAGCTGTCATGATGACTCAGGTTGGAATGAATCTTGTATAACTGTAGAATTGTTTATACATTATTGGTTTGGGGGAGCAGAGGTTGTGTTAAGGGCAGCCTAAGTCACCTCATCCCACACAGGGGACATGAAACTCAATGATCATGGCACAGGCCACAGCCTTTTCTCTCCATCTATTATCTGCTGGCTGCCCAAACTATGTACCCATAATCCCCAATTCACCTGCTTTTGGTTGCCTCTAACTGATCTTTCCATACACTTTCATTCTCCCATCTTTGCTTTTCTTTTACCTCTAAACCCACATCTTCATCCCTGAGTTTTGTTGCACAGATCCATGCTTGTTAGGGCAGACAGAAGGGACCAGTTTTCAGCAAACACTTTGTGAGTGATAATGAGATATGCAGAAGAATGGTGCCTGCAAACAGGGGAGGACTTGGGAGTGCAACAGTCTTGGGCTCCCTCACTCCAGCCTGCAAGTGACATGCAGCGATTTTCTGGATTGTTTCAGCAACATTTATGAAAAATATAATAATGTTCTTACCAGCAGATCAAGACTTTCTTTAGCTTTTCTGCCCCGTTCTCACTTAGAGAGTACTACTTTAATAATAAATAGCACTATTTAATTTAATTTAAATGTACTATTGCAAGCTTTTTTGCAAAATCCAGACCTTGGGAAGCTTACAAAACAAATAATTTGGGTCTTGTAACAAATAAATTTCAAAGGAAAAGATTGAGAGAGAACCTATGGGCTGAGAAAAGAGTTAAGCAACAAATCAATCAATTGAAATGAACAGACATTATTTGGATCTTTATTAAAACAAATATACGGTTAAAGATGTATGGCATTTATGAGACAATTAGAAATTTGAACACTGGTTGGATATTCGATATTAAAATATTATTGTTAAGATTCTAGATGTGATAAGGGTGCCTGGCTGGCTCAGTCGGTAAAGCATGTGACTCTTGATCTCAGGGTTGTGAATTCAAAGCCCCATGTTGGGCATAGAGAGTACTCAAAAAAAAAAAAAAAGAAAGAAAGAAAGAAAGATTTTAGTTGTGATAGTGGTATCGTGGCTGTGCTGTGCTTAAAAAGAGTCCTTTTAGAGACACATACTGAAATATTTGTGGATGAGATGAAACAATGTTTGGGATGAGCTTTGAAATAATATGATGAGGGAAGCAGGTAGAAGTCTAGATCATATAATGTTGATAGTTATTAAAACTAAGTGAAGAGAACATAGGAGTTTGTTACACCTTTTTGTCTACTTTCGCACAGGTTTGAAATTTTCCATAACAAAAAGAAAAAAAGATCTCTGTATCTTTGGGCAACTTTGTAGAAAGAGTTTCAAACAGCTCACAATTAATAACAACTCACCTTGTCCATCCCATTTTGCATAATATCTCCAAACTGAAGCTTCTGGGTCTGAAAAACATAGCACATATTGTGGGGTGGATTTTCAATTTCACATAAAATGCATATTGGCCTGAGGCCTGTTCTCTTTTACGCTGAATGCTTTGCAAGGGATCATCCAGGTTATTATTCTATTTTGTCTACGTGTCTGGCTAATACTCACATTAGTGCCTTTGAAATGTCTATCAGATATTGTAAGGCTGCCCCAACTTTTTTGAGACCACACTTGGTCCTGAATATTCCAGACAAAGAGTGAATGGATAAAATGAAGTTTGGTAGAATTTCTTTCCACATGGCTAAATATTAGTTGAATCTGTACTGGGTGTCAGGTGCTAAGTATTTTACATACAGTTTTCCTGAAATCCTCATAATTATTCTGTGGAAACATACAATCATGATACATTTTTTTTTAAGACAAGAAAATGGAAGCGTGGAGAATGTACCTAACTTCTCCAAGGTCACAAAAGTGGTAATTAAGGTATGAAACCAGCTGGTGTTTGAAACTTAGGCTGTTTGACCCAAAGTCTGCACTCTGCCATGAACTCTAAGTTCTAGGGTAATTCAATTTATTGCAGATTAAATTAAATTTAGGCTCCTTGAAATATGTATATTTTGGCAAAGGTAAAAAAATAAGATTAAAACAAAATAAAAGAAAAATCAAATGTCAAAGCTCCAAAGACATGTTAGGTTTGCTAGAATTTAAAGTCTTATGGGGCCGGGCAGGGTGAAGTGGTTGGCATCATGGGAGTGACCTTCCATGAAGCCTTCTGGAGTCTTCCTCAGAGTACTTTACAACTGCACATGGTATATCTTCTTCTCTTTTTTGGCCACTGAAGGCAAGGATGAAATAGACTTTCTTGATCCGCAAGATTTGGCAATCCTGGTAATGACCCGAGATTTTGTTTTCCATGGATCCTGTTACACTGTCATTGGCAGTATACCCAGGTGTTTCTTGGTCTCTTAGCAGATTGTCAGTGTAAGGCTCTCTCCCTGGGCATGAGATAGTGGCCAGACTGAGTTCAGGAGAGAAATAGATCAGCCCTCCATGAAGGCTTCTGGCATCTCCTAGTTTGGTTTTGTTTTTCAGTTGGTTTGGGTAACTTAAGGCCAGTAAAAGATAAACTGCACACAGTGGTGAGAGTAGGGGGAATCTTGTAAGGAAGATAAAGATCTAAGATGGAGAATAATTTAAATCTGTGCCATACTGGAATATTCTTTATGGCTTGTTTTATAGTGCTCTGAAGTATGCTCATTTGAAATATCCCCAATGGACGTGGTAGCCAAGAGAAGCCTGTGGCTACGTGGCTATTGCTAGAGGATGTGGCTTTCAGTCTATGTACTTGTAGCCCTTGACAATGATAATATTGGGAGGAAGTCTGAAATTGGGAGTGGCCAAGCTTGAAATCCCTTGGGAAGATGAACCATGCTAGAATAGGCTTTCGAAGGAGGCATCCATTAAAAAGACTCAGTGTGTGAAATCCTTGCCATAAAACATACCAGTTCTTTCTGACTGTGTGGAGATTACTGGGCTGAAGTCAAGCACCACGGGTAAAAGAGAAGTGTGAAAGAGCTGGATCAGTTACTTTTGAGTGGGAGCAGCAGGTAGCATGCCTATGAGGCCAAAGTTCTAAGAAATTTAAGACCTATATCAGGAATAGCCCTCTCATCAGCTGATAGAATTCTGTTGCCCCACAGACTATCTATAGAAGGTTCCATGTTTTGTTTTTTTTTTTTTTTTTTTTTTTTTTTGGTTGTACAGTTATCTTGCTGACTAGAGGGTCAGAGCTGATGTTCACTCTCTTCCAGCTCTTGCTATGCAGTTGTTTAGCTAGGCATCTGCCCATAGAGACTTGGGCCATTTCTTTAGAGAGCCAAGATTAGGGGAGATATGGGATTTGCTCGTCTTTTTTCCACCTGAGAGGGAGAATGTTTCCTGGGGATTCTTTAAAGTAAAAGTTCAAAGCACTGTCTTTATAAGATAGGACTCTCTACAAAATACTTCTCTTTGCAGTAGCATTGAATGTAGATGCTTCTTGATTTTCCAGCTCCCTCATTAATATGGCTACTCAGAAAAGAATTCAGAGAGCAAATTTCTTCCTTCTCTCTACCTTTTAGTTTTAGTTCAATTGCTTCTTTGGCCCAATAACTGGTACCACAGAAAAAGCATCTTACTGAGTTTTAAAGAGAGCAGAGCTTTTTGTTTTTTTAATGTTTATTTATTTTTTCAGACAATGCAAGAGACAAGAGTGCAAGCAGTGGAGGGGCAGACAGAGGTAGACACAGAATCTGAAGTGGGCTCCAGGCTCTGAGCTTTCTGCCCAGAGCCTGCTGTAGAGCTCGAACTCACGAACCATGAGATCATGACCTGATCTAAAGTCGGATGTTCAACCGACTGAGCCACTCAGGCGCCCCAAGAGAGCAGAGCTTTTAACAGAAGTTGTACATTTCACCTTTGGTGTGGATTACCCATAATTCCACCTTGGTCTCTTAGATTCATATGCAAACGATTTATTAAGGCGGTGCTCCTAGGAGAATAGGTAAGGAAGTGGAGGGACCAGAACAGGAGGCAGGAAGAAGTTATTTAAGTTATTATGCCTGCATAACAAATTGCCTCCAAATTTAGTAGTAAAACTATGGCACCATTTAGTTTGCTCACAGATCTACAATTTGGTCAGGGCTCAGCATGGACAGGTCATCCCTGCTCTACTGGCATTGGCTGGAGTGGCTGAGGTTTGTAACCCTAAGGAGGGCCCTGGTACACCCCATGCACAGAAAAGCCGAAAAACACCAGAATTTGCAGCAAAGAAAGAAATTTAATTTGCCAGGCAGACAAACTACTAGACCGGAAAAAGATCTCAAATCTCCCTCCCTGGGGCATGGAAGGGGAAGGGTGTGAGTTTTTATGGAATTTTAAGGAGAACGTGGAGAAATGTGATTGGAAACCTGAAAGGGTGAGGTAAAGGCAGGTAATTATGGGTTTACCCGCACTGTCCTCTGTGTTGCAGGCTCAAAGATGGCGGCGTGGCCATGCTGGGGTGGAGATTTCAGGCCCTTCGTGCCCATGTAGGGGGCACTGGCACAGGCCAAATGAGAATACCAGTGTCTCCACTGGTCTGAACCGGTATGAGGTGGGCCTCTTGGCTCCTGACAAACAGTCTAAGCAAGTATCTTGTGACTTGTTGGTCAGAGATTTCATCTATGGGAACCTTACGGCCTATTACTTGGGCTCCAAGCCCTTGGGAAGCAGTGTGCCTTAGGTTATAGTATACTTCCCTCTCGCTACCCTGAATGTAAGACAACAATAAATTTAGCTTATTTTAAGTAGATTAAATGTAAAAGTTTACTCGTAAAATGCTGGTTTCTGGCTCATGCCCTCCTATGTCTGGTAGTAGATTCTGGCTGTCAGCTGGAACACCTCCGCATGACCTCTCCATAGAACACAATATGTAGGGGGGGAATGTTGTAAAATGATGCCATTTTTAGTATGATACAGAATATATAAATTTAATAATTATAGTCCACGGTATATTACTTATAGGTACATAGAAGAGGTGTAAAAGTGTGGAAATATGGAGATAATCAGTTCAAAATAATGATTACATCTAAAGGTCTGTAGACATTTGAACTTCTTGTGTGATGTTTTATTTGTGGAAAAAAGAGCTGAAGCAAATATGATAAACCATTAACATTTGTTACATGTGGATTAAAAAAAATCATGGATATTATTTGTTATTTGTATCTTCCTACATACAAACATTTTTTTTATAAAGGAAACATTTTGGAAAATAAGAATATCTTTTAAGTTGAAAGTATTTATGTTCGTATTACCTAAAAAAGGCAATATGGTTGAGGTGAAAATATAGCAGCATATAATGAAAAATAATGAATAAAATGATGGATTATAAGAAAGATATGAATTGTAAGTTAAAACCTGTAATAGAGTATGGCAGTGTAGAACATGTATTGTGGAAAATGAAACTTTTCTCTGACTATAGAGAAAAAGGGAGGAAAATTAAAATGATGAGGGAAAGGATAGATATAGGGGCCAGAAAAAAGAGACCAGCAAAAATGATAATGTTCTTGAGCAGAGAACCCTTCAAACTGGACAAAATTGGTAATTAGGTGGTCTTCCTGGGGCAAAGGAAGACTTGAATAAAGATTGAAAGGATTCACAGTGATCTTAATAAGATTCACGAAAGAATCCTACTCTTAGACTCCTCCTGTGTCTTTTGAATTATAAGGCTAAAGAAAAGATTCTTAAGCATCCAGGCTCAACAACAATCTACCCAGAAATAGAAATCTGCCTGGTTTTAGGATTCTCCCTACAGAACTATCTGTCAGAAGACAATGGCAATCCACACTTTTGAAGGCTGGGAGGAGAGAATGCTGCAACCCAAGTATTGTCTCAGTTTGTGACAAGAAACAAACTTCTTTGTTTCCAAGAAGTACTTGGAAATGAGGAAGCCATGATATAAAAAGAGTTACAAGTACCTTCTTATTCTGTTTAGATTCCACAATCAGGAATCTAATTTTACTAGATATTTTAAAATAACTTTGTAAACCAGGGGAAGAAGCTAGGGTCTGCAAAATTTCCATTCGTTGTTATTGTTGGTTTTTGCTATTTTTCTTTCAATATCAGGAAATGTATTTTTTTGTGTAATATTTTTTACTTCATGGTTTAGGTGGAATTCTCCAGCTTAAAACACAACAAAACCACTTCTTTTCTACTCAGAAACAAGGACTGCAATATTTAAATGCCAGTGACATTATGTTTGCAGAATTACTAAGCCCAGAAAGTATTTTTTTCTCCCTCCACTGAAACTGATTCTTATTCAGCAATATAATAGCATTGCATTGAAAGGAACTTGAGTAACAATTTTCTGCTCTTAGAACTCATTTTGAATGACCTGAGTGTATAGGCTTTTTTTTTTTGTAATTATGAAAAATGAATAAACTACCAGTGGCAGATATAATCTGTGATTAAGACCCTCTTTGTAACATCTTCCAACTAGGACTTGTGAGTGACTCTTCTTGGGTTAATTGTACTTAAAATCAGAATATGTAATATAATCTTAACTGTGTTAAATTATGCATAGAAAAAGAACTTTAAAGAAATAAAATAGTAAATGAAGATATCTCTGGTTGGTGAAATTCTGGGTGATTTTCTTTATGTATTTTTATATTTAAACAATTTTCTATGATAATAAATTATATTTTTATAGTCAGAAAAATAGGTGATATTATGAAAATCAACAATAGATTTTTTATATATATCACATAATACAAATTAGGTAAATGTTATACATGAGTAAAAGATTGAGGGAAGTATACATACCACAGTGTTGAATGGACAGTCTGCTGTCTTTGGCTGTTAGAACTACAGATGATTTTTTTTTTCTTTCTTCTCTTTCTTTTCTTCCTTTATTTTTAAAAAAGTTTTTACATGTGAAATGGCTATGTGTATTTTTCTTGAAAAAAATACTTTATTTTATAAATATACAAAAATAAAAAATACCTTATTCAGCTTAAGAATGCTAAGCTGAGTGTATATAGAAAAGATATACTTGCCATTTTTAATTCTTTAGAAATCATGTTTATTTAAACTATAGTCCGTGTAGAGCTGCTTTTAGACAATAGGCTTGAGCAAGGAAGCTTTGAGCATGGCAAAAGGGACCACAGTGACTACTGAGTTAAATGCAAACAGGCTCATGAAGCGACCCCCCTCTAAATGGCCAGAGGCCCTAACTGACCAATAGGCTACTTATAACTAGGCATAATTCCTAAGATTACCAAAAAGGAAAAATTCCCTATGGCCCCATACTCCTTCACTCTGCCCTATAACTATAGCCCCTCACCACTGCCTCATGGCAGACAGTCTCTCTTTGCTGTCCTGCCCGCTGCTCCCTTGCAGTGTATCCAATAAACTTCTACCTCTTTTGCTCTGCCTTGGGTGAATTCCTTCACCTCCCATGTCGCTATCCCCACAGTCCTCTCCTCTTACAAATAGATGGCTTTAAAAAAATGAAGTATAGTATAACACACAAATAAATTGCTTTTAAAATTTATGGTGGTCCAAACACTGAAATTCACTGCAAGACCCATACTAAGGAAATACTGGTAATAAAAATGATTATTTTAAGTAAAATAGCTATGATGAAATTAACACTATTAAGTAAAATTATTACTATGAAACAGAAGACCCAGGTTTTGGGCTTGAAATTCCAAACCATAGTTTAGGAGCAAAAAGAGCTTTTGAGTTGACTTCAAGTCCAACTTCATTATTTGATGAATGAGGAAACTGAGTGGGAAGAAGTGAAATGAGTAGTTCTGAGTTTCACATTAATTTGCAGGAGAATTCAGGGTTCCTAACCATGCTCCTGGAGAGGACTGTCTTTGACAGGTGACACAGAAGAAAATGACATATGCAGACTATTCACTCACTTATCTTCATATACAAATAAAATATGGCCTATTTTTGCTTTTGCAATTATGTGAAGCACCTTTGATTCTTGAGTCATAGCCCCATGGCTAAAGCTGCTTGGTGACCATCTTGAAAGGAAGCACAAAATCCCCAAGGCTATACTTCTTGCTCAGAATTTTACTATATAGAATTCCACTGCAGGAAAATCTATGAAGAGTTCACTGAAAATCGAACAGCTTCTAAGATTAAACTAGCAAAATATATTTAGTTCCTCTTGTACTATTTTTTAGATTAAAATCAGTGAAACATACACTTCAAAAGGTATTTCAGGTTTTACCGAACCCACTGTGCTTCCAGAATAATGAAAAACATCTATCAAATAGTCTAACTTTAGATTCTAGAGTTTAGAAGATAAGAGAACAGTGATGAGGAAAATGATTGCATAGGCATGGCAGTGGTGTGGGGTGGTGCTAATAATTATTTCACTTGCAGTGGGCAGGCATCCAAGGATATTCCGGGCAAGTCTCATTTTCTGAGGCGCATTCTAGTCTTATGAAGGCACCGTAGCTAATTTTTTTGAGATATATTTGAGATTGGACTCTGGTGTTGAGTTGTTCTGAATATGTGGCAGCATAATGACATACTATCTGGGATTTTAGGCTCCCCTTTGATGTGCAAGTGATCAAATTTACCATTTCCACTAGATGGCATTAGAAACTTCTGAAGCCAAGAGCTAATTGACTAGTCACCTTTGTTATGCTGTAAATTACACCTGCACATTTTAAGAGGTAGTTGGCATTCGGCTTTCTGGTGTGTTTTAACTCTTATACCAGGTACATGGTTAAGGCATTGGTATCGGGTCTCTCCCTCAACATAAATAGTTGCTGGGATTATCAAAATGTCACTCCACATCTCATATTACAAGCAAGTGTTTTGGAAGCAACATATACCCTCACCCCACCGTAAATCAAAACCAAGTAATACTACCTCCTCCTGTCCTAGCTAGGTAATCAGTTTAGAGCAAACACATTAGGTGAAAAGGGTAAACCAAAACTTGTATTTTCCCAGCATTCAGGGGAATTTTTGTTTGTTTCTTTTGAACAGGATGCCACATTTCAAACAGGAGGGGGCCAAGAGAAAATCTGAAGATTTGTCAGCTGCTTCTAGCGGTTGTTATAGAGGAACTGTGTAGGTTTTTAAATTATAAATGAAAATTTATGGTGACTAGAATGGGTACACGTCCCGTGTTTCTGAAAAGTCTTCGCTTCTTTAGATGCTCTGTCTAGCTAAACCAAGAAATAGTAGGTTTGGGGTGTGTGTGTGTGTGTGTGTGTGTGTGTGTGTGTGTGTGTACGTATCTTTTTCTTTTCTCACGGTGGTGTGTCTGCGGCTGCCGCTCTAGTCACCACTACTGCCTGCTTCCTAGCCTGGCTTTCATCATTTCTTCCTGTTGATTGGTGTCACCTCGCAAGCTTAGAATGTCTGCCTGTCTGTTCAGAGTGTGAACACATTCCTCAGAATGCTGATCTGCTCGTTTCACACCAGTGTCAAAATGACTTATTAAATTCAGCACCTCCTGATACTCAGTGGCTGATGTGTTGCTGTCCAAACAGTAAATGACAATAAGCATATGCAGCTGGTGGGCCTAGCAAACTCATTTAATTTGATAAAAATGTCACTGCAACATGCTTTAAATCGCTGTCCTTTTCATCATTGCTAATTGCTAGCTATAGACCTTTTTCCTATGCTTAATACAAGTGTTAGAATACTGCTCCTTCCAGCCTGATTAAGAATTAAAAAAAAATGTAGAATTCCTTTTCAGTGGCAGCATTATTTCATCAAGAGATGGATTTTGCTCTTAATTAGCCAACATGCCACTAGGGAAGCTTCAGAGTCATGGGTGTGAAACAGCCTCAAGCAGGAGATCAATCTAAAGGAAAAAAATGGTGGCTGGGGAATAATTGGCAGCTCCGGTGAACGTGGGCTGGTTATAACAGTGACAATATGTTCCAGTGGAATATCACAAACCTCTCTCCCCTATTTCCAACTTGGCACATTTCAAGCTCAACAAAAGCCGAACAATATATCCCATGGTTATTTGTCTATTGTTTTGTTTTTTTTTCTTGCTGCTTCATTGAGGTTTTCTCGTATGTTGGGTTGACAATCTGGACATGTCCCCCAAATGGATTAGGGGATTAAGAAGAAATATGAATTCTAAAAATAATAATCCTTCAGTAGCTTGGTGCTTAAAAACAGATCTGGAACTGATCTATACAACGGAAGACAGGCAAACTTGCACTAATTTGCTAAACCCAAATGTTGATTTAACACACACGTACACACACGCACACATGCATGCACACACACAAACTGAACTCAGACTTTTTTTGAATGATGCCTACCATATTGAGTAGAAACTGACTCCATTTTTAAAAATTATATAGTCAAAAAAATGGCAACATAAAATTTTTTCTGAAGTGAGTTGATACTGAATTTTGTTCAAATTCCTACTTTGTTTTCCTTTTTTATTATTATTTTTTTAATGTTTATCTATTTTTTTTTGAGACAGAGAGAGACAGAGCATGAATGGGGGAGGATCAGAGAGAGAGGGAGACACAGAATCTGAAACAGGCTCCAGGATCCGAGTTGTCAGCACAGAGCCCGACACGGGGCTTGAACTCACGAACCACGAGATCATGACCTGAGCCGAAGTTGGACGCTTAACCGACTGAGCCACCCAGGTGCCCCTTGTTTTCCTTTTAAAATAAGCTTTGTGTGTGGAGCCTGACTTTTAGAACAAATGAACTGACAGGCACGCAGGCCACTAGGCCCTCTGCCCACCCATTAATGCCTCATTCCAGGAGGCTTTATCTGGGATTTGATTTGTGTAAAGTGGTCTGGACTAAGAAGGGGAAGTCTACCCTTCCTTCTGATATTCTTGCATTTTAGATGTTGGTAGCCTTTCTCCTTCCCTTCACTAAACATGGAGCATTGATCCTGCCTTATTTCCTAAGTTATTGATGTGGTTGAATGTATTTCTTAAAAGTGTTTATTAAAGGAAACAGCATAGTCATTTTGGTGCAAGTTCCAAGTGATCTCCCCAGTTATCTTGCTATAGTCTTCTTGCTTTGATTGGCCAGTCTAAGTAAGTCAGTTGAAGACATAGATAACCTCCTTTGAAAAAAATTTTTGCTTTGATTTCTATTCTACATCTAAAGTAAAGTACATTTTGGGGGGCACCTGGGTGGCTCAGTTGGTTGAGTGTTTGACTCTTGATTTTGGCTTAGGTCATGATCTTGTGGTTTGTGAGATCAAGCCCTGTATCAGGCTCTGTGATGACAGCATGGACCCTGCTTGGGATTCTCTATCCCTCTCTCTCTGCTCCTCCCCTGCTCATGTGTGCACCCTTCTCTCAAAATAAATAAATAAGTAAACACACAAAAAAGTAGATAATCTCAGGCTGTAAGAGGTTGTTTCATTTTCTTTTCTCTTTGTGTGATAGTGATACCTTTACCTCTGGTGTGTATAAGAAGAAAATGTCTGTTCTGGAAGGCTCATGGAGTCTCTTTATGCTTAAATTGAGCAATGCTGGAGAGCAAGACTCTTCCTGATCAACATGGGTCCACCAGGTCAGTTCCAAATGAGAAGGGACCAAAGACTCTGTGTGCTGATTAACATGAGGGGGTGTCATCAACCATATTAGAGTCACCAGAAACTATTTTTGGGTACTGATGTGGGTGCATGTTCCATACTTGGCAGGTACATGGTGGAAAGCAAAGCTGGTACCCCTTGGGTTGACATGGTGGAGTGCAAGAAACCCATCCATGTTTTCAACCAGGTGCAACTCCACTTTACATATCAGTGCCACAGGGTCTGTTTCCAAATAAGTTTTGAGCCACTTTTTGAAATTTTCAGTTCATAAGGGAAATCATGGTTATATCATCCTGAATGAGACTCTGGGTTCTCCAAGTTTTGGCCTCATCTTAACACCACCTCTCGTTTGTTGACTGGCAGAGACTCTTCTAGAGTTACTATATTGCCTGACACAAGCTAGAAGGTAGTTTTTGTCTGTCACATTAAAGGTTTTTTTTCCCTCGTGCATAAATTATATATATATATATATACTACTATATATATATATATATATATATATATATATATATATATACTATACTATATTGCCTGACACAAGCTAGAAGGTAGTTTTTGTCTGTCACATTAAAGGTTTTTTTTCCCTCGTGCATAAATTATATATATATATATATATATATATATATATATATATATATAGTCTCTTCTGAAATATGAAGGAAATAAAGTCCCCATTCACTCACTGTGTCCCAATCCAGGCCTGCTTCCAGAGGAGACAACCCTCATGCCTTGGCCTGTGTGCATTGGTTTATATTTTCCTGTACACTCACATATAAGATGGTGGGCTTCTAGAAATCATCCAGTGTTGTTTTGGTGGTTTCTTTTTCCAAACACGAATGGTATCACCCTATGTGGACGATTCCACAGCTTGCTCTTTTAATCAAATCATGTGTCTGAGAACTGGCCAGGTTGTTCTATGGAGACCTGAGTTATTCCTTGGAAGATTTCATAGGCTTTAATAAAATAAAAAGCGCAGACAAGAAACAACAAGTGTTGGCAAGGATGTGGAGCAAAAGGAACACTTGTGCTCTGTTGGTAGGAATGCAAGCTGGTGCAGCCACTGTGGAAAACAGTATTGAGATTCCTCAGAAAGTTAGAAATAGAACTACCCTACAATCCAGTAGTCTTTGGTAACTATTGGTTTGTCCTGTATAATTAATAGTCTGTTTCTTGGTTTCTCTCTCTCTCTCTCTCTTTTCCCCTTTGCTTTTTTTTTTCCTAAATTCCACACATGAGTGAAATCATATGGTATTTGTTTTTTCTGACTGATTTATTTTGCTTAGCATTATGTTCTCTAGCTCCATCTATGTCATTGCAAACGGCAAGATTTCATTCTTTTTTATGGCTGAATAATACTCACACACACACACACACACACACACACACACCACATCTTCTTTATTCACTAATGATGGACTCTTGGGCTGCTTTCAAATTCCATATCTTGGCTATTGTAAATAATGCTGTGTAAACCTAGTATATCTTTGAATTAGTGTTTTTGTATTCTTTGGGTAAATAAGTAGTGTGATTGCTGGATCATAGGGTAGTTCTGTTTTCAACTTTTTCAGGAATTTCCATACTGTTTTCCAGAGTGGCTGCACCGGTTTGCATCCCCACCAATAGCACACAAGTGCTCCTTTTTCTTCACATCCTTGCCCACCTATGGTACAGGAACAAAAATAGACACATAGTCCAATAGAATAGAATAGGAAACTCAGAAATAAACCCACAATTATATGGCCAATACTTCAACAAAGCAGGAGAGAATATCCAATGGGAAAAGGACAGTCTCTTCAACAAATGGTGTTGGGAAAACGTGACAGAAACATGCAAGACAATGAAACTGGACCACTTTATTACACTATACACAAAAATAAGTTGAAAATAGATTAAAGAGCTAAGTGTGAGACCTGATACCATAAAAATCCTAGAAGAGAACACAGGCAATAACCTCTTTGACATCAGCTGTAGCAACTTCTTTCTAGACACGTCTCCTGAGGCAAAGGAAACAAAAGCAAAAATAAGCTATTAGGACTACATCAAAATAAAAAGCTTCTGCACAGTGAAGGAAACGATCAACAAAACTAAAAGGCAATCTGCAGAATGGGAGAAGATATTTACAAATGACATATCCAATAGAGGGTTAGTATCCAATATATATATATAGAACTTACAAAAAAAATCACCTGCTTTATTTACTCTTGAAGCTACATTGGGGTCTAGGTCCATGTTTCTGATATGAGTGTCCTAATATTATTCTTTTATTATTTTTCTTTTATTTTTTTAAATATAATTTATTGTCACATTAACTAACATACATTGTATATAGTGTGCTCTTGGTTTCGGGGGTAGATTCCCGTGATTCATCACTTACATACAATACCCAGTGCTCATCCCAACAAGTGCCCTCCTCGATGCCCATCACACATTTTAATATTTTATTTGATTCTGCCAGCCAAATAGTTTGGTGAATGTTTGGGCTACAAATCTTTTAAAGATGTTTCCCCAGTGGGTTTACTTCCCATATTCAATAGGAAAGTGTGTAGTTAAAATGTGGGAAGCACTTGCTGGAGAAATATCGTCCTCAAAAGCACAAATATGGAGAGGACAGTGGTTCCTAAACACGTGTTTATGATGGTATCATTGGTCAGTAGAAGTTTCTCATTTTGAAATGACTGCAAATCAGAATGAGAGGATAGACTCAGTAGCTCAGTTGTTTTATAAATTAAAGGGTTTGGATCCTCCCCCAGAGATCTTCAGAGTTTTGGTAACTCAGTGGCTAATTCTAAAGAGAACCCATTTCTAAAAATGGTCCATTTATTGCAGCAGTTTGAGAAGGCACCAATGGGTACTAATGGATGAAGTATCCCTGAAAAAGAAATTGTTGCTAAAAAAGTTCTGTTTGTAAATTCTGCTTGCCCATGGAATGAACTAATTTTTGCATTTCAGTACCAAGATTTGGAACTTCGCATAGATGTATTTGAACATAAAATTTTAAAGCCATTGTTGCCCTGGCTACATGCTACAGACACCCCCCCCCCCCCCCACACACACACACCCCATCGACCACCTGGTTAGTTTTCTGAGAGTTTCTGCGGGAAAGGTTTACAATGGCTGGTTCCTGGTTTGATGTCATATCGATAAATTATGGTGCTTTAAACAGATGTGATCTCACAGCATGGAATCCTTCAGGGTAAAGCTCGTGAAAAGGTTTCTTTCCCCTCTTGGTTTCATTGTAGTTTTGTTGTTTGGAGGTTTTATGTTGTTCATTTAGTTTCCTGGCTATTGGGGTTTTATAGTCGTATTTCCTTTGTTTAATATAATTTCCTTTTTTCTTTTAGCTATTTTTGTTAGGGTGCCCAGAGGCTTCAGTTATGAGTGGCTGTAAAGTAAAATATATTATGATTATTACAATGATAAAGTATAAGCTTTTAAGAGTCTGCTTATATTGACCCATATATTCTCTTTCTCCCTCTTTCCAACATGCACACAGAGGCACATTGGAAATGTGATAGAAAACGGCTGCCAATTCAAAAGCAGGAAAAGAGCAAACCCACATATACAGCAAGAGAGCTGTGAGCTGGACTGGCTCCCAGCAGAAGTGAGACTGGGAATCTTGGATTCAGATTGGTTGCCTCTTCTCTCCTCTGTGATGTGGCAGAAGATGTCAGCACCTATGCTTGAACTTAGTCATTACTGCTTACTTCCCAAACTTTTCCCAGCTCTCTGACTCCCTCGAGTCTTAGCTTCCTCATTTGTGAGTTAGAGATGATGGGCTCTTCATACTGAGGCTATTGTGAGGGCTCAATGGAAGCACCAAGCATGGATCCTGGGATACAGTAGGTGGTTCATAAATGCAAACCAGCATGAACATGAACTATATTCCTGCCTGTCCCCTCGTGATGCCTGGTCTCTGGCAGCTGGTCTCTGGTGCTCTGGGCTCACTGAGACCTGGCAGTTTTCCCAGAGTGGTACTAACTCCATGTCTGTCTTTGGTGTCTTGGTACTTAAGTGTCCTGTGCCACCAGTTCCCTTCCAGCCACAGATCCTGGCTCACTCTGACAGAACCTTGTTTCTGCTAGTAGTCATGCTTAAAAAGGGGCTAATGACCACTCAATGTGAGATGATGATTTATGAATGCCATCCCTCCAGACAGTGTTTGCAATATTGCACGTTTTGCTTTTATTTTATTTGGCACTAGAAAGGCATCAAGAATAAAAGGAAACTCTCTAAAATGGTGGAATATAAGCAGTGTAATTTTTTTTTTTTTTTTTTTTTTTTTTTTTTTTTTTTTTTTGTGGAGGGGAAGGAGGCTTTTTATCCTGAAAGTTTTTACATCATACCCCAATTTTAGCTGCGGAGTCGTCTCTCTACCAGTATGATTCCTTACCATGCTGGGTTGGATAGTGTCCCCCACAAATTCAGGTCCATTTGGAACCTGTGAATGTGATCTTATCTGGAAGTAGTCATCGAAGATGCTCATGGTAAGATGAGGCCAGATTGGATTAGGATGAGCCATAAATCCAATATGACTGAGTCTTAACATGAATAGGTAAATTTGAACATAGACATATAGACATATGGGGGATCAGGCTGTGTGAAGACAGAGACAGAGATTGGAGAGAGGTGTCTGTAAGTCAAGGAGCAAATAGGATTGCTGACAACCATCAGAAGATATGAAAGACAGGGAAGGATTTTTCCTTAGAGCCTTCAGAAGGAACATGGGCCCACCATCTCCTTGATTTTGAGAGAATAAACTTGTGTTGTTTTAAGCCACTCAGTCTGTGGTACTTTGTTACAGCAGCCCCAGGATGCTAGTAAGCTGACTAAGCAGGATGCTTGCTGAACATTCAGGATTAGCTCAGTGGAGCCAGCAATGGGGCTGGGGGGTGTTGTGGGGAGATTTGGGAACAGGCAACTGACATTGACTAGAGCAGTGGTAGAGCCTAGAGCATGAGGTGTGTGCTCTGCAGCTAGGGGGCAGGGCACCTGCAGGCTGCTTGGAAGGGTGGTATGGAGGGTGTTTCTGAGTGATGAACTACCTCTGTTCAACGAGAGTATGCCTCACTTTACAAAATGAATACACTTCTAAGATAGTCCAGATAAGCCAAATTTTTCTCCATTTTCTCCAGGAGAAAGTAAACTTTAAAGGAAACATCGACATTTCAAGAAACTATAAATCTTCTTACAAAGTGAAAAACCCATTCCCCTTCCCAACCTGGGCATTTTTTAGTTTGGAAATTTCTATCCTTATACTTGAAAGTGAGGAACTTGCTGAAATGCAAGCAAGAGCCCAAGCAGGTTTGGGTGAATGAAGGGAGGTGAACTTTCTTTCCTTTTCTATAGTGAAAAGAAATCATACGACTCTGCTAATTTAAGAATTTGAGAGTAATCTCTTTAGACACTTGATAATTTATTTCTGAATGGAATAAAATTTAGCCAGAAGAGGCTATTGTGTGTCAAAATAGAGGAGGCCCTTACTTGATCATTTGAAATAGCAGATAAAAATAGTGTTGTTGAACCATCCATTCAACAAACATTTTTCAAGTGCCAGCTACATGATAGACACTCTATTGGGTACCTGGGGAGAAAGACATCAATAATCTTGATCCTTGCGATCCTTGCCATCCATAACATTAGGGGAGGGGATACCCAGGCTCGTAAATATGTGATAGCATTTCTGAACACCCCAACCCCCACCCAAATACCAGGCCCCATCTCAAAAGCTTTACATGCAGAACAGCATCATTTATTCTCCCACATCCTTAATGAAGTAGGTTCTGTTACTGGTCCTATTTTGCAGATGAGGAAACTGGGGCTTGGAGCAGCTGAGTAGCTTGCGTATTGTCATTCAACTTAGTTAAGTGGTGAAGTTGAGATTTAAATGCAGTTCTGGGGCCCTGAAGACTCCACTCTTTACCACTACAAGTGCTTGAGATACAGCTGCTGCATGGGCTCAAGAGTCAGCCTCCCCGGGGTTAAAATCTCATACCTACCATTAGTTATTTGTTGAACAAATGGCTTTACTTTCTGGTTCCTTAAAGGAGGAAATGGCAGTACTTACCTCATAAGGTTGTTGTTGTGAGAATGAAACGTCCTAACACAGGCAGAGGGTTTAACATGGCACGAGTACAGTATGAAGTCATGAACTATCAGCTTTTGTCACCACATGAAAGTAGCTGGTGGGGGTTACCAGAGGAGTATGGCCAGAATGCCATGAGCCACAGAAGTTTCCAGATAAGGCTCTGCCCCCTCCTGCATGGTGCTTTGGTCCTGGTTCAGGCACAGATCTTTTTTGAGGTCAAAAGAGAGACTTGTATGTGAAGGAAACTTTGGAACCATAGGTGGTAGGAGAGGGGGAGGAACAGACATCAGGGGATTGCCTTTCATGGAGTCCCATTTTAAATGTGATGGTGGGGGTGCCAGGGTGGCTCAGTCGGTTAGGCGTCCGACTTCGGCTCAGGTCATGATCTCATGGTCTGTGAGTTCGAGCCCCGCATCAGGCTCTGTGCTGACAGCTCGGAGCCTGGAGCCTGCTTCAGATTCTGTGTCTCCCTCTCTCTCTGACCCTCCCCCATTCATGCTCTGTCTCTCTCTGTCTCAAAAATAAATAAACATTAAAAAAAATTTAAATGTGATGGTGGTTTCAGGCTATTTAAATGTATTCCACCATAGTATTTGCTATGCAGGTCACAATCTAAGAGGTGGAACTGGAGGTGTGCTAGAAATTTCCCCTAGGCAAAAGTACCTTCAGCCTGGGTAGGTTAGCGAATTAAGGGCACTTTAAAAATATAAGTGCTGTTGGGGAGTGATAGAACAGTAACTTCCAAAAGTTGGGAACACCTTACCTCAAATCATTTGAATACATGGGTACTGGCAGAAAGCTAGGCTCTGAGAAGATGACAGGTAAATTTATAGGACATGTAAATTGTTGGGGACTGGGAACAGTCTAAAGCTACCTGGCACTGGTGGCATTTTGAAGTGAAGAGGCTTACCTGAATCTAGTCCTTGGCTCACTCCTATGGAACCTTCAAACTTTGACTCAAGGGTCACCTCCTTGAGGTTGCGTTCTCTGACCTCCCAGAGTCCCTCCTCTGTGCTCCTCTTGTACATTCTAGGCACCTCTAGTGTAGTATTCACTGTACTTTGTTGGAGTGATCACTTAAGGAGTCTGCTGTCTTACTCCAGCCCCCATCATATTTCTAAGACCATGGAAGTGGCACATGATAGGTACCCAAGTTGGAACTGAACTGAGTGGGTTTATTAGGTTAACAAGGACAAGGGGGAATGGGTCCAGAAAGGGGGGACTTGAGGAATGCTGACAACAATAGTCTCTCATTTCATAATCTTGTGTCAAACAGACCTGGGTTCTACATATTTGAATTTAAAGTCCAGTGTATTGTCAATCTGGGCCACTTTTATAACATTAATTCTACCTAGAATAATTCTTTTTCTCCAACCAGACCTAGAAAGAATAAAATGCCAGGCTTTACTCTCTTGGGAGCAAAGCAAACATGGCTGGCCTGGGTTCAGAAGAGAGAAGGAACATTGATCCATCTTTGTACCCTCCAAGTAAAGAAGGGGGAGACTAGTTAAGCAACTGGTTAGGCAAGATCCACTATAATACAGAAAGCTATATCTTGGAAAGAAGAGGATCTAGTCTGTCAAGACCAAGGGCACCACCCATTATCTCCTTAACATGCTCCTCTGGCATGGTGGACAATGGGGGAATTTTATACACTTTCAGATCAGCTATGTCTTCTGGGGATAGCTCTGCTGATTGTGCTTCAGATGTTGAAAATGATTCTTCTAAATATCTTCTCAGGCAGCTTTGGATAATTTCAAACTTGAAAAAAGAAGTCGAGGGTAGAAAATGACCTTTTTTTTTTTCCTTTGAAACCTCTTTCTTCTTTCTTTCTTTCTTTCTTTCTTTCTTTCTTTCTTTCTTTCTTTCTTCTGACACATCATTGCAAATCAGTGTAGACTATAAAGTTCTAAATTTTTTTTGAAATTTCTATTCATTATAGAACAGCCTCCTTGCTCTGTATTGGCAGAAGCAGGCTTTTCCTTAACATAAGCCAAGGCATGGCCATAAACCAGGCCGACAGGTATAATGAGTTTGGAAGGTATTGTTATTTGTTACTAAGAGGGCTTATAGCACACAACTCACCCTAAAAACAAATGAGCTCTAAATACTTGGATGACAAAGGGCTGTAAATGTAAACTCACTCAATTTATCTTTATGAGGGCTTACCTGTCTTTGCAGATGGCTTCCCACTCTGACTTGTTGCTATTAGCCAGTTCTTTAATGGAGATTTAAAAAAAATAATAATAAAACCCAGCAAACTTGAATGAATTGACGTGTTGGAGCCTCCACTTGCAGACCTAAGAATAGAAGTGGGGTTCTATGCAACCGGGTCAGTCATGCTGGCTGCCTAACTGTAGGTAAGTTGCTTGAGTTTGGGAGAAGGCAGGGTTCTATGGTGTCAAGAATATGGACTTGGGAACAGATAGACTTGGGTACAAATTCCAGCTCTACCATTTACTAGTGGAGGGACGTCAGCCCTCACATAGCTCTCTTTTTCATATTTTCTATTTTTGAATAGGTAATACTTTTATGAGTTTGAAAAAAATTGAATATAAAAATATGGGCTTAGAATCTTGTTCTCTCCTTTGTCCCTATCCATCTTGTTTGCCCCTTCCCTGATTTCTGTGGGCAACCTATGTTATTAGATTCTTATTTTTTTTCTGGTGGTTTTTAGTGGAAATATAAGCAATTATTAATATATATTATTGATTTTCTTTCTTTCTTACCCCAAAGGCATCATATTACAGTTGACCCTTGAACAATGTGGGGGTTGGGGGTGCTGACCTTCTGTGCAGTAGAAAATCTGCATGTAACTTTCGACTCTCCTGAAACTTAACTAATGATAGCCTACTACTGACCAGAAATCATACCAATAAAATAATTAACACATATTTCATATGTGTACTATATACTGTATTCTTATAGTAAAGTAAGCTAAAGAAGAGAAAATGTTATAAAGAAATCACAAGGAAAAGAAAATACACTTATAGTACTGTATTGTATTAAGAAAAAAATCTGTACAGGGGCGCTTGGGTGGCTCAATCAGTTAAGCATCTGACTCTTAATTTCGGCTTGGGTCATGATCTCATGGTTTGTGGGTTCAAGCCCTGCTTCGGGCTTTGTGCTGACAGCATGGAACCTGCTTGGGATTCTCTCTCTTTCTCTGCCACTCCCCTGCTCGCTCTCTCTCTCTGTCAAAAATAAATAAGTATTAAAAAAATCCATGTATAAGTGGACCAACTCAGTTCAAAGCTGTGTTGTTCAAGAGGCAACTGTATATACATTGTCTTGAACCTTGTTTTTTCATTCTTAACATCAGAACATAAAGAGCTTTCTCATTTTTTAGAATTGCACAATATTCCATTCCATGGATGTACCATCATTTATTCAGTCAGTACATTATTGCATTGTGTTTAGTCTTTTGCTGTCAGGAATAATGGCACAACGAATAACGTGGCAGGGATGTCCCATGTGTGCTGGTATGCTTGTAGGAATACCTTTGTTGAGGTACAGGATAAATGCATCTGTAATTTTAGTAGTGCTTGAGCCACACGGTTCTAACTTCTTTAACGATTTGCGTTAACCAAGTGGTGATTAGAAAAATGTTGCCATCTCACACTTTAGTGTACTTTTAAGATAGAGTCCTATGAAAGTTATTATCACATTTACTCCCAGGTCTATAATACAGTGGCTGAGAGCATGGAATCTGGGGTTCGACAGTCCTGTGTGGAATACTAGCTTTCCACTTACTGCACATGCCATGTTAGGCCAGTCAGTTACCCTCAGTTTCCATAAAGTATAAAATGGCCACCTCCTCAGGTGGTTGTGAGGATTAAATGAGGCAATGGATGTAAACTACTTAGGGCAGAACAGCACTTAATAGTAACTGTTAATTGACATTGGACACAAAGTTTCAAGTCTGTCAATCTTTTTTGTCTCTTAGTAGGTGCTCAGTAAATATTGATTGAATATGGTAGGGACACCACTGAAGATGTTATTACTTGGTTCATTCCATGTCTGCCTCATGAGAACAAATCTCTTTCTGGTCTGTCTCAAGATTAAGTGCATTTTTAAACAAGCAGTTTGATTTTCTTCTAGACCCTAGATTGTGCAATGGATTGTATTCTTTCTTTCACCTTGGCTGCTAGGAGGCTCAGAGTCAAGTTTGCTGTTCTCTAGCTAGTATCCAGACCTTTGGTCAATTGTGTTGTAGAGCAGTGTTTATTAAACTTGGCTGTCTAGTAGAATCACCTGGGGCACTTAAAAAGATTCCCCATAGTCAGGTAACAGCCTATACCAATTAAGTCAGGATCTCTGGCAGTGGGACTCAGGCATCTGTACTTTTTAAAAATTGTTTATTTGAGAGAGATAGAGAGGTAGAGGGAGAGAGAGAAAATCTTAAGCAGGCTCCATACTCAGCGTGGAGCTCAACGTGGCGTTTGATCTTATGACCCTTGGGATCATGACCTGAGCTGAAATCAAGAGTTGGATGTTCAATTGACTGTGATACCCAGACACCCCTCAGGCATCAGTACTTTTGAAAGCTCCTCAGGGGATTCTAATGCAGGTACAAGGTTGAGAACAGGTATTCTAAACTAACTTTACGCCTAGCTTTATCACATTTTTTCTCTCCTGATTTTTTTTTCATGGTAATAAATATTATTTATCTTATACTTTCCATTTATCCTTTCACCTTCCACATGGAAATTAATACATGGCATTTTATGAATCTTCAACAACACGATGCTTGGCAATAAGGAGGTAGAAGGAGTGGAGAAGAAAATCAGTTCTCTCTCTAGAGAAAAATTCATTTATTCCTTTATGTACACATCATTTATCTATATTCAGCAAATATTTATGAAGTGCTTTGGGCTCAGATCCATGTTTGGGGGATGGGAATTACCTCTATGTTTGGTGAAAATCATGTCTAAGAGACATTCTTCCTGGTGAATATGTTTTTTTTTTTTTTTTTTTAGGCATATGATAATTTCAGGCTGTCTGATAGGAACAGTGCTTCTGACATTTCTTTTGCCCTCCAGGGAGGATCTTGGCATTTACTCAGAGAAACATCCTAGCATCCACAGCAGGGTGTGGTGAAGAACCTAGAAACGTGTCAATCACTAGAAGGTGTCTTGGCCCCAGGAAAGCCAAGTATTTGTATGATGAGGCAAAGAGTGGATTTTGGCTTATGTCTTTCATCGCTTGGCCAAGTCCTTTGTCAGATGAAAAGGTAGCAGCTGAGAGCATTAGCAGAAACAATCATCGGCCTAAGCTCCCTGTGAGAGCAGCAGGCTCAGTTGAGGAGGGTGGCAGCCTGGGTGTGGGTTGATGACAGTGGCAGTGATCCTCATCGACAGAGACTCCCTGTGCCCGGGGGCCCCCTTTCCCCGTGGTATCAGCCAAGATTCATCCTGGCTGTGTGCATACCCTGGGGAAGGATTCGTCTAACAGCAGCAGAAACTGCTCGGTGGTCAGCCGGGGAGGGACAAGCAAAGCGAAGTGGCACCTGCAGGACCCTGGTGACAGGGTTATCTGGAGGCTCACTAACACGTCCATAGCTGAGAAGAGCCCTTTATAGAACAAAGACAAGCGAGGAGGAAGAAGCTGTGTCTGAAAGTCTTTAGTCCAGCTTCCTGGTATCACTTATGTCATCAGAAGTGAGTAGATTCTAGGCTGGAGGGCTGTGTTTGTTCAATAGGCAGAAACAAGCTTCGTGAAACATCTTGCAATTATTGCTGAATTCCGGGCTGGGGACAGTTTGGATTTCTTTTCCGAAGGTGGAACCGTCTGCTGATTTTGCAGGCTTGGCTGCCCCCAGTGCAGGCAGCATGGTGGTAGAAGCAGGCCAGCAGCAGTGGCCACACCAGGGCCAGGCAGGCCGTCTCAGCAGGCAGCCCTGCCAAGGTGGGAAAACCTGAGCTGCTCCTGGCGGGTGCAAATATGTGGGAGAAAATTGAATAGAATTACCCCGGGTCCCTCCAGGAAGCATGCCTCCTCCCTCCCTCTCCATTTTGTTCTCATTTTCAGTTCTTCTGTGTTCAGCTACAGCCTTTATGTTGTTAAAAGTGAAATTAGAACTGAAAGGGAAGGGAGAGCAGTTGTGGCCAAAGATGACACTGAAAAAGGCTGCAATTGGTGGCAGCATCAGGTTTCCCCAAGCGGAGTCAGAATCATTCAAATAAATAAGCAGAAAGTCATCGACATCTCTGGTGCCTACATGTCTGTTGGAGTAAAGCGGGGCTGCAGGGCCAGTTCATGTCCTTGAGTTTCTAGAACAGTGGTGCCACTCATGCCCCAGAGACATCCTAGCCTCCCTCCCTTGAACTCCACCTCCTCTTCCAGCCCTCCCTCATGAGAGGGAGGGTTCTGCTGCCCCTCAGCACCCACTCCTATAATGTGAACACCCTTCATCAATTTATACCCTTTGGAGGAGCAGGTTTTATTTTTGTTTGTTTATTATTTATTTATTCTCAAGTTAGTTAAGATACAGTGCGGTCCTGGCTTCAGGAGTAGAATCCAGCGATTTATCACTTACGTGTAACACCTAGTGCTCAGCCCAACAAGTGCCCTCCTCAATGGCCATCCCCCATTTAGCCCATGCCTCCCACCCCCACCCCCCACCAACCCTCAGTTTGTTTTCTGTATTTAAGAGTCTCTTATGGTTTGCCTCCCTGTTTTTATCTTAATTTTCCTTCCCTTCCCCTATGATCATCTGTCAAGTTTCTCAACTTCCACATATGAGTGAAATCATGTGACATCTGTCTTTCTCTGACTGACTTGTTTCACTAAGCATAATACCTGGAGGAGCAGGTTTTAAAGCCAAAAAGTTTTTCATGTGTGAAAGCACAAATAATGACACCTCAGCCTGGCCACTTGCTGGAGGCCAGTGCAGTTCAGACTTGTTGGCCAATGAGGCAGGGAGATAATGGAGATAATGAGGTGGGGTGGGGCTCTTCCTGTGTCCTAAGTCAATCAAGTAGCCTCAGAGGAATGAAGATCAGAGTCTTCCTCACCAAGAGGCAAGTTCTGCAGGTCGAGGCCCTGGCTAAAACCTTGGAACCCCGTGGCGAGGCCTTGGATTGGGGCAGCTTTTTCTGACAGAGGGTTGTCTGACCCATCAACTGGGCTGTGTCAAAAAGCCATCTGATGTAAGGAAGTGATTAGGACTGGAAACTTGAACTTGAAATGTGGTCTCTTTAGGCCCAGGGTACTTCTCGTGTGCCTTGCTGGGTAAAATGGGCCTTCTTAGCAACGTAAGTGGACTCACCATGGAATGGGAAGAGCACGTCGCTGAGAGATGTGAGTTACAGACTTAACACCCAGCTCTGTCAGTCACCACCGTGCACCTTGGGGCACCTTGGCATTGCAGGGCCTCATGTGAATGTCTCAGCCCTGCCGCCTCAAGAAATTGTATGTAATCAAGTGTGTTATTAATTTGGTGTCATTCTTTTTTTGGAGTTTACGTAGACAGGGAGTGGAGTTGTGCTAAAAAGAAGCTCAGCGAAGCCAAAACATACACACACGCAAGACCTCTTGGCATCTCTCAGTTGAGTTTCTCTTGTCAGAAAGTGCTGCTAAAGGACAGCTTGATTTTTCTTGATGCAGCTTGTCTGGAAATGGTACTTGAGCTAAAATATTCCCTTTCATCTTTGTGACAGAAATATGATTCAGTAATTCTTTGTGAAAATGTAGATGATACGCTGCCGTAGTTACAGTGAGTTAGGTTTAAGTGGCAAATGCCTACTGATAAAGACTTAATTAAAGACACAATAGCAGTGGGAGGTCATTATAGTAATTACAGTCCCGGCTTTATTGTTGGGGCCCAGTACTGAATTGTAGTAGCACATTATCACTACATAGTGCCTTGGTTTCATGAGGCAGTGATCCAATTCAGTGTACTTAGACTTTCATTTACTATGGGAGTGGTGCTTTTTGCAAATGCCCCGGTTCCACTTTATTTTAGTGTAGACTTTGTGACTCATTTAAAATATGTGATAAAATAAATCAGTAATCTCATATGGGGGTGTTCTGTTTCATCTCTTTCTGGACACGTATTAGATTGGCACCAATGGTGTGGGAAGGATTGTGAAGGTGCCCTGGAACTTCCTAAAGGCAGCACATCACTAAGCCTTATCTTGGGAAATTCTGAGACCTGAGAGAGCAGAGATGTGAGGCCCGGGATGGGGCAAGTCACCGTGGTGCAATGTGAAGGCCTGACTTTGGGGTGGTTGTGAGATGAATAAAGCTGTTGACTCTCCCATTTCTGAGTAAGGAAGTTGAGCTCTCAGCTCCTCTTGTGGCTCTCTCCCTTGAGTTCTATCCAGGGTGCTGTCACATTACATCAAGGACACTGCTCCAGGCCAGATCACAGGCAGAGCACTTTTGTACATTTAAGGACAAACCTTTCCCCAGATGTGTAAGAAAAGAACAGGGTCTCGAACTGGGTTTCTTGGAATGTAGGTTGGAATGTTGGTATCAAAGGACAAGAATCACCAGCAATTTGCCAGTGTGGTTAAGAACATTGTTAGCATTATTTCTGAGTTATCGCCAATTGAATAACATACACGGTAGGTTAAGCATGAAGGTCTATTAAAATGGCCATCTTCTCAGATAGTGGATTGGAGGTTGCCCATGGCTGAGGCGAGGGAGAAATGGGGAATTACTGTTAAATGTATACAGAATTTCAGTTTGGGATGATGAACAAGTTCTGGAGATGGGTAGTGGTGATGGTTGCACAAAAAGGTAAATGTACTCAATGCCACTGAACTGTATAGTTTAGAATGACTAAGACGGTAAATTTTATGTTATGTGTATTTCACCACAATTTTAGAAAATGCCTATCTTTAGTCTTCTGCCTATCAGAAATCTTGAATAAGTAGGTAGGTTTGTAGGTTATTAGGTATCCTATTCACCAAATTTGTAGAAGTTTTATCCTTTCCCTAAGTTACTTTTTTTTCCTGCCTCTGTGCCCAGACCTTAGCTTGCCTAATGATTTTTTTAATAGGCATTTCTGCCCCTGGCCAGGGCTAATGAGATGTATGGATCAAATAAGATGAGACTCATGGAGTATGATTTTAGGATAGCCAGGAAATATACTTTAAAATATCCTCCCCATCATTCTGTTGATGATGTTGAAAATTGTCTCAGGAGCAATTAATTCCTTTGGGTTACTTTGAAAGATATGAATACCTTTAAGATGAACAACAGTATGGCTAAGAATGGGCTCTTTGATCCTCTCATAAGGGTCCTAGGCCATCAGGGCTTAGATGAAATTAAGCGAGACCCCCATATGTCCTCTTCAGGTGCTGGATCCTGACACTTCTTGGGCTTCTTGGCTGGTTCCTGACTTTGGTTGTTGGTTAAGGCCCAGACTGGTGGCTGTTCCATTGAACTCTTCACCACTTCTAGCCTATTGGTTGGAACTAATGTTGGCGTTGCCTGATTGCCTCATCTGCTGCCTCATGGACCAACTTTGATAGGTGACTACATGTCTTCTGGCATCTACCTTCAGCAAGTCCCAGGCTTGGGTTTTATCACATTTCACCACTGTTCAGGGTCTTGGTTTAAAATGCCAATAGTCCTTAATAGAATGGCTCCTGTGCCTTGAACCCTATGAGACTAAGTTACAGAAGGGAAAATATTGGACCCTTTGGTAAAAGTAGGAATAGCATGGTTGGTGGGGGAGAGAAATATTCAATAATTGGGGACTTCAACACCCTCTCAACAATTGATAGAACTAGTAGACAGAAGCTAGATGGTTTGAATAAACCATCAAACAATAGGATCTAATTGATATTTTTGATACTTAACCCAATAATAGCAGCATATACATTCTTTTCAAGCACCCATTGAACACTGTCACACACAAAAAGACTATATTGTGGGTCATAAAATAAATTTTACCAAATTTAAAAGAATTGAAATTGTATAGAGTATGTTCTTAGACCATAATGGAATAAAACTGGAAACCAGTGACAGAAAACAACAGGAAAATCTCCAAACACTTGGAAATTAAACAACATAGTCCTAAAGAATTCATGAGTCAAAGGGGAAACCTCAAAGGAAATTTTTACAAGTATGTACATAGAACTGAAAAAAAATGAAAACAACATGTATCGATATTTGAGGGAGGCAATGCCGAGAGGGAAATTTATAATTCTAAATGCTTACATTAGAACAGAGGAAAGATCTCAAATCAATCATCAAAGTTTCTATCTCAGGAAACTAGAAAAAGAAGAGCAAAATAAACTCAAAGAAAATAGAAGGAAAGAATAAAGAGCGGAGATCAATGAAATTAAAAGCAGGAAAACAATAGAGAAGATTAATGAAATAAAAGTTATTCTAAAGAAATCAATGAAGGGCGCCTGGGTGGCTCAGTCAGTTGAGGGTCTGACTTGGTTTCAGCTCAGGTTTTGATCCTAGGGTTGTGGAATCAACCCTGCATTGAGTGCTGAGTATGGAACCTGCTTAAGATTTTCTCTCTCTCTCTCTCTCTCTCCCTCTGCTCCTCTCCTCCACTCATGTGCTCTCTCTCTCAAATAAAAACAAATAAAAGAAAAAGGAATAAAATTGATAACTCTAAAGAAGACGAAAAAAGAAAAAAGTGCATGGATCACCAAAATCAAGAATGAAATGGGATATCACCACAGATGCTGTAGGTATTAAAAGGATAGTAGGGGAATATTACAACTTCATGCTTAGAAATTGCAAACTTAGAAGAAATGGACCAATTCCTCAAAAACCAGAATCAGCCAAAACTCAGCTGAGATTAAATGGATAACCTAAATAGTCCTGTAACTATTTAAAAGTTGAGTTTGTGATTAAATAGCTACCCAAACAGAAATCTCCAGGCTGAGATGGTTTTATTGGGAGAATATTATCATATATTCAAATAAGAATTAAAACCAACTTACATAATATCTTGCAGAAAATATAAGAGGAGGGAATATTTTCCAACTCATTTTATAAGATATTACCTTGGTTATAAAACCAGGCAAAGACAGCACACATACCAAAAACTATAGACCAATATCTTCATGTAATTATATGCAAACATCTTCAATAACATTTTAGCAAATCAAATTCAGCACTTATAAAAAGGATAATAGACCATGAGCAAGTTGTATTTATTCCAGGTATGCAAGGCATATTGCTTATTTGAAAATGAATCAATGTAATCCACCAGTCCAACATCATATGATAATATGAATTGAGGCAGAAAAAACATTTGACAAGATTTAATACCCATTTATGATAAAAACTTTTAGTATAATAGGATTAGGCATGAACTTCCTCAAACTATTAAAAAAACCTATAGCTAACATAGTACTTAATGGTGAAGGACTGAATGCTTTTGTGCTAAGACTGGGAACAGGCAAGAATGTCTGCTCTCACTACTCTTATTCAGTAGAGTACTGGAAGTTCTGGCCAGTGTGGTAAAGCAAGAACAAGAAATAAAAAGGTATCGATAGGAAAAGAAGAGATGAAACTCTTTTTATTTGCATATGATTGTCTACACAGAAAATCCCAAGGAATTGACAAAAAACAAAAACAAAAAACAAAAAACAAAACCAAGAAAACCTTCTAGAACTAAGTAAGTTCAATAAAGTTGAAGGATACAAAATCAACATACAAAAATCAACTGCATTTCTTCATACTGACAATGAACCAAAATAAAAATATAATGCTATTTACAATTGTTGTAAAAAAGAAGTACTTATGTATAAATTTAACAAAAAGTACAGAATCTGTATGCTGAAAATTATAAAATACTGATGAAAGAAATGAAAGAAGCTCTAAATACTTGCAGAGACGAAATGTGGATTGGAAAACTCAACACAATAAAGGTGTCAATTCTCTCTAAATTGATCTATAGGCTTAATGTAATTCTTACCAAAATCTCAGCAGTTTTTTGTAGACACAGAAAAGCTTGTGCTAAAATTCATATGGAAAGGGAAAGGCTCTGTAATAGCCAGAACAAATTTGAGACAGAAGAATAAAGTAGGAGAAATTATTCTTCCTGATGTTAAGGCTTCTTACAGCTACAATAATCCCACAGTATGGTATTTGCACAGGTACAAATACACAGATCAATAGAATAGAATAGAGAAGCCAGAAATAAATCCACATAAATATCTTTAATTAATTATTGATAAAGGACCCAAAGCAATTCAATGTTCTGAGAAGGGATAACCTTTTCAATAAAGGGTGCTGGGGCAATTGGATAGGTAAAAATTCAACCACTGACCAAAATCTCACATCTTACACATTAATCAACTCAAAATGGATCGTGGACTTACATGTGAAACATAAAACTATAAAACTTTTAGAAAAAAAGAGGAAGTCTTTGTGACCTCAAACTAAGCAAAGAATTCCTAGATTTGACATCAAAAGCAAAGTCAATAAAAGGGAAAATTGAATGTTATCAAAATTAAAAATTTTTTAATTCTGTTATGAGGAGTGAAAAAGACAAATTACACACTGGGAGAAAACAGTTGCAAGTCACATATCTGACAAAGGACTTGTATCTAGAATATATAATGTACTCTCAAAACTCAACACTAAAAAACCAAAAAGTCTGGGGGGCGCCTGGGTGGCGCAGTCGGTTAAGCGTCCGACTTCAGCCAGGTCACGATCTCACCGTCTGTGAGTTCGAGCCCCGCGTCAGGCTCTGGGCTGATGGCTCAGAGCCTGGAGCCTGTTTCCGATTCTGTGTCTCCCTCTCTCTCTGTCCCTCCCCCGTTCATGCTCTGTCTCTCTCTGTCCCAAAAATAAATAAACGTTGAAAAAAAAAAAAAACAAAAAAACAAACACCAAAAAGTCCAATTAGAAAATGAGAAAATGACATGAACATACATTTCTGAAGAGGTACACAGATGACGAGCACTTGAAAAGTGTTCAACATCATTAGGTATTGGAGACAGAAATTAAAACCATGAGATATCATTATATACCTCTCAAAATTGCTAAAGTAAAAAATAGTGATAACACCAAATACTGGCAAGATTGTGGAGAAACTGGGTCACTCATATATTGTTGGTGGGAATGTAAGATTATACAACCAAGCTGGGACGGTAGATGGGGGAGAGAGAATATTGAAAAGGGAGAAGGGGACAAAAAGATTTCCAAAGAAAAATTACAACATTTCTCATTTGTTTCTGGGGCCAGGGCCTGCCAGGACATTATATTGAAATAGTTTCTGAGTTGGGGTTGTGGGAACAGACCTTTTTAAAAGTTTGTTTATCTAAAAATTATTTTTGAAAATTAAAAATACAGAAAAATAAAAGGAAGAAAATTAAAGTCTATTCATATACTCAGTATCCAGAATTATCCATTGTCAACAGATGGCATATTTGTTTCTAGTCTTCTCTTTTTCCCCTCTTTATTAAAAAAAATCACCCTGTTGTTTTCCATGGAATTATATTTTTGGGGAGAAGTAAGGAGATGTGCAGGAGAGGTGGGAGGAAACGTAGCTATAACAAAAGCCAAGATCCCTATTCTATCATCTTACTGTGTGTGTGTGTGTGTGTGTGTGTGTGTGTGTGTGTGTGTGTGTTTCTTTACTTTGATCCTTTCTTTTCTTCCTGAGAAAGGTAGGCTGAATTACTGGAGCTCTCAAAGAGCTCTTTAACTGCACTTTTTCAAGGAGATATTTTATGACACCATGACAATCTGGTTTACAGTTAAGGAGCAGATGCACATGGCACAAAACTCATAATAACTGAGTTTGGAAGCTCAAGAAAGACAGATATTTTTGAATGGGTATATTGTATTGTATTTACAAACAGTTAACTACTAGAAACTTGGAAATTGTTCATTATAAGCATAGGCTGGGAGGTTAATCTGTTGTTTTCTTGCTGGTTATTCAGATAGCTTCCACTCTGGCAATTTACTTTTTGATTCTAATAAAGTACATTTAGAGATACCAAACCTTACTGGATATCTGAACTGTTAGTATCTGAAAATAGGGAAGAAAACGTATGTTCTTTGTGCACCAAACATTCCACCTGTAGCTGGGACATCCATCTGCTGGAAGCAAAAGATTTCAGAACAGAAGTTTGATCTCAACCTTTTCACTTTGGCTTTATTGGAAATAGACTTGATATCTGTGATTAAGATACCAAATAGTTATCTTGGTATGGCAAGATTGTGGAGAAACTGGATCACTATGACAGAATTCTGGAAAATAAAATGTTCCTTAGGATGATAGGGAGAACTGTGGATATGTAGGGAATTTGAAAGGCCAAGAGCACAAGATTGCAAATAAGAGCTCGACCTGCAAGGTCATACAGAGGTGTACTTGTGCATTGCAAATGGGCCTCCTGGTGGAACAAGTATAAAATATGGAATGTTTAAGACTGAGAAAAAAGGGTCTGAACATTGAAGGGACTGGTGGATTTTTTGGGGAACAGATAAGATTCACATACCATACAATTCACCCATTTACAGTGTAAAATCCGCTTTATTCACAGAGTTGCTCAACTATTATCACAGTCAATTTTAGAACATTTTTACTACTCCCAAAAGAACTTCCATACTTTACCCCTAGGCCTCCAACTCTAGGAAACCATGAATCAACTTTTTGTCCCTATAGATGTGCCAGTTCTGAACATGACATACAAATGGAATCATATAATATTTGATTTTTGTCATTGGTTTCTTTTATTTAGCATAATGTTTTCAAGATTCATCCATCTTGTAGCATGTATCAGTATGTCTTTCTTTTTATATTCCATTTGCTATTCCACTGTATGGGTATACTAAATTATCCATTTACTAATTGAGGGACATTTAGGTTGTTTCCACTTTTTGGCTATTATGAATAATACTGCTATAAACTGCTATAAACAATAGGCCAGTTTTTGTGTGGGCATATATTTTCATCTCTCTTGGGTAGATACTAGGAGTAGAATTGCTGGGTCACATGCCAACTACATGTTTGTAGTTAAACTACATGTTTAACCATTTGAAGAACTGACAGACTATTTTAGAAAGTGCACCATTTTGCATTCCCTCCAGCAGTGTATGAGGGTCCTGAATTTTCCACATCCTTACTGATGCTTGTCATTGTTCATATTTTTAACTATAACCATCTTAGTAGGTGTGAAGTGGTATCTCATTGTGATATTGATTTTCATCTTCTAGGTGATTAATGATGTTGAACATCTTTTCATGTGCTTATTGGTTATTTGTATAGCTTCTTTGGCAATATGTCAATTCAGATCCTTTGCCAATTTTTAAACTGGATTATTTGTCTTTTTTGTTATTGAGTTGTAAAAGTTCTTTCTGTATCCTAGATTTAAGCCTCTATCAGATATATGATTTGCAAATATTTTCTCTCATTCTGTGAATTGTCTCTGCATTTTCTTGATAGTATTCTTTGATGCACAAAGCTTTTAATTTTTATGAGATCCAATTTATCTCTTTTTTCTTTGTTGCTCATGCTTTTGATGTCACATCTGAGAATTCATTGGCAAATCTGAGGTTATGAAGATGTATCCCTATGTTTTCTTCGAAGACTTTTATAGCTTTAGCACTTACATTTTGGTCTTTGATTCATTTAGAGTCAGTTTTTGTATATGATAAGAGAGAAGGGTCCAGCTTCATTCTTTTGCATGTGGCTATCTAGTTGTACGGAGCCTATTTGTTGATCTCTGGTGGATTAAAAAAATTTTTTTTAAGTTTATTTATTTATTTTGAGAGAGGAGGTGGGAGGGATAGTGTGCACAAGCAGGGGAGGGGCAGAGATAAAGGGAGAGAGAATCCCAGGCAGGCTTAGCACTGCTAAGGTGACTTGAGGTGACTTGAAGTCTGGTTATGGATCAAGGTCTAGGCCAGCTCTTTGGAATGCTCCTTCTCTGGTGAAGAGATGCTACCTGTGTATTGAGTCTAGCCTGTGACCTGGAGGCCCAGCCTGGGGCCTCAACTCCAGGCTTCCTTAATGCAGCTACTTTAGACCTGTTTGAGCTTATTGGGTGTCTGTAGGAGGGGGTATAAATTTCAGAACTAGCATCTCTCTTTGAGACAGAGACACTTGATTTCCTCTCAGATTTACAACTTTCTTACATTTTCTAATTTCTTGAATAATAGCTTACTTAGCCTCTTCTTGCCAGATAAGGAGCTAGTGTTTTAGTATAAGAGACCAAATAGAGAATTTGGGGAGATCATATGGCAGGAGGAGGTGGTGGAAAGAGCATTGAGGCTGGTCCTCATCTTGCCACTGCCTTTAGTTGGCAAAGTGACTTGGACCAGATAATAGTGATAGTGACTGTATTAGTTTTCTAGGGTTACCATAACAGAATACCACAGACTGGGTAGCTTAAACACAGAAATGTATTTCCTCAGTTATGTAGTCTGGAGGTTCAAGATCAAGGTGCCAGCAACGTCGTTTCTCTTGAGGCCTCTGTCCTTGGTTTGCAGATGGCCACCTTGTTGCTGTGTATCCACATGGTCTTTTCTCTTTGTGCATGCATCCCTGGTGTTTTTCCCTCTTCTGATCAGGACACCAGTTATATTGAATTAGGGTCCGCCCATATGGTCTTATTTAAGTTAAAAACATTTGTAATGTTTTGTTTTCTAAGCATTGTTATGTGAACACTGAACTGAATGTACCATTTTTATTAAAAATTTGTTTGAATTTTAAAAATACTATACAAAAGGAGAGTAGAAATATCTACTCCCATGTGGATTTTGCCTTGCCTCAAAAATTACCAACTCATAAACAATCTGATTCCCATGGAATTTGCAGCAGATTCGAGAGAGCACATAATTTTACCTCTGGGTATTTTTAAAAATATTTTTCCAGTTTTAATGAGATATTATAACAGATGACATAGGTAAGTTTAAGGGATACAATATAATGACTTGGTATGTGTACACATTGTGAAAAGATTACCACAATAAATTTGATTAACACTTCCATCTCCTCAAATAATTATAAATTTTGTGTGGTGGTAACTTTTAAGGTCTACTCTCTTTGAACAATTTTCAAGTACATATTACAATATTATTAATTATAGTCACCATGCTATACATTAGATCCCCAGAACTTATTTATCTTATAGCAGGAAGTTTGTACTCTTTGACCAGCATCTCATTTCCTTCCCACCCCTAGTCCCTGGAAACCACCATTCTACTCTATTTCTTTGACTTTGGCTTTTTTAGAGTTTACATATGAATGAGAACACACAGTATTTGTCTTTTCCTGTCTAACTTATTTCACTTAGTATAATGCCTTAAGGGTCTAACCATGTTGCCACAAAAAGGCAGGATTTCCTTCTCTTATATGGCCATATAATATTCCACTATATATAATACCATATTTTATTCATCCATTCATCCATTGATAGACACTTAGCTTCCATGTCTTGGCCATTAGGAATAATGGTATGATAAACAAGAGGGCACAGATATCTGTTCAAGGTAGTTTTCCTTCAGGTATAGTATACCCAGAAGGGGGATTATTGTATCATACAGTAGCTCTGTTTTTAATTTTTTGAGGAACCTCCATACCTCTTTTGAGGACCTCCATTGTCCTCCTCTAATCTTAATTACCTATTTAATGGCCCTGTCTCCAAATACAGTCACACTGGGGGCTAAGGCATTACAAATTTTGGGTGGGGGACACAATTCAGTTCTTAACAATGACAACGACGACGACAACGATGATGATGATAAGGATGATGGTATAAAAGGCAACATTAATTGCATTGTCACACATCCTAGACAGTATTGTAATTGTTGTCTATGGATTATATCATTTAATTTTCACAACAACCCTATGAAACAGATACTGTTATTATTATTATCTCCTTTTACAGAGGCACAAAAACCACACAAAGAAACACACTCACTTGCAGGGTTACAGGGTTAGGATTTTGACCATAATGTCCAAGCTCTTCTAAGTTAATCAGTCTCTAGACATCTGGGGGACTCATGTTATCCATGCATACAATGGACTAGTATCGCTTAGGATCTCTTTTAGTTCTAAAATTCAAAGTTTTATTTAACTATACTTTACTATTTATTGAATAAACTACTTCTAAGGAAGGCCCAGTTTTAGGTGCTTTAGAAGAGGATGACTTGGGGGCTGGTTTTACTCTAAAATTTCATTTCTGTGCTGTTCCTTGATCTCTTGCATTATTGCTTGTGGTCACATCCCTTGTTTGGATCCTTGTCTGCTTTCAGATGCCTGTGGTATACCCTCTTGCCTCAGTTTTCTTTTGGTTCCTTGACTTATCACATAGGGCAGTTCCCCTTGGATTTGAGTTATCCTTTGTTTTTGACAGGGTTTCTAGGAATGGGGATTTGCCTTTGAACCCATCTCTCAGCTCTCAGTGACTGTATATATTGCCACCTGTCTGCCTGTACCTCTACCATTCACCTGCCATACGCCTCAGATGCCCCCCTTCTTCTCAGGTGGAGTGCTAGTTGATGACCTGCTTTGCTCCAGGAAGCCTGTGCCATGTCTGGTCCCTAGTTTTCCCTGACTTTGCCCATCCTGGGAGCTGTATGGCATTTAAGAGATGAGGAAGATGGAGGCCAAATACTTGGCTTTAAACCCACAATACCCTGGGTCATTAAAATAATGGCATTACAATTTCAACTTTAAGCTTGTTGCAAGATTACATTTCAGGAGGTGTCCCAGTTGCCTGCCAGTTACTGCTTTTATGTCTTGGGATTTCTAGCAACCTTCTAGCACATGCTGGCATTTCAGATTCACTCAGTGCAATTAAAGAAATTGCATGACTGCTAGTTTCTCTTCTTTTTCCTCCCTCAGACAAATTGTGGAATTCAACTTGATTAAAACATTTATTAAATGAGATTTAATAGATTCCAGTAATGCTGTGTGTGTGTGTGTGTGTGTGTGTGTGTGTGTGTGCGTGCACTCATTATCCACTTCTTCCGTGTGTGCCAAAAATGGCCATGTGCATAGAGAATTGTTCATGGAACTTGCTTTATTCTGCAATTTACCAGCAATGTCAAATTAAGGGGTTTAATGGATTCCTACACAGAAATTCCTAGTGTGGTTGTATTAGCAGCAAGTTTCATTAAAAAGGGCTATTTTTCTCTACTGGGATTTTAGTAAAGAGACAATGTTTATTTTTTCAGTGGAAAATTGATTGTAACTAAGAGGATACTTGGCTTGAAAGTGGGGAATTATCATATCATATGATTAAATGAAAGCTTACCTTGTTATAAGGTAACTAGACATATCCCAGTAGAATTGAGACAATGTTTGATTAAGCCAGATTTTCCTACTTTATATTCAAGGAACAAATTAAAGAATAATTGAGATCCTTTTCAGATCTTTTATAAGCTGCATATATAAAGCTTCAGCTCCAGGTGGCAAAGCAATTAGCTGATGAATAAAATCAACCCCACTGTCATTCGTCAGATGTTTAAATTCTATAAACCAGATAAATTAATGTGTTCCTTAAGCCAAATAAACGGTCATGCTCTCCATGTTACCACTTAATTCCCTGGGGGAAAGGTTGGATGCATGTTCATAGAATGGCTAGGATCTGCTTAATCAGAAAGGTTGAAATTAAGTTGCCCATTTGATTTTCTGAAATAAATGTCCATCTGGCACAAAACCTATTTTTCAAGCAAAGTTGTTAGACGTGATGGTTTTGCTTGTTTAGTAAACTAAAGATAGGCTGGACATAGCATTGCACTCTCCTGGATGAATGGCTAAAGATATGTTTCTCTGTACTTGGGATTGAAATGATTTATAAACAACTGAAAGTGCTCTGGTTTCATTTATTCTTTGCTCCCAAGTATTAATGCAGAGAATTAGAACCTCTGCTGCCTTTGTACTTCCAGATTTATTTCTTGGAGATGAATTTCCTGAATAAGTAGAACTTACTGCTACTGAATGATGACATGGTAGGTTTCTCTGACATTGACATCTAGATAAGGTAGACCTGCGGCCCAGACGACATTATTTTCTTAGCTGGTAACTAACTTTGGTTGGCCAGTTCTTCCATTTTCTTTATAAGCATCACTTTGAGGACCTGCTTACTGATCTTTTACTCTTTGCCACCTTGTTTGTTTTGCATGGTGTCAATACCTTGATCACTGTGGATGCTACTTAAAGTATGGTCCTGTGACCAGAAGCATCAGGGTCCCCTGGGAGGTTGCTGGAAATTCAAACTCTCAAGTCCCTCCAACCTATTGAATCATCATATGCATTTTTTCAGGTTCATGAGACATTAAAGTTTGAGAAACACTGGGTTAGAGAGCATCACCTCTTCAAATATGGGCAGGGTTGGAGTTATGAAGTGAAAGCATGCAGCCAATTGGGGTATCTAGTTGGTCGATTTTCTGAAACTTGAAGCCTCTGTTCCTTTTTTATATTTTATTTCCATTAGCCTCTAGCACTTAAGAAAGAGGTTAACAAAAAGAAGAGCTAGAATTCATTTATTATAATATTGATTATTGGAGTCCAGCAATCTTTAGGAACTGTAACAAAAATTGGCAATTATTTATAGAAATTGAATTTAGATCTTGCAGTCATTACCAAGAGGGCTCTAGATAAATTTCCTTGTTGAACTGCCAGCTAGCTATCTATTAAGTGCAAAATATTGGTCCCAATATGGCACAGTAGAGAGACAACTGGATTGGATGCTCAGGCACCAACTTATCATCTGGTTATGGGCAGGCAGTTTCACTTTGAGCTTGATTTCCTTGTCTGAAAAGGAGGGATTTGGAAGCAGATGATTCTAGGGTTTCTTTAAAATCTAGATGTGTATGATTTGATGTGACTGTGTGGAAATCTGAGTAAGATGTTCTGAATACATTTAGTCAGAATTATTCCAGTGGCTGGAAACCAACCCCACACATAGGTTCTCCTGATGCCGTTTGAGTAGTACCATCCCTAGGATTCATTTTCCAGCAGTTTGGAAATTATTTAATCACATGAGTTCCCAAGGATCACGAGGCTGACCTCTGAGTGTGATGTAGGGGTGTGTGTGTGTGTGTGTGTGTGTGTGTGTACACACATTTGCAGCCTATAGTGGTTTTGTGAATATTCATGTTGCACAGGGACTGGAGGGAATGAAGCAGCATAAATATGTTTTAATGTAAGGAAGAATATGAAATTCATGAATAGCAGAATGAAGCAAAACTCAACACAATCTTTGCTGTAAAATGAAAATTTGATATTTTCCCAACCCCTGGTGTGTTGTATACTGTTATTGTTTTTTTTTTTTTTTTTTTTTTTTTTAACCACAATCTGTCTTCTCTCTTTCTTCCTCAGTGTTTTATTTTGGCTTTCATTTTTTCATTTGGAGGCTAACTTTGTATGTGTGTCCTGCAGAAGTGGAGGTGATTATCTTTTGTTGAAAAGAGGCATGGCTTCAAGATTTGAGAAAGTGTGAAGTTAATTCGTTTAAGAAAAGCCACCTGTGTTCTCTTATATTTGGACAGCAGTGTTGTCCAAAGGCTGTGTGGGGGAAAAGATGACCTGTGAGGCTCCTTCTCATCAGGGAATTGATTTGCTCACTGATTCATTTGAAGTTTCCTTTCTTCCTTTCCTCTTTGTTAACACAAAACTGGATTAATTGCCTACTATGTGTTTAAAATTGGGGGTACAAAGAGGAATAAGATGCCATCCCAACCCTTAAAGGGCTCATATCTAGTAGAGGAATGCATGGTCTGTAATTTCCATCTCCACTGATAGCTCTCACTCTGAATTTTATTGTAATGTGAGCATATAAGAGAAGTCATAATGGTTATTTGAGAGCAATTTCATTTTCTGGTTACATAGTGTTTACTCAAATTCGTGCACAGATGTGTGTGTGTGTGTGTGTGTGTGTGTGTGTGTGTGTGTGTGTGCATGCTGAAGGCTTTTGGTAACAGCTTAAGTGATATTAATAAAGCAGATTTCTGGTCTCCAGAGGAAGGCAGATTCTCAGTGCAAAGTATGATGTATTCGGGTAAGTGGGTTTATGTCTTAAATTGAATATGTTAAAATATGTCCAGGGATCTTTAAGGAGGCTGCCTTACTGGGGATCTTCTGGCTCTTAAAATTGATCTAATTTCTCTGTGTTTTGATTCTGAAGAGAAAATTTTTCTTTCTTCAAGTTTTACAGGCCTGATACTGTGCTTTGTGGATGCAAGTTGTGCCAATTCTAGGGGGATCACTCTAAGGCTTCAAAGGGCAAAAATATCACCCGGGGAGCTTGTTCACAATGCAGATTCCCACTCTGACTTCTTCACACCTTAGATTTTGATATGGTAGGTATGGATGGGGCCCAGTACTCTGCATTTGAACAAACTCCTCCAAGTGATTCTGATTTAGATGGTTTGCAGCTGTGCTGTGGAACACTGACATAACATTTCTCCATTTGTATCATACAGGTATATGCCTATATACTATATGCTTTAAAAGTGTTTTGAAATCTGTGATTGAAAGATGGCTATGCAAAGTGACTAGTGTCATGATCTGACAAATGAATAGAAAACTCATGAGGCCAATTACATGATATTCAAGAATTTAGGCTCTGTAGTCAGACTGCCTGGGTTTTAATTCCTATTCCTGTGGGTGTTGGCAGCAGGTCCTTGGGAAAGTCAACTTTTCCAAGCCTCAGTTTCCTCAACTGTAGAAGAGGGATAATAATAATAATAATAATAATAATAATAATAATAATACCAGTGTAATTAAGTTGTGAGGATTAAATGAAATAATTTATACAAAATGCTTAGCACAGGGCCTGGCACAAGAGTTAAGTGTTCAATAAATTTTGGCTGCCACTGATATTTGTTTGTGCAAATAAAACAACAGCAAACAAACATTACAATAAATAGAATTGCATACTTTCATTTCACAACTTTTTTTCTAGGTAACTGTGAGCACTTTAGAAAGAGTACCAAAGGGTGCCTGGGTGGCTCAGTCAGTTAAGTTTTCCACTCTTGATTTCAGCTCACATCATGATCCCACGGGTCATGGAATTGAGCCCCATCTTGGGCTTTCCACTGGCAGTGCAGAGCCTGCTTGGGATTCTCTCTCTCTCTCTCTCTCTCTCTCTCTCTCTCTGACTCTCCCTAGCTCATGAACTCTCTCTCATTCTCAAAATAAAACTTAAAAAAATGAAAAAGAATACGAAGTTAATTAGCACAGATTTCCCAGGGGAATGTGGCTCCTTTGAACTGCTTATGTCATATTTGTGTTAAATCAGGTTGGTAGTGGCTTTGTCTCATTGGTTGGGTGTCTAGGCCTCTTCGAACTCTAGCCACATAGACTGATTTCACTCAGAGGTGAGTAGGGTGTATCTTCCTCCTCCAGGGAGTGCATGCATTTTCTTTTGATGAGATTGTCATTTACTTGATAAACTGGAACAGATAATCCCTGTTCAACAGGATTAGTGCAATAGACAGTCATGGTTTGGAGAGAATGGCTGCTGTGGTCTCGGATCAATAGCTGCAGGGAACAGAGGATTTGAAGGCCGAATGGTGGCACCTCTTTCAGAGACACTGGGCTTTTTGACTTTGTTTAGGTTTCTTTATGCCCATGTACTTCTCCTCTAAATAGGTGTAGGCCTCATTTAAAGTGAAAATTTGATATTGGCTTGATTTAGGTGCTTTGCAAAATGCCCGCATAGACTGGGTTTTTGGTTTTCTTGCTAAATGAAATGACGTATTATCAGAATCATGAGAAAGGATGAACAGATTTATTGTCATTTCTGTCTCACAATAAGCTCTTCTTCAGTGATCCTCAAACTGCTGCCCACTGGAATCACAAACTTTCTTCAACCCCCAGAATTCTTATTTAATTTGTCAGGGGTTTAACCTTGAGACTGGGAATTTGAAATGATCGTCAGGTGATTCTAATATTCAGCCAAGATTGAGAACCAGGGAAAATTTGTTATTCATCTTCTTTCCTTTTTCCTCTAAAATATCCCCAGGCTCTCAATGGTAGTGATTGTATTTTAATACTTCAGATTTCTTAAGAAAAGAAAACCTATCTAAGGTAAATTGCTTAACCTCAAAAAGCATCCTTTCTTTTTTTCTTCTAGGATGGCATTATTAAACGGCACTCAGGTTTTTTGTTCTGATAGGCAGTTTTGGTGGCGAGTTATGTAAACTTATGATTAAAAAAAAATGGCCAAATGAGGTAATTGTTACTTCATAAATCTACTTTGGTGAGCAAAATTTTCTTACCATACTCACCCACAAAATGAAATTATAAAAACGCCTTCACGCTGATGAAGTGGCTAGCAGGCACCCCAGACCAACTTTAGAGCAGGGTATGTGGATGCGTGCGTGCGTGTGCGCGCGAGGAGGCACGTGCGTATGTGCACGTGCGTGCGTGCGTATATATGAGCTTGAGCGCTGCTGGGGCGCAGTCGCGGTTCCAGAGCCTCCTGAAGAGAGCGTGGGAGGGCGGTGGAGACTTTGAATTCAAGAGCTGTGAGTCCTCATTCGTTCATTTACATTTTCTCTCATTACCGCCTACTTTACCCCAGCTAAAGTCCGGTAACTGTGGTTGTTTCTGGAAGGTGGGATTTGGTACTATGCCTGTTTGAAATACATGTTTTTACTTCTCATTTTTTTTTCTTTTTCTGAACACGTTTTTGTAATGAATGAAACCATTTAATCAAATACCAGAACTTCAGAGTCACCTGGGAACTTAAAACGCTCAGGCGCCATTCCCAGGTATTGCGTTACCTTGGTTTGGGGTGGGGTCGCGGAATGGTTAGCATATAGACTTTCCCGTTGATTCTTGCATGCAGCTAGAATTAAGAATCCCAGTCTAGGAGAGTGGTTCTCAAACCTGTATGCAGGTTGTAAGCCCTTGAGGAACTTCACAAAACACTGATACCTGGTTCCACCTGCAGAAGTTCTGATTTAATTGGTCTGGAGTGCAGCTGGCGCTTTTAGAACATTAACAGGTCCCCAGGTGATTCAAGCATTAGAAGGATTGGGTGGTGTCTCAGAAATTTTTTGGGAGGCATCTTATCTTATCAAGCGCCTCCTGGCAATTGAGAGTTACTGAGATGATATTACTCTAAATTTTGAGCCCAACTGATCAGAGTCCTAGAAACAAGGGGCCATCCCCTCGCGGTGCAGTAACAATCAAAATTACAAGAACACTAATTATAAAGATAAGCTTGCATTTTTAATTGTTGGGAAAAGATGAGCGTGAAGGAGATTTTGCTTATTAAGACTGCTTTACCTTCATAAACGGTAAGTAGATTCATAAGGAGTAAGGAGCTGCCACTGGAGTGCAAACGGTCCTATGAAGTAGGTACTAATAACTGCGTTTTTAGCCTCCAATTACTTTCGCCTTTTCTTCTGCCTTTTTCTGGGGGAGGGGGGTGGGTGGGTGGGAGGGCCTCCTTACACTTTATTTTAACAGACTCTCACTACTGTGATGACCCGGTTGAATGCTTGATTTTCGTTTGTTAGACCAGCCTGCATGCTTTTTAGTGTACTAAAAATACGGAATGACTGCTCGCTTTGTCGTGACAAAAGGCCTTCCTGGAATTGTGAGCACCTGAGCTCTCCAGCGTGATGACTGCTAGAAAGGGTCTAGAGGTGGGTTTACAGAGATGGGCTCTTTAGCAGTGAGGCAGGCCCTGGTGAGTCTGAAGAGCATCCTAGTCACAGCCATTTCTAGCTTCCTGCTTCTCTACAGAAGCCACTTGGGAGCAGTATGGCCTTGCCTATGAGGGAAGCTTAGGGAACCTGCCTGGAACTGGCCAGCACATCCAGGGATCCTGGAGCCCCTGGCTGATGACAAGTGAAATATTTCACAGAATATAAATCTTTCAACTTGCAAATGCTCCTTTGGTGAGAAATCAGACAGTGGGTAAGGAGTGGGCAGAATCCTTGCATCAGTGAATAAAAAAGTAAAGGATGGAGCTTCCTGCCTTTGTTCTGTGATGTGATAGTATGAGGTTTGTGGGAAAGAAGATTCTTTGGTTGTGATGGGTTCGTTGGCCATAATGGGCTCCTGAATGGGAGGTACTGGTACCTCTCTTTATCTCAATGACAAAAGAAACAACACAGAGATGGGGGGGTGGTGGGGGGAGAGAGAGAAAGCAAGCAAGGTATGCCTGATGTAATATGACTCAGGGCCTTTCAATTCTGTTTTCATAAGAAATAGTATGAACATTTCAATCTTCTATATTTGTGCTGGTTCTTTGAACTAGATTCTTTATCATGAATGTGTCTCACTTCCAAGGAGCTCATGTCTAAAGTATGAGTGTGTCATTGTGAAAATTATTATAAAGTGTGAGTGTGTCATTGTGTTTCTAATTTTTTTGGCTCTGTATTATCCTGCTTTCAGAATCTATTTAGAAAGGGAGAGAAAGAAGGATATACAGGGAGTTGGAGGTGAAAATCTAGGGAGCAGATGGGCAGAGATGCAGGAAAGAGAAGTGGCATGACTAGAAGGTTCCCATCTAAATTACCAAGGTCACAGAACGTAGGTATTAAAGTGTGAACCCCTTAGCTTGGTTTATTGGTCGGTTGTGAACTACCATTATGAGTAATTACCTTTTCCAGGTATTACTCAACCACAGCATTTGCTCAATCCCATTGAAGTTATCAAACCCTTGCTGAGAATAAACCCAACTTTGGGAGGAGAGCAGGAGGAGTTGAGAACAAACAGGTCCTGTTGGCAGTTTCAGCCTCTCCCTTAAAGCACAAGGAGGTAAGGACCACCTAACTGCCTGCTCTATTGTTGTGCACCTGGGGTGAATTCCATAGGTTGTGAGATGCACTCAGCAGAGGTGGCATCCAGACCCTGGAGATCCAGGGCTCACAGCCAGCCTGGACCAAGAACATGAACCTGCCTGCCTCCCTTATGGTTCCTCTCCCAAGGTCGGAACTAGCCAGTTCCAGCTGGGCCAAGTGATATGTTTCCTTCCTGGCAGTCTTGGGAACTTCCCACATTGCAGGCTAGAAGAGGCTCGTGTACACTCCGGGGCTGTTATGGTATTTCTGGAATTCTGACAGATCTTGGGCTTCTCTTGAGGAAAACGGAGATTTCTAGACATCCTCTAGCTGAGTTTAGCCTAAAAGTTAGCAATCCATCCCACAGCTGTTTCTCCAGTTGCATCCCCAGTGAAATGTGGAAGCAAAAGAATTTGAATTTCATGAGTTTGACTGATAAAGATCAGAAGTCAATTGGACATTAGACCTGCAAGAAAATACTTCATCACAGGGCAAGATGGACAGCCACAAAGTTTTAGGGGTTCTACAAAAACAGTGAAGCAAGAGCTAGTCTTGGAAACATATAAATAGTCCATTAAGTATCATGACACAGGAAGTTCAAATAGATGTAAGCCATCAAGACTTGCACAATGACTTTATACATTGTTTGATATGGCAGCATTTATACTTGTCTTTATTCTTGCCTGGCTGTAGCATGTAGGGGACTATGTTAAGTATGTTAGATGTATTTTCTCATTTAATCCTTACAACAACCTTACAAGGTAGGTATCCTTACATCTCTATTGTGCAGATGTAAACACTTTCTTTGGGGAGGTTAAATCCAGTATGTAGCCTTACCTGGATGGTAGATGGAAGAGCCTTTGGAGCTTGTGTTCTTATAGCCCCATCCCTCTTTTAGAAGTTCTTTGGGGGGATACTCCAGGGTGATGAGCCTCATGGATTTTTCTACCAAGGGCTGGTGGATGTGAGAGTAAATCCCTTTTAATTAATTAATTAATTAAAAAATGTAAAAATCCCTTTTAATTTAGATTGTGCCAACAAGTTAGTTGTGGGTCTATAGGGATGAGAGACTCTAGCTCTTCAACAAGATGGTAGGTGAGATGAAAAACTGCTTCTTGAATTCTAATTGCCTTAAATAGCAATGTTGAATTTTCATATGGGGTTCTTCCTATTTGTGGGTTTGGACCAACTTTCTCTTGAAAGAAAGCAAGCTGAGAAATGTGTAATTCCTAGGAAGAAAAAAAAAACCATCTCCTGTGCCCTGACAATAAATCATAAAAACAAAATGAAACAAGTAACATTCCCTCATTTTGTAGAGGGATATTTTAAGGGCTTTTCCCTCTATGCAAACTTTGGGCAGCTTCACCAGATGCTTGGTTAACAAGAGCACCAGTGGTGCTGGCTCTGAATGACCAGACTCCATGGCAGGGCATCTTGGTAGGTTAGTGTAGGGAACAACATGGTGGCCTGGAACAGCTGGTTCTAGTTTTGGCACCAAAAAGTTTCATGATTTGAACCAGCCCCCATCATCTTCCCTCAGCTTGCCTAACTGGTTTGTTATGGCAGTAAGACTGCTTGTCCTACTCACCTTGATGGTAATACATGTTCCTGGGGAAACATATAATGTAAGTTCAGCCTGTAACTTTTATGTTGTGCCACTCATTTGTTCATTGTGAGTGCTTAGATCAGACTTTGTGTATGTCAGGTCCTGTGCTTTATTTTAATTCATTTAATTCTTTCAACAATCCCATAAGGAATATTATTACCCTGATTTTTTCAGATGAGAAAGTGGTAACACATGGGAGTTGATTTGCTCAGGGTTACTTACAAATAGTATGTGGTACAGTCACACTTGAACCGAGGTCATTTGATCCTGGATAGTGTATTTTTAACAACTGTGCTTTATTTCTTCTCCATCTGACCTCCTACAAAGTATAATTAGTTTTAACATATTTCTTTGGGGGTTGGATTCTTTTATTTCTGAATAAAGAGGTGATTAAGTTTGTGCATCCTAAGGGAGGCTAGAACTAGAGGTTGATTATTGCAAGACCCTGTGGCCTTCAGATTTCAGAATCTTGCCTGTGGAAGATCTGGAGAGGTTTGAGGACTTTGGATGTTTTCATCTTATGTGTTCCAGATGTACTACTTTTTTCCCCTAAAGAATATTTTAAATCCCAGTGTTAATTTTTGTTGATTGTAAAGTTACTGCATAGTAATATCACTCATTTATATCATCAATGGTATACATGTGACCAACAGCTGAGTTCCTCCTGCAGCAATTATGGGTGGGGCCCTCAACATCCAGCAGAATGTGGGAATGTTATAATCAGCATTCATCACAAATCTATTTTATTTGTTTTTATTAATTTTTTCTATATTACAACATGTGTTCAGTGAGGAACAAATAAATAATGCCAAAAGCCAAAAGAAGAGAGATTGTCATCCAGAATTGTACCATTCTGTGATAGCTGTACCAAAGCAATATCTTCAGAGTTTTGTTCATAAGAAGCTGTGATTCAAGAATTTTATACCCAGCCAGATTGTCTTTCATGTGTGAAGGCAACAGATATATTATCTGATAGGCAAAGTTTCAGAAAATTTCTATGATAGGCAGTCCTCCTGGGCAAGGTTTTACTTGTTTGTCTCTTTTGAAAACAGTGCTTGAAGATAAATTCCAAGTGACTAAGAGATGGTTGATGTTACACTGAGTAATCAAAATAGGAGAGCCAGAGTATAAAAAGGCCAGGGGAAAACATTTAAACCAATTAATGTATGTCTATTTATATACCTAGATAATTATAAATAATAATTAGGGATTACATATAAAAATATGCAATTGTATTTCTGCTTACAAACTGAAAGCAGATGTAAAAAATCATTCTTAGAAGATATATAATATAACAATTATGTGGTAATCTGTATCTGTACCTCCAGATTGTGTCAGCAAAGTCTGAGAAGGAAGTTCTGTGAATCGGGGGGCCGGGGGGTGGAGAAGAAGGAGCCAATTCTCCCTAAACTTGTTGTGCTGCTAAGTCTGGTTCACTTTCTCAAAGTAACTCTGATGAAGAGAAGTATATTGTCCTGTCTGCATATGTCTGGTGTCTGAGTGCCCAGCTTGTGCTAGAGATTAGAAGACAATTTTTGTTTGGTTTTCTCTGTGTTTTGTCTGAAAGTCATAGTCATTAAGTTGAAGCTAGAATTATAGATGTGAATATGTTTCCCTTTGAGGAGCAAACTAAATAAATTGGAATTTCCCAAAAGACAGTGTTCTCTAATTCAGATTGAATTTATATCCAATACTTCTTGAACGTAGCTTTCTTATAACATGGAGGGTACTGGCACTGGACACAGCTTCTTTTGGAAATGTTGCTGTTGTAATTTGTAATATTCTTTGTGTGTGTGTTTTGTGTGTGTGTGTTTTGTGTGTGTGTGTTTTGTGTGTGTGTGTTTTGTGTGTGTGTGTTTTGTGTGTGTGTGTTTTGTGTGTGTGTGTTTTGTGTGTGTGTGTTTTGTGTGTGTGTGTTTTGTGTGTGTGTGTTTTGTGTGTGTGTGTTTTGTGTGTGTGTGTTTTGTGTGTGTGTGTTTTGTGTGTGTGTGTTTTGTGTGAGAGAGAGTGAGTGAGATAGGTGGAGGGAGGGCCAGGAGGCATTCACAAAGTGTTCAGATGAGGAGTGGTTAGAATTCTTCCACTAGTAGGCCCCTTGCAGGAAGCCTAATCAACACTTCAGTGAGGAAATTAGCAGCCTTTCTCCTGGCCCGACTGCTGCTTCTCCTGGTGGTGGGAAGGTTGTCAAGCCTCATTACTAGAAAGTTCATCCTGTTAGATTTCTGCTTAGAGCAGGAGGATGTGTTAGGAAATAGCTCAGACTCTGTGGCCATTCTGACATCAGATTTAGACAATGACATTCCAAGTGGTGGTCAGGGAGTTTTTATAGCTTCATTTAAAAATGTGATAATTAATAACTGACTTAAGTCACCACATGTATGTACTACTGGATTAGATACAGCAGATTTAATCTTGACTAAATAATGAAATGAGGGTGGCATGTGTTTTAGGGTCGAAACAGAAGTAGAAACAAAGCCAGAAATGGGCAAAGGCTTGACATATAATTTATTATATACACTAGCTAAGCCATACTGCATTAATAAATGAACTGAGAAATCTTGGGGGTTAAGACAAAAAAGGCTTCTTTCTTGCTTTTATAAAGTCCAATATGGGGTAGGTGATTTTCTGGGCAGTACTCCCTTTACCTTGTTATGCAGCCATCTCAACAGGTGGCTTCTGGGAATGCCAAAGCAAAGGACTAGAGATTAGATTTTTATGCCATAGTACAGAAGAAACACGTATCACTTCACACATTTTATTGGCTATGACTAGTCACATGGCTGCCTAACTTTGAGGGAGCTAGAAAGTGTAGAGTCTCTGTGTGTCCAAAAAGGGGAGAAAAACTGGGTGTGTGTGAGTACTGCATGCCTTTTCTCCACATAGGAGGTTAGGACAAATAGTTGGAGTGGAATCCAGGAAATAGAGTCTGATACTATGGATATTCAGCAGAGGATGCAGAATTCCTGTGGACTTAGGTATGGACCACTGCTTTCTTCCTTGCAACAATGACAACTTGCAAGTCCTGGGATCACCTATGCTTAAAGAGATGGCACAATCCCCTACTTCCAGCTTCTGGCCATGGGCCAACTTCAACTTGGATTGATAGGTGTTGAGCCTGATAAGATGATAAGAAATTTTTATTAAATGAATCCCCTTGTTTGTATACCTTCCTTGGCTACTGGCCCTGACTTAGAGGGGCCATCTGTTGTTCAGCTGTGCGTTCCTTACTCCCAATGTTGACATCCTCCTGGCTTTGCAGTGGTAAGCCTGGGTCCAGGCCCTCACTGTGTCTGTGAGGGTGTAGTTAGACGCACCAGTACAAATTTCTTCAGACCTCCAAATTTCCTCTTGCTGTACTGCTGTAGAATGCTGAGACGGAACCTACAACAGCAGAGAGGGCCTCTGTCCTCACTGTTTTTATACAGTGTGGTGGTTGAGAGTCACTCCAGGAGACGGGGGCTTGTGTCCAAACACTGCTTCTGTTACTAGAAAACAGACTCTGAACGAGTGACTTAACCTCTCTGTGCTTCAGTTTTCTCATTTGTAGGAATAATAATACTACCCACCACTTAGAGTTGTTATGACCATTACATGAGTTAGTACATGAGAAGGACTTAGAGCAGTGCTGGGTGAGTGAGAAGTGATGAAAGAACACTAGCAGGGCATCTGGGTGGCTCAGTCAGTTGAGTGACCCTTGGTTTCGGCTCAGGTCATGATCTCATGGTTTGTGAGTTTGAGCTCTGTGCTGACAGTGTGGCACCTGCTTGGCATTCTCTCTCCCTGCCCCTCCCTCATCCTCTCTGCCTCCTTCCCTCTCTCCCTCTGTCTCTCTCTCTCAAAATAAACAAAGGAACTTAAAAAAACATTTAAAGAACTTTAATTATTTGCTCTCCTTCAAGATTCAGTTCAAATGTACCTGAAGATTCCCTGGACTTGCTTCTTTTCTGGTTTCCTTCAACACTCTGGTAATGCCTCTGTTATGACACTTACCATGTTATATTGTAATTATTAAATTTTTTTTTTTCAACGTTTTTTATTTATTTTTGGGACAGAGAGAGACAGAGCATGAACGGGGGAGGGGCAGAGAGAGAGGGAGACACAGAATCGGAAACAGGCTCCAGGCTCCGAGCCGTCAGCCCAGAGCCCGACGCGGGGCTCGAACTCACGGACCGTGAGATCGTGACCTGGCTGAAGTCGGACGCTTAACCGACTGCGCCACCCAGGCGCCCCAATTATTAATTTACCTATTCTTTATCACTAGCCTGTGATTACTCAAGTACAATATACTTTTCACCATTTACCCTTGTTCTTGAAAAAGTGCCTCATGTGCAAAAGAGATTAACAAGTGGTAGAAATAGCTTGAATACACCAATATCCAGTTCTTCTTCCTGAGGATAAAGTAAAGCTACATTTCCCAGCTCCTTATGCATCTAGATAAATTATAGACTGAATTATAGCCAGTGAAATTTGGGTGGAAATCATGTGTGCCACTTTTAGGCTGAACTGCATGATCTTCCATGGGTACTCTCTGATCCAGTTGACTGGAATAGAAAGAGCCTAGATCCCTCTGTTACCACTTGGAAAGAGGAATTTGGATCTTTAAAATCTGAAATGTAAACATCTTGTTCTAGCAGCTGGTGTACTTATCTGGCTAATAAAATGAGGATCTGGGCACAACAAAAATTTTTATGTAGATATCCTGGCATGATACGACTCAGTCCTCTAACAAAGGTTGCTGAACCCTAAACAGTGTATTGGGCCAGCCCATATGTGAAGCAGAAATGTATAGAGGCAACTTAAACCCAAGGAAAGATTGGTGATACCTGGGGAGGGATGAAAGGGGAGGAGGAGCCAGCCTGCCCACCTTTTCCTTGGCAGAGCAGCCTGCTTTTGGGTCAGATGTTCATTTCCATTAAATTCTGTTATTTCTCCCAAATTGTGAGCAGCTACGGAGTATGATTCTCCTCCTTATATGTTAGAGAAAAAGCTGACTTTTGCTACACAAGGCATCATCCTCAGAAACAATTAGAGCTTTTTTTAGAGTTTTGGTTCCTTCATAGGTACCTATTGTCCTAGTAAATGGAACTTCTTGGAATACAAAAGCATTTATTTCCCCTTTTAGCTAATTTAATTTTTACAGCCCCAGTGAAAAAATATTTTATGTTTTTACTCATCTAATGTGATTTTAAGATAGTTTATCCTTGGATTCAATTTTGTTTTCATTCTCTAGAAAATCAATTTAATTCACAGAAGGTTCATTTAATGGCTTTCCTTGAACGTGGTTAATGCTTAAGCATTTGATCAGATATTCCTGTTAGCAATATCTTCACAGGTCTCAATTGGAAGAGTTAGAGGGGGAAATCCTCTACATTTGGCAAAGCTTCTTTCATTCAGACTATTTGACATGGAAAATCACTCTGAACTGGTGAGATTGAATTGCAGGCTGTTTTCCAGAGTTTCTTGTATAATTTCAAAATGCTTAAACTAAATTTATGAAAGTGCAGGCTAACAAAGAGTTTTAGGTTATCTCCTTCATCTAACTTTCTAGTAGTTGGTATGTATATCTCTGTACCATCTTAGGAAATTCTCTTGGGTTCTTGAAAACTCTTTGCCTATAAGTCCTTAAAAAATTCTCCTTGCACCTTTGTTTATTGCATTATGAATGAAGACTGTAAGCAAAAATAAGTCTCAGGCTTGTCTCAGTCTTTATAACTCCAGAATTAGAAGCTTTTGTTTTTAAAGTTAGGTAGCAGTTCTTCATCGAGAAGAAATGTCTTGACTTCCTAATTGGTCATGTTTTCAATGCTGTAACTAATGGGATTTTGGTTGGATCATAGGCATTTTTCATTTGTTCATTGCTTTTATTCACTAATGTTTTGTTTAATGCCTTTTGAAGATGTCCGTCATTTCCTGGAAAGCAGAGATTCAGTGCCAGCTGGAATAGAACACTTGCGCTTTTCGGTGTCAGACACTGGTCCTTCATGTTGAGGACACTGCTTTGACACAACACAGAAGGGGCATATTCTGGAAGACTATGGTTTCTCTGAAGTGAACTTTAAACTTCAAAAAATGTATGACTGCACAGGAACTAGATGGTGGTCAGATAAAATGGAATATGTCACTCTTGACCTTTTCTTCTTTATTTTACAGTGTTTACCCTAAGATAGGTTCTCAGTTGCCCATGATAAAAAATGTGAGCCTCAGAAACTTTATGGTGGACTCATAGATTATCTTTGAGATGGTCTGTGGGTTGAGTAACATAACTTATCCTTTAAACTTGGACACTTTTGAGAGTGAAAAGCGGTGTTATTAGTAGTTATACTAAGGAAATAGGCCAAAAATGGGACCTTTCCTAGCAATCTCAATTAGTCAGTATCACTGTCTCTCTCACATACACCCCATCTGTGGGCTGAATGCAGAAGACTTTAAAACCCCAGAGGAGGCCAGAGCTACAAAATGGAGTTATCCTGGATCCCAGACAAGCATGCAGAAGGCTGCCCACCAGCCAACAAACCTCCATATTGGAGTCTTTAGTACACACAAAACAAAATGATGTATTAAACCCCTGAGATTCTGGCATTTGTTATAGCAGCTAGCATTTTCCTAACTAATGCCAAATACTTTATTTCAGTGCAGCCAACCACTATTGAGAATTTGCTATCTTTCCATTGGGGATACAAAGACACATAAGGTCTGGTCATTGTCTTCAAGGAGCTTAGAGTCTGAGAGAAGTGCAGGTATATATATATATACGTGTGTATATATATATATATATATATATATATATACACGTATATATATATATATAATGGTAATTAAAACTTCTGAACAAAGTGAGATGAGTTTAATTTTGAATATGTTGAATTGAAGATGTCTGTAGAGTATTCAGATGATACTATCCTATATGTAGGTAAAGGAGACTAAAGCTAGCAAGTAAGATCTGGTATCAAAGATAGATTGGCTGAGTTCACAGTTTGCAGATGATCAAGTCAGCCCCTTAGAAGCAATTTGAGGACTTAAGAGAACTTTCACCCCTGTTTGTAAAGATGCTTTTGGATGCAGCCACACTGGGCCCTGTGGGGCCTCAATCTGCCACTGGGATCTGAGCTCTCTGGATCTTTTGGCTGTTGACCAAGCCAAGGAAAGCAAAGGAAGCAGGTGCTTCTTTATATCTCTAGATCTTTTTTTGTAGTTTACAAGTTACTTTCCTGTATGTTACCTACTTTGAGCCTGATACTGGCCCTGTGGGTTTTGGCAGGAGAGTTCTTATTTCCATTGCGCGTCCCCAGGCCTTGCCTGCCAGCGAGTAGGAGGGAAATATGTTACGTGGATTTACTCTACTCTGAAGATGTTCAGTCCTTTTTTGGCACGGGACCTCAGAGCTCTCTTAATGATTCCTTTGTTGTTTCTGGGGTCCCCTAAGAATGTCTCATTTGGACTTAGGAACCAAACCTCACATACTGTATAGCTACTGGGGCTTGGTTGTGCTGACAAATCACTCCCTGTCAGTTGGGGTTGCTCCCTATTGAGAGTGGAGGGACTGGTGTGGAAAGATCACCCTCTAATGTCTTCATTCCTTCTCTCAGATCCGTGTTCTTATACTCTCCTTTTCTAGCAAAGAAATACCTACCAATGCTTGCAAATAGGTAACTGGAGAGATGGGCATAACCCCCATACTAGATGTGTTCAAATCTGTTTTGAAAATACTAGTTAACTGTTTTTTAATATATGTATACATGTATACACCCACAAGCACGTAAACATGTACACACTCAGGGACTTAGAGAAATGAACTAACCTGTTCCAGGCCATCCCATTTTTGATTCACTGGGATATAGATCCCAGAACTTTTGACTCTGAGTCTGATGTTCTTTCCTCTGCCTCATGATGATATAAAGGAGAAAAAAAAAACACTAAAAAGTTGGTCACATAGGCAGAACCATCTGCTAGAAGCTTGAACCAGTGCTACAGTGGAAATTCTGCTTTCTGCCTCATTCTACAGGGCTTAGGGAGGCTTCCATGTCCAGCACAGGGAACCCTCAGGATTGTTGGGTGAATAACAGGGGCTTTGTCATAGGAGCTCCCTGAAGTCTTCCCCCAGTGTGAGCGGTGTCAGTGTTTTCATTATTTTTGCCTGTGGTTTGTAACTTGTCATAAGAATTAGTTCCGGCTTAATCGAGGGCCTCATGTTGGGGTAAGAGGAGGAAGTATTGTGGCCTCTCAAAATGCCTTTTGTAAGATCCCAGCACTCTAGGTCTTGGCAGATACAGCTGGGAACAGTAGCATGTGGGAAGGGACAATGTACCAAATGTTTCAAGTCCAGCTCCCTCTTGGCTGGTTATGTAGAGCTTGCTTAAAAGTCTTCTGGGGAGTAGAAACAGCCAGTTTTTTTCTTTTTTTTTTTTTTAATAAAATCTGTTTTGGGATTGTACCACCTGAAAGCAAGAGGCCTCTGAGCAGAATGTGATATGCTTTTCCCCTAACTCCCTTGGAAAAGAGCATCTGGTCCCCAAGTTGATTCTTAATTTTTCTCTGGACCTTGAAAAGGTTTTTTTCTCCAGTTTTATTAAAAAATAATGAACTTACATCACTGTATAAGTTTAAAGCATATAGTATGGTGGTTTGATTTACATATGTTGTGAAATGTAGAAAGTTTCTTTTAACAAATCATACCAACCTTTGTCCATTCTCTTTGTGCAAATTGATGGTACTCATTCATACTTAGGTGTTAATAGTTAATGGGATTAACTGTGATAAAAGTGCCTTGAAAATATTTTTACATTTTCCCAGGGATTTTCATTGCCTCAGTGCAAAAGCCTTCCCTGACCAAATCATAGAATCCTTTCTTTCCTCTGATTCCCTGGGCAGGTTCTCCACTTTGATGAACAAGGAACTAGTGAATGTGGAGATTTACTACTGGAAAGCTAGCAAATGTGCGGATTCCTAGGCCTATCCCTGGAGATTCTGGCCCACACTTGGATGAAGTAGTTTATAATATCATGGTACCACATGAGAAGTCGTGAACGCCGCAGATCTTTCTCAGTACCCTCCCACCTTGCCTGAAAGTCTTGCTAATAATGTCTTCAACAAACACACATTGAGTACTTGGTCTTTAGAAGGCTCTGGCCTTGGGATCAGGAGCCATAGACCTCCCTGAGCCTGTACTCTACTGGAAGACACACACACGCACACACACGCACACACACGCGCACACACACAATTACCAATAGAAGGCAGTGTAGGTGGGAGGGAAGTGATGAATGAAGTGAGGGAGTGATGGGGTCAAGGAAAACCCTAGGGAAGTGCTACTCAAAGTGTGCTCCCTGGACCAACAGCCTTAGCATTACCTGGAAGTTAGTTAGAAATGCAAATTCTCAGGTCCCACTACAGAGCCTTCTGCCTCTGGCAGTCAACCTGTGAGCACCCTCTTTTCTTTGCTCACACTGCAGGCGCTCTGCCTTTTTCTGCCCTGGGCACTGATAGGTCGCAGCTTAGTGGTGGTGGTATAGACAAGAGCTAGAAAATAAAGTTTACCCCTAATGCCACCATTTAGAGGTAACCACTCTTACTACTTGGTATATATATTTTCAGACTTGTTTCCACACAAATAGACGTATAATGTAAAAGTATGAATAAAAATTAATTACACTATAATACTATCTTTTAAATTTCTTTTTTCCCCACTCAACAATAATCGTGGACTAAGTTTCCATGTAAGTAAAAATATTTTTACCACATTAATTTTAATAGTATAGCATTTCTTTGTAGGGATATGCAATAAGTCATTCTCTATAGTGCAGGTCTTTCCAGATTTTTTGAATTGCTCAACAACTTTGAGAAGAATATCCTTGTGCATACATCTTTGTACATATCTGAGATAATTTCATGAAAATTAAGTTCTTTTATTTTTGTAATGTGTTTTTCAGATGTAATTCGCAGAACATTTATGTTGGAGAAACTGGTGTAAGAGATGAAGACTTCTCATTTAATAATTACTATTAATCATGGCACCAGTCTTGTACTTTATAATCAAAAGTACATGAAGATAGAACAAGTTGTGCCGAAATATTTTTATTTTGTATGATTAATGGACCGAAGGCCATTGGCAAAGGACCCTGTCAGTTATCATGGGACAAATAACACAAACAAATGTAAGCAGCGAGATAGGGCTCTGCGTGTATATTTCTCAGATCATTGCTTGCTTAAACACATCTTGAATCTTTGGAAACAAAAGTGAGTTTCTAAAATAAGTGGAAGATCAGCTTATAGAACTCTGATTTTAATGTAAGTATATCCATAGTATCAACAGATTAATTAAGAAGTCTGCTCGTGGTGATGTTAAGAAGGCTGGCAGATTTTCAATTCATATTGACACTATTCAAGACACAGGCATAACTGATGTTTATTTAAGAATTCTAAGACATGTCACAGATTCTGTGGAGAACATCTGATATCTATAGAGAGCTTGAAGTAAAGTCCTGGGAAAAATATGTTCCAGACGGTTACAGATGTTCTCATATCAAATCATACATCTATGAGAAGTTATGTAGCATGTTCGACTGATGGCCCAGTCAATGTGAAGGGACACACAGGTTTTCTTCCTGTTAAAAAATAATTGATACTACTAGCTTTATGGATAGTGTTAGTCACATATTTTGAGTCTTGCAATTGTGGATTTAGAAGGTGTCTGAACCTCCAGTTAATCTAGCAAAAAATTCAGTCACTTGAGTCCACTTAGAACAATTTGCATACTGCAAAGCATGTAGAAGCTTCCAGAATATTAACTGAATGTTTTACCAAATTGAGTATGTTTTATAGGTCCTTAGGTATCACACCAGTGCATACATGATCATTTCAGATGTTGGCTCTATGGCATTAGACATGGTAGAGGGCTAAAGGGGAGGCTTTAAAAGTATTGAAAGGGCTTTTTCATTCCCTTGTGGGAACTAATGAAAATGCAGGAGAACATATTCTCACACTGAAGATTCTGTTGTAAACACTAGACTGGTGACAGGGACAACCAAAAAAGTCATCATGGAGCCTTGAAACTCTATACAGTTTAGTTTCTGGAAATTTTTAGATTAATTTGTCTGCATAGAAATTTGACTTGGAAATACCACAGTTCAGAATATGGTTTCTGAAACCATCAACAGAAGGCAGGCTCAAGAAGATGGAGTTTAAACATTTTATGAATAAACGGGGCTTTCAAAGCCAAGTATGACATATTGATATTACTTAGGAGGTACGTCACCTCACTGTGTTTGGATTTGATTTGAGGGTGGATTGGAAAAGCAGGTTGCCATTTAATGACATATTAAGAGTGTTGACATAATCTCAGTGTATTTCCAACCTGCCTTAGGTTTTGCTGAAGCACTTCAGATATCAGAGGTATTTCTAATCTACCAAAATAATTTTTACTGAGGTCTAAAACACCCACTTTGCAAAGCAGGGCTTAATTTGGCATTGAGAAATTTAAAGAATTACAGTGTAGTGTGGCCTAGGTTATGATAAATTGGTGTGTTTGTACCATGCTTGTGCCATGAATGGTGGCTTGAGTCAGGAAAAGGGAGACAAGTAGGTGGGCTTGGGTGCTAAAATTGGGTTTGGGGAGTAGAGTGATCAACCCTCAGGTTGGCCTGGAATCTGGGAATTTCCTAGGGTACAGAACTTTTGATGCTAAAACCAGGTCAGACTGTCAATAATCTTTTTGGGGGTCACTGAGACCGACCTTATTGGACTCACTTATCTGCCTTTGTAACCTTAGCCCCTTTAAGACTCCCTCTGAAAACCATTTAAGCAAAATTTCACCTGGATTTCAAAATGGGGTACAGGTGCATACTTTTGCCTGCACACAAAATATTTCAGTATTTCTTCCTCTCCTCCATATTCTAATTCACACATACTATAATTGTGTTCATTTCAGGCTCTGCCTTCAGTGTCCATATTAGGAAGCACAGAGAAACATATGCTCAAAGAAAGAATCTTACAATAAGGACTTATTCTGTACAAAGCACTCCTGTGGGTGCTGAAGACCTTTGGGATGATGTGAAATAGCTGAGACTAGATCCTGCCCTCAAAGGGTTTGTCCTACATTAAGAAAAAGAAAAAACAACAACAGACAATTGCATTCATAGAAAGAATGTGACAAATGCCTTAAGATACCATCAGAGTTCTACAGGAGTTCAAAGGCATCAGATTTTAGTTTCTTTAGTTCACAGGCAGGTGGTATTTGTATTGAATATTTAAGGAAGAGTAGGGTGGTGATAGGCGAAGGGGGAGGCAGACTCATGGGGCATGCAAGTCATTTATGTTCTAAGTGGGAGACAGAACAGTAATGTTAGTGTCATGGGAGTTCAGGAATAGGGATTAGTCTGAACTGTGGGAGGGAGGGAGGAAGGTGTACTAGGTGAGGTTGAAGGAGGACTGGGTTTTTGGTGAGCAGGAGGGTATGTAAGTAGGGTCTTGAGGCCTAAGCAGAAGGCTGAGGCAGAAGTAAGCACTGACATATTTTCTAGTACTGCAAGACACCCAGGGTGTGGGATGGTTTGTGTGTCTGGAACGTGGGGGAGACACTGAGAGGTTGGGCCAAAAGAATGGCCCAGATAATTGAACTTTAGGAGAACAGGCTGGTAGGGTTGAGGGTGAGGTGGGATGGGAGCTTGGTTTAACAAAGAGGACACTAGGAAATCGTAGAGATTTCTTGGCATGGTTGGGTGACATGTTAAAAGTACTAGTTTAGACAGTTTCTTCTGTTGGTTGTGTGCAGTGTGGCTCTGATGGGGAGGGGTGGAGAGAAAACGAGACCCTCTTGGAGGGCCTTTTAAATGACCCCAGTATGAGTAAATGAGAATGGACTGGGCGTGGGTCAGTGGGGATGGAGAGGCAGGAGGGAATCTGGTAGACATTGTGAAGGAGGATATGACAAATAGATTTGGTGACAAATTGCATAAAGGGGATGAAAGAAGAGTCAACTTATCTTTAAAGGTTTTTTTATGATGATCTGTAACATTCCTTTCTGTTCTGGGAATTCATGACTTCCAGGTTTCTAGATTTAGCAACTGGAAAAATGCCAGTACCTTCCTTCTTCCTTTCCATCGTTCAGAACCTTTTATCCAATAACAGATACTGTAGGGAGTAAGGATATAGCTCCATCTCTGGAATACCTTTTAGTTTAGTAGGAGGGTTGTACCTTTAAACAGATAATTATAATTTAACGTGGCAGATGCTATTGTGGAGGTATGGTCAAAGAACTATGAGAAAACCAAGGAAGCATAACCAACTTTGCCTGGAAAAGTAAAGACCAGTTGACATCTAGGCTAGGTCATGAAGAACGATCAGGAGTTTGTTAGATTAAATAGGTGGGCTGGAAAGAAAAAACACAGTGTAAGCATGCTTAAGATTATAGGTTACTACCAGGAGTTGTATGGCTGGTACTTTGGGTTGATTGGAGGAGAGGAGAGAGGAAGGAATTGGGAGATTTAGCAGTAAGTTTGGGTTCTGATCAAATGAATAAGGACCTTTTTCTGTGAAAGGAATTTGGATTTGATCCTATTGCTAATTATGAGGTAGTAGAGATCCTAAGGAAGGTGGTGTGAAGGATGTCTGTTTTAGGAGATAACTCTGGTGACCATGGAGAGGATGGAATGCTGGAGACAGGGAGGCCAATAAAAAGCCATTATAGTTCAGGCAAGAGAAGATGTCTACATGGGTTACTTGTGGAGTATTGCGGGAAAGTTGAGCATAACTTTGAAACTATTACGTTTTAAGAGGTTGGTAGGACATTCATTTGTGAATTCATTTTTTTCCTTGCTTGCATTCAAATCTTTATTAACTTTGCCAGGCATTGCAGTAGGCACTAAGGATAAGGTAAATAGAACACTTCTGTGAACTCCTTCAACTCCTTTGTAATGGTTCTCACCTTTTTTTCTGTCCCACCACTCATGAGCGATGTGACCTATTATGGAAATGGGGACAGCAGGGTGTGACAGAGTATGAGAAAGGGGTGGGGGTACAGAGTAGAGAGTATGCCTTCAATGGAGAAACAGAATGTGGAGGGAGTTTTAGGGGGAGAGATGTGTAGATATTTCTCCTTCCATGACTCTGGTGAGCCTCTTTATTAAGATACTTTCAGTTTCAAGTAACAGAATACCATAGTCAAAATGGCTTAATAATGGTGCTTATCATGCCATGTATTAAGAAATCCAGGACTGGCCAACCCCGTGGCATAGTACTATCACAGAGAACTCAGAGTCCATATACCTTTCTACCCTGCCATCCTTAGCATGTTCCTGTTAGGCTAGCTCCTTTGATGGTCAACAAGATGGTTGCTACAGTTCCAGGCATCACATGCAGAGGTGACCATGTCTAGCAGAAGAGGGCCTTTCCTCCTTGTGCATCATCATTATTTATTTTTTTTAAGGGCAAGGAATCCTACCCTAGAAACCCTCAGCAGTCTTCTCATGTCTCCGTGACCAGAACTACATTGGAGGCCTGTAGCTGAGCCAGTCACTGATAAAGGAAATGGGGGGGGGAGGGTGGGAAACATTGGAAACAAAATTGTCGCTGTTACCAGAGAAGAAAATGCACATGGCTTTTGAGTCAGCAAACATCCATTCTGCTTAAAATTGCTGGCTTTGGGAAAGAATTTCTTTACTTTTGGAAATAAAGCCTTGTGTTGCAGATAAACAATTAGAACTGGAGATACAGATTTGAAAGATACTAGAAGAAAGATGATAGAGATGTATATGACTGTTTTTATATTTTCATTATGGAGAATTCTGAACATACATAAAAGTAGACAGAATGGTTTATTGAATGCCCTATGTAAGTTCACTTAACTGCAACCAATGACAGCCTCTTGCTAATCTTCCATTTACCCCAATTCACTTTCTCCCTCTATTATTGTGAAAAAAATTTCACCACCATTATATTATTTCATCCATAATTAAGTATGATTCTCTACAAGATAAGGTCTGTTTTCTTTTAAGAATAATTATAATACTATTATACCTAAACTATTTAACAGTATTTCTTTAATATCATTGAATGGGTAGTGTTTAATTTTCCAGTCATCTCATAAACATTATACTTTTTTTTTTTTTAACAGTTTGCTTGAATGAAGATCTAGATAACATCTACACATTGCATTTGGTTGATAGGTTTTAATTGTTTAAATCTGTATGTTTTCTTTCTCTTTTTAAATCTTTTGAAAACAAGTTATTTGATGTGTAGAGTTTTTCAGTTTCCTGTAGTCTGGATCTTGCTGGTTGTATCCCCATGATGTAGTTTGACATGTTACTCTTTCCTCTGTATTGCTTATAAATTGGAGTTGGAGTTATAGGTTTGTTCTGATTTATAAATGGTTTTTTTGGGAGGGGGGCAATTGTATATCAGCGTACTTCCACTGTGTTCTTTCGTTATGAAGTTCTCTTTCTCTTTGTGATGTAGCAGCCACTGATGTTCAATGCCTGGATACTTTAGTTCACTCAGGGTTACACAGTGGTAATTCTATAGTACTCTTATGGATTGAACGTGTCCCTCTAAGGTTCATCTGTTGAAGCCCTAACCCCCAATGTCTGTGATGGTATTAGGAGGGAAGGCCTTTAGGAGTGATTAGGTGAGGGTGGAGCCCTCATGATGGGATTAGTGCCCTTAAAAAAGGAGGCCCAGCTAGCTCTCTAGCCTTTTTTCTCCTGTTATATGACGACTCAGTGAGAAGATTGCTGCTTCAGAACCAGCAAGCAGGTTCTCACGAGAACATAACCATGTTGGCACTTTGATCTCTGACTTCAAGCCTCCAGAATTGTGAGAAATAAATTTGTTTGTAAACCACCTAGTCTATGGTATTCTGCTATAGTAGCCCAAACAGCCCAAGGTACAATCATTGCTTCATGTATTTGCTGGAAAAACTGAGATGTAAAAGCCTTATGGGAGCAGGTGTTACTGTTAGTAGAGAGGTGAAGTGGCATGCCAGAGGAGGAGCACAGGGGAAGAAGGGACAAATTTAGAGTGTTTGCAAAGATACACCCTGAAGAAGGCTATCTGGGTTGTTTATATCCACAAGTTCGCTAGTTGCAAACACATGACCTGATTAGAATTGTTGAGTACTCTTGCATCAATCACAGTGATCACATCATAGCTTAACCCTGAAATCTATGATGATTTTTGACATTTTCATGTGTTGTGCTTGAATAAAGTCTTTCCCTTTAAATCTGCAAGTCAGATTGAGGGACAGCGAGCATGAACGATGTTTTAGCTTGCCTGGAGTATGATGAAGTAATAGAAGGCGTCCACACAAGGAGCAGGGAAGTTTGGAGTCAGTGAGCATTTCTATGTAATCGACACAATGTATTTTGCAGCCACAAAAATACAAAGCACCCCAGCAGGCATTATGAGCCTTTTGAAGTGAAGTAGGAAACTCACAAACCAAGGAGGAGATGGTGCCAGTGAAATATACATCAAGATAAAAGTTGCAGAAACATAAATGGATATAAACAAAAGCCACTTCCACGGTATATCATGGCTAGAGTCGGGGCTTTATAAGGGTAATAGCTAGGGGATTGAAGAAGATTGGCAGGCTTCCGGGAGGAATTAAGGCAAGTGTGGAAGGCTCCCCAGAGAGGAGAACTTGGGGCCATCTGAGGGAGGAGAGGGAATGCTAGTCTGGAGCTAGGATGGTCTGGAGTTGGGATACTCCTGAGGCTAATGTCAGAGAGTGAAGAAGCATCTGCCCCATCAATAGATAAAAGCAAATTTTAGAATTTTATTTCTGAAAATATAGTTCTGAGGAAGAACATGTTTTTGACCAGAATGCATAATGTTGAATATCTCTATTTCACTTCTCTGTTATATTCCCAGGCCATTCTTGTTATTTGTGCTAGGTATGTTTTATAAAGTCACTGTGGACACTGAATTAGCAAATACTGAGCCATTGCTCTTAAAAGAGAGATACAGAGTTAGGTTCCCGTGAACGTCTGGTCACAACTGATTAATACGTAGCCTTGTTTTATGTGTGTTTCTCTTTAAAGGCACCTTGTTTAGTATATATTGTTGATTCTTTGTAACTCATGGCTATAGCACTATAGCTGATGCCTGAGTGAAGCTTATTTAATACGTGTATTTTCTCTGCAAGGCACATCATAGCTTTCTTGCGCTCAGGAACATCAGGTGGCACTTCAGCACTATACTTGGGGGCCATTTTAAACAGTGATATCACCAACAATAATGTGCAAAAAAGTGGCATGTAAGTAGACCACACACACACACAAAAGACACTAGTTTATAGTTTGAGAGCTGAAACAAGAAGGCAGAATAGCCTGATCTGGGAATGTGTGGGTCAGACAGACAATTCATGTTTTTTTACTGCATTGCACATGTGTCATGTATGAATACCATGAAGGTGCCTATGAGTATTGACATGAGGGCTACAAATAGGGTGTAGGTGAATTTGCAAATATGGAATCCGCTAATGAGGATTGACTATAATTTGAAGACCAATGTTAAAAGGTAAACGTGGGTGGGGCGTGGGGTGGAGAATTAGAACAGGTTTTCTGGAGTTTTCAGCATATACAGGGTATATCACTCAGCTACATGTGCAAATTCAATTGGTAAAGACCTTCATGTTTGAGGGGGAAAAAGAAGAGGAAGAATGGAAGTGTGGCCCTCAGAAAAGCAAGGAGAAAATAAAGGCATTGTGTAAGGCCTCAAGAATCCAGGAAAGGGGGCATGAGAACAGTGGAAGAATTTTCTGGAATCGGGGTAACTGAGTATGTATGAAGAGCAAGGACAGGGAAGAGAAAAAGGAGCAGGAAGAATGGAGTCATTGTGAGTGGTTTGGGTCAGTGTGTAAAAGCTCTGACAGACTGCTTCTTTGGGAGAGGGCCACTGTACTTCTCTCCTGCATAGAACTCTGTGAACTCACTTTACTTTTATATTCATTGTGCTACCCCCATGGGCTGCTGGAGAGGCAAGGACGGCAATGGGTTCTTTTCTACCTTTTTAGGCCACATTAGAGATGTCGTGGATGGAGGCCTCATACTGCAGACTTCCTTGCAGATGATTTAAGGAAGGATGCTAGAATATTTTTTACTTGCAAAGAGAAAATTAAAGCTAGAGATTTGATCCTTTAAGAGGTCTTTGAACTTATAAACACAGACACATATGTGTCAAGAATGGAAACTGGCAAAGACTGTATTCCATAGTTTGAACTTAATTGCTTTTGGTATGTACTTGAAAAGATAAAATATCCCAAGACATTTAACTTTAGAAAATCATTCTGTTGTGCTGCACAGTAAGTAATTTTCACAGGGTTTTGGCTGAGATATTCAGTATCAATATGCAAGAATGGTTTCAATATGTGGTAGGCCAATAAAAACAAAGTCACTGTGACCCATGCTTTGCAGATCTAAGAAGGACAGAGGAACAAGTAGTGATAATTAATTCCAGTTTTGGGGAAATACTGCAGCTCTGCAACCACACGCCTCCATCTTGCACCTTGCTCTGTGTGTCTGCTCAGGGAAGGGATCATAAGGCTGCAATCAGTAGCTTCTCAAGGGGGCAGTGACATGACATAGTGATATGGCAAGGCCTGAAAATGGGCCTGTGGGAAATGGGGAATACTGGTTTCATTTGACATCATGGAACTCATAGAACTGGCGACTGGGCTTGGAAAACTTGCATTAGCAGTGAGCTTCCGTGAGAGGAAATAGGACCTCCCTACTCACTCCCATTGCTTTGTTGCTGGATGTGTAGGCAGGAATATTGCTTGAGCCTTTGACCCACTTCCCAGATTCTAGGGCAGTCATATCCAAGCACCAGGGTGAGGAAGGCATGCTCTTCACTCTTGCAATGATTTATTAGTATTCCCTTCCTATTCTTTGCCTAAGGGGAGTCATTTTTCCTTCTTGGTATTAAACCACGAATTGAAGCATATGTGTGGAGCAGGGGAAGGGGTAAGAAGTGAGGTTGGGGTATTTGGAAATCTACTCACTGCACTCAAATAGTACTCAAAATATGGAGGCTCTTTATTTTTAATGTTTTTGAGATTGACCTATGACATTAGTTTCAGGTATACAACACGATTTGATATTTGTTATGAAATGATCACAATAATTCTAGTTAACATCTGTCACCATGGAAACTTTTTTTTGGAGGGGTATTGATGTTCTCTTGTCCTGGAGCTTATATTTATACAGAATAACCAAAAAGAAGTTAAATTTCCCCACTTGAGTAAAAATGGTTTCCTCTGGTTTGTGGTGGTATTTGAAGCTAAGCTCAGATTCTCTGGGCTTAAGCTTTTTCTTTCAGGCAATCTCCTTATCAGCCTCTCCTTCTCTCTGGGTGACATCTGGTCAAAGGGAAAGAATTACATGCATTGTTGTGGTGGGGGCAGGCTATTTTGTACACATACTGTCCTTCTTTGCTGGCTTCTGTTGACCTCTTTTTGAGATGCAGCTTATCTTCTCTTTGCAAGTTAGTTTCTGTGTAGTAGCAGATTGTCAGTGGTAGGTGTCTTTGGTTGTTGTATCTCATGATGGCCTGGCTGGGTGTAAGCAGTGCATGGTGGTACCCTTAGGGTTAGCATCCTCCACTTTTTCTCTTGCTGCTGTAGATCCTCTGAGGCTTAGCCAGGAGCTCCCATCAGACCCTGGCTTTAGGTGGCTTACCTTTTATCTTCTGCTGTAGGATTCTCCTGCTACATGCCAGGTAACCTCTTAGCAAACACTCTTAATTCTCAGCTACCTTCTCCTGGGTCCAACACAGGGCTATTGGAAAACTTCTAGATTTTCCTGTGTCAGATATAGCCTGTGGGGAAACAAGAGGGCATTAACTCTGGCTTTTATCTACTTAGGTATTCCCCTCTGCCAGTGATACTCTTTTTCTCCTGAACTACATGGATTGTATGCGTGTGTGTGTGTGTGTGTGTGTGTGTGTGTGTATGCATGTGCAGATATACACATGTGTTAGGGGAGTGGTAGAAGGAGGGAGAAATTAAAACACCAGCCTAAATAGTTTTCTTTTAATTTACTAGTTTATTATATCAGATATAGTAAAGGATACACTGAACAGCCAGATGGAAGAGGTGCATAGGGCAAAGTATTGTGGGAAGGGGTGCAGAGCTTTCATGCTATCTCTACATGCACCACCCTCCCAGCACCTCCATGTATTCACCAATCTGGAAACTCTCTAATACCCATCATTTAGGTTTTTTGTGGAAGATTTATTATGTAGATACAATTGATTAAATCATTGAGCTAAACACTTTTGATTTCTCTCCCTTCCTATCTGGAATTTTTGTCACTTCACTCTCCCTGCCCTTCCAAGACCAAGCCCTTGGTAGGTGAGGAGATGGCTGTCAAGTCTCCCTGTGTCTCATTCTGTATGGCAGGAATTGCCCTTACATCATACCCTCTATTCTCTATACCGTGACTTATGCTAAAACTCTAGTTTCCTGAGATTTGTTCTTTGTATGGTAGGTACAAAAATGATTTTTGAATAGAAATAGTATTTTTTCTCTTTCAACAAAAATGACTTCTGAGACAATAGTTTCTCTCCAATGTGAGAAATCTAATACAAAACACAAGCAAAGGAAAAAAAAAAGGGGGGGGGGGATTTCACAGTTTAAGGTTGTGCTGCTTCTTTCCCCGAAACAACAAAGGTCATTGATTTGGTGGGTAGAGAACTGCAAGACAACATGATTTATGAGTAATGAAAAATACATTAGTGTAATATTTTTAAAAATATGGTAGAAAGGGTTGGGGACTTTTGGATTAGAAGGAACAGATCAAATAAGACTGCTTACATGCTGGGGCAGCTGACTCAAAGGAAAATGTGGCTGAATTGCCACAGCTGGATTTCCTTGGGTTATGTGGTTGCCTTTGTCAGCCTCACTGAACAGGGTCAGCAGACGTGAGTCACAAAACCAACTGCAGGAGGAAAGACAAACATGGCCCCTCATACCATGGCTGCACAGGGAGGGAATGGAGGTGCTTGTGAACTCTTACTCTGAGATCCTTTTTCTCCAGTTTATGTGGAGGTGCCCCAGCCAATCTGCAGGGGGTCAGCAAATTTTATCTGTAAAGAGCCAGTTATAAACATTTTTGTGTTTTTTGCCTTTCAGTGTGTATCACAACTACCCAACTTTGCCATTGTAGTGGGAAAGCAGTCATTGGCAATACATGAATGAATGAATGAATGAATGGGCCCATGTTCTAATAAGCTTTATTTACAAAACCAGACAGCAAGCTGGATTTGGCCTGAGGGTGGTGGTTTGCTGACCACTGATTTAGAATGAAGGGCCAAGTCAATGTAGTGAAAGAACTGGCTGAACTGCTTCATCTGTCCTGTGTCTGCCCATCCTCCCTGCTCTCCCCAAGCACAGACCAGATCATATTTTTAGCATTATTTTGACCCAGCCTTTGGCTTTGCCTATCATATGTCCATAATGTAGGGACAGATATCCTGACCTGGTGTTTTTTTTTTTTTTTTTCCTTTCAGCTTTTGAAATACTTGGTAAGCTCAATCATGGTTATTTACAGAGGTAGTTTTAATTTTTTAATTCTGTTACTACTTTTTTGCCCTTGGGAACTCTCAAGATTGACTCATGGTTTGATTTCCAGGGCTTCTGAGCAGAGCTAGGTGTCCAAGGGGCCAGTATGCTTGCTAGTGGAGAAGACGGAAAGGCCAGGTGAGCAGATTCTTAACTGACACAAAATGCAGGATAAATAAGCTGTACTGTGTGTATTTGAGAGCATGTATTCATTTCTTATGGCCCCTGTAATGAAGTACCACATACTTTGTGGCTTAAAACAACACAAATTTGTTATCTTACAGTGCTATCAATTTTAAGTTTAACATAGGTCTCATTGGGCTAAAATAAAGGTATTAACAAGGCTGTGAATCTTTTTGGAGGCTCTAAGGAAGAACTTGTTTCCTTTTCTGACTTCTAGAAGCTGTCCATGTTTCTTGGTTCATGGCCTCTTTCTTCCATTTTCGAAGCCAGCAATGTTCCATCTCTCTGACTATTCTTTTTGTAGACACATCTCCCTCTGAATACAGCCAAATATATATATATATATCTTTAAGGATTTTTACATGATTAGATTGGGTCCACTGTATAATTCAAGATAATTTCCCAATGTCAAGGTCTTCAACCTTAATAACATCTGGAAAACCTCTTTTGTCATGTAATGTAACAGAATTCTAGGGAGTAGGACTAGGAGATCTTTGTGGGGGCTATTTTGTCTACTACATATCAAGATCTTGCCTTGTACTTTTTTCATAGATACTTTCTGGGTACAAAGAAGTGCTGAATAAATCACATGAATTTATCAGGATCAAGTCCAAAAGGATCTGTTAAGTGAAATGGATAAGGATTGAGCTCATAGTCTAAGGACTTAGGTTCTGGTCCCAACTCTGTTGTACATTTCACTCGCCATCTCCAGTCCTTCATTTTATCTTCTGTAACGTAAGAAAGGTAGATTAAGGGGTGCCTGGGTGGCTCAGTTGTTTGGGCATCCGACTTCGGCTCAGGTCATGGTCTCGGGGTTTGTGGGTTCGGACCCCGCGTCGGGCTCTGTGCTGACATCTTGCTCAGAGCCTGGAGCCTGTTCTGGAATCTGTCTCCCTTTCTCTGTGCCCCTCCCCTGCTCACACACTGTCTCTGTCTGTCTCAAAAATAAATAAACATTAAAAAAAAAAAGGTATATTAAGCAGTAGTTTTCCAAACCTTTTCAAGCTATAGAGACCTTTCTTTAAGGTAAGCCTGTAGACCTCTAGGTAAGAGAGGAGCTTCTCTGTTTGAAGCAAGTGTGGGGAGTCTACATCCCTCCCTAGAAGCCTTTTACAAGAACTGCCTGGCAGCTCTAGAGGTATATTTTCCTTCTAGGGCTTCTTGGAACACTGTTTGGAGATCACTGGACTAGATTAGGGGTCAGCCCTATCTAGTTGCCATATGCTAAATTGCAGCCCATGTGCCAAATTGGGTCTGAGGATTGTTTTCTTTGGCCTCTGAACTAAGAAATATATACATATGTATGGTAAAGTACACCTAATGTAAAATTTACTATCTAACCATTTTTTTTAAGAGTGCAGGTGGGGGCACAGAGAGAGGAGAGGGAGAGAATCTCAAGCAGGCTCCATCCCCATTGCAGAGCTCGACATGGGACTCCATCTCACAACTGTGAGATCATGAGCTGAAACCAAGAGTCAGACACTTAACTGGCTGAGCCACCCAGGGGCCCCCATCTTAACCATTTTTAAGTGTGTATAGTTCATTGATGTAAGTATATCTGCATTGTTGTGCAACTATAACCACCATCTTTCTCTAAAACTCTTCACTGAAACTTGTACCTATTGAAACAATAACTCCCCATTCCGTCGCCCTTGGAAACACCACCCTACTTTCTGTGTCTATGAATTTGAATACTCTGGGTATCTCTTATAAGTGGAATCCTACAGTATTTATCCCTCTGTGACTGGATTATTTCACTGAGTGTAATGTCTTCAAGCTTCATTCGTGTTATAGCATGTGTCAGAATTTCCTTCCTTTTTTTAAAAAATTTTTTTAACATTTGTTTATTTTTGAGACAGAGAGAGACAGAGCATGAACGAGGGAGGGTCAGAAAGAGGGAGACACAGAATCTGAAACAGGCTCCAGGCTCTGAGCTGTCAGCACAGAGCCCGACGCAGGGCTTGAACTCACGGTCTGTGAGATCATGACCTGAGCCGAAGTCGGCCACTTAACCGACTGAGCCACCCAGGCGCCCCAGAATTTCCTTCCTTTTTTAAAGCTGAAAATATTTGATTGTATATATTTACCATATTTTGTTTCTTCATCTGTTGGTTGATACTTGGGTTGCTTCTACCTTGTGACTATTAATAACGCTTCTATGAACATAGCTGTACAGATACCTCTTTGAGAACTTAAGTTTTTTTTAACTTGAGATATAATTGACATTATAATGTGTAAGTTTAAGGTATACAATGTGTTGATTTGATACATATTGCAAAATGATTATTATAATAGCTTTAGGTAACACCTCTATCACATTACAATAATTACTATTTTTTTTTTGTGGTGAGAACATATAAGATCTACTCTTTAAGGATCTTTCAAGTGTATAAATACAGTATTATTAACTGTAATCATCATGTTATACTTTAGATCACTAGAATTTATTCCTCTTTTACCTGGAAGTTTGTGCCCTTTAACCAACATCTCCCCATTTTCTTCAACCCCCTGTCCCTGGTAATCACCATTCTAATCTCTGTTTTTGTAAGTTTGGTTTTCTTTAGATTCCACGTATGTGATAGCATACAGTATTTGTCTTTCTCTGAGTTATTTCACTTAGCATAATGCTCTCAAAGTTCGTTCATGTCGCAAATGGCAGGATTTCCTCTTTTTAATGGCTGACTAATAGTCCATACAGATGTACATACCACAGTTTCTTTATTTATTCATCCATAGACAGACTCTTAGGTTGTTTCCATGTGTTGGCTATTGTAATGCTACAGTGAACATGGAGTGCAGATATTTCTTCAAGATCCTGATTTCATTTCCTTTTTATATGCAATAAAACCTTGGTTTGTGAGCATAATTCATTCCAGAAACATGCTTATAATCCAGAGCACTTATATATCAAAGCGAACTTCCTCACAAGGAATAATGGAAACTCAGATGATTTGTTCCACAACCCAAAAATATTCATATAAAAATGATTAAAATACTGTAACATAATACAAAATAATAAAGAAAATACAAAATATAATGAAAAATAACCTGCACTTACCTTTGAAAACCTTTGTGGCTGGTGTGAGGGAGAGAGAAGGGTTATTGTGTAGGATGACTATCACTATCACTAATGGAATCACTGCTATCTATTGGCTCAATGGAATCTTTTTGTGCAAAACTTTAACAAGGAACTTATCCAATGACACTTGCTTTTGCCTCCTTTTGAGGATTTCATGGAAATGTGACATTGCATTGACGATCACCCACAATACTGCAGTGAGAGAGAGACAGAACCACAGGCTCAGTTGTGATCATGTGATATTTGGCAGTCACGTACTACTTGTACTGCAAGACATTGCTCATTTATCAAGTTAAAATTTATTAGAAATGTTTGCTTGTTTTGTGGAACACTCACAGAACAAGTTACTTGTAATCCAAGGTTTTACCAGAAGTGGGATTGATATGGTAGTCCCCTTTTTAATTTTTTGAGGAGCCTCCGTACTATTTTCAGTAGTGGCTGTACTAATTTACAATCCCACCAACAGTGCACAAGGGTTCCCTTTTCTCCACATCCTTGCCAATCAGTACTTGTTATCTCTTGTCTTTTTTCCCCCCTCTTTTTGATGACAGCCATACTGATAGGTATGAGGTGATACCTCATTGTGATTTTCTTTTCTCGTTGTGTCCTTATTTGCCTTTTGTATCAGGGTGATGTCAGCCTCATGAAATGAATTTGAGAGTGTTTCTTCCTCTTCAGTTTTTTTAATTGGAAGGTTTTGAGAAGGCTCGGCATTATTTGTTCTTTAAATGTTTGGTAGAACTCACCAGTGAAACTATTTGGTCCTGGGCTGTTCTTTGTTGGGAGATTTGTAATTACTGATTAATCTCCTTATTTGTTATTGGTCTGTTCTGATCTTCATGATTCAGTCTTGGCAAGTTGCATGGCTCTAAGGAATTTATCTATGTCTTCTGGCTTATCCAATTTGTTGGTGTATAATTGTTGATAGTAGTCTTATAATTTCTATGGTATCAGTTGTGATCTCTCCTCTTACATTTCTGATGTTGTCTTCTTTTTTTCTTAGCCTAAATAATGTCTTACTCAAGTCCCTTTCCCAGCTCTTAATAGTTGGGGTTTTTTTTGTGTGTGTGTATGTGTGTGTGTGGATTTTTGAGTTGTAGGATTTCTTTTTATGGTTTGAATATTAACATTTATCAGATATTTGATTTGCAAATACTTTTTCCCAATATGTGGGTTGCCTTTCCACTCAGTTGATTGTGTCCTTTGATGTACACAGTTTAAATTTTGATGTAGCCCGATTTATTTTTTTTTTTAGTTTCTGTGCTTTTGGTATCCTACCCAAGATACCATTGTCAAATCCAGTGTCATGAAGCTTTTCTCCTGTATGGTCTCCTAAGAATTTTATCGTTTTAGCTCTTACATTTAGGTCTATGAACCATTTTGAGTTAATTTTTGTATATGGTGTAAGGGCCGAACTTCATTCTTTTGCATGTGGATATTCAGTTTTCCAACATCGTTTGTTGAAAAGATTGCCTTTCCCCATTGAATTGTCTTAGAATGCCTATCTGAAATCATTTGAAGATATAGAGGAGGGTTTATTTCTGGGCTCTCTAGTCCATTGGTTTGGCCTATATGTCTGTCTTTATGCCAGGACCATACTGTTTTGATTACTCCAGCTCTGTAATAAGTTTTGAAATCAGGAAGTTTGAGACTTCCAAAGACTTTCGTATTTTTAAAGGATTGTTGAAAAGAGAGGAAGAAAAATACATGACAGAGATTGTCTGTGTCCCAAAAGGACTAAAATATCTACTATCTGGCCATTTACAGAAAAAGTGTACCAATTCCTGGACTAGATGATCTCTAAATTTCCATTAATGTATAATGTGAAGATCAGTCTGCATGAGGAACAGCAAAGATTTCCTTGATTTGTATGTCGATCAAGACCAAACTCTCACAGAGAGAAACAACTCTTCTCTGTTTAATAAATGTGCTGATGAGTGTAGTAAGAGAAAATACACTTTGATTAGCTACATTGCTAGTAGGTTAAATTCTCACATGGGTTCTCTCTCACCAATCATATGAAATATCAGGGTGTTGGGGAGCATGAGTGTGGGCTTTAGAAAAGGTGCCGCCTCTCTCTAGGGCCTTCATCTTGCACAATTATGGCACACAGCATCTGTGTGTCACTTTAGGCATTACTGTTTCAGGCTTCTAAATTGCAAGCAGCAAAGATTCCGTGTTGTTCCTCTTGCAACAAGGAATTCATGAGAAGAATATTTGTAGCTAGCAGAGTTGCTGTGAGGCTCAGGAAAAGAGCAGGAGGGCAAGAAAATTGTGTGGTCAGAATCACAGTATGAGTCATGCTGTGGAATCCTCTGTGGAGAACAACACTGGCACCACTTCTGGCTGCCACCAAGAAAAAGAATTCTCTGCTGGAAGCAGATGTAGATCCAGGCAGGTGCATCTTCCTGGCCGTGCCTACGCCATGCCACATCTCAGCTGTTTGGATAGTTGGCAGAATGAGCTAGTTGTCTGGAGAGGTAAGGTGAAAGATTCATGAAGAATAGGAAAAAAGCCAATAAAATGGCAAATGTACCCCTAAATTATGTGTGTATGGGCCCATCCTAAGTTTCGTGAAGATAAAGCCACAAAACACTCAGGCGGTGAATTGCCATTAGCACCATCATAGGAAGGAACTCAAGAAGTGTTAAGAGATTAGAATAAGGATGGTACTGAGTTTGCTGAGATTGTACTAAAAAATCTGAGATGCATATCTAAGAAAGATCTGTTTCAAGGATTCAAAGTACTTGGAAAATAGGGTTTTTGTTCCATTTTGTAGATAGAAAGTTAAGGATATGCCTCTACCCTTAGCAAAGTACTGATACAAAGTTTGCTGTATTTGTATCTGTCTTGAAGCCTAGTGTCCCATTTAAAAACCAGAAAGGAGCTCCCAGTTCTGCTCTATCTGGTGTATCAAATTACAACCATCAGAATATGTCCTAAGGAAACAGTGGAGGCTGTGTACAGTGGTGAAATCATTGCTTATGACCTATAGAAATGAGAGTCAACTTAAAAGTCCAACAAAAGGGATTTACTGAATTATGATGTGGTCATAAAATGGAATGCTACAAGGTTATTAAAAAGGTATTATAGATAAATATTTACTGACATCAGAAGATGGTCATGATTTATTAATGAAGAAAAATACGTTATAAGTAGCATTTTTAACAATTAAAAACCATATATATATATAATATGTTGTGTGTGCATATATGTATATATATGCATGTGTATATGTACTTATGTATTTAAAACATAATAAATAAGTATATTCAAGAAAATTAACAGTGATTGACTCTGGATAATGGGATCAAGGTCAGTGTTTATTGTTTCTTGCACAAGGAGTTCTTTTTTATTTCTCCATATAGCACTTGAGCCTTTTTCTCTGAGTATGGGTCTGCTTATCAGTGTCCTGAGTCATCATGTGTAAACCAGACTTGTAAAGCATCTTCTCCATTTTCTTCATTTGGGTCCTTTAAAACAGAACAAGGATGTAAATGCTTTTTCCTAGATTTTTACAATATTCGCATCTTTAATAGTTGTTAAACCTACCCCTAATTGCACAGCAACTGTTTTTTTTTTTAATTTTTTAAATGTTTTTATTTTTTATTAAAAAAAACTTTTTTATTACTGAGAGACACAGAGTGTGAGCAGGGGAGGGTTAGAGAGAGGGGGGTGAGACACAGAATCTGAAGCAGGCTCCAGGCTCTGAGCTGTCATCACAGAGCCCGATGCAGGGCTTGAACTCACAAACTGCGAGATGATGACCTGAGCTGAAGTTGGTCACCCAACAGACTGAGTCACCCAGGAGCCCCTGTTTTTATTTATTTTTGAGAGAGAGCAAGACAGAGTGTGAGCAGGGGAGGGGCAGAGAGAGAGGGAGACACAGAATCGGAAGCAGGCTCCAAGCTCTGAGCTGTCAGCGCAGAGCCCAATGTGGGGCTCAAACCCATGAACTGTGAGATCATGACCTGAGCTGCAGTCAGGTGCTCAACCGACTGAGCCACCCGGGAGCCCCAAACAGCAACTGTTTTTAAAAAAACTTATTATGTCCTCTTAATGCAATTTAGTTTTCATGGAAACAACTCCATGGTTCTCCTATTTCATCATTTTTATACATTTAAACAAACTGCATACTTGTAACAGTAGTTAAACTTGATATAGATAGCTCTTGTTAGCATAACTGGTAGAAGTGGAGATGCCCAGAAATGTTGAGGAATAGACTCTTGGTTATAGGCAGTCAGCACATCCTGGCATTCATCTGTAGGTTTTAGAGAGGGAATGGGGAATATTGGTTAATCTGGTGAGTTGGCTGAGTGAGGTTCAGTTGAAAGGGTACCTACCACATATGTAATTTGCTTTCGTAACATCTCTATTTCTGTTCACATATTCCGTTCTCCTCAGCTGACCTGACTCTGCTATTTGGAGAACTCATATTCTCAGGGCTCATTTCCCAGGATGTAGAGGACCTTGTGTCAGCCACACTCTGTTTCTTCCTGGAGCTGGGCTTCTCTTGTGCTCCTTGTGGAAACACAAAGGATGGGCTTGTACTGATGTGTTCAGACTTCTGGTTCTTAGGGTCTGTGACTCTTGACCCTACTGGTTTTCTCCCAGTAGCCAATGTATAGGACCCTGTGTTTGGGGACTGGATGCAGCCATCCCTGTCAGGTCCCTGCTGTTACCTTGAAGCCACATGTAGCCTTATTTTGCCTGTTATTCCTTTGGGTCTGGGTTTTCTTCACAGGATACTACATAAAAGGCCTTTAATAAATACTGATAGACTATGGTATGTCTGGGATATTTCCAGAGGGGTCTGAAGTTCCACTGGAAGATTGTGGAGTAGAATCCCTTTCTAAATGTTTTAGTTAGCTGTTTATGCATTATTTTCTTACTAATCAGACTCCTTGGCATTTTCTTTCTTTCTGCCAGCTGGGTTGCTGACCTCTTCAAAAATAGCACTGTGCTTACATTTTGTGGACCAGTTTATAAGTCATTTGGCAGCTGATCAGTGCTAGTTGCTCACTGCCAAGATTCACACATTTTCTTTGTTATCACCTGGATGTCCTGTTGAGTTGGGTTACACAGGGCCTCATAAGCAGATCTTACTAGGAATTCTTGGAGGAGTGACTCTTGCATGAGAGAAAATATCTTGCATTTGATGAGTGGAAATCATGAATAAAAATTCCAAGAATGTTGTAACTTGTATAGTATTTAGAGATTGAACTGTGAAAGACCTTCTCCTGTTGGAATCCAGGGAATCAGTGACATAAGTTCAGAGTTGCCTATTATTTAGGGTTGTATCATTTATATCTACTTGTCTTCTCAGAACTGCTTATTATTTCTTCTTCACAATTTTGGGTTGAGTAAATATTTTCTTCCATATAGGAAAATAAACATCTCAAGGGCAGATTACCACATCTTATGTTTTATTTTCTGTAAAAGTATGCAACCACAAATTCTGATTTACTGATACAAGCATAAAATTTGCAGAATTTTGACATGTGAACTTAAACAGGGACTTATACCAGTGATTCCAAAGTGTTCACCAGCTGACCAGGGCATGGTTTGTTGCTGCTTAAGGGCCAGGAGAATTTGTCTTAAAAACACGTACTGCCAGGTATAACCCCAGTAGATCCCAGTTTGTGCCATCCAGGATGTGACCTAGGAGTTTTTATTTTGAAGATATTCTTCATGTAATTCTGATGTGTCTTAAGTGGGAACACCCAACATTTTCAGAAGAGCCCTTCTTTTACAGTGTCTTTTAAGGTAGACCCTAGGTCAGTAGTTTACAGACTGTAATGCACATTGGAAACACTCAGGAAGCTTATTCAATATGAAGATTCACAGGTCTTATCCCCAAAGGGATTGCTTTGCTTGGAATATTGTATGGCCTGGGAAGCTGTATTTTAAAGATGCGGCCCAGTGACCCTGATATAGGTGGTTTTCAGACCACAATTGGGGAAACATATCAGCGATAGAAAAATGATAAAAAAGGGAGCCAGGTTTGTCTGCTCTTGTCAACCTCTGTATCACTCTCCCATTTCATTTAGGATAACTCAGGATTAAAATGGGATGGCAACAATAAGATTTAGATCAAAAGATTGTTATAGAGGATTAAGTGAAGGAATGCATGGTGCCTGAAACAGAGTGTTTTATAATATAATCCTGAGTCATTGCTGGACCTAACACTTAACTTTTTATTAGTGTTCTTTTCTTGTCTTTGATGAAAGTTATTTTATTTTTCTCTTCATCAGCAGTGTTCTAGATTCCTTTTTAAGATCATTTCTTACTATACACAAATTTATTGTTTAAAATTATAGAGTTACTATGTAGTTGAAGACTAGAGAGCCACAGCATCAATTGAAATGGGGTTGTGACGACATCAGCTAGTTTTCCTCATCAGCTAAATTATTTCTTTTCAGCCACTGGTCACTTAGTGTCCAGAATTCAAAGAATTACCACATGAGTTGATAGTGAATAGTTGAAATTAAGACTGTTATATCCACAAATGCCAGAGATTTGTATCATTATTTAGTTGTATACACTGTTAGATTTTTTTTTAAGAATCTGTCGGGTTACATAGAGATGACTGTATATTTGCAGAAGAGAGTAAGTAGATGAGAATATTTTAGACACTAAATTAAGCCAAGGACATATTGAGATATTGCTTGATTCCCAATCTCTGATATTTTTGTGAGAAAATGAAGAAATTAGAGGCATTGAATTGTTTAGTTAGAGGTATAGAGAGAGGAAGAACCTGATACATAAATGTCTAATAGATCAATGCAATGTTTGAAGCCTGTAGAAGCATCCTATGGAAATCTGCCTTAGACCAGACCTGCCCAACATTTTCTCAATATAGATGGTATGGTCACTGTATATGAGTACGACCTGAAACTGGGAGGATTAGCAGATATGTCAGATAGAATCTAGAATATCAGTGATCCTGGAAGGCTGGGTCCAGAGTTGAATGTTTAAAAAAAAAAAAAAATCACGCTTGATAGCAATAAAGGCAAAATCCTGCATTTAGATTATCAGAACCAACCAACCATTTGGTCAACAAACCAACAAGTATGGAGTGTGGAGGAATGGCTTAACAGAAGTTCTTGACTCAGATGTTTTAGTTTACTCATTCATTCAGCCAATACTAACCACTTGCTATGCACCAGACACTTTTCTAGATGTGTACTCTACAAAAAGGCAGTCACAAGCCACGTGTACCTATTGAGGATTTGAAATGTGGCTAGTCTGAATTGAAGTGGTATGTAAATATAAAATACATGCTGCATTTCAAAGGCTTGATAAGAAAAATATAAGCTCATTGGTAATTCTATATTAATTGCATGTGAAAATGGTAATATTTTGAATATATTTGGTAAAATAAAATGTTGAAATCAATTTAAGCTATCTACCTGTCTTAATGTGACTATTAGGAAATTTAAAATTATGTGTGTAGCTCACATTATATTTCTGTTGGACAGTATTGCTCTAGACATTGGGCCTACATCATCAAATAAAACAGAGAGAAAGTCTCTACTTTTTATTCATTTAACAAATAATTCTTCACCTATTATGTACCAGACACCATTCTTTTAGCTTACCCAAGAGGGGGAAGACAGATCATAAAAAGTAGCCAAATGATTAAGGTATATGCTCATATGCATATTTTGACTGTAGAGGATTCCTGCCCCAAGACAGGGATGGAGTGCATGGGGATTATTCTTGACACAGTGTGAGTCCCTTCAGAAAAGCGGTACCCACCATGAACTCTTTGTGAATTTTTGGGCCCTAATTACCTTCCTTCAGAAAGCATGTAAAGAGAATCCACATGGGAAGACTAATTATTAAATAAAATAGGGTGGGAGAACCACAGAGCCAAATGAAGACATGTTATACATCTTTTTCTTGAGGGCTCAAACTGGGAAGAAATTTCTGGCTTCTCAGAGTCTCTCACCAAAGTCCCTCCTTTCCATTTCTGGCAGTGCCCCAGGTGAGCAAAACCAAATCATTCAAAGACTTATTTATTTTGGGGGGAGGAGGTTCAGAGAGAGAGAATCCCAAGCAGGTTCCACACTGTCAGTGTTGAGCCCCTCACAGGGCTTGATCCCACTAACCATGAGATCATGACCTGGGCCTGAATCAAGAGTGGGACGCTTAACTGAGCCATCCAGGTGCCCCTACATTCATTCATTATAAAAGCAAAGTCTTCACCCTATTATTATAAGGCTTTTTGGGGGAAATTTGGAAAAATATGTCAAAAATATAAACCCCTGTTAATGTTTTTCTTTTTCTGTGCTTGGCTTTTTACTTTACATACATAGTGATCATCATAACAAATGAACAAACTTACAGATTGCTTTTAAGCTGGTGTTCCTTCATTGTATACAGTGAAAAGTGCTTTACTGCTAAAGATATCTTTGTGCATAGAACTCTGCTTACATTTAAAAAAAATAATTCTCAGAAGTGAAATGACTAATTTAAAAGTATAAGTGGTTTTAAGGATTTGATATATATTGAAAATTGCTTTCCAAAGAGATTATTCCAATTATAGTCTCACAGACAATGTATTGAGTTGCCCTCAACAGTTAATCTTAAAAATCATGAGTTTGGGTAATGCGATTCTAAGCTAGACAATGGCAAGGAGCAAGTCATATATTTTTGAATATATGTTTTATATATATATAAAAAGAAAAAAGTGCTTAATCAACTCTTGTTGATTTAACTTTCAGTGTTGGGCAATATTGAGTTCAATGTTCACAGTTCATTTGTTACAGAAGATTTAAGTATCTCAGTTTTACCACATTGAAAATACACTCTTCTGAATTCAAAGTATGAAATCCTTACTCTGTTTTAAACTGTGAGTGCAGCATTTTATAAATATATACAGTGGTATCGTTGTTTGTGACATAACTGTGGTTTTGTGTGGCTGTTTTACTCTGGTCTGGAGAAACACAGATGAGAGTTTTAACTCTATTTCTTTTTCTTTCCTTTATTTAAATTTAAAAACTGCCAAACAAACAACTTTCTCAAAGAATGGAATACAGAATTTGCCTTTCCTTGCTACAAGTTAAAACACACAAATGTTATGGCAAAGAACTATACAGTTCAGTTTTATGGTGGAATCTATCTGCAGTGTCAGAAAAGGCATTTCCTTGAAGTCAGTACAGGAATATGTTTTTACAACTTAGCAATAAACTGAATTTCTTTAAAGGAGCTTTTATTTTTCCCTACTACTTCAATTATAAAATTGGAGATGTAACCTCATAAAAGGAGGGAAAATCAATGATCAACCGAGTTGAAACATTTGACAAAGGAATAATTTAAGACTGGTCCAATAGAGGCCATAGTCATTTACAGGAGAAGAAATGCAAATGACTAATAACATAAAAAGTTCAACTTCATTAATAAATGCAAACTGAAATAAGATACCGTTTGTTTTTATCAAATTGGCAAAAATGAAGATATTCTTAAGTGTTGGTAAGGCTGTGGTAAAATGTATTTGCAGACATCAGCGTTTGGAATACAAATTGGTATAAACATTATAGCAATCAATTTAGCAATATGGATTAAGAACTTAAAAAAATTCACATCCTTTTTGACTTAGTAGTTTCCCTCTTATAAATATATTATAAAGTAAATTATTCAGAAACTGTACTAAATACATATGTACAAAGATGTTCATTGTATTGTTATTTATAATATTAAAAAGAACTAAGGGGTGCTGGGTGGCTCAGTTGGTTAAGCGTCCAACTTCGGCTCATGTCATGATGTCACAGTTCATGAGTTCAAGCTCTGCATTGGGCTCTCTGCTGCCAGCACAGATCCCTCCAGATCCTCTGTCTCCCTCTCTCTCTGCCCCTCCCCAACTCATTCTCTCTTTCTCTCTCAAATAAATAAACTTTAAACAAAAAGAACTTAAATATTCAACAGTAAGAAATTGGCTAAGTACATCATGTTGTATATACCTTGTTAATCAAAGTATGATTCAAAGACCAACAGCATTGCCCCACCCCAGGCGTAATGTATAAGAATCCTTATATACTAAGGCACTTAGACTTGCTGAGGGTAGAGGTGAATTAACTGTTTTAGAAAGCTCACAGATGAGATTCTGATTTATTTATTTAACCAAATTTGAGAACAGTGGGTATATAATATGATGCTACTGTTAAACCTGTTAATTTCTCTGTCTACTGTTGTCTATAACACAAATTAATTTACTGAATTACCTTTTGTCTTATATTGAACAATTGTACAAAAAAAGAATCCCTGCTTACCACTTGCAATAGGGAGTGCACTGAAGACACTTTCTAAATTATCCCTAAGAGCCTTTAGGTTATTATGTCCCCTGAGAACAGTGCCTATCATGTGAAGCTCAGTGGATAGTGTGAAGGAATGAGAAAGTGGGCAATGGTTCCTTCGGCTTGCATGTCTACACTCTAACATTGTTTCTTTACTATTTATTAGAATAAGAACAATTTTTTAGATTCTCCAAATCCAGGTTTTACTGGCTTAGTCATTTGTTTCTAAGTGTGATTTTTCACTGTGTCACTGAGGACGCTGGCAAAAAATAAATGGCATGCTCAAACTAGGAATTTACAAAATCACAAAGGTCAAGCGGAGTCAAAGGAAACCAACCAGAGGGAGTGCAGTACTCTGGGGAAGTAACTATGGGGAGTGGTTACCATCCAGGGTCTAAGAGGCAAAAGAAGAACAGTATGGAAGGACTGCATGGCAGCTTTATAGAGAGGGTGGCCTGATGGGAGCTGAAACCTAGCAGATAATGTAGCCAGCCCAGGGTCACCTGTAGGAAGGAGTGGCAGGAGCAAATACTTTACTTTCACTCTCTGCCTTCTCCCAGTGTTTCCTGTGGGCAAAAATAGCTGAAGGCCAGAGCGCCAGAGATCCCCCATTATAGGCCATATAGGTCAGCCCCTTGGTGCACAGGGATGAGTGGGGAAGGGTGGAAAGGGTATATGGAGTCAGGGGAAGATATCCAGCACAGAGACAGATCTCTGATAGTGAAGTAATACGAAAGCAGTTCTTTCTTTCTGGTTTTCCTACTCTCAACCCCATTAGCTAAGTGGATGCATCAGATTTCTGGCAGCAGCTTTGTTTTAATCTTAGAATCACAACACAGACCAAGGAAAAGAGAGCAAACAACATTTTTTTCCCTGTAACTTGCCTGTCAATGCATTAAGGTTTTAGGTATATAATATTTGGAAAAGGCAGGGGTTACAAACTGTTTTGTGTAAGAAAACCACATACAGAGTTTTTATTTGCCAATGGATGTGTTCTGCTGAAAGCTCCAATTGGATATGGTTCTCTTTTTTGGCTTTTTATGCCCAGAGACACATCCTCTGGGCACATACCATGTAAGCAGCAGGCACTAAGAATGTAGAACACCATTTGCCTTCTCCGTGGGAAGACTGCCTTTAGAAATACAGTACACGGATCCCAAAACTTCCAGCTCATGCTTTTTGGACCTCTTACATGTTTTGTCAGTGGGCAGTATATTCATGCCCAGACTCAACTGCCTTCTATTTCAGCAATATTAGAAGTTTTGAGTGGGAGAAAGCTAGGGGGAACCAGGAGGGTTTTTAACTACATAATAAAAAATAAAGCTGAAATAGAATAGTCATTTCAATTGGGGGCTTGATTTACCCAGGGCAGCAGGAACTACCTGGAGATAATTTGAGTCCTTTAAGGATTACAGTGTGATGCAATAACTCTTCCAAGCAAGTGGGGGCATCACTGAAGCTAATGGTAGTCTGGGATCTTGACCCAGTCTCTGTGTGTCTCAGGTGACCAACTTAATTCCTGGGCTGTACATAGTAGCTTGGAACGTGGGGGGAAAAAAAACTACAAGAAGATTCTAATAGAGTGGTACTTGAACTCTGCCTTACAGGCATGTGGGGAATAGTCCATTGGCATGGAGATGAGAGTGTCAAAATAAATAGCAGAAAGGAGGCCATTTTTATGTATTTTATTTCCAGCGCATCTTACACTTTAGATGACTAATGCCCTCTGTGAACTTCTGCAAGTGGAACCAAAACTGTTTAATGAGTAAGTGACTTTTAGTGCTTTATTTTCATCTAGAGCTTCATTTGAAAGAGATCATCATTAGCTTTATGGTTTTAATTGTATTGAAATTCCTTATTGTAACCTATTGCTTTATTGCATTAGTCCATTAACCTGGGTGCCACGGAGCATAGTTTTAGAGCCTGTATTTATATCTGGACTAATTGCATGGATGCTTTCGTATAGGATGAGGTATTTTTTAGATCACCACAGGAAAAATCTGAACCCCTTTCCAAACTTCAGGGTTAGGGGTAATGGTAACCAACACAAAGCAAAGCAAAACAAAAAGACCCTGCACATTATTGTGCATTTTTCTTGCTTTGAAATGCCTACTACTCTATCAACAAGGAATTGCAAAATAGTAATTCTCACCATACGTGTTGCTTCCACATGTTTTTCATTTGGAGGTACTATGCAAAGCATTGGTCTGTGGGCTCCCCAATCAAAACCAGGTGGTTAATGGTTACAAACTGGGGGACCGTGAGATCTGTGCCTTACTCTATTTCCATTTGTTCTAGTGAGCATCTAGGCCACTGGTTGCAGGCTTAGAAGCTTAGACAAAGAAAGAATGACCAAGGCCCAGTTCCCTGTGGGGACCTTCGTTAATAACCCAGAAAGTGACACAGCTGTTAACGCCCAGTTGACCCAGAGCATTTCTTTCTGGAGTGGGAAAGTGACTGATGGAGCCTATAGTGTGTTTAGATCACACAGAGAGTTTTTGCTTCTACTGGAGGAAGGAACATTGAAACTGGAATGGGGCCCTTTGTTACCACCCAGATGCTCAACAGCAGGAGTGTTTACAATGCCCATCAACCAGGCTTTCCGTTGCACCTGTTGGGGGACCAGCTGCAGAAAGCAGGTGTATCTGGGGACCAAGAGGACGGGTGACTGTGGAGAATGCTGAGGGCTGCCAGATGTATTCCACATAAACACCGGGCCAACAGCTGGGGGGACAGGAAAGATATAGATTTAATTAAAAATTATGTGCAAATTTGATTATTAATTTCAACCCACTGTGTAAATGTAATACACATACATGCACACACAATATGTTTTTCAGAACAACTCAGTGGAATGTGTTGATGTAAGCATGAGATTCACTTTTCATCAATTCCATGCACGTTGTTTTGTTCATTGGTCCACACATTGTTCATTACATTTCCATGTCCATTTAAAAAAATTTTCCCAGGCAGGAAGCTAAAATTCCAGTTTAATTGTGAATGCTTGCAATCCTAAGAACACACAGTTGTCAATTTATAACAGATAAGCTGAATCAGGCAGCCTCTGATGCCTGTGTTTGTATCTAGACTAATTACATGAATCATTTAATATAGCTTGGGAAATGTCAACCACAATTGTTTGTGCTGTGGATGGTGGGCTCTTATGAGGTTGAACCCATCCTTTAGTTTCTCATATGCCACTTACACCAGAGTCGAGAGACAGCAATGCTTCATGAGTGGGGTGGAGCTCATGGGGATATTGATGCTGCTTCCTTGGATTCTGTATACTGCCCATACAATGTATAGGAAGCCTGAGGAGAATTTTCTGTGGCTGGCTTTGGAATGCTAAGTGTGCTGTGGGTCTTCTTACTTAGCAATCTGAACATATGGGGCATTGCCCACCATTCAAAAGAGCTGAGGATAAGAATATTCTCTACCTTGGGAATCATACCCTTTTGGTCAATTTTGAATGGCTGTTAAAACTGACACTGGCTAAAGAGGATGGATAGTTTTGCAAAGAGTTGCAAAGTTTTGGCATCAGAGCTAAGGGTAAAATCAGAGGTCTTAAGAGAGTACTGTCGCTTAGGGTTTTCCAGGGACTCTTCCACTAGCCTTAGAATGCCACATTATTCTTTTAGGGCATTGGTTCTTAGAGCCCCTTGAAACTGTAAGCAAAATGTTGTATATGTATGAATATGTGTGTTTTTCTCAGTGGTGGTGAGTATGCCATTTTCTTCACATTCTCAAAGCTCCCAAATCTTAAGACCTAAGGAGAGAGTTGTTTCTTAGGTGAGCTTTTGTCTTGAACAGCACCTTATTTCTCTTCAGGAAACTTATACATAGCAAGAAATAGTAATGATGACAGCAGCAATAATAGTTAATATTTATGGCATTAATACATTCCAGCTGCTATGCTGAGTACATATGTTAGCTCATTTAATAAGGTAATTATAATTGTCAAAAATACAACAGGGTTTTGGGCCATAATGAATAATTACTCTTCCATGAAGGGATTCAATTCCTCTGGCATGATATTCAAGGGCCTCCCTGCTCTGGTATTGAATGCCAATCCTTTTCAATATTTATATACCCAAATGTGTTAGTTTTCTATGCTGGATAACAAATTACCATAAACTCAGTGGCTTTAAAAATGCCTATTTATTATTTCATAGTTTCTGCAAGGTCACAAGTTCTGGCAAGACTTGCCTAGATTATCAGGGCTTACCAGGGTGTAATACAGATGTTGTCTGGGGCCGTGGTCTAATCTGAGGCTTGACAGGGGCAAGATCTACAGACATGGTCCTTCTGATTGTTTCCAGAATTTGTCTCCCCTTTTTCTTACTGACTGTTGGCAGGAGGATGTTCTTTGGTTACTAGAGGCTTCCTACTACACGACCCTCTTATAATATGGCAGTTTACTTCTTCATAGCCAACAAAGAAGCTTTTCTGTCTTTTCTGTTCTGATGAAGTCTTATAAGTATATAAAATGATCATGGGAATAATACCCTGTCACATATAATGTAACATAATCAAGGGATGACATCCTGTCACTTGTGACCTATTCTGTTAGAAGAAAGTCACAGATTGTACCCAAACTCGAGATAGGATTATACAGGTGTGTCACTCATTGGGGGTCGCTTTGGGTGTGTTGGCAACATCCAACATTAGTAGTACTGGCACAGTTTTAACTAGTTGTTTGAAATATACCTCAGGAAGCCTCTTTTTCTATTTCAACTTTTTGCTTCCAGTCTTCAGGGAGCATTGTTGCTTCTCAGAAATGCTTTGCATGCTTATGCCACTGAGCCTCTGCTCTCAGTTGTACTCCCAGCTTGGAGTGCCCTCCACTGTCCTCACCATCTGTTACAATCATTGTCAGACGAAAAGGCTTAGCTCAAATACTGTGATTTTCCCCCAAACCTTCCCTGATGCCTCCATTATTGTGGTGACCTGAGAGCATTTGGTCATACCTTACTTACATCAAGCATTTAATTCTGAGTTGTATTATAGTTACTTGTGTAAATAACTTTTTCAAAAATAAATCATGTCTTATGTATTATTACTATTATTATTTTTTTTGGCCAGAGCTCATCATTTTTACATAGGAATTACTAAATAAATGTTTATTGAATTATTTTCTCCCAAACAGTTGACCCAATTTTTTTCTTTTCTTTTCTTTTCTTTTCTTTTCTTTTCTTTTCTTTTCTTTTCTTTTCTTTCCTTTCTTTCATTTAATTTCTTTTTGTCAGGAATGAGAATAACCAACAATCTATCCTTAACATTGGTTTGGACTTTTTCCTTTAAAATGGGGACAGAAAGCTTATCTCAAACTCCTTCCTATTTTCTTCCTTCTGGCCCCAATGAACTATAGCAAGTACCCCTACAGTATCCACTCAGGGCCCAGCTTGAAAAGAGAAAAAGGTGAAAGCTACTGAAGAGCCCAGTTTGACAGTGTTCTGCTTCTTAGCAAGGTTTTAGGCCCCACTTGCCCTGCATTTCCTTCCTGCCATTTTGATGCCTAAAGCAGAACTTACTGCTGACCAATTATTCCAGGTCCCACTGAAAAAGCATCCAGACTGTGTGTCAGACTAGTTTTCCCACATTGAAAGGAGTTTCCAGGTGGGACCTGTCATCTGGTAATAGTTTAGGTGCTTTTTGTTCAGATGTGAAATTACAGTTTATTCTCCTAATTACTGATTGGGTGTTAGAAATGGTTTGGCCTTCATTTCTTTAGCTCAGTGTAAGGTAATAAACAGCTTCATCATGCAACCAATTTAAATAACTACTGGCCATTTTGGGTAGTGTTGTTGGCATGACATCAATAAAATATAATTTCTTATTCTGTGTTGCATTTCTGTCTCCCTTCCCTGAGGCTGATTACTTCCTGGAGTAAGATTAAAAAAAAAATTAAGCAGAGGAAAGGGAAATTCAGGTAAAGCAAGAAATATTCCTGACATTGGACTCTACAAAGTCAAAGGGTCTAGCATTGATTTCTTACATTTAATATGATAGTAAAGTGAGCCAGATATTGCAGAGCTGGAAAAGAAAAAAAAAATCTATGTTAGCAGAATGGTCTTTTATGGATAATGTGGATGTGATATAGTTATAGTCCATTGTGGCTGGGTGTCCTTGGAGTTGCTTTGTCTCCTTGCCTTCCCCAGTGCACCTGTGCAGTCCCTTTCTGAATCCCCCACAGATCAAAGAAACACTAGTATCCAGACGTTGGTTTCTACAAGGCAACGTAAGCCAAACTTGGAATTTTCATTTTGTCCAGTAATTAATGCCTTAATGAGGTGGCTCCAGGGAGATAGGTCATATTCCAGGAGAATGAAGACAGAACTGGTCCTAATATGAGCGTGACTGCTTTGCCACACAAGAGGGTGCCAAGAGATGGTTATAGCTGCTCTGTCATTTGGAAAACTTTCAGAACGAGTAGGACTGCAAACAGATTCCAAGGGGGATCTAGATTAACGGTTTGTTGAATTAAATTAAGAGAATGACCGTGGAAAGCCAAAAAACATGTAGCCTATGAAGTTAAGGGCTGTTCAGTGTCAGGGAACAGATCAGGATGGAGATTTCCTCTTGACATCCTGCTTGCACTCCCCCATGACACAGAATTTTTTAAAGCTCCTAGGGTTGTGTTCAGAAAGAACGGTGACCAAGTGCTGGCTGGATATTTTTTGGGGTGGGAGGTGGGGATAGCCCTCACTTTAAGTAAGGAATCATCATACATTTTAATAGTTATTTAAAAATTTCCCCAAGATCTGGGTTTTATTTATTTCAGTTCTTTTTTTAAATATAATTCCTTTAATTTTTTAAATTTGCATCAAACTTAGCATATAGTGCAACAATGATTTCAGGAGTAGATTCCTTAATGTCCCTTACCCATTCAGCCCATCCCCCCTCCCACATCTCCTCCAGCAACCGTGTGTTTGTTCTCTATATTTAAGAGTCTCTTCTGTTTTTGTTCCCCTCCCTGTTTTTATATTGTTTTTGCTTCCCTTTCTTTATGTTCATCTGTTTTGTATCTTAAATTCTTCATATGAATGAAGTTATGTGATATTTGTCTTTCTCTGACTAATTCCACTTAGCATAATACCCTCTAGTTCCATCCACATAGTCGCAAATAGCAAGATTTCATTCTTTTTGATTGTCGAGTAATACTCCATTGTGTATATATACCACCTCTTCTTTATCCATTCATCCATCGATGGACATTTGGAATCTTTCCATGTTTTGGCTATTGTTGATAGTGCTGCTATAAACACTGGGGTGCATGTTGCCCCTTTGAAGATCTGTGTATGTTTTAATCAGAAGTGGTTGGGAATCCAGTTAAATGGGGATGGTCTTAGGATTTGAATAGACTGGGACAAAGCACTGCTTTCTGGTGTTTATGTGCAGGTCTCCTCACTCTTGAATCAACCTCTAAGCATTTACAGAACAGCCAGTATACGTTTCCTAGACCTCCTTTCCCAGAATGATCTCTAGTCTTTTCACCTCTTCTGTCCCTGCATAAAAGTTCACCTCATCTTTGCCTCTGAAGTGCCAACTCTAGTAACTCACAGATGGCAGCAAGAATGTCCCAACACCCCCAAGGTATGGCTTACAGTGATTTTGAGGATTAAATGACGTTACAGATATAAAGTGCTTATTTTTGATACTATTTTAAAAATCATTAGTGATGGGCCAACTCCCTGCATGGGTCTGACATTAATCTGTATCTTTCATACCACCTCACTTGCTTCTTACAGAGTGAGGCTTTCTTTCTTTCTAGTATATAATTTTTCTTTCTAGAATATTTTGTCTTTAATTTTTTTAGGATAAAAACAACTTTTTTTTTTTTAGCATTATACTGGGATATTGAAATGACTTGGCCTGAACGTTTGAGATTATTTATTTATGCTCTATTATGTGAGAGAAGAACATTATTTTAAAAATAAATAGGTTCTGGGCAGTGGTTCTCAATCAGGGGTGATGTTTACTGCCCCATTCCTGATATGTTTAGCAATGTCTAGAGACAGTTTTTTTTGTCATAACTTGGGGGAATGTCCTACTGGCTTCTAGCAGGCAGAGGCCATGGATAATGCTAAACACCCTACAGTTCACAGAGTGGCACCTGTATTAGTTCTTTTAATATGGAGACTGCCATAATAATTGCTGCTATAATGAGCTACCACAAATTTGGTGGCTTGAAACAACACAAATTTATTATTTTATAGTTCTGTAGGTCAGAAGTCTGACATGAGGTTCAAGGGGCTAAAATTAAGGTGTCCACGGGGCTCTATTCCTTTGTGGAGGCTTTAGGGGAGAATTCATTCCTTTGCCTTGTCCAGCTTCTAGAAGCTGTCTGCATCCATTGGCGTGTGGGCCCCTTTCCTTGTATTCGAAGCTAACAGTGGTGAGTCAGGTCCCTTCCATGTTTCAGATCTCTCCTGCTTCTTCCATAATCATATGTCTTTGACCAGCTGTTTTGCCCTTCTCTTTCACTTTAAGGGTAACTGTGATTATATGGAATCCGCCCAGATAACCCAGGATAACCTCTCTCTTGTAACATCTTCTGATTAGCAACCTTAAATTTATCTGCAAACCTTGATTTCTTTTTGCTGTGTAATATGACATAGTCACAGGTTCCAGGGATTAGGTTGTGAACATCTCTGTAAGGCCATTCTGTATACTACAGCCCCCACATGTCAGTAGTACTGAGATTGAGAAAGTCTGTCCTAGAGAAAGCTTCCTAGTCCTAGAAGACAGAGCTACATTCAATGTGGATAAAATAAAAAAGCTACTTTTAGACTGACTTATTTCAAGTGTTAACATCACACAGCACGTTTAGCAACTTGGACAATTTGCATTAAAAGGCACTGCTGGGTGAGATTTCTCATCCACTGCTGGCCAAGATATAACTTGGTCCACCTGGCAGGGAAGTGAAAGTTCTCCTATTAAATAAATGAAGCATCAGCTTCTGGTAACAAACATATGAAACAGAATATTCATCTTTTCTTCAATGGGAATAACACATGACAAAAGTGAGGCTTTCTTCACATTGTTTGTTTATAGAAAATTCATCTCCACTGAGGCCTTATGTTAAATTTGCTCTCTGATGTTAGCATTTCCAGGATGCACAGGGCCACTGGAGTATGTTCTTATGATCTTACCATTTATTTACCTTGATACGAAACTCCAATTACTGTCAGAGATGCTTCTTGTTAAATATGGTAAGATCTCCAGCTTCTGAGAGTGTGAATATGTATTTGATTCTCTGGGGCCAGGCTCAGATGCAAGCTAAGGAATCAGAGTTCTGGGGACGTGGGTGCAAATTAATTAAATATCTGAAGATAACATGGAGGAAGTTTGGGCTTTAGAGAAAAGGCTAGAATTTAGGGAGAGAAGATTGTATAGCAAGAGACTGTGAGATTGCCTTTTCTTCCACTAGAGTCTCTTGGTCTTGCATGGGCGTGTGTGTGTCTTTGTGTGCACTGAGAATTACTGTGCTTTTGTGTTGCTTTTTAGTGTCTTTCAACACCTAAAGAAACTCTTGGATTATCTGAAATCAGGAATATGAATATAACACACTTCCAATGGCATCAGGGGAGACTATTCTCCAGATAAAATGTTAGAATTTTCCTGATTATTCAGACTGTCATATTTAGTTACTGGCTTTCTTTGGGTAATCCAACTCTATTTTATTCATGGGCTATTCTAAAAATACAATCAAAGGACACCTACTGGCTACAAGTGACTTTGCTCATGTCTAATGGGGCTGTGAAGAATGGTTTGAATTTAGTGCAGATGGGGGAAAATATGTGCTGTCATCAAGAGCCTATCACTTTAAACTTATAAAATATCTTGACTGGAGTGTAGCCAGAGCAAGTCTGAGGTGGATGCTTTAGTGAGGATGAATGTATTGGGTAAGATAAAGGAAGGACCAAAGCAGACCTTAAGTAGACTGTAAATCGAACAGAATGGGATACTATTATTTTTGGTTTGGTAAGTAGAAAAATGTTACTCTGCTTGTCTGTTTTTCCATTTTTTTGAGTTGCATTTAGTATCCATTTTGGAGATATATATATATATGTATATGTATATATATATATATATATGTATACATATATATATATGTATATATACATATATATATATGTATACATATATATATATATATCTGGGAGCCACAGAGGCCTGCTTTGGGGAAGCACTGAAGTTCTGTGGTTCTGAATGTGAAAAATAAATGATTGCATCATTGTTGCCGTGCTGGGGAATTTTCTGGGAAACATTTCCATTCCTTCACCGAAATTTGTTCTGTGCATAGACCTTGGAGAATGATCATTTCCTAGGTATAAAGCACATGCCTGCAGCAGCTAAATTACTCTTAATAACCCCGGAGCATATAAACAATTTGATTTGGAAAGCCAGTTAAGTTCCTCCTTTGCCTTCCATCTTATTGGCTGCCTAAGTTGTTTTGCCATTCTTCTCTGGGGTGGAGAAGACAAAAGCAGTATGGTTTTAGTCATGAGAGGTACTATGTTCTCAGCCTTATCTGAAGAAACTACCCTTTGTGTGATAGTAATTAGCCCAGAGGGATTGTAATGTATCAAAACCTCAGACACATTCCCAGGCTCAAATGCAAAGTGGCAGGAAAGACTTCCAAAAACAAGAAACCAAGGTGTGGCATAATGTGGTGACTTTAAACTTGAGTGCCACTAGAATCCCTTGGAGGGCTTGTTAAAACAATTGATCACTGGACCTCACCCCCCAGAGTTTGATTCTGCTCCTAGGGTAAGGCCCTAGAATTTGTGTTTGTGACACATTCCCAGGACATGCTGCTTCTTGTCCTGGATCACACTTTAAGGACCCTTGGCTTCGTGGGTAGGAGTAGACCTAATGGCTCTGAACCTTGTGTTCACCATTCCCAAGTCCTGGGTCTTGGTCCCACCTTGGTCTATTGAATCAGAACTTGTATTTTAACAAGATCAGGCCATTTGTTTCCACATTAAGTTCAAGAAGCACTGACTTAATTTCGCTGTTCCTCATTTCACTCATCTGTAAAATGGAAATGATACTTATTTTCTGGGGGTATCTTGAAGTGAAATATATTTAACAGACTTAGCAGTAGTGCCTGACATGAAGTATGCCCCCAGTAAATGTCACTGCTTATAATTTGAAGCCAATTTGGGATGGAAAAGCAAGTAATTTATTTTATTACAGCAACCTGTTTTTAAAGGTCAAAATTGTGTTTCTACTTTTTTTTTCTTTTCACTTCCTTTTTTTTTCTTTCTGTGAGCTTACACTTTCCTTGGAAGTATAAACATTAAATGAGAGTGATAGGTTTGAGTACAAATGAGTTTCCAGTTTTACTCATTCCCATAACTGCCTTGACTAAGATATCTTCAGTTATCTTAAGAGAATATAGGAAAATTCTGAAAGCAAAATAAGTGTTAAATTGAAAGATAAGTTTAGCACTCTGTAAAGGGCTGTGGAGGAAGATCTTTGAAGTCAGTCAGACTCCAGCAGGATATGGACACTGAAATAAGTTGAAAATTGGCATTAGACTCTCTTCCCTTCCTTTTTTCATTTCTTGCAATTAAATTCTGAAATTGTTTTCAGAATTATGTAACATTATTTTGCTTCAGTATGATCCAGAAAAGATTAGTGTGCCTCAAGAAGGCTTCTTTGCAATAAAGCATTTCAGTGTTTGCTGTGGAGGCATGGTGCTCTGACTCCTGACTCCTGAAGACCCGCTCCAGCTTTGGGGCGGGCCTCTGAATCCTTGCCATTTGCTCCTAGGATCTGGCTCTAAATAGCAGAATCCCTTGGCAGCGTGGAGTTGCGAGTGTCACCCCAGATCTGTAATTAGTAGGCCTGCTATTTGGCCTGGAGTCGGCATTTTTGTACCTTGGGCAGATTCCTCATCTACACTAAATTTTAGTTTTCTCATTTTTACATGGAAATCCTTGTGTTTTTCCTGCTTATATTCCTAAGTTTTAGTGAGGAGCAAATAAAGTATGTAGAGATGCCTTGAAAAACACCTTTGTTTTATCATTGTCCTTGGTATCAAACTCAGATTGGTGAGTCCACCCTCCCCCCCTGGGGGGGAGGGAGAGCACGGGAGAGTGCGCATACCCATGAGCCAAGGGGGTTGGGGGTGGGGAGAAAGAGTGAGTGTGAAAGTGAGAGTGTGAGAGTCTTAAGCAGGCTCCGTGCTCAGCGGGGCTCAGTCTCATGACTGTGAGACCATGACCTGAGCTGAAGTCAAGAGTCGGACACTTAACTGACTGAGCCACCCAGGAGCCCCATGATGAGGTTTTATTAGAAGTGGTTTTAGAGACATTGGTCCATAAAGGCTGGGCTCTGTTTCTAATTTATGTAATTTAGGGGCTGACAAACCTTTCAGTATCCAGCAGGTGAAACAGTGCTGGGAGAATCCCGGGGCAGTGTAGTCAACCTTGCAGTAGTAGAAGCTGATTGTTTCGCTGGAGGAACAAGTGACTTTGTCCTCATCTCCCCTGTGGTGGAACTTCTGCTACATGCCAAGCTCTGGGTGTATCCTGAGTGCCGTAGCAGGTTGTCCCATGGGGGAGAGGGAGGACTATGAAGGGCTAAAGATGATGACATGGCCTGAATTGCACAGGCCTCTGGCCAGGGTCTCTGAATGTGGTCTGTTTCCATCTAGTGTCTCCCATAGCTGTGGCTTCTTAAAGGATCTTACTAGGAAGCTCTGAGATGCCTATTTAGATAAATAGGCAAACAAAAACAAACTTTTGACTTCAAATCCTGCAAATAAGCTTTTCCTCTTAAGGAAAAATTCAAGTTGTGGACTTAAAGAATGTGGCCTCTACTGCATACCCTCCAGGCTTCACTCCTGGATGCCTATGTAGGTTCTCATCTTTGAGTTTTTTCCAGTTGGCCTAGTCTCTCCCTCTTTGGATAAGAAGTCAGATTTTCTTCTTTTTTGCATCTTGTCCAGTCCCTGACCTTTCCTTGTTCCATCGCTAATTTAATTTCCCAGTGTAAACTCCAACCTTCCCATTTATGATCTTAACATTTTTTTCAACCTGCAGATGCTGGAAAACAAAAGCTGCTTGAAAAACCTCCATGAGACCTCAGTTGTTGGGCACTATATTGGTTCTGCCTTGTGTAAGGCTAGGTTTCAGAGCTGAGTGGAACAGAATGGAGTCAGAGACAGGGCACCAGGCACCTACCCTCCTGGTACATATCAGGCCAGAGTCTGCTGTGTTCCATACTCACCAACTTGCTGCTGCAGTGAGGACAGTTTCTTCCATTGTGGTAGGGCCCTGGGAATTATTCCTGGGAGCTCTGTGTGGGAGTTTTAAGCCACCTAATGTCTATCAATATATCACTTTATGCTGAAACTAGCTGGAATGGTGTCTGTTGGCTGCAGCTGAATGCTAACTGATACACTGATTACCATTCTCCCTGATATGCTTCACCAGCTTTTATACCTGTATTCTTGGCCAGCCTGTTTTGCCACTAGAGTGGCTGCACCTGTTATCCCAGTCTCATAAGGTCTTTGATTCCCTTACTTCCAGGCATATACTTGGCCTGAACTCTGCTGCTACCACTGCCAGTCAAGGTATGTCCTGTGGCTGGAGCAATCAAAACATACTACTAAGACTTAAATCATTTAAACTTGTTGGATATAAAGGATGAATTTACATAGGTTCATGGCCTAATCTTATTCTGATCTTTCAAATGCATTGGTTTGTTGGGGGTGGATCAGAAATTCTCTATATCTTCTGTTCTGTTAGGTAGCCCAACCATTCCAGATATCTGGAAACTTTCATTCATACATTCATTTGCCATATTTACAAAATATACCTTTTAAAGTGAATGAGAAAGGTACTTTTCAAAAATTACTGTTTATGCAATTTTCTACCTGTTACCAAATAGTATCCTTCAGGGAACACCTGGGTGGTTCAGTCATTTGAGCATCTGACTGTTGATTTCAGCTCCAGTCATGATCCTGTTGTTGTGGGATCAAGCCCAGAGTCAGGCTCTGTGTGAGCATGGAGCCTGCTTAAGATATTCTCTCTCTCTCTTTCTTTCTCCCCCTCTTCCCTCTCTCTCTCTCTCTCTTTTTCTCTCTCTCTCCTCCCCCCCCCCCCAACTCCTTCTCTCTCCCTTCTCTTTAAAATAAAAAAAAAATCCTTTAGGGAATCCTTTTAGAAGAATTGAATGTATTGTGCTAAAGAAACCTTTGTGAAAAAATGTGAACATTTTAGGAATCAGAACTATCAGAGTGGCACTCAAGTCCCTGACTTGAACTTTGGAGTTGTGGATTTTTCAGGTGGATTCTGTACCATTGCACCCTTGTTCTTCCCTAAGTCCTTCTCCAAGGAAGCACCTGAGCTTATTTTTCACTCACTAAAAATGGCCAGAAGCCAGAGACTGCTTGAAGTTACTGAGATGGGAAGATGGTATCTGGGAGACCAGCATGGCTTTTATTAGTACAGTATGTGACGGACTAGTGGATAATCAGATGTAGCCTTTTCCTTTCCATCGCTAGACCTGTAAGAATGGTACAGGACATCACAAAAGAGTTCACGTGTCTTTCTAAACCTGAGTGGTAGAAGGGAGTGCCTAGAGGTATGTCTTTGGTAGAGAAGATGTCTTATATGTGTACACTGTGTGTACACACGTACTTATGAGTTGTTCCTTTCAAAATACAGTTTGTCTCTGCTTTTGACCAGAACCTATTCCTGGAAATTCTATCATAAAGTAGTCACATTTTCCCATAAGAACAGTGTCATACTTGGGCATTGCATTCCTGACCAAGGACCTGCCATTAAATAAACTGTAGATGTGACAAAAATATAAAAGCAAAGATGCGATGGCTATAAACCTCTGTAATAATTTTCAAGAATAAAGTAATGCTGTGTCATATAAATGGGCTCAACTATACTGTACACATTGATTATATAAAATCTCAATGAACTGTAAAGTCTATATAATAACATAAAAAGTACAAATCTAGTGCATCATAAATTTGACTTAAAACTAATATTCTAGCTATAATAAACATTAAGCATTTAATTAAGAATAATTTTTCTTTCCTTTTTGGAAGTTAGGAGGACATTTTAATATATGGTTTAAATGGCCCAGTTTCCTCACAAAGACTCAGCCATATGCCTTACTATCTTAGTCACAAGTGGAGGCATTTCAGGAAGCATCCCGATGACCTTGACACAGTAGCCCACAGGAGCACTTGAGCACTTACTGCTGCAGACTGAATGTTTCAAACCACTGAATGGGGAATAGATATTATAAAGGATGATATAGGTTCTATGGAATGCTGAGTGGATGGATGGTTTTGTTGGAAGAAGTGTGAGGACTGAATGCTGTGTCAGTATAGCTCTGAGCCTTGAGCTTGATTGCATTTCCCTTCATTAATGCTTCCCATGTTTATCCAATGCTCTAGTGCTTAGTGACTTAGAAAGAATATCTCTACCTTCAGTAAACATATGGTGCCCTTTTGCTCTCTTTTAGAATATCAAGGTCAGGAGACTTGAAAACTATTAAAGCAGAATTTTAAAAAGTTAGCTCATTTTTCTTAAATACAGCTCTTGAATACACGCTGTTAGTATATGTGCTGCTGAAGCGAGCACGAGTACACGCTGTTAGTAATACTGAGCTTTTTGGTTCATTGCTTCTAGTGTCTGGAGAAATTCCTGGAACATGATTAGTGCTCAGTAAATATTTGTGGAAAAGAAAGAAAGAAGGAACAAAGAAAGATAGATATGAATTGTTCAAATAAGAGCTTTAACTATCTTAGGGCTCTCAGGACACCACCTTAGAGTATGCTTACAGAGAAGGTGCCTTGAGCAAGTAAGGAAAACTGGACTCCCAGGAATGATTCAGAATAGTCCATCCAGTGAGAGAATAACCTGGCCAGTTCAAATGCAACAAGGTGAAGACACAGAAAATCAGATTAGTGGAATCCAGCGCTGGACACTTTAAGAGTCAGTATGATTTAAAGGATCAGGCAAGGTACTCATCCTCTGCCTCCCCTTTTGTCACTCATTCTCCCCAGGTTATTTTGTCCACTCCAGCTCTTCTCATCCATTTCCACTTCTACCTATTACCCAAAGTCTCCTAAACCTGTCTTTCCAACTCAGCCTCTTATTTCAGTCCCAGATACTTAAATCTGAATTATCTGCTGGGTATGTATCTGTCCCAAAGGTACCTAAATTCACCGTATATAAAACGAAGTTAATTATCTTTTTTCCAAAATTTAATATCTTTCTATTTTTACGTTCTTGGTGAAAGGCTAAAACCTTCACTCATTTGGACTTTCTTAAGCAGAAGAGAGGGAAGGGTATATCTGAACAAGTTTGAATCCTTCTCACTGCTGCCATCCTGTTTTCAGGTGAAAGGAATTCACCAGAGTATTGGTTATTTATTAAGTCCCATTTTGTGGTACTGTCTGCTGGAAGAAATTTCTTAAAAGCTATGCATATTAGCAGTTAGACATTTTTGGAAGAAGCCCTTTACATTATATATCAGTGTACTTTCAGTACATTTTGAGAGTAGGTTTTCTGGTGTCAGAATGGATATCAGCATACTATGTAAAAATAGGCAGCGAGTCCGTGAAAATGTGTAGAAAATTATTGGTTTACATCGTCTTTTTGGCCACATCCACGTGTAAGAGTGGTAGTAGTATGTGTTAATATGCTTAGGCTATGAGAATCAGTGGATTTGCGATGCTTTAACACTTAAAATGGCTTTCATTGATACAAATTTGTGAAAGTATTTACTATTGAATCCACAAGCTGCTTGCTAGTATTTGGACAATACACATAACTAACATAAATTCATGAACAATTGGCTGTGCTTATGTAATTATTCAGTTTTATCCATAAAAACATACTATAGAGGAGCAGCATATATTTAGCTAATGTGTAAGCATTGGTTTGACCAAGTGCGAGAATGCAAAGGGACTTTTGAAATGTTAATATTCCAAAGACCGGTTCAAGAAAATATTCCAGTCACCACAATGGACATTTTGAATTGCTTAAGAATAGTTGGCTTTTATGGTCAATAGGATATAGCTATGTTACTGGTAATAAGCCATAAGTTTTAACACATCATCTTTTAAGACTTCCAGAGATTATATTTTAAGGTAAAGAGCATATGTAAGGATTTATATAGCATGCCAGTTTTGTTGTAATTGTTATTAATAAATTAACAAGGAAGGGGTAGCAAAATGATGAATTACTGGAATTCATTAAATTGAGGATAACTCCCTTTGTGCTTGAGCCAGTTATTTCTAACACAGATGCGCAGAGGAGGCAGTAATGCCAAAAAACAAGATACCATAAAAATGGGGAAGAATCTCTAGTAGGACATCCTAGCAGTGGCAAGTATTTTGGGATTATAATTCTAGTTAATGAGTAACTAAAAATGAACTTGAACAATTTCTCAGAAAGCTTACTTATATATTGGTGGGTAAGTGTGGAGACAGGTTACTTGGGTTCTCATCCCTCGTGGGACCTTGTGGAAGATAGTTAACCCCCTTCAAGCCCTGATCTTTCCATCTGTAAAATTAGAATGAAGGAGTTACTTCTTGAGCTGTTGGGTTGAGACAGTGGATATAAAACTTAACAGAGTGCCTGAAAGAATGTTAGTTGATATTATTTCATGCATTATGTATTATTTCTATGTTAATATAATGTAAAATACAACAGTTATTGTATATTTATATATTAGCTAGGGCTGCTATAACAAAATACCATAGACTGAGTGACTTAAACAAAAGACATTTATTGCTTACAGTTCTAAAGGCTGTGAAGTCCAAGATCAAGATGTTGGCAGATTCGCTTCTTGGTAAAGGCCCTTTTCCTGGCTTGCAGACAGCTGCCATCTTGCTGTATTCTCACATGGCAGAAAGCGAAAAGGATCTGGTGTCTTTTTCTCTTCTAAAAAGGGCATTGAGTCCATCATGGGTGCCCTACCCTCATGATCTCCTCTAAACCTAATTACCTCCCCAAGGTTCCCGCATCCAGCTTCAACACATGAATTTTGAGGGGGACATAAACAGTCCATAACATACATAATGTAATAAATAATAAAAATAATAAAGCAACTAATGTTTATTATTAAATAAATTTTGGGATTATCAGTATTGAGATCTACAGTTGAATGAAATGGCATCTGATGTTACATTAGAATAATTGGCAAGTTTTTTTTTTTGTCATTATTTTGCTTTCTGCAAGCATGCATTGAATATGATAAAGGACCACACATTACCAGAAATGGGTTAAATGTGTATCTGATAATTAAAAAGAAACTTGGGCAAACATTATTGGTTGGGGCAAAAAAATCTTGCAGTAAATGCATTTGAGATCCAGACATAAGCCCCATGATGAAAGATTATTCATTTTTTTTTTTGAAAGATCCTTTCTTTCTGAGAGCTATCAGTTGGGAAACTCTGGGTTGGCCTCACAGTTTGAAAATACAAGCTCTTTGCAGTTCTCATACTCTGGGTGAAATGTAAGCAGTTCTTTAAAAGATTTAATGGCAGGAATAAATTAAAGAGACTTCATTTCAAACCAACAACTGATTATTATTAACATTGGAAGCTTAAACATGACTCTGGGTCACTAATTTACTTATAGTCTCTTTACAAGTACATATAAGCATTAGTAGGAGATTAAGAGTGGATTGAAATGAATGATAAATTGAATAAATTTCCAATAAATGTAGGAAATCCTGATGCTAGAAGAACTCAGCTATGTGTTCAGCAATAGGGATAAAGACCAAATAGTTTTGATGAGGAAGATTGATCCAGGCAGGTGGGATTATCTGTGGCAAGAATTGGAGAAAGGGAAGGGGAGTGTAGGTGTTTGTTGAATGAACGAATGAATGAATGTTGAAGGGATGCTTATTGGGATTATTTCAAGGGAATAATTATGTTTATACTGAATCTCTTTCTTATCAGTAACTTCTGGATGAGGAAAGGAACCTGAGTTGGGAGAGATCCCAAATCTTGAAAGGAGAGATGGAAACAAGTGGGGTAGATGGAACATATGGATCTTTCTACAGCGTCTTCACAGTCATCAGTAGTAATTACAAGTTCCAATTCCTGATTGGTAGTTCCTGGGGGAAGTTTGGGGGGGTGGGCATTGTTCCCTGCTGATAAAGTTTAATGTCAAGTGTAGACTGATTTGCTTTACCTCCAGGCCCTTTTTTCGCAACTTAGAGATGGTGGGTGTTTTTCTGTCAGACACAAGCTTCACTTAATGACTGTGTAGTTTATTACCCAGTAGGTCATATCCTGTATATTTTAAGAACAAACACCTCAGAGACTGTGACTTGGTGGAAGGAGATGACATGTGTCACTGCTGTTATTTTCACTACAGCCTGGTGGAAAAACTAATTACCTTTTCATCTGGGCAAATTCAGAGGTCAGTTTACCACTAGTATATCACTACATGACAGGGAACATGGGTAATTAGGTGGGATGTGTAACCTGGATATTCCATGGATCTCATTACATCTTATTTAGAAAGGCTATAATTTGATTGGTGGAAAATTAAGGCATCTTCTCATGGGTCATTTTATCTTTCTGCAATAATAATTCTTGGCTTGATTAAAAATTGATCCAGTGTCTTCAAGTGAATTTATTATTGCTGCAATCTATCACCCCCAGACAGATAATCTGGTTCCCATCTTTATCTGATTTGAAAAATCTGTCACTTATTATGTGTTGTTTTTTTCAATCATTTAAATTGATAGCATTCTAGAAAGGCATTTGCAACCTCAGGTTTCTCAGAGAAAAGCTTGCACAGAGTGTGGTGCATTCTTTTATGGTAAGGGATTGGATAATCTGTCAATTTTAATAAATTGATTTTGAATCGGTCTGTGGCAACATTTTTGCTATTAAAAATAATCAAACCCCATTTTGAGGAATGAGAACAATTGAAAGATAGCAGGAGGGCAGACTGCTTTTCCTTATTTTCTCTCTTCTTCCTCCCCTCCCCAGCGTCTTTTGTTGAACCAAAGGAGTTTAGTTTTTTAAAGAATACAAAATCGCAAAACTTAACCTTGAATCCAAGTCCACTAAAATACGTTTAATGTTCCTCAAGAAATTATAGAATATAAACCCATATGCATGAAAAACATTTTGAGTTAATTTAGGCATTCAATGAAACATAATAATTTTAATTTACATTTTATAGGTTCTCTCAGCTTGGTACTAGCTCAATAGAAGATCTAAAACATGCAAATGTATTAGATCTTTTACCTCTGATAGTAGTTATCTTTTTTGGTGAGCACTAGTTATCTTTTATTAAATGCTTATTATATGTAGGTTTAGGACATAAGTGCCTTATGTGGCTTAGTTTATTTAAGCATCAAAGCAGCTGTGTGGGTAGAGTTTAGGCATACAGAGGTTTAATGATGTGGTCACACAGGTGGTAAGCGGGGCCACGATGATTTGAATTTTGGTGGTCTCATGAGCATCCTCATTGCCACTATGCTGCTGTTTGTCTTAGAATTAACTTTTTAAACTTTTTAAAATAATATTTAGTTTTGAGAGAGAGCGAGAAATCATGAGCAGGGGAGCGGTAGAGAGAGAGGGAGACAGAAAATATCCAGCAGGCTCTGTGTTGTTAGGGCAGAGCCTGATGTGGGGCTTGAACTCATGAACTGTGAGATCATGACCTGAGCTGAAATTGAGTCAGCCACTTAACCAGTTGAGCCACCCAGGTGCCACTAGAATTAGCTTTCTGAGGACAGATAGAAGAAAGTCTTCAGAGTAAGCAGAAAAGTCAACAATTTCTATAGAGTAATTGGTATTTATTAAGGGCTTCCTATAATTGAAACATCATTCTTAGGCACTTGGGAGATACAAAAAATAATGACAAAGTGCTGCCTGGGTGACTCAGTTGAGCATCTGACTCTTAATCTCCACTCAGGTCTTGATCTTAGGGTTGTGAGTTCAGGTCCCACACTGGGCTCCACTGGGCATGAAGCCTACTTAAAATAATAATGACAAAATTTTCATTAATATATAAACAGGAAAAAATCAAATAATAAAAACGACAAAAGAGCAGTGCAACACTATCATATAAGAGCACTTTATCCCAAGCTGCTAACAGAGGGCTCTGGCTATAGGGGTTCAGAAGAGAGCCAACAATTGTAGGCACAGGAATCCTGGCATACTTCTTGGGGAAGGAGAGCTTTGTGTTGTGTCTTGAAGAATCTAGTATAGAATCTAGAGAAGTGGAGAGAGGGGCAGTGGTTTTCTAGATGGGAGGAACGGTCTGAGAAAAGCAGGGAAATGGGGAAGGAGTCAGATGATTTGGGGAACAAATACTTGAAACCAAAGACCTAGGATTGTGGCAAGGTGGAGTAAAGGCTGATGGGTAGGTCATTTGGGGCCAGATGTGGAAACCTTCAGCACTAAGGTCGGGAGAGGGGAATTTGTATAAGGGGCCAGGACAAGATATTGAAAGTTTAGTGCAAAAGGGGATTTTGAACAAAGACCCAAGTGTGTGAATTGAACAAAGGACAAACTGTAGATTAGAGAGGCTGGTGAAGTCAGAGGGCTGTTCATTCACCTGCTGCAAAAGGCAGACAGTTTTTGCCCTGGGGAAAGGTAGACTGAAGGTCATCAAAAGCATCATACTGAAGATGTGACATTGTCTCATGACTAGGACTGTAAAACTGCTACTGTATGTTCTGTCTCAGCCCCCCACAGCCATCAGTTCTATGTTCTGCATGTTGAACATTTGCATCCTGACTTCCCCTCCCATTGTAATTGCTCCCTCAGTTCTGATGCACTTGGTTATCTCCTTGCCCAGCCTGATTTTAGCCTCCTGACTCGGCATTCCTTTTCTGGGCACTTCTTTGGCTGGCTTTCAGCCCTGACCAGATTCTCCTTCTATTACTCTGGTTTATTGCAGCTCACAACCCTGGTGGCCTCCTCTGCCTATGGGCCTCATCAATGCCAATCAGAGTCAGGGAGAGCAGTTAGGAGGTAATTGCCATAAAAATAGATCACAGAGTCGCAGGGGCTGACAGTAGGTGTTGACAGTACAGATTTAGAGGAAGAGACAGTTACTATAGTATGTAAGAATGTTTTTATTAAAAAAGTTTGGTCACTTTTAGGATCTTAGATCTATAGAGAGCTCTCTTATAAGGTTAACAGAAATTTCAATCCCATTTATAGATTTTATTTCAACAAAAGTGTGAAATTTGGGTTTTATTTATTCAAATATTCATTTAACCAATCTTTTATTGATAGCTTAGATTCCAATAATACAAATTATATGTATTTTAGTTCCGGACAACTGAGAAAAGTTTCCTAAGTTTTATAGCATGCTACAATTAATGTAGAGTTTTCAAACACATTCACTCAATTTGAGGTATTGTTCCACTTTTTTCAAGGAAAGAAAATGAAGTTTGGAGGGGTACTTGCCTGGATTCCCACCAATTTATAAATGGTGGGGTTTGAGAATTGAACACAGGCTTTCTGACTCTAAGAGTGGTGTTTTTTCCACCATAATACAGTTGCTTACAAAATTATGTTGTCCTAGAGGAGTTATTATGGCTTCTCTAAGCCCAAACTGTACTGGTAGTGAGACAAGGGCATCGTATTGGTGAGTTGAGGAAGTCAGGGGCAGTGGGCTGGGAAAAGGCAAGCTCCACCAAGGGAACTAACAGGCTGTAGGCTGAGCTTAATATCCAAAGAATGTAGCAAACTTGGCTTTGGTTGGCTTAGGTCCATTGCATGGCTTCAGCAGTACTCATATGAAGGTCAGTTTTGATGAGATTTTGGAAGAGCTGCAACGGGTGAATATGTGGTTGCTTGGGACTCCAGGTCAACACCACCAGCTCCAGCCTCATCAGCTGGTCAGCCAGGGCTCTCAAATTGCTGTCAGACATGGGGATACTGGCTCAGGCACAGGATGGAGCTGAGATGGCTGAATGAAGGGCTTCAGTACTGGCCAATGAGCAGGGCCACATGTGGCAAAGGGCCTCAGTTACTGGTCTGAGCCTTGAGAAGTTTGGCTTTCCTCCTTGTTATCTTAATGTAGTGTTCATCAGCCAGAGTCCTTGCATTTACCATGTTTGGGTTTTGAGGTTATTCACTCTCATAAACTAGTTACTGTTTTCAGTTCCATGACCTTCCTGGCAGGTGGCTCAACTGATGACCTGATATTTTTTCTAGGCTTTCAGCTCCACAGAGGGTGCTGAACATTACAGGCTGTGATGTTCAGAACTGGGTTCTGGAGCCCATGAGATTCCCAGAAAGCACATTGCTACTGGCCCTCTTTCTTTCCTGTCCTTTTTGTATCTGTTCCCCCAGTAAGCCCTTCAAGTCCCGTAGAAAATGCTGTGTACTTAATTGTGAAAGCCCATTAATGTGTGTATAATAATACCTTCCACATATTTGCTACTTTGCATTTTTCATTTTTATTATTTTTTGAGAGAGAGCAAGTCGGGAAGAAGGGGGAGAGGAGAGAGAGAAACACACACACATCTCAAACAGTCTCCATGCCCAGCATGGAGCCCAACGGGACTCAGTCTCACAACCCTGAGATCATGACCTGATACGAAATCAAAAGTTGGATGCTCAACTGACTGAGCCACCCAGGAAGCACCCCATGAAGATTTGGACATCAGTATCTCTAGTCCCCTGTTGATGGGGTGTTTTTTTTTAAAGAGAGAGTGAGTTGGGGAGAGGGACGGGAGTAGAGAGAGAATCTTAAGCAGGCTCCATGTTAAGTGCAGAGCCTGATGTGGGCTTGATCCCATGACCCTGGGATCATGACCCGAGCTGAAATCAAGATTCAGATGCTCAACTGACTGAGCCACCCAGGCACCCCAGCTTTTATACTTTTCAGAGCACTTCTATGTAAATTATTATCTGGAATAGTTTTAGGGTTTTTGTTAGGTAGATTGGAGGGTATTTTCATGTTCATTTCGTAGATGGAGAAACTGAGGATCAAATGCCATAAAAAGGAGAACAGTAGAACTCAGTCTCACTGGTGATCTGACTTGTAGGCATGTGCCTTGTCCAACATATGTACTCTCTTTGAATTTTCTGTTAGATTCCCCATAAGAAATCCAAACTTGGGATTTTAATTGATTGAGCTGATATGGTAGGGAGGTCTACTCTTAGCCTTTTACATTTGCTTTTTAAGAATCCTGAAGATGAGGTTGATAATGGCAAATCAGCTATAAGATGTGCCCATTCAGAAGTCTCTCTTGTAGTTCCTGAAATTTCAACAGAATTCATTAAGAACCAGCATGAACCCCTGGTGACCTAAGGTCTTCTAATATGCCAGTCATTCACCTAAGGAAACAGAACTAAATTACTTGTACCTGAAAGAAAGCCTTTTGCAAAACAAAGAGCGTATACACACTCTCACCTGAGCCTGGCAGTTACACTCAACAGTGGCAGTTATTATAAATGGCTATATTCCTACAGCAACCCTGGAGAAAGAATGAAAGAAAATTGTGCAACCAATTTAATGAGGTGTGTGTGTGAGAGGGATGGTTAGCAATTTGTCTTTAACAATCTTGTTATACAGCAAGAGGCTCTGAGGGGAAAGAGAGAGAAAGAAAGAGACCAGGAGTCAATGCTCTATTTTCTAACAATCCTCAAGAGAAAGGAGATAAAGACCAAGAGAATTCACTGAGCAAATGTTTTCTTTCTGGCAACAAATGCAGGCTCTGTGCTTGCGGAATCACTAGGCAATATGAACCGAGAAGGGTTATAAATCTGGATTTAACAAAGGTTTCACCTCAGCAGTAATAGAGTTAAAAGGTGAAAGGTTGCATCTTGTTCAACCTTCTCTGGAATCATTTTCTGTAATACTGGAGAGTAATTTTGTGGCATTTCTGGAAGTTCAAGTGAGTGAAAAGAAATCTCATTTGGGACTTGAAACACTGTTACCAAAGTGGGTACTCAGAAGACTACCTGAGTATCTAGTCAAGTTCAAAGAAATGGCAGAAAACCATTTTAATTGCAACATGTGACTCCAGACATGTGGGTCCTCATGTTCCCAGTGGTGTGACTCAATATGGAGGGATATTTAATTGGCCTTTTCTGAAAGGGGGGCCCCTTTCCTGGCCTTATTCAAAACTCAGTGAAGTTTACAACTGTGTTGTGTTTACGACACAGTCTCTATTAGTTCAGACTCTGGTTCCCAGTCAGAAAAAGACACCCAGTAGAAGCATCAGGTAGGTAATTCGAGAGACTTCTCCTTATTTTAACTTCATAATCATCATTGCTTTCTCAGGCCAGTTGTAATACATAATATCATAATTCATCAAAGTCAAGATATCATCTATTGTAAAAAGCACTATTATTTATATATCACTTGCATAAAGAAAAAGTATCCAAGATAGGAAATCTAATGGGAAACCTTTACATAAAAGCAGGATACCAAAGAGCTACTTGGTGAAAGGGTAAAAAGAAACTCTCCAGAAGGGCCAGCAGGGAAACCTGCATGTCTCTGCCTTGGGCCTCTGAAGAAGGAAGAAAACCCAAATCTGTCTGAGAATTTGAGCCAGAAGCTGGGACGTAGGTCTGCAGTCTGAATTCACACTAGTGGTGTGGTCTAGTAACTCAAGCAAAGAAAGTAATTTCAGGTAGGTCCAGATGACTAGCAGAAACAAATGCAAATTCTCTCTGGAAGAATTCAACTTTAATTCAAGCCCAGAGATTACATGATCACACTGATTATATCACACATTCTGATTTGAGGGATGTTAAAATGTGAGAATAATGTGTATGTAAGAATTGATGAACAGTAATAATAATGATTTTAATAACTAATATTAACATAATTTTATATAATTATTTTTTTGCCTTTTCTGTGGATAGGGGGACGTTTCTCAACCTTTTGTAAAGTTTTATTAGAAGCATCATAAAAGTCCATTTTTATTCTGTATTAAAAGATTAATATGCAACCTTAGTTCCCAGAAAATTCCATAGTCTCTTTCCTAATCAAATTGCCCTCCAAAGACTCTCCTGTAAAAAATGAGGTGACCCTAATTAAACCCAATTCCAACTGACTTACAACAAAGGAAACACATAGTTCATGTACCCAAAAAAGTCCAGGAGTTGGATCCAGTGACTCAGATGTTCTAATCAGGACCTAGAAACGCTCATCCCTTGGTTCTACCTTTTCTATCCTGGATTCAGACTCAGGTTCCACATGGGCCTCCCCATACCTCCAGACTTATATCATCCTCCCTGTTGGCAGTCTCAGCAGAAATCAGGCTTCTCCTTTCCATCTTCAAAAGTCTCAGAATTGATTCTCATTGGTTGGTTTGATTGTGTGTCCATTCCTGGGGTAGGAAGAAGGTTTCGGCTGTCTCAGGCCATAGGGACTGAGGGTGGCAAGTGGTGATTGTCCACAGGGTGTGCAATTAACAGGACAGGGGGCTTGGATGTTAAGATGGAAGTAATCAGTTATGTGCTATCAACAGCAGAGGTCCACTCCATGTCTTCTCTGTGCTGAAGGAAGCGCAGTCTATTTGTGGGCATAAGTGTAATTACATAAAATGGCAATTCAAGGGGTAAAGTAAAATTCAAGATAGCCAGGTGAGAGATGTGACAAGTGCCATGAAAGGTACAAACTGTAAGAGCTCATCGGAGGGAGACGTGACTGGACTAGAATAACTGGGAACACTTCATGGAAGAATTTGGGCATATGGTGAAAGAGCAAGAGCAATGTCTTGAGGAGAGTTAAGCAAGGTAGTGATACTACCCTAATTCTGGAAAATTGGTCAGCTTTATGTGTGCCTAGGGTTCTAGGGTTATGTGTGCCTAGACTTCTCAGAGGTGCCCAACCATTCTTTTTATTCCTAGCCAGAGGGCATATTCTCTAATTAACATGAGAACTTCCTCAGGATGTAGAAGACTCCTGAGATGAAAAGATTCTTTGGTCCATTTCTTGTCCCATCTCAGCCCAACCATGTGACTTGAGGGAAGCATTTAACTTCTCTTGATCTCTGCCTCATCTGAAAATGGCAATGATTTACCTGCCACATCTATCTCACAGGGTTATGAGGACTCAGAGTAGCGTTTGTGAAGATGTTTTGAAACATGAAAGTCTGATACAAATGCAAAGCATTATCTGTGGCATTAAAACTTGTGCCCTGCTTGTTTCATCTTTTATTTATATTGGTGTTCTAGAAATTGTGAAAGTAATGAATTTATGTGGGCTATTAGAAATGTGAAAATGGGGGGTAGAACCTTTGATCCATAAATTAACCAGCTTTCCCTGGAGTCAGTTTACCTAAGGCAGGCAGTACATTTCTAGGCTGTAGTAAAGTCCTTCCTTCCCTCCTCACCCTTTCTCCCTCCCTTCCTCTCTGATTATTTAGCATATAAGGAAAATGGAATTAAAGGCAAATTAACTTAGCATCATGTATATTATTGCTAAATAATTTGTTTTCAAAGGCCGAGAACACAAAAGCATAAAACATTATTTTATTGTTGTTACGACTTTGAAGAGTCTTATAGGACTTTAAGAGCACCATGATGAGCAGTTATTGTTGCATTACAGATGTATATATAGATATGCTGGTTAACAGACACATGTGATTAGTGCGAGTGCACAAAAACTCACTTTCATTGTAAAACAAATCAAAGTGGTTCAGAAAAATCGTTTTCTTGAATCTGAAAATCTCTGTTTGGGCTTCGCATGAGATTGGGCACAAGATTTTAGGGTTTTGGCTTCTCCACCTTCTTCCTTAGATATGGTCTTAGTAGAAATGATAAAGTTAAAAAAAATTTTTTAAGTATCTATTTAAGCTGCATATTGCCCACGCATAGAATATTGATGACATAACAACAAGATATCTTTTACATTTACCACAGCCTGTCACAATTGAGGAAATTCATGGGAGGACAAGTCTCCATAGAAATTGTCAAAATATGGCAACTTCCTAATGAAATCTCTCCTGTTAGGGAAAAGGAGCATTTAACTGGTCCCATATGTTTTCCAGGGGGCACCTCTTTCCCTGTCACTTCCCCAGCCAGTTCTCATCTTTTATGATGAAAAGGAAAGAAATATGATTTTAGGGAGGGCCTAAATATTAAGCATTCCTTCCCGTGATCCATTCTAATGCAGTTGTATGTAGATATTAGGGGATTTTTTTTTTTTTTTTTTTTTTTTGGTTATTTCTGTCACTTGGAATTTCTCCATTAATGGAGTCTCTGAAGACATTTTAGGAATGAATAATATCTTTTATCTAGTTGGAATATGCATGGGATTCCCATCAAATCTGTCCTCATGTGACTCTAAGTAGACAGCCAGTAAGATTTCCTCTTTCAAGTCTCTGTCAGGAATAAATACTCAGTTCTTCAGTTGTGCCTAGATGAAAACCTGATAGTGGATGCTTTGCTCTGAAAGCAGACTGTGGCCCAGCTGTTCTGTGGTTTATGAATTTTTTAGCAAGGCTGGGGCTGGCAGCCGAGCCAGCATTGGCTGAGTTTGGGCATACGCTGGGGGTTTGATTATTTCAAGCAGGGGTTAGAAAAACCTGGCAGTGTTTTCTAGGTTTCTCCTCTGAGGTTTGGAGATTTGTTCAACTTTTGTTCAAAGCCAAGCTCAGAAAATGGAAAACGGGAGAAGACAACTGAATCTAGAAACTTGAGAGCTGGACGAGTCCAGCACGATGTTTCTGTACACACTGTGGAAACGGGGCCATGCTGGGGTCCAGCTCCACACCCTCTAGGAGGTGGCAGCTGAGAGGGATGCTGTAGGTGCGGCCACTCTGAACATCTTTTTCTCAGTAGAGAAACCGGTGTTTGGGTTTCTGCACCTAGTCAAGGCTGACTGTCTCTGTCAGATCCCAGGTGAGGCATGTTAGGGGAAGGAGTAGGGAGAATCAGTTTGAGCCAAGCAGGAGAGAGCCAGGTCTCAGCAGTTGAGAGAAAGTAGCACTTGAGAACCTTAAAGGTACCCAGAGAGTCATTAATTCAACTTTTTCCTTTCTGTATTTTATCTGCATGACCCAGCTGAGGGCTGGAGGCCATATTTTTATATCTTGTCTCAGTTTATTCAGTCTAGTGAGTTTTAACATTGGGACAAAGGAAAATACCAGATGTCACTACTGTTCACTGGCCACTGGGAAGCTAGGCTAGGAACCAGGAATTAAGATCAATTCTTTCAATTTAGGTGTTCTGAAACTGGGATCTACATAGACCAAAGTGAAACAAATAATTTTTGCCTCAATATATTGAGAATTAGGGAAATAGTTGATCTATTTGATCATGTAGATGCTCAAAATAGACCATTCCCATTAAATGACTCCTCAGGCCACACTGAGTCCGTTTGACTCTGTGCAGCAGTGGTTCTCAACCCTTACCTAAGAGAGATTGTTGGCAAATACTGAAGTCTGGAGCCCACCCCAGATGTGTTGGTGGCAATAGGGTCTGGACATTGGCTGTAAAGCTCCCAGGTGAGCCTAACAAGCAGGGTTAGTAGCTATTGATTTATACTGTTGAAATCAGCCAGGTATTGGAGTAGCCAAATCTTCATTTTGTGTAGGGAGGCCAAGGTGCACCTGTAAGGATGGAGTTGCTCTTTTATTTGGGTGGTCAGGAAAGGCCTTGATGATGGGGTAACTCTTGAGTGTGGACATAAAGGAAGTAAAAGCTGAGCCATGTGCAGGCTGGAGATGAGAGCATTCTAGGCAGTTTTATACCTGTGTCATAACAGAAGGCTAGTTTCTGAAAGTGTGTGGGTATGTGGGGAGGGAGAGATGGGGGGAGGTGTAATGACATTTATGTTGCTGATGGTTCAGATAGGACTAGACAGTTCCCTTTAATGAATCATCAATGTGGAAAGAGCCAATTGGTTAGAAACAACCCATTGGTTAAAAATAATCTGACTTAGGATATTTGTTAACTGAAATTTGTTAATTTGTTAGGATATTTGTTAACTGAAATTTGTTAATATGAAATGAGAACTAAAGTTTAGTTTAAACATGGCGAGATTTCACAGAATTCAGCACGATAGATGGATTTAAAAAGACAAACTGAGAACAAAAAAACAAGCTTGCTGGTATAGAAAGGGCAGTGTGGTCCCTTATTTGCTTGGCTTTGATGTGTGTATGATAGAAGCCTGGGGAAGGAGCCCATAGGCAGGTCATGGTTCTGCATTTGAAGGTGGCCAGTGGCACTGATGTGTACCTCAAGTGTGACTGCTTCATCGCCCTATGCCTAATTAGGTAAGCAAGGAGCTTACAGTGGAGATTATTTCATTTATTAGGTTCGAATGAAACCTGTGGGAATTGGTAAGATGTGATCTTAAATTAACATACTTCCTGCAGCACCTGCGATGTGGTATTATCAGAATTAATTAAACAGTCTGAAATTGCAGGCGCGGTGTCAGGTTGGGATAACCAGATGCCTAAGAGCCTGCATGCCTGGGCTGGGTCTCTGAGCGCTTGAGAGTGTCTTTTTCTCTCCCTCTCCCCACATCCTGACGAGTCTCATTGTGGAGCCTTTGAAGCTTCTGTAGATGTTGTGGGGGATTCTATGGGGATGCATATAAACAAATAAACCAGTGTTGCTCAAATTTTAATACTTTTCTAAGTATTGCCTGGGACGCCAACGATTTTCTGAAAGGATAGACAGAAAGCCTCAGAGACTTGGCTTTGTTTTTCTCTCCTCTGGGGCTTCGATCAGTTTTAAGGTGTTTGGTGGAACAATAGGAGTCTATCTTTTAAAGTCTCTTCTCTCCCATCTGCATGCAAAAGGCACTGTTACCCATATGAAATGCATGTGTTGAAACATACAGTAAACTGCTCTGTGTGCACATGCATGTGTGAGTATGAGCTTGTGTGCAGTCCTTTTCTGGAGGTCATGTCAATTGGTAACTTCTAGATTTCAACTGATCAACAAATTTGTTATTAAGGTTCTTTTGATTTGTAAGCCTCGTTTCCCTAACACAGACAGTGACCTAAGTGTTGCCTGGCTTTGTGGGTAAAATGCAGCTTTCATTGTGTGTAAGCATTTGTCATGAAAAGAGTCTCTCTATACCTAATGAGTCTGATGTATTTCAGCAAGCAAGGAAAGGGCTGGGCCATGGATCAAAGTAAATGTGTGATGTGCAAAGAGGGCTGGTTCAGAGGCACCCAGCACAGTTAGTTTTCCAGATACACGCAGAAGCAGAGGGAATGTCTGCTGCTCAGTTGTAGAAGCATCATGGGCAGACCACTGACATTAAGAAGATAAAAAATATTCACACATTTCCCCTTACCTTCTTTGACAAGTTGCTCCTTATTCAAGACCCAACTTTCTAAACAGCTCCTCCACAGGTAAGTTAACCAGTTTCTTTTGCTTTCCCCCTAAGCACAATCCATAGTGCTAAGGTAGTTCTTTTCTCTTTGCATTGTAGTTGGTTGTGTATTCCACTGTTTCCTTCAGTGGGTTATCATCTCCTTAGATACCATGGCTTATTTGCATCTGGAATTCTGGCATTGAATCTGGGAGTGTTTTTTTGATGCATTTGCTTAATGGAGGGCTGGATTATATTTTCCAGAAATAAAAGTAATTGAAGAAGGGAAGACCTTCCTTCAGGAAGGAAAAAGGCAACTATTCAAAATTGCTATCTAGCCAGGAGTGGAACAGAGAGGTACACCCAAGTCTTTTTGCTTTTTTCATTCCACCTCGTTGTCAAGAAATATCCAGAACCATAGTATACTGAGAACTTTTTTGGGAGTGCTATCTTCCAAATAATTTGGCCCATACAATATTTTATAATAAGTCACTTTATTTGTGAAAGGCTGAGACTTTACTTACACTAGTGATAAAAGCTGAGTTCATTTTTTTTTCCTGTGTATTTTTGTCTGCCAAATGGCATGGGTCTTATACATTCTCCCACTATATTTTTTAAAAGCTGTTTTTCATAGAGGCACTCATCAAAGACCCCATCTACTTGGTGTTTCTAGGACAATGCCTATGCCTTATTCAGTTGCTCCTTTTCTATTTCCTGGGTCCTACTCCCTGAGGGTTCTGCCCTCTGCTGGTGAACTCTTCATTTCCTTTTACCACAGATATATGTTTATATATGGTCTGTTCTTAGGACTTGCTGCTCACTGAGTGTTGTGAGCATGGATGGGGCACCTTGGGCTCCATAGTGCATCTGGAATCTTCTGAGTATAATTTTTAGGTATAATAATCGCCATCAAAAAGACTCTGGGCTATCAGTGGTTTGAGTCCAGTCATTTTGATAGAGGGAATTGAAGGTTGGAGTGGGTCTATGTATTTAATAGAATCGTAGAGCCAGAAGGTGACTTAGAAATTGTCTGTCCAATCTCTCCTTTCACAGATATAGAAGCAGGCCCAGAGGTTAAAAGTCATGTGGCATGGCCACGCCTAGAATCAGGCTTTCTGGTGGCTAGTTCATTGCTTTCTCTACTACACATATCGAAGGCAAGTTCTCATTCCTTGTTTCTGTTTTATGTCTTAGTTCATGATGGGACTCCCTAACCTCTCACTTCTGTGGGAAGGAAATTCACCCCCAATTAAAAAAAAGACAACATATAAATGTAAATATTCATTTTATAAATATGCATATCAATTAGATATACATTTATTTTAAATACATGTGTTAATTATACATGTTACATCAGATCGCAATTAAGTCAACAAAGTGATGATTTGCATATAATCAAGCTTGTGTATTAATCAGTTGTCAATCTTGAATGCCATTTTTTCTTCAGATGGCACCTTCCATGCAGCCACATCAGAGTCAGAGATATGAAGCAGGTGATGAACCTGCATATTTGAAAGTGTACTTCCATACTGACTTACTTTCCTTCATCAGCCCCCTTGGGATCCCATTTGTAGTGCATTAGGGAGCTCTGGGTAATCTGCTTTTCTCTCAGTCTTCTAGTCTTCACTTCTAGGAGGGAGACCTGGTGAAGAAGGAGAGATGTTTCTCTTTGGAGGGAAATGTCTCTGAAGTTTCTCACTCTGTTCTAAAGAAGTTTCTAGACAGTAGGCATTGTTTAGTAGGTTATCAACGGCCTATGGAAAGGTATCATGTCAGTCGTTGTGAAGAATAAAGAAGAGAACTGGTAGTTAATGTTTCAACTTGGAGGAATCTGAATAAAATTGTCTAACCCAAATTCTTCACTTGACAGATGAGCACATTAAGGTCCTGAGATGTGAAATGTCTCCCACAGCAATCTTACCTGACCATCAAGACCTTTTGAATTTCTTTTCTCCTCACGAAGTCCTCTTCCACATCCATTCTTCCCTTCCTTACTTGCCTGCAGCACATATTTAAGGTATCACCTATATGGAAGTATGTGTCTGAGGGTGGCTCATTCCCCTCACTGGATTGTTTTCTAACAATCTGGAATAACCAGAGTACCTGGTCTATAATAGGTGCTCAAAATGTGTGGAAATATATGGTAGTCGATTGGAAGGATGTGAATTCATTTTGAACATAATGGAAACATCTTTTATTTCTGGATTTCATGGTTTAAAGTACCTTAGTGCATTTGTTTCTCAGAAAACCAGAGAATTGTTTCTTGGGAGGGCAGAGGGGACAAAGAGTAGACCTGTAGCTTTATTACTAGGCTATACTCTTTCCTCATGCTGGGCCTGGTTCCAAAGGTAATTAATCAACAAGGACATTTTCTTTGTCCCCTTGTCCTTTAGTGTGTGGTATGAAAAATGTTATTTCAGCTAGAGGAATTGTGTTCACTTAGCATTCTCTCTGCATTTGGTCCCTGATACTTTTGTAAGATAGCAGGAAGAGGTCTTTCGTTTGATTTCTTGATTAATTAAAGTCAGACATGTCCCACTTTTAAATTCTAGTGAAAATATCCCACTTCTCTCTGACCCTTTCTACTCTTAGATGAAATGTTTTTCATTAAGAAGCATTAATTTTTTTTTTAAATAAAGTTTACAAAGAAGAATCAACATCTTATAACACAACTCAAAAGATGATTTTAATCCTTTAAAGCAACACTGCATGTACCTAGAGATTACTTCTTTTTGCTGTATGGCAAGTCAACAGAAGAAATGTATTGGCCCTTTAAAATATTTATGGACCATTTACAATATTCAGGGTACTACACTAGACAATATGCTAGATCAGACATGGGTTCTGCCCTCAAGTGCGTATAGTCTACGGAGAACACTGATGGCCTGTCTTTCTAGGAAAATTATTTGTATTCATTCATTTATTCAATACATCTTTAATTGAATACCAACTATGAGGGCTGTAATCGTGAAGGCTGTAATAGCCAGCCAGGTGTCCTGCCCTCATGTTGCCTACTTTGTAGAGGGCTATAACATGAAGTGGGACCTTAGGCCAAAATGGCAGAATACATTAATTCTTTGACCCATCCAACCATTATATATACATACATAACTACTATATATAAACTATAAAAGACAAAGGCAAAAGCTAATTTCAAAAACAAGACAATCTTGTGGATCAGAGATAGAATAGCTACCTAGGGTGGTGTGTAGGGCTGGATGAAGTCCACGCCTGCTGTGCTGTATGCTGAGCAAGTAGTGGTGGCTGGGAGTTTGCCTCCAACAAGACTGAAAGTGTTCAGTGGAAGGATCGGGTTTGGATCAGGCTTACTGCTTGAAGCTGTAGGCAAGGTATGGTTCCTTCTTTTCCAACATCCATTTGTGAGAGAAGGCATTAAAAAAATGCTGCCAGCATTTTGTAAGACTGTACTTTGTAAGGATCTATAAACCTAGGAAAGACAGGGAACTTAGAGTCTTAAGATCCTGACCTAAATCAAGTAGCTTTTGGCTGATGTTTGTGTCTGTGATGCCCCTAATTTACTGAGTGGCAGGGACCTCAAACTGCTTTTGTCCAGCCAAGTTCTGGACTGTGATCATAGGAGGGTAGATGTGGGTAAACACAGAGAGGGGTAAAATCAGAGGAGAGGAGTACATACAAAGCAATTACAAAAATCCTCTCAGTGATAAGTCACAGAACCTAAATTTCAAATCTTACCAAGAAACTAAAGACTAAAGAAGATAGCCAACAAAACAAAACAAAAAAATCAGAGAATTAATAATTCAAATAAAGTTAACATTATATGATAGCCAGAATGCTGCTTTAAAAATTTTAGAGAGCTCACATTAACTAGGGAACAAATAACAGCTGTAAAGAGAATAAGATATTCTATAAAAAGAATAGGCAGAAACAAAAGCAAAAAGGTTAAATGTAAAAAAGAATTAATTTCAACATTAGATGTAAATCTTGCAAGGAAGAATATCAGCATCTGAGTAAGACACTCAGTAGATGAGATAAACTCCAGATAAGACAGATGATGGGAGAATTAGTGTATTGGAAGTCACTACAGAGGTGATCACTCAGGATGTAGCAAAGAGAACTATAAAGTTAAGAATATTAAAGCAGAGAAGAGAGGCAAAGGAGGAATGGAGAAATTTAACATACCTCTAATCAGATTTCCAGAAGAAGAGAATGGAAGGAGTGGTAGAGAAGCAATGTTGGAAGAAATAAAAGCTGTAAGTTTCAGTGCTGAATAAAAGACCATACTCAGAGCAAAATATACTCCAAGAATTGAACTGCATAAATAAATACAAACCCACATCTAGGTTTATAAACCCACAACCTGCTGAATGTGCAGAACATCAAGAATTTAAAGAAAAGTTTGGAAACTATGAGGAACAGGAGAAATAGTAAATTTAAAGGAAGGATAATTAGACTAAAGGAACTTTTCTCATCAGGAAAACTAGATGCCAGAGTATACCTATTGTATTCAGAGTGCTCAGGGAAAATATCTGTCAGTCTATAATATTATATACAGCTGAAATATTCAAAGTGAAAACAAGACCAGGACATTTCACACATACTAACACTAAGAAAATTTGATACTCATAGAATATTAACGGTTGTGCTTTAGCAAGACAAAGAGTACACCAGAGGAAAGCCATAGGATTGGAGAAATACTGAAAAATACAGAAACTGATAAAGTATATTGGTAAATTTATTTAACTGTTGACTAGAGCTCCTCATTTTGTGTGTGTATGTTTAAAACCGGTCAGAGTAGAAAGCTGGACAACAGTGAAATGTGGGGGTTACTTCACTAGGTAGTTCAGCAAGCTAAAATATGTGTGTTTGGGAAAGATAAAGGTTTTAGAAAATTTTTGAGTTATGCATGAGCTTGGAATAAAAATCAAATGGAAAAAAAAAAGCAGTATTCAGATGTAAGAAACCTGAAGTTGAAAATAGATGGGGGAAAAGTAAATATTAGGCATATACCAAAAGAAATCTTGTATAGTAATATTAATAGTAGAATTTTAAGAAAACACTACTAGATGTAATTATGAACCCTGCAGAAAATAAAAGGAATAGTCCACCAAGAAGTCATAATAATCATGAATTTCTGTTACTTAACAACATAGTCTTAAAATATATGAAGCAAAACTAACAGAAATGGAGAAATTTTGTAAATCCACAATTGTAGATGTCTGAATATTTTTTCATATACTCATCTATTGAATATGCAGTATTAACATGAATATAGAAAGTTTAAACAAACTTACGCCCAACAAATAGAGAATATGCATTATTTTCAATTACACATCAAACATTTACAAAAACCGACTACATTCTGGATTTCTAAGGAACTCAAATTTTAAGGAATTTATGTCAGTGGGTCATGTTCTCCTATCATTGAAATTAAAATAGAAATTATATCAATATAGCAAAATAAAAATAGCAACAATGAAATTTCCTCTTAAATGATATTTTAAAGGCAATTATAATGGCAGTAATAACATATATGAGGGATAAGCAAAGTATTATATGTGACATTTGTGGGTCATGGCAGTATTTGTATTAAAGATGAATTTAGAGCTTTAAAAATAGTAGCCACCAAGATGTATTGAAAATATGTGAGGTAAGCAATCAACTCTGAAAGCTCAATAAAGAATAACAGAGTAAACCTTTTAAAGAAAGTAGATTGAATGATATAATAAAGAACAGAAATTAATGAAACTGGAAATAAAATCATCAAAATTGAATGATTTATCAGAGGGAGGAGTCAAGCTCAGTGGTACCTACAAAACTCTGTCAAGTCCCTGCTAAAAAAAAGAAAGATAAAAAGCTAGATAATCAAAAGAATAGTTTCAATGGATATAATAGAGATTTAAGAAAATACTGTTAATAACTTACAGTAGTGGATTATAGACTTAGAAAAATGAATATTTTTTAGGAAAATGTAAAAGTTATATAAAGAAACCCCAAATAAAACAATAACTATCGTAGATATCTCTTTCTTTTTTTAATTTTACTTTTTTTAAAATTTACATTCAAATTAGCATGTAATGCAACAAATTCAGGAGTAGATTCCTTAATGTCCCATACTCATTTAGCCTACCCCCCTCCCACAACCCCTCTAGTAACCCTCTGTTTGTTCTCCATATTTAAGAGTCTCTTATGTTTTGTCCCCCTCCTGTTATTATATTATTTTTGTTTCCCTTCCCTTATGTTCATCTGTTTTGTCTCTTAAAGTCCTCATGTGAGTGAAGTCATATGATTTTTGTCTTTCTCTGACCAACTAATTTGACTTAGCATAATTCCTCCAGTTCCATCCACGTAGTTGCAAATGGCAAGATTTCATTCTTTTTGATTGCTGAGTAATACTCCATTGTGTGTGTGTGTGTGTGTGTGTGTGTGTGTGTGTGTGTGTGTGTGTATGTGTATACACCACATCTTCTTTATCCATACATCCATCGATGGACGTTTGGGCCCTTTCCATACTTTGGCTATTGTTGATAGTGCTGCTATAAACATTGGGGTGCATATGTCCCTTTGAAACAGCACACCTGTATCCCTTGGATAAATGCCTAGTAGTGCAATTGCTGGGTCGTAGGGTAGTTCTGTTTTTAATTTTTTTGAAGAACCTCCATACTGTTTTCCAGAGTGGCTGCACCAGCTTGATTTTGCAATGAGTATCTCTTCTTAACAGGTAAAGGCTGAGATAGTTTCAGAGATAAATTTTAGCATACCTCTAAGGGCTGGGTAATCTTTCCCTTATACAAATATTTCAGATGGTGATAAAAGAGGGAATGCTACTGAATGCATTTAGAGCACATTGTTAGCAAAAAATGGATAAGGGAATAATAAGAAAAGGAAATTGTAGAATTGTAGAGCATTTTTTTTATAAGAATTATAGAAGCACTCCCCCCCCTCCCCCCCCAACTTGAATGAATGTAACAGAATTTTTAAAAAATGGTACATCATGACTAAGGTTTATCTGGTATGAAAATAATAAGAAAATCTATTAATGTAACATTCTATTATCAGATAAAAAGAGAAAAGCCATTTAGTCTGCTCCATAGATACAGAATTATTCAGTTTATTCAGTACTCATTGATGATAATAATTATGAGAAAAGTAGGAAAAGAATGGGCTCTTTTTTAACTTGATGAAGGTAAGGTGATCTTTAAAAAACTCCCAGTGAGGGGCACCTGGGTGGCTCAGTCGGTTAAACATCTGACTTTGGCTTAGGTCATGATCTTGTGGTTTGTGGGTTCAAGCCCCATGTTGAGCTGTGCTGAGAGCTCAGAGGCTGAAGCCTGCTTCAGATTCTGTATCTCCTCTCTCTCGGTCCCTCCCTTGGTCACATTTGTCTCTCTTTCTCTATAAAAAATAAACATTAAGAAAAAAAAATCTAGTGAGCCTAATATTTACCAGTAAAACTTCAGAAATCTCTCCATCAGAGTTACTGTCTGGTTTCTATTAACATTTTGCTGGAGTCATAGCCACTGCAGAACAAGGAGGAGAAAAAAGAAGTAAGAACTTAAAAGGAAAAACTAAAATTGTGTTTTGAGGCAATATGATTGCCTACATTGAAAATTCAAGACAATCTGCAGACGATTTGTAGAAATTGTAGAGGCTGTGTAAGTGCTGTAAACTTAAACAGGTACTAGAAGAAAAGTTTTGGAGTAAAGGGCAAAAAGTCAAATGGTCAGAAGAAGCCATCCATTGTAGAGATCATCAAACAGTAGTACCAATTACAAATTATGATAGGAAAAGGCTCCCAGTTATGAAAGCAACAACATCTGAGTTAGAAACAAATATAACTCTATTGGAATATGCAAAAAGCGACATTTTTTTTTTTTTTGGAGAATTTTACTGTACATTATTTAAAAGCATAAAAGACTTGAGTAAATATAGAATTTTAACATGTTCTGGAATGGGAATAGTTAGTATCAAAGATCTTAATTTATTCCGGATTAATGTATAAATTCAATGGTATTGTAATGAAATTCTGTTTTTTTTAAATTGCATATGTAAATGAAATATGTGGTATTTGTTTTTCTCTATTTGACTTATCTCAGTTATCATAATACCCTCAAGGTCCATCCATGTTATCACAAATTGCAAGACTTCATTCTTTATGGCTGAGTAGTATTCTTTTGTATACATACCATGTCTTCTTTATCCATTCATCCATAGATGAACATTTAGATCATTTCTATATCTTGGCTATTCTGAATAATACTGCAGTGAGCACAAGGATGCATATATCTTTTCCAATTAGTGTTTTAATCTCCTTTGGACAGATAGCCAGAAGTGGAATTGCTGGATCATATGGTATTTCTATTTTTAATTTTTTGAGGAACCTAAATACTTTTTTTTTTTTTGTAGTGGCTGCACCATTTTACATTCCCACCAACAGTGCACGAGGGTTCCATTTTCTTCACATCCTCACCAACTCTTGTTACTTCTTGTCTTCTAATAGCCATTCTGACAGGTGTAAGGTGATATCTCATTGTGGTTCTGATTTGCATTTCTGTGAAGATTAGTGATGTTGGGTATTTTTTCATGGGTCTGATGGCCATATGTACGTTAGTGCCTTAGCAGACGTACAGTTTGCAACTATCTTCTATTCTGTAGGTTGTCTTTTCATTTTGTTGATGATTTCCTTCACAGTGCAGAAGCATTTTAGTTTAGTCTCAATAGTTTATTTGTGCTTTTGTTTCCCTTGCCTTTGGAGCAGATCCAAAAAAACTGTTTCTAAGCCTGATACCAAAAAGCTTACTGCCTCTGTTTTCTTCTAGGAATTTTGTGGTTTCAGGTATTACACTAAAGTCTTTAATCCATTTTTGAATTCACTTTTGTATATGGTGCAAGATAATGGTCCAGTTACATTCTTTTGCGTGTATCTGTCCAGCTTTTCCAGCAGCATTTATTGAAAAGACTGTCCTTTCCCCATTGTATGTTCTTACCTTCTTTGTCACAAATTAATAAGTTAATTGACCCTGTATGTGTGGGTTTATTTTTGGACTCTCTGTTCCATTGATCTGTGTGTATTTTTATGCCACTACCATAATGTTTTGTTTGCTACAGCTTTGTAGTAGATCTCAAAATCTGTGACTGTGATAGTTTCAGCTTTGCTCTTCTTTTCCAAATTGTTTTGGCTCTTCAGGGTTTTTGTTCTAAACAAATTTTAGAATTATTTGAGTTCTTTGAAAAATATTGTTGGAGTTTTTTTTTTTTTTTAATTTTTTTTTTCAACGTTTTTTATTTATTTTTGGGACAGAGAGAGACAGAGCATGAACGGGGGGGGGGGCAGAGAGAGAGGGAGACACAGAATCGGAAACAGGCTCCAGGCTCCGAGCCATCAGCCCAGAGCCTGACGCAGGGCTCGAACCCACGGACCGCGAGATCGTGACCTGGCTGAAGTCGGACGCTTAACCGACTGTGCCACCCAGGCGCCCCAGAAAAATATTGTTGGAGTTTTGATAGAGGTTGCATTGAATCTGTAAATTGCTTTGGATAGTATGGGCATTTTAACAATACTAATTTTTCTAGTCCATAAGTACAGTTTATTTTTCCATGTATTTGTACCACCTTCAGTTTCTTTTATCAACATTTTGTAGTTTCCAGTGTATAGATCTTTCACCAACTTGCTTGAATTTATTCATGGCTATTTTATTCCTTTTGATGTGATTGTTAGATTTTTTTTCTGACTTCTCTTTCTTATAGTTTGTTATTAGTGCAACAGACTGTATATAATTTTGTATCCTGCATCTTTTGTTTTTTTATTTTATTCATTCACTAGTGGTAACAGTTTTTTGGTGAAGTTGTTAGGGTTTTCTATATATAGTACCATATTATCTGTAAATAATGATGGTTATATTATTTCTCTTCCAATTTGCCTTTTGTTTCTTTTTCTTGCCTAATTTCTGTGGCTTGGACTTCTCATACTGTGTTTAAAAAATTGGGATAATGGGCATTTTTGTCTTGTTCCTGATCTTAGAAGAAAAGCTTTAAACTTTTCATCATTGAGTAGGATATTAGCTGTGGGTTTGTCATATGTAGCCTTTATTATGTTGAAATACATTCCTTCTATACCTACTCTGTTTAGATTTTTAAATTATAAATAGATGTTGAATTTTGTCATCTCCTTTTTCTGCATCTATTGAGACGATCATGATTTTCATCTTTCACTTCAGTAATGTATATTATGTTGATTGATGGATGTTGAACCATCTTTGCATTCCTGGAATAAATCCCACTTGATTGGGGTGTATGATCCTTTTAATATATTGCTGAATTTGATTTGCTAATATTTTATTCAGGATTTTTGTATGTATGTTCATTAGGGATATTGGCCTATAATTTTCTGTTTTTGTTATGTCCTTGTCTGGTTTTGGTATTGGGTAATGCTGGACTATAAAATACAGTTTGGAAACTTTCCCTTCTCTTCAGTTTTTTGGAAGAGTTTGGTAAGGACAGGTATTAAATGTTTGAATGTTTGGTAGAATTCATCAGTGAGGCTGTCTGGTCCTGGACTTCTGTTTATTGGGAGGTTTTTTTGATTACTGGGTTAGTCTCCTTACTCTAGTAATTAGTGTTTTCAGATTTTCTATTTCTTTATGATTCAGTCTTTGTAGGAATTTATCCATTTCTTCCAGTTTGTCCAATTTGTTGGTCTATTATTGTTCATAGTATTCTCTTATGGTCCTTTGTATTTATGTACTATCAGTTGTAACCTCTCATCTTTGATTTTTTTTAAATATGAAATTTATTGTCAAATTGGTTTTCCTACAACACCCAGTGTTCATCCGAACAGGTGCTCTCCTCAATCACCCCCCATCAACCCTCAGTTTGTCCTCAGTTTTTAAGAGTCTTTTATGGTTTGGCTCCCTCCCTCTCTAACCTTTTTTTTTTTCCTTGCTCTCCCCCATGGTCTTCTGTTAAGTTTCTCAGGGTCCACATAAGAGTGAAAACAGATGGTATCTGTTTTTCTCTGTATGGCTTATTTCACTTAGCATAACACTCTCCAGTTCCATCCACGTTGCTACAAAAGGCCGTATTTCATTCTTTCTCATTGCAATGTAGTAGTCCATTGTATATATAAACCACAATTTCTTTATCCATTCATCAGTTGATGGACATTTAGGCTGTTTCCATAATTTGGCTATTGTTGAAAGTGCTGCTATGAACATTGGGGTACAAGTGCCCCTATGCATCAGCACTCCTGTATCCCTTGGGTAAATTCCTAGCAGTGCTATGGTTGGGTCATAGGGTAGATCTATTTTTAAGTTTGATTTTTGATTTTATTTATTAGAGACCTCTTTTTCTTGATGATTTTAGCTAAAGGTTTGTCAATTTTGTTTATCTTTCAAAGATCCAGCTCCTAGTTGCATTTATCTTTCTATTGCCTTTTTAGTCTCTATTTCATTTATATATGCTCCAATCTTTTATTTCCTTTCTTCTACTAACTTTGGGTTTTGTTTGTTCTTTTCATTACGTTAGGTGTGAAGTCAAATTATTTGAGATTTCTCTTTTGAAGAAGGCCTGTATTGCTGTGATCTTCCCTCTTAGAACCACTTTCGTTGCATTCCATAGATTTTGTATGTCATGTTTCTGTTTTCATTTGTATCTAGAAATTGAAAAAAAAAATTCTTTTTTGATTTTTTTTTTTTTTTTTACAACCCAGTAGTTGTTCAGTAACATGTAGTTTAATCTCCACATATTTGTAGGTTTTCCAGTTTTCTTCTAATTGATTTAAAATTTTATATCATTGGAGTCAGAAAAGATGCTTGATATAATAGCAATCTTGAATTTATTGAGACTTGTTTTCTGGCCTAATATCTGATCTGTCCTGGCAAATGTTCCATGTGCACTTGAGAAGAATGTGTATTGTGCTTTCGGATGTAATGTTCTGTGTGTGTCTGTTAAGTCCATCTTGTTTAATATGTTGTTAAGGCCAATGTTTCCTCATATGATCAATCCATTATTGTAAGGGGGAGGGTGTTAAAATTCCCTACTATTTTTGTAATACTGTCAATTTCTCCCTTTAGGTCTGTCAATATTTACTTTATAATTTTGGTGCTTCTATTTTGGGTGCATATATATTTATAAATGTTATTTTCTTGCTGGATTGACACCTTGATCATTATGTAGTGCCCCTTTTTAAAGCCTTTTATTACAGTCTTTGTTTCAAAGTCTATTTTGTCTTACATGAATATAGCTACACCAGCTTTTTCATTTCCTTTTCTTGGATTATCTCTTTTCATTCCTTTCACTTTCAGTCTCTGTGTCCATCCTTCTGAAGTGAGTCTCTTGTAGGCTATGTACAGAGGTGTCTTGTGTTTTTTTTTTTAAACCCATTCAGCTACTCTGTGTCTTCTGATTGGAGAATTTAGTTCATTTACATTTAAAGGAATTATTGATGTGTATGTATTTATTGCCATTTTGTTAATTGTCTTCTGGCTTTTTTTTGTAATTACTCTGTCTTCTCTTTGTGTCCTCTCATGTGGTTAGATGATTTTTTTTTTAGGTTCCTTTCTCATTTTCTTATATGTATTTCCTATAAGCTTTTGCTCTGTGGTTACTGTGAGGTTATTTGCATCTTCCTATGTATGTAACAGTTTACTTTAAGTTGACAGCAACTTAAATTTGAATACATTCCAAAGTTGTACATTTTTACCCCCTCCCATATTTTTTTTGATGTTACTTTTTACATTTTTTATGTATCTCTTATCTAATTATTGTAGCTTTTGTTAATTTTACAGTGGTTTTCCTTTAACTTATTAGAAACTTTGTAAGTGATTATTACCTTTACTATATATTTTTCTTTTCCGGTGAGACTTTTACTTTGATGTTGTCTTGTTAATTAGTTCCTTTTCTTGCAGCTTAAAGAAGTCCCTTTAATATTTCTTGTAAGATAACCTTGGTAGTGATGCCCAGGAGCTCATCTCTCTGGTGAAGATCTAGAGGTCAGAGTGCACCTTGTGGGGTACCGTCCCATTGCTCCTTCAGAACAGCCTGTCTGGCGAGGTCCCTCCTTATTGAGTGCTCCACACTTAAGATGGGATTTTTTTTTTTTTTTTTTTTTTGTGAGACCGTGTCTCTCTCCAACCCATCTTAATGTGTGGTCCTTTTATCCTTTGTTATGGAGAGCACTTCATCTAGTTTTAAGATTTTTTTTTTCAGAGGGAAATGATCCATATGAAACTGGATTTGGTGTGTCTATGGGAGGAGGCCATTCAGGATCTTCTATGTTGCAATCTTGGACCCCCCACCCCTCAAAATTTTAAAAGAAAACTTTTGATAATATCTTTGTGACTTTGAGGTTTGGGAGTGTCTCTTAAATTAGATGCAAAAAGCACAAATCATAAAGAAGTATTTGGTAATTTGACACATGTAGAACATGTATAATGTACCTATATACATTTACATATGTATGTGTGTATACTTCTGAAAAATGACATACACAATGAATGAATTGGAAAGATAAGCTAAAGACTGGAGGAAGATATTTGCAATGCATAAAGATGATAAGGAATTTGCATCCTTTGAAACAAAGAGAGACAGAAGGCTATGACATGCTGTGTTGGATTCCTGGGTCTGAATTTTCACTCTATCACTTATTAACTTTACCTTAAACAAGTTATTTAACTTCTTGACCTCAGTTTTTTTACTTTTAAAAATAGGAATAACAATCTTACCTACTTGTTAGTGTTATGGGTTGTGAGGAGTAAATCAGTTAACATATGTAAATCCCTAAGAGTAATGTTTTTTAATTAGTGAGCACCCCCAAAATGTTATTACTTACTAATATTATTCAGAATATATTGAAATTAATCAATGAGACTAACAATCCAATAGAAAAGTGTACAATGGATATGAATTAGTAATAAAGGAATTCTGTATGGCTGATAAATATATTAAAAGATGCTCACTATCTCTGGGAATTTGGAAACTGCACACTAAAACAATAGTGAGGTATGAGTTTATGCCCATCTAGCTGACAAAAATCCAAAAGTCTGACATTGCAAGGGTATAGAACCATGTGAGCTCTTTTAAGTTGCTGTTGAGTGTAAATTTCCAAAAATTATGTAGCCAAGTGAGAGAACAATTGTGTAAAAATAGTTATTGAAGTCTTGAATATAAAGTAACAATGAAGAATTGGAAACAACCTAAATACCCACAAAAAGGGGCGCAGATGAATTGTTATATGTTTATGTTAATAAAGTAAAATACAGAGTAACTCTCGAAAATAAAGTATTGCTACATTTACGATAAATCTCAAAACTTAAATATGTATTTAAAAAAGCAAGTTAAAGGTGACATACAGTTTAGATACCGTTTATATACAAATTTAAAACATGAAAAACAATGTCGTATATTAATGGATACATGTATAAATAGTAAACAAGAGAAAAAGTTGAGCAGTAAACTCCAAATTTAAGATACCGATTTTCTCTGAGGAAGGCATTTGGATGTGGGTACTCAGTTTGAAGTGTATTTATAATTTGCTATTTCTTTGAAATGAAAAAATGTGAAACGAATATGGCAAAGTGTAAATGTTCAAGTTGGAGATGGGTGGGTGAGGACTATGCCATTATTCTGTTTTCCTATGTGTTTGAAGTATTTCATAAAGTGAAAAAAAAGGATATCTGAAATTTACACAAATATATATGTATACATGCACATGTATTTTTTAAAGATCCTTCTCTTTCAAAATTTATAGCATACTAAAGTAAATGACACAGGTATGTTAGAATTTGATTCTTTATGCTAACATTATGATAAACTTACATGTAACTTTACATGACCCAATAAAGCTAACAAATTAAGCTGTTTAAGCATTTTCCTTACTTTGAGTCATTATTCCTTTAAACATAGTGAGTCTCACTAATCAGATTGATCACAAACTAAAATTTATTTATGTTTCAATGATGCCCAGATCTCAGGAACTGAACCATAAGCCCCTTACATGGTCTCTCAAGGAGATAACTTGAACAAAGGATTGCAAACATGCAGTACTTAATATTTCTATGTTGAAATATGGGAAAAGAATTATGAAAAGAGCTGGAATAAGAGAGAAGGGGCACAGGGAACCCAGTGCTGGTCTGGTGCAAGAACACACAAGAACACTGCTGGCAGCAGGAGGTACTAGGACTGGTTCTATCTTGGCTCTTCCCACCATGTCCATATTTCTCATTTATAAATGGGGGATAGGCTTTGCTCCCAACAGTGCATTGAAACTCTTAAATTCTGTGATTCTACCAATACAGCACATGCTTTTTTTCTGTGCCATTTTCAAAAGGAGGTGTAATTTGGTAAAATTATGTGCCCACATCTATATGCTTGGAACTATTAGTAGTATGTTGAATGTTCAGTATTATTTACCTTTCTACTTGAGACTTTTTTCACTTCAGTCTGCTCTGCAATGCACACTCAATCCAAGACCTATATTTGATTCATTAAACTAAATGCACATGTGACTTGTCCTTGAATGATCTTGGTATTCTCATAACTTTCCATTTTTCTGTGGGGTGGATAAGAGTTGGTGTGACCTTAAAAAAATGGCTGCCAAGTGCACCTGCATTAGCTCTTTAACTACTTGCTTCTTAGTGAGTGAGAATGTAAATTATGTGCATTTTTGAGAACTTAGCTCTATAAATAGACCCCAACCTATCTTACAACCAAAGGTATTTTAAGATAAATGAAATACATTTCTGAAATTGTTAAAGAGGCTCCCCTTGTATAATAAAAAAGTAAAAATAAAACCTGTCTAACTTAATATTAGGGTTATATTAGAAATGGGCCAACATGCCTAGAATTATATATACAGAGAGAGATATATTGGTGATGGTGATGATGACCCTTTTTTTCTCAGCTATTAGAAGTAAGTAGAATATAAAGTAATTAAAATAACAGAATTCTGGGAAATGGTGGAATGAGGAATTAAAAGCTGTGATACAGTTTTACATTCTTGTGGAAATCCATTGATCATAATTAGCACATAAGCTAAATCAGAATGAATGAGTAGATTCTAAAGTACAGGCATAATATTGTAGGTTATGGGTAATGTCTTTTCTTTTTGTTTAATGGATATATGATTGGTTCTCAAATGCTGTTCAACTGGTAATGGAAATGGGTTTCCCTTAAAAGCCTTCTAGGCTTTCATAGCACCAGAACATTAGGGTTTTCTTCAAGCATGATGTAGACACAGTGTATGTGCTGTCACCTTAAACAGGTACTAGAATAGACAGCTTTGGGGTGAAGGGCAGAGGTCAAATAATCAGAAGTGGCCATCTATTGCAGAGATCATCAAACAGGCATACCATCAATGGACTCAGGCGAGAATGTTAGAAATTAATCCATTCACCTTTCACTGTTTAGCCAAGGCTGATTATAAATGCCCTGGAATGTGAACAAGTGGTGACAGGCCTGAGAAACTGAAGTAATGGGAGTCCATTCTCAACAAAGGCTGAAAAAGATCAATTTGCAATATTCTTTTCTGCACCCATGCAACAAAGCAGAAACATGAAAGCAGAACATTAAGGGATGCTCCCTATGAACTGGACAAATCAATAAACATCAGTGGTAAAGAAAAAAAGTTTCTCATTCTCTTGAGTACCCCGAGGGCTTTTCCATCTCAGGGAAGTGATGAGTAGTGGTGGCCTCTGTCATGTTCCCTTCACCTACACAGTGTCATCTCTTGCCTTCTCAAGGTGAACACTGCTAAGCATCAGCTGAAGGAGGATTTGGGGGGAGCGTTTAAGGAAATGACTGCCTCTTGTTAGAGATGTGCTATGCTGGCTGGAAGGCAAATGGACAACTGTGTCTGTGGTCTCAGGAGGAAACATTGAAGGCAGGGTCAAAACAGAGTAAGATGATGGTTCCCTCACACTCCCCAAGATACTTAAAAGTACCATGTGAGTATTTATTACTGTCAGGATGTGAGGACTGCATAATAGGGTCTTCTTTATTTTTCTGGATTTAAGTCAGTGAGAGTTCGAGAAACAGACAAAAAATATGTAGGAAGCAATTTAGGGATAGAAGAATAAGCTTAGGTTTTACACAGGCTATTAATGGCATGGGTCCAGTCTTGGCTTAATGTGGCAGAGACACAGATTTCAATGTATGTGTGAGCATGTGCAAGTGTGTACATGCATGTGTGTGGTATGTACATGTGTATGTGTGTGTGTGCACGTGTGTGTGTATATAGGGATGAGAATACGAAAAGCAAGGGACTGTCAGGATAAGCACTTTCTGAAACTTATGAGACTGTCAGACCAATTCTTTTCTCTTCTAAATCATTTCCCGTAAAACAAGGAGATGATTATCTGACTGCTAGAGGAAAGCAGGGATATTATATTTCATTTTGGGGGAATGTAGATTTATGGCAGATGGATTTCTTTTTAACCAACAACCCAACAATGGCAGAGTTCATTGTGTGGGTTAAAGCCCTTGCCTAAGTTTTGTGTTTTCAGCTAATGGGATTTTCACACATTTGTAGTGGTTTCAGGGACTGTGCCCATTGGAAGGACTCTTACACAAGTATAAGGAAGGAAAAAGAGACCATCTTGTACATGTTCAACAAAGACAGTGCTTTTCCAGTATTTGCTCAAGGCATTCTGCAGTTAAGAGACCTCTGTTCACTGGGAAAATGGTTAAATGGATTTTGTAAGGGAAGACGTTAATTCAATGACTAGTTATAACAAAATATCTGTTCAGTGGAAGACAGTGTGCCAAGCACTGGGAATGAAACAGTGAAATGACAGGCTCCTGCCTGCAGGAGACTTATAGTCGGTGGTGAAGGTGGATTAGTAACCAGATCACTCCATTATAAAAGTGCGATATTTCCCAGTAGAGGCACATACCAGAGGCCATAGGCACACAGAGGGGAAGGGCTAAGGTCTCCTGGGTGGTCACAGGAGTGATTCTTGAAGTAGTCACCAGGGTAGAGGATAAATTCTGGAGAATGGGAAAAACAGGGAGGACTGGGAGAATAGTGTGTACATTTGAGAATCTGTGAGTGGCTTGGATAGACTGGGCTATGTGTGCACATTGACACAGGGTGGAGTATAGATAGTGGGTAAGTCCTGTAGCAAGGGAGGGCAGAGTCCAGTTTTGGACATTTTGAATTTTGATAAAAGGTGGAAATATGCCGCAATTACTTGGTTGGGGAAATTAAGCTTTCTGGCTAAAAGAAAAGGCATACATCCCTCATCATTTTTAACTAGACGAAAAAAAGTACCTTTTAATAAAACTTCCATCCACAGGATGAGAGTCATAAAAATGTGACATCTTCTCCAGGTTAATAATCCTCAACAGTTCTTCATATTGCAATACAGGAGTTTCAGACCTCTTGTCTTGGTGTATCCCCTGTGGAACTAATCTGGTTTATCAGAGTTCTGTTCAAGACATGACACAGAAAGCTAGAGCGTTCCCAAAGTGTAGTCTGATTATCAAGGAGTGCAGGGAACAAATTTGTCCCTAGTTGCTTTATTAGCACGCTTTGGGTTACTCTCATGTCAATAGCCCCATTGTACTATTTGCTGATCTTAAACCTGTAAGAAGGAAAACTTGCTGGTCTTTTTCATTTCAATGACAGGAAGCTACGTCTTTGTATTTCTGTACAGCTGATGTTTTGAACCCCCAAAAAAGCATAATCCTTAATAGGTCTTAATTATTTGTCTTTTTGAACCCTGATTGTGTCTACCACAAATATAAGCCATGTAGCATTGAAAAGGATTTTATAATTAAGATATTTTTATTTTAACAATCCTTGAGGTAAAAATATAAAAACTCAAACCCACACAGCTTTCCTAACACAGAATCTTTATGTTCCTATTATTTTGTCTTAGTTCATGTTCAGGAAAAAACAACTGTACGGCTTTGTAATCATAAAACAGACAAATTTTTGTAGTCTGGTTTTAAAATAACACATCTTAGTGTTTTTCAGATTGCAACAATCTTCAAAATGAAAAACAGTTACATAATTTTCCTGTTTCCATAATTTTCTCCTGTTTATGCTGTAATATACATCATTGTTGGATAATCAGGTTTAACTGTTAAAAAATACTGCAATGATGATATTTTTGCATATTTTTCATTCTTTCGTATTTTTCCAGGGTAAATTTCTAGTGTAAATTATAGGGGTCAAATTACTAGGTCATAGAGAAGCAGTGTTGTTATGGTTGTTGAAATTTAATGCTTTCTTAAAGCCAGCGCCACTTCTACCAGAAACGTGACAAATGGTTTATGTTTGCAGCCTCATTAGTGATGGCAGAGCCAAGACTAGTCATTGGTTATTGAATCAGCCATTACAGATTCAACTCAGTGTAATATCATTCTGCCTCATTTTTCCATTTGGGCTACATATAGGAGAGCATTTATGGGCTACATAAAGGCAGGGATCTTGCCCACTGCCTTATTTCCAGCTTCTGATGCACAACGAGTACTCAATAATATGCATTAAGTAAATAAAAGGCCTTTTTAATTCTGCAACATTTCTCTGAAATGCCGTTCATTAGCCTCAAAAAATAACAAATTGTGAAACAAATGTGAAACGATTCATTGTTGGTGAATGCTTTAGATCTCCAGTGTTCATCACTTTAAGAACTTCTTACCAGCCTTTAGTAATGGATTTTATTTTTACATCACAATGCATTATAAGTGAAATGATCTATTTACAGACCAATAACATTTACCTGAATATTATTTACCTAGACAAAAAAGTGGTTTCTAATATTTTACTCTAGATTAGTACGTACTTCCCCCTTTTTAAGGAACATGACTGTAGGATGTGCATGTTTTTAGCAGTTTTGCATAATATTTTTCTATATGTACTCATCGGTTTATCCGTCAAATGTTTACTGAGGGACTACTATGTACCAGATAATTGGGGTTTCGCTTAGGGCAGGACAAACAGATTCTTTGCCTTCATGGAGTAAATAGTTTAGTGGGGAAGGTAGGCATCAAAAAGAAAAGAATGCTAAATTTTTGAAGTACAGAGTACTGGAAGAGGCTATTACAGGCTAATGTAACTATTCAGGGGTGGTAAGTGGCATGGTAGGGGATGAGGGCAGCAAGAGAGAGTAGTGGCGTGTGCAAAGTTCTGTGCTCTGGTGACAGAGAAAATACTATAAGCAAGGAACTGAAAAACCAAATGAAGTCAAGTGTGGGTGGGTTCTAAAGAGCTGGGGCAACATGAGAGATTGCGATTTCTACTGGAAGGGCAATGGTAAGCCACTGAGAGTTTTAAACAGGGGAGTTTTAAAAAGCCACAAAAAAGGAGCAGTTGTGGTAGTAACACAGTTTGTGTTGCAAAATGGATGAATGAGTTGAATTGTTCTGAGTTTGTTCTTGCCTTCTTGTTCTGGTTGCTTTTTTTTTTTTTTTTTTTTTTTTTTTTTTTTGTCAGAATCATTCACATTTGTCACCAATATAAGGGAGGCTCTAATCTGGGCTTTGCAATGGGAAGTCCTGAGCTGGTGGTTTCCATGTTCTTTGTTCCAGAGATGGGGATCTAGCTTTGGAAAAGGGAGTTGTCTCTCTCTAAAGTCAGCTTCTGAACAACATCTGTAAGAACAGCTAATCCAGGTTGTGAACTTTTTTGAAACACAACTCTGTTTTAGAGTCTGGGTCCCCCATTCCAACAAAACTTAAGTAAATTTTATTGGTTTGTGAATAGATAACTTCATTTACAGTACATAGTGATTTGAAAATAAAATCTATTACTAAACGGAAGTAAGATGACTACTCTACCATTGGGCCATGGATGAAATTACAGCCACAGAGTGCAGTAACAGGGAGGTGTGTGCAAGGTATGGGGGAGTCTCTTTCCTCTGATTCTCCAGACTTCTCCCACTTGCATGGGATGGATTCATATTTACCATCATGCCAGCTGGCCTTGTCTACAGAGATCACTCTAGAAGCCACCTGCTTTGTTGAAATCTTTTTCTTGAAATTCTCCTCCTTTCAGTTTTTGGATGTATTTGTTCATGTAATTGCTTTGATTGACTTGACTGGCTGCTGCTGGACTGGAGAGTTCCTTGGTACCACCAGAAGTACCTAGTTATGAATTAGAGGTCCTACTTGGATCCCAATATAGTTTTATGCTAACAACAACTAAAACAGCTGCTGTTCTTATCCTCCTTCCCCTCACCCCGCCCCAACTATCGCCACTATTAGTTGAGTGTCTATAATGTACCAGATGCTCTGCTAGATGCCTTGCATATATTTTCTCTAATCTTTACAACGACCCTGAAAGGTAGGTATTCATATTACTGTCATCTACTGTATCAGTAGACTCCCAGCAGGAAACAGATGGCCCACTCACATTAGGATAATTTACAAAGAGTTTAATAAGGGGACTATTTACAAAAGTGTGGTTGGGGTGAGGGAAATCCCAGGCAGTGTGCCTGGGGCTAGTAACAGTAGTGCTCCTTTGTTAGAAGCTTGGGAATTAAGGTGGGAGAGGGAATGGATGTGGGGGATGGAGAAGGCTGTTTGAAGATGCTGTCAGCAGGAGTTGAGTCTCTTAAGAGATGAGGTTGGTTTCTCAGCAACCTGCAATGGTGGAGCAAGAGGTATAAATATTCTAAGGTCACATTTCCTTTCTTCAGTCTTCCATTTGGTATCTAGAGGGCAAGGAAACTTGGTCATGTTTACATGCATTGCAGAGTGGAGAAGGGTAATGGAGAGTGGGGTACATCTACCAAACTCCATGGATTTAGCATTCAGCTCCCTGCTGCTTTTTTCTCCCCTAGTTTTCTCTCCACTATTGGTCATAGTGGCTTCAATATTTAAGTATTTGATCCATGAACATTGTGGCCTGTCAGTTTGACCTCTTCACCTCCAAAATCTTTTCTTCTCCATAATACCTTTGCTTACTTCCAGAGTCAAACTCATCTGATAATGACTGCTCCCCTGCTTTCATTGAGATCTTCAGACCAGGGGTACTTCCCATTTTTCACTATTCATTCTTGTCCTCATGTCCATGTTTCCTACTGTTCCCAGTTGAGATTTCCTAGTTTATCATTTGGATCACCCCTGACTCCTTTGCTCCTCTCTGACTGTGTGGTTCTGAGAAGACCTGATTTTGGTTAATGCCATCCAGCTGTCTCCTCCATGTCTGCCCTTGAGTTGCTGAACCTTCTTGGAGAAAACATATAATTGGGCCAACTGATCTCATATTAAAATCAGGGCCACAAATCTCAAATGAGCCCTTATCTACTTGGTATTTCTACTGCATTTCCCTACTGGGGAGATGCTTTCTTTTCCTTCACGTGACTTCACACTTTAATTAAGTCTATACTCTTTCCTCCTGGTGCACGCCCAGTTGAGGAACTTTTCTTGTGCTTTACTAAGAAAATAAAATCAGCTAAGATCTCCCCCTACTTCCCATCACCCAAATCTACCAACCTATCTCTACCTATACTCACACCTTCCATCTTTCCTTTTGTTACAGTGAAGTGTGTTCAGTGCTAATTTAAACCCAACCCATCTACTTGTGTTCTAGATCCTATCCACATCCTTTCTCAGGGACTTTGTGCTGCAGTTTTCTCCTTTGTTTTCTGTATCACCATTCCTCTAAACTGGATCATTCCCGTGAACATTTAAACATGATGTAGTATTTTCTGTTTTAAAACGCATACATGGGACAGCTGGATGGCTCAGTCTGTTAAGTGTACAACTCTTGATCTCGGCTCAGGTTTTGATCTCAGGGTCATGAGTTCAAGCCCCACTTTGGGCTCCATCCTGGGTGTGAAGCCTACTTAAGCAACAACAACAACACCAGACACATACACTCTCACTTGTACCATATTAGTTTGCTCCTCTTCACAGAAGAACATCTTGATATTGTCTATAATTTCTCTACTTCTTCACCTCACATTCTTTTCTGTTCTCCAAGTCTACTTTTTAAGTGAAATTGCTCTTATTAAGGTTACCAATAATCTTTATGTTTATCAATCCAGTGGTCAGCATTTTGTCATTAGCTTACTGGCCCTCTTGGCAGCTTTTGATACAACTGACCACTCCTTAAAACACTCTTTCTCTGTTCTATGATAGCTTTTTAGTTTTGTTCCTACCTCACTGGCAGCTGACTCTTTAGTTTAACCTCCTTTGCTGACTCTTTTTCTCTGCTTGACCTCTAGCAGAGGGCATAACCAAAGCCTTTCACTTCTCTCTGTGTATATAGTAGCTAGATAATCTTATCATTTATACAGTTATGAGGCTGAAGTTTTTATCTCAAGCCCAGATCACTCCCCTGAACTTGTATATTCACTTGCTATTTAACCTTTCTATTGGATGACTAGTAGGCATCTGTAGGAGACGTTGGGAGGCCTCTCAGCTCATGTCCTCTCCTTGAACACAAACCTAGACTGCACTTTTCAGCTTCTATTACTTATAGGTGTGGCTGTGTGACAGATTTCTAGCTCACGGCATGTGAACAGAAGTGATATATTTCATTTCTAGGTTTGGCCCATTAAAACCTCCCACATATGATTGTCCATACTCCTTATCTTGCAAATGGATACAGATGAACACAGTGACTTTTAAAGCCAAATGTTGAAGATAGATGGGCAATAACATGGAAGGAGCATGGGTCTCTGAATCATTACTTGGAGAAGAGCTGCCTACCAATCAAGAATAACTGACATGGACTTTAACGGAGCAAAAAATAAAATCTTATTCAGCCATTGGATTTTGGTGACTGTTAGAGCAGCTAGAATTATGTTAATAAATATAGTAACCTAGCCTTACCTGGTCCTTAAGCAGGACTTTTGGTTCCCTTTATCCCAAACTTGCTTGTATCTCAGTCTCACCCATCTCGGTAGATGGGGTCACCATCCACCAGTAGTTACAATTTAGCACTGGAAGAGTGCCTAGCACAGATTAGGTGCTCTTAGGTACTTTTTGAATAAATGCATGTTATCCTTGATTCATTTCTTTCTGTCTCAGCCATTTAAGCCATCAATAAGCCCTGTAAGCTCTATTTCACAATATCTATCTCCTTCTCTCTACCTCTACTATAATCATCTTAGTTCAAACTTCTGCCATCTGTCACTGGCATTATTGGGCCTCCTAACTGAACTTTCTGCTATGTTCTTTCACCCTCCAATCCAATCCTCTTACAGCAGCTAGACTGATCTTTTGAAAATGTAAATCAGATCATGTTCTTCTCCTTGTTAAAGCCCCACAGTGATTTCCTGTTACACTAAGGATAAAATTCCAGTCCTAATGCTGGTCTGCAGGGCCCTCTGTGATCTGGCTTCTGCTTCCCTCTTTGACCTCATTTTGTTCCACTCACTTCCTTGCTCCTAAAGCTCTGACCGCACCGGTTACCTTCTTTTCCATGAACATATCAGGCTTGTTTCTACTATAGGGCTTTTCCTCTAGCTATTCCCTCTTGCTGAAATGCTCTTCCCTGTGTTTCTTTTGGTCAGTTCCTTCTCATTCTGGTCTCAGCTTAAATGTATCCTCCCTAGAGAAGCCTTTCCTAGTCATCCAACATAAAGAAGCCCCAAGTCACCCCCTGTCACAGCAGCCTGTTTTGTCTCCATCATCACACTTTAACATTTGACATTTAGGTAGTGTATTTTATTGTCTTCCCCCTCCCCTCACAAGGGACCTTGCTTATCTTGTTTAACACTGTATTTCCATCACTAGGAACAATTTCTGCCATTTAGTACATGTTTAATATGTAGCTGAAAAAAATTAAGAAATTTACCCAAGCTTACACAAGTTCAAACACAGTCTTTCCCTATGATTTATTCAGGGCTCATACATGACATGGTTAGCTTGTTGCCAAGATGAATACTATTGATTATTATTATTATTATTATTAAAGACCTTTTAATTTTACAAAAGTAATGTTTTTATTGCATACTACTAAAAATACAGCAAAAAATAAATAGTTAAAAAGTAACTGTAGTAAACAGCATCCCTCAGCCAATCATTCATATTTGGGTGTGTTTCTTTTAATTATTTATATACATACTAAACAGAAGTAGCATCACTTTCCCACAGTGGAATGTTGGTCATATTTTTGTTCTCATATTAGTCTTGTTGAACAAGGGTTTTCTTAAAGAGCACTTTAGCCCAGCTCCAAGTGTAGTGGTGGGTGTTTCTTTGAGAAGGTTTTTTAGATCTGCCAAGTGAACGCAGCATACAGTTATGGTATTGGACCTTTGCAGGTGCTGGATGATGTGAGTTTATCACTACCATTGTCCTGGGGGTGGTGTTAAAAGTCAGGTAATGCTCTAATCATGATCTCTGTAGTGAATTTTTTCTTAAAGCTAAAAACAAGACCTATTGTAGAATTCTGTGACCCAGCTGGTTTAGTGGTAACAAGCTAATGTTTCCTGGAGTGACTGTAGCAGCTTACAGATTGGCAGTAATGAAACTGACCTCCGTTACATGTAATAAAAATAAGAATCTTAATAAAAAGCTAAACAAGAGAGGGACACAGTAAGGGCTATATCCTTCTTGCCTTAGGTCCTGGCAAATTGTCATATAGTTATTGAAGCACCAAAAGACAAGACGTTTGGTTGTGGCTCAGTTACAATTTATGTTGCAAATGCTGTACATTAAAGGAATAATTATAACTAATACAGGGTACAGTATCAGAAGACCAGAAAAAGGCCAAATCAAACTTAATATCCTGGAGGCAAAAAATATTTTATATTTTTGATGGTATATTTTAGTGGGCAGGAAGGAGTGGGGGTGATTTGCCCAAAGACATATTTTATTTCTGAATTTGGTCAAAGGATGACCCCTGTAATAATTGGAGGTTATTATATGCCTCTCAGCTCATGTTACCATGTGTTCAGATCTTGCAGATAAATCTTATCAACAGACCTCTTCTGTACTTCTATAAAGGAATTTTCTAAAATACGTGGTGTGGTGGATTGGGTAATGTTCCACCAAAGGTGTCCACATCCTAATCCCCCAGAGTCTGTCAATATGTTACCTTACGTGGCAAAAAGGACTTCATAGTGTGATTAAGTTAAAGATCTCGAGATAGAAAGGTTATTCTGGGTTTTTAGGATGGGCCCAATGTAATCACAGTGGTCCTTAGGAGAGAGGAAACAGTCAGAAAGAGATGGTGTATGGATAGAAGCAGAGATCAGAGAAGAGAGGAGATGCTGTGCTCTGCTGATAGCTTTGAAAAGGAGGAAGTGGCCACAGACCAAGGTGGCCTCTAGAAGTTGGAAAAGTTGCCAAAGAAGTTGCCTCCAGAAAGAATGCAACTCTGTGGATTCATTTTAGACTAATGACATTTAGAACTATAAGATAAATTTTAACCCACTAAATTCTTGGTAATTTGGTATAGCAGCCATAGGAAACTAATATACGTGGTTAATTTATAATTCAGGGGAGACTCTAGGCCAGGATGGTATGTCAACTCTGATCAGTTGGGAGGTGGTACCTAGGGTTCTGGGTTGAGAATGATTCTGAGTCTGGGTGGGCTCAGTGAGAAACCTCATGATGAATTAATAATAACTGCCATGGGTTCAGGATTCAAATCTGTGCCTCAGACCTAAATCTTTTTGTGGTTAAGTTCCATGAAGCTCTGAAAGATGATCTCCACACTGGACACTGACTCACATGGAAATGGCCAAGGTATGTGAGTTTTAATCAACAACACAGCTGAACATTCTTGAGAGGAGAAAGCTACTGGTTTTAATCAAATTTTCAAATGTTCTAGAGCCTTAGTTCCACTCATATCTAGTGAGCCCACTAACTTGTAACTTTGGGTCATTTGATGCCCTGTTATTTCATTTTATTATGAATGGAAAAGCAAACTAAGCAAAAGCTATTTGGAGATAGAGTACTGAGTAATTGCCCATTTTTATTTTATTTTTTAAATGTTTTTTTAAATTTTTTGTTTGTTTGTTTTTGAGAGATATTGAGAGAGTGTAAGCGGGGGAAGGACAAGAAAGAGGGAGACACAGAATCTGAAGCAGGCTCCAGGCTCTGAGCTTAGTTAGCACAGAGCTCACCACGGGTCTTGAACTCAGAAATTGTGAGATCACGACCTGAGCCAAAGTCAGAAGCTTAACTGACTGAGCCACCCAGGCACCCCAGTAATTTGCCCATTTTTAAAAAAAAAAATAGTAATTAGGAAATTTAACTTATAAAAATAGAGCTCCAGAATGCTTAGTAACATCAAGAATATTTTTAACCTTCCCATCATTTATTCTTCACTTTACCCCCCCCCCCCTCCTTTCCCCTGCCCCTTATGTCCTCTGTTCAGGGATACAGATACACAGCACCCATATTAAGAGGACCAGAGTCTCTTGGGGACAGTAGTACAAACCTGAAGATGAATCCTGACCTAGATGTTGAGGACAATCTTGATGAGTTGGAACCAAGACCTGTTTTTTTTTTTTTTTTTTTTTTAAACCAGTCTGGCTGCTATTATCTGTCCTCTTCTTTCCATGGTACAACTACTATCTGTGAACTCACAAAGGACACCCTTGGCAGCTGCAGGACATAATTACCACATTCCAGAATATCTTTTAGGCATTTGGATCTATGGCTAGCTCTTTGGATTGCTCCCCTGCTAACTAATATGTTACTGGCTTGACACAATTGACAGCCGGCTGTGCCGGTGGCTAAAGGACTGCCTCTGGGGCTGTCTCAAAATGAGGTTAATGATGGGCTAGATGAGCACTCTGGGTTTCTTAGCCATCATCTACCTGGGAGCGGAATATGTGTGGGGCTCTGGTGTGATGACAAGGGGGTCTCTCTACACAGTCAGATGTACCAAATGGGCCAATTATTCTTCTAGGTAGTTCATGGGGATTGTTTTGTTAATTTTGAATGTAATTAAAACAAAGCAAAGTAAAACAAAACTAGACCACTCCTGAAACCACAGAAAGCCCAGGAGAGAAAGACTACAGAAGTAAACAAAGCTGCATCTTTTCCAAGGGTGGGGGTGGGAGACAGGGCTCTCTTCAGTGTGCTCTCCCATGTTCCCACACATTGTTACCACTAGACACAGAATAATGGGGTTCAGACTGAAGTGCAGTCTTAGACTAAAATGGCATTCACAGTTATTCAGATCAACTCATATGTTTTACAGATAAGGAAGCAAAGGCTTTGATGAAAAAAAAAATGCTTTCTCTGGGGTTCTGTATGTTAGTAGAGGACTGAAAACCAGAATGTATTTCTGCTAAATTCTAGTTGGGGAGGGAGAAATCCTGAGAATTGGTTTAGAAGTTTCCCAACCAAAGATTGAGCATCTTGTGGGCAGGAATTATGCTTGTGTCTGCATCTCTAGCAGCAGGTACGTGGACAGTAGCAGGTGTTCAGTGATTTTTGTTGAGTGAATGAATGAATGGATAAGTAAATGAATGCTTCATGAATAGCTCAGGGAGGCAGGAAAGTTGAAAACTTTATCAACATTTGGAAACCAGAATGGACTTCTGAAGCATGAGATTGGCTTTATTGTTATTGCCTTATTTTTTTCTTGACCTTCATCAGTCTTGCAATTATATTAAAAACAACCCATGTGTTTTTACAGCACAGCTGTAGAGCTGTGCTGTCCACTATAGTAGCCCATAGTCACTAGCCACATGTGGCTATTGAGCAGTTGAAATGTGTCTAGTTTGAATTGGGATGTGCTATAAGTGTGGAATATATGTACAATTTCAAAGATAGTGCAAGAAAAGAGGTATAAAATATCTTAACAATTTTAAGAATACTGATTTTATGTTAAAATAATGTTCTATTTTAAACATGTTGGGTTAAATCTATTAAAATTAGTTTATGTTTTAAAAACCTTTTCTAATGTGGCTACTAGAAAATTCAAAATGATACAAGTGGCTTGCATTTGTGGTTTGCATTTTGTTTCTATTGGATAGCACTACTATAGAGCATTTTTATGTTTTCTGGGAAAGTAGGTCTTAAGATTGGTATTAAGCAGCAGTTATTTATTTGATAAAGTATCCATCAGTAAATATGCAAAGGGATTACTACTGAGAATAGCATTTAGTGAAGATATGCATTCTAAAGTCAGTTCTGTTAGCAAATCTTATCACTTGTCAACTGGAGACTGGATCTTAGTGAGGTTAAGGGATGTGGGCTAGGATTGGGCTCTGGGATCGTGGGACTCCAAAGCCTATGCTCTATACCTCATATTTTCTTTCTTTTTTTTTAAATTTTTAATGTTTATTTTTAAGAGAGAGAGTGCGAGCAGGGGAGGGGCGGAGGGGTGGGGCAGAGAATCAGAAGCAGACTCCAGGCTCTAAGCTATCAGCACAGAGCCCAACGTGGGGTGCTTGAACTCATGAACTGCAAGATCATGACCTGAGCTGAAGTTAGACGCCTAACCGGCTGAGCCACTCAGATACCCCTTTTCCTCAGATTTTCAAACATTGGTATTCTTGGTGTTCCAAGATTGGTGTGGTGTGCTTAGAACTTAGTATGCCTTAAATAGTTATTACCCATGTTAAGCCAAGTCTTAAAGTTTGTGATTGTTTCTTTTTACAAATTAGAGCAGATTCAGGCCATCTGTGTGTCATTCCTCCTGTTGACTTGCATTCCAACATAATTCCTTCAGAAGGAGGAGGAGGAACGGCATTGGCCCACCCATAGCAGGATGATGGAATTTGTCTACTCCTGCTTTGTTCTCCCCCTGTGTTACTATGCACTAAGCAAATCAAACTTTTTTTTTTTTTTAAGTTTTTATTTATTTTGAGAGTGAGAGAGAACGAGTGGTATAGGGGCAGAGAGAGAGGGAGAAAGAATTCCAAGCAGGCTTCATGTTGTTAGTGCAGAGCCCAGTGCTGGGCTCAAACTCACGAACTGTGAGATCATGACCTGAGCTGAAACCAAGAGTCAGATGCCTAACTGACTGAGACACCCAGGCACCCCTCAAGCTTCTTTTGATCTTTGAATCCTAGTCCTTTCCAACCTCAGGGCTTTTGCATTTATTCTTTCTTCTCCTTGAATAAAATTGGAAGGTAGTGCCCCACATTTTAGTATTGTTAATTCCTTGTCAACCTTTTAGTCTCTGCTTAAATGTTACTTTTCAAAGGCAGTTCTAAGTCAGTCCCATCTGTTAGTCTTTATTTTAGACTCGTTTATCTTTTCATGTCACTTATTCTAATCAGCAATTATTTTAATTATGTATTGTTAAATGTCAGCTTCATAAGTAGAGTCTTCTAGCCTGGGACCTGGTAGAGAATAAAGGCTCTATTCCTCTTTGTTGAATGAATGAATGAATGAATGAATGAATGAATGAATAACTTGGCATGCCTATGAACATAGCAGCTGAAATTATATTTCATCTCCAGAAATGGCTACTGTTTCATACAGGCAGTGGCTGCTACTAGGAGTGAATCTATTTCTATGATTGCATTTCATAGGAGACAAGTTTGGAGAAAGAATACAGGAAGTCTGAGGTCACATCTGGGAAGGAATGGCTGGATTGGGCTAGATGGGAAAATATAGTTTGCCGCACCAGAGTTCATCTCCATGCACAAAACAAAAGAGCTCCTTAATAATCCCAGACTCCACTACTTTAAAGTTAAGGAGGTCCCCAGTGAATCAGGTGACCTGAATATCTTCATACTGCATTCAGTACATTTAATAGAATTGCAGTTTTGAAGGACACAACAATATTAGTGTCCTTTGCTTAATTTTAACAAAATTTACTTTCCATTTCCTCTTAAATGTGGTACAAGACACTTAAAGAAATGAAAGGAATGGAATGAATTTTGCCTTGAGAATTGTATCTAAGAATTTCTTACTATACTTTGCATTGAAAGGATCCATCTGCAGTTTTGGAAAGTCAGGGTTGGGAAACAACAGAGTAAGACAGGGAAAGTTTCTGGGTAATCTGGGGGTGGTGCAGGGTGCTCCCATGTAGATTTCTTTTTACAGGTGATGGCTTTTTGGAGGAAACAGATGGGCCCTTTGAAGATGATGTTTTTGCCTGAGTTAAGGGAGGTTGCAGGTGGAATTTGGTAAAAGTGGGAGACAGAAGAGCATCAGCATGTTCAGGTCTAGGTTGTTTGGCTGGCCGGCACGCAGTTTCGCCTCCTGTTGACATCACACTCACAGACCTCCCACGGCCCTTTTCTGTTGCTGGCTGAAATGAAAGCTGAGTATAGCTGATTCCAGGGTTAGCCGCTTTGTAGCCAAACTCTTGTCACTACCCTATTTCCATGTGAAAGCAGTTTCTCCTAAGGTCAAACCAGAGGTAAGATAGATCAGCCTCTGGCTTCCTTCTCAGGGAATGTCAGCTCATTCTAATCCAGACTGATTGAAATTTAATATCCTATCATAATAGCTTGTATGACCACCCAACACTAGGTCAGTGTGAACCCAGTAGAATTTCGTAACATTTACAGTGAAGGTGCTGTGAGTTTTGCACATGTGTGTACAGAAAAAAAAGAAAAAAAGATGAAGAGATGAAGCTGCAGATCCCTGGGCCAGTTGTCAGAAAAAGCCTTGATGCCAGCGACAGGAGCTGAGCCCATTTTTTTTGGTTCTTTTAAAGTGAAAGTAGGTTTGAGCAGAGAAAATCCTATTGTGCTGAATGATTCCATTGGGAGAGAGGTGGAGACTTTGGAATATAAATGAATGCTAAAGATTCTCCTTCATCTGTGTATTATGGGCTTCATGTGTGATGAGCATGCGTGTTTCTAGATTAACCCCAGCCTGCCAGGGCCTGCTTAGTGGTATTATTAGTAATAGCATCTTTGATCCCCGCATGTGTTTACCATAGCTGTCTGGGGGGCATCTATTCTGATTGGTGATGGGGTCCTACTTAAACACATGGTGACATCTTAGGGAAGCAGGTAGACTTTTAGTCTATAGAGACCTCGGATCCCTTGTCATGGGGAGTAAGAGACATGGTGGGGAATTTTGGGTATGAAGGTGGAAAATTACCAAAGAATAATTCTTGAGATTATTTTGGGTCCAGGTTTAGTGTTCAGTTTTGAAACAACTAATTTTGGAAATTGAATATGAAGGGAATCTGGATAAGAGTATAAGTGTAGAGAGAAGGAAGAACAGGGTAGACAGAGGAGTAAGTTTTTGGGAGGGATACAGGGACAGGGAGAAAGAGGAAGAAAGGAAGGTTTGGTATGAAGGACCTAAGTGGAAAGGAAGCTTATGTGATAGGAGGAGGAGTGTGGCTATGAATTCGCTCATGGTCTACCCACTCCCTGTGCTGCTCATTTTCATAGTGGCTGATGTAGGAAAAACGGAGATGGGCATGGGAAAAGTCTTGAAGGCACGGGGTACATTCTTCCCCTTTCTCTTCATCCTTTCCGTTCTCTTTCCCTCTCCTCTTTTGCTTCCTTTGTCTTCTCTTCCTTTCTTTACTTCCTAGTTCAAATATTTTGTTAAAGTGTTGCATGGGTGTCAGGACTGCCTGTTTAGCTTTAGGCAGGTCTCTTAGAGCCCCTGCTTCAGAGAATCTTCATCAGCATGGTAGAAATGAATTATGTGTATGTGATTCAGACTGTGCACAGCAGTGAAAAGTAACTGAGAGTGCAGATTATTTGTGTTGTTAAACTGTGTGTGTGAATAATCATTGACCAACAGAAATATAAGAAATTAAATGTATTTTAAAATGTGTAATAGGGGGCGTCTGGGTGGCTCAGTCGGTTAAGCGTCCGACTTCAGCTCAGGTCACGATCTCATGGTCTGTGAGTTCGAGCCCCGCATCAGGCTCTGGGCTGATGGCTCAGAGCCTGGAGCCTGCTTCCGATTCTGTGTCTCCCTCTCTCTCTGCCCCTCCCCCGTTCATGCTCTGTTTCTGTCTCAAAAATAAATCGTTAAAAAAATTAAAAAAAAAAAATAAAATGTGTAATAAAATAGCAAAAGTTCAGTGACAGTTGTCTTTACTTCCTCATCACTTCCATGATTATTGCTCAGCTAATGTCTTGGAAGTGAACAGTCTACACTCTCAGGGAAAGGTGTGAGGTCTGATACCCTTTCTGTGTAGTAGGGCTCAGGGAGGATTTTTTTCCTGAGAAAAGAGACTAAATGTATTTATTCAGAGAAAGACACAAAAAAATTACATGCTACTAACTACTCAACATTGCTGTACTTCAGAAATAATAAACTTCAATATACCATTCTTGGAAGAATCATCTCTCCTTGCTTTTTCCCGTGGAGGTCTTGACATCTGGTTACATGGGATATAAAAGGAGGGTGGGTTAAATTAACTGACCAAGCAACCAAAATAAAGAAATAGAGAGGTTTTGAGTGCAGTTTGAAATGCATCTAGTGTTAAGTGAGTTGTGAAATGTTCCACTAATACATTCTCACTTTTTTTATGGTTGGGAGGTATGCCCTACCATCTACTCAGGCTCTGCAGAAGTTCCAGGTGGTGGAGAGGTTGACAAGATCTCCCTGTGCACTTAGACAAGGGCAGGGTGTCCCTTTGCTCACTGGAGCAGATGGCTTTGTACAACCTCTTTAAGACAGCCCATGCCCTGGTTTCTAACTCAGATCACTGAACTGGAAATAAGCCTGTCCACAGAGATGTTCACCTTAGACAGTAGTCGGCTGTCTTTTTACCTTTTACATCTCTCCTCTTTTCTGATGTTTGCCCTTGAAATGAGGTTCCTCAATGGCCTGGTAGTTGAAGCAGATGGACTGGTGGTTGCCTGGACTCTGCAAGCAGTAGGCCTTCTGCTTTTTTTTGTGTGAACAGCTTTATCTGTTAAATGACTGTTAGTGTGTATCCTGGTTGTTGGCACGACAATGTGAAATAAAGATGGCAGAGGTTATGAGAATATGTGATTGGTAATCCTTTAAAAAAATTTTTTTTTACTATTCATTTTTGAGAGAGGGAGACAGAACATGAGTGGGAGAGGGGCAGAGAGAGAGGGAGTCACAGAATCTGAGGCAGGCTCCAGGGTCTAAGCTGTCAACATAAGAGCCCAACGTGGGGCTTGAACCTGGGGACCACGAGATCATGACCTGAGCTGAAGTTGGATGCTCTACCGACTGAGCCACCCAGGTGCCCCAGTTGGCAATACTTTTGTGGGCCAGGCCAACAAGTGCTAAAACCTCTCAGGCATTTCAACATTTCAGACTGTGGAAACCATGTTTACAAACATCTTTTCACAACTAAGAAGAGTTTTTGCTTGAGAGAGAGGTCAGTGATAAGGAAGCAGTGCTCATTTTGAACATGATGGTGTTTCATTGACATGAAAGAGCTGTTGGGAGTCTTGGTTTTTCTCCTCCCTTCCTCCTTCCCACCTGCAGGCCCTGACTGCAAATCCCCTTGTAATTATCCCTGTCACTGAAGCCTGGAAGGCTCACCCTCCACAACAGGGGATATTAGAAGGGCTAAATGTCTCCCACCACACAGGGAGAAATATTCTTTTGTTTGAAGAGGAAGTTTGCTCATCCAAAGATTATCTTCTCCTGTGGCTGTGCCATGATCGGAAGGGAGAGAGGTTTTCATGTTCCCTGTGGCTGACTGTTGGGGAAAACACTGTAATATCAGGGTTTAGGTCGGCGAGGTAGGAGTCACAGAAGCTTTTGAGGTGGTCTCTTTGCCAATGCAAGGTAATATAGCCATTTTCCGGGATTAGAGAGAATGGGGGAGGAAGACCAGTCGCATAGGGGATGCTGTCATGTTATGTGTGATTTCTTTGGTCTTTGGAAATCCTCCCTCTGGTTTAGTGGGACATGTGATCTAGGCACAGTCCCTGGGGAGAAAAATGGCACTGGTAACCTAGTTTCTTCCCAGTTCAGTGTTCCATGTGGATACTACTGACCTAATTGTTTTTAGGTTACCCATTAGGAACATCAGAATTAGGATCACAATACTTATTGGTTCTGCTTGCTTCGATATCTGTGCTTAGAAGTGCCTTTAAGCATCAAAATTGGCAAAGATGAAGTCAAGCTTTCACTTTTTGCAGATGACATGATATTATACATGGAAAACCAGATAGACTCCACCAAAAGTCTACTAGAACTGCTACATGAATTCAGCAAAGTCGCAGGATACAAAATCAGTGTACAGAAATCAGTTGCATTCTTATACACTAATAATGAAGCAACAGAAAAATAAAGAAACTGATCCCATTCAAAATTGTACCAAGAAGCATAAAATCCCTAGGAATAAATCTAACCAAAGATGTAAAAGATCTGTATGCTGAAAACTTACAGAAAGCTTCATAGAAGCTTCATAAGCTTCATAGAAAGCTTATGAAGGAAATTGAAGAAGATATAAAGAAATGGAAAAACATTCCGTGCTCATGGATTGGAGGAATAAATATTGTTAAAATGTCAATACCACCCAAAGCAATATACACATTCGATGCAATCCCAATCAAAATTGCACCAGCATTCTTCTCAAAGCTAGAACAAGCAATCCTAAAATTTGTATGTAACCACAAAAGACCCCAAATAACCAAAATAATATTGAAGAAGACCAAAGCAGGAGGCATCACAATCCCAGACTTTAGCCTCTACTACAAAGTTGTAATCATCAAGACAGCATGGTATTGGCACAAAAACAGACACAAAGACCAATGGAATAGAATAGAGACTCCAGAATTGGATCCACAATAGTATGGCCAACTGATCTTTGACAAAGCAGGAAAGAATATCCAATGGAAAAAAGACAGTCACTTTAACAAATGGTGCTGGGAGAACTGGACAGCAACATGCAGAAGATTGAAACTAGACCACTTTCTTACACCATTCACAAAAATAAACCCAAACTGGATAAAGGCCCTAAATGTGAGACAGGAAACCATCAAAACCCTAGAGGGGAAAGCAGGAAAAAACCTCTCTGACCTCAGCCGCAGCAATTTCTTACTTGACACATCTCCAAAGGCAAGGGAATGAAAAGCAAAAATGAACTATTGGGACCTCATGAAGATAAAAAGCTTCTGCACTGCAAAAGAAACAATCAACAAAACTAAAAGGCAACCAACGGAATGGGAAAAGATATTTGCAAATGACATATCAGACAAAGGGCTAGTATCCAAAATCTATAAAGAACTTACCAAATTCCACACCCGAAAAACAAATAATCCAGTGAAGAAATGGGCAGAAAACATGAATAGACACTTCTCTAAAGAAGACATCCAGATGGCCAACAGGTGTATGAAAAGATGCTCAACATCACTCCTCATCAGGGAAATACAAATCAAAACCACACTGAGATACCACCTCAGGCCAGTCGGAGTGGCTAAAATGAAAAAATCAGGAGACTGTAGTTGCTGGAGAGGATGTGGAGAAATGGGAACCCTCTTGCACTTTTGTGGGAATGCAAACTGGTGCAGCCACTCTGGAAAACAGTGTGGAGGTTCCTCAAAAAATTAAAAATAGATCTACCCTATGACCCAGCAATAGCACTGCTAGGAACTTACCCAAGGGATACAGGAGTGCTGATGCATAGGGGTACTTGTACCCCAATGTTTATGGTAGCACTTTAAACAATAGCCAAATTATGAAAAGAGCCTAAATGTCCATCAACTGATGAATGGATAAAGAAATTGTGGTTTATATACACAATGGAATACTACTTGGCAATGAGAAAGAATGAAATACGGCCTTTTGTAGCAACATGGATGGAACTGGAGAATGTTATGCTAAGTGAAATAAGTCATACAGAAAAAGACAGATACCATATGTTTTCACTCTTATGTGGATCCTGAAAAACTTAACAGAAGACCATGGGGGAGGAGAAGGAAAAAAAAAGTTAGAGAGGGAGGGAGCCAAAGCATAAGAGACTCTTAAAAACTGAGAATAAACTGAGGGTTGATGAGGGGTGAGAGGGAGGGGAAAGTGGGTGATGGGCATTGAGGAGGGTACCTGTTGGGATGAGCACTGGGTGTTGACAGTAAATTTTATATTAAAAAATAAAACTTAGGCATATCAACTTGCTCTGTGTACTTTGGAGCCCAAGCTACAATGGCTCCAGAGGGCATTTTTAAACAGTGATAAAAATGGAAGAGGAGACGTCTCCCTTTGGTTTCCTTTTATCAGAAAGACATGAAGACTTTTTTTTTTTTTTTTTTTTTACATACCTCAGCAATAAAAGTGTTGTTTGGGGGGAAAAAGCGCCTTTAACCAGAGGCTTATATTTTTATTTTTTTAAAAGTTTTTATTTTAATCCCAGTTAGCACAGTGTTCTATTAGTTTCAGGTATACAGTATAGTGATTGAACACTTGTATACATCAGTACTCATCAAGACACCTGCCCTCCTTAATCCCTGTCACCTATTTAACCAATCCATCTCCCCTTTGGTAGCCATCAGTGTTTCTTGGTTTGTCTCTTTCTCTTATATTTCCCCTTTGCTTACTTGTTTTGTTTCTTAAATTCCACATACTAGTGAAATCATATTAACCAGAGGCTTTTAAAAACAACAAAATTATTAGTGGAAAATGACTAAATGTACACTTTGATATAGATTAATTGCAGTTTATAGATACTTAATTTAATAATAAATTATTGGCAAATTACAAGTAAGTTATAAGTATAGGGTGGCTTGATTGTCAACTACCAAACCTTCCTCACTGGAGTTTTGGTAAGATGATAGCCAAGAGTAATCTGGGGCTAGATTTGTTGTGTAGAAGCCCAGTGTCTGTGGGTATGCTTCTCGGTCCTATGAGGATCTCAGGTCTGATGATCAGGCCCAGGGATTTTAAGGTAAACCCTCAGCTGGGGCAGACTGAGCTCTTTGATTTTGACTGGCATTTAACCAAGTGTGGTCTCAAGTTGGATTATTTTTTAGGCAGTTTAGTATCTGGAGGTTTGTTCTTGGGTCCATGATTGTCTTGAGTCCAAGGAGAGATGATAAATACATTATAAGTGTGTCTCTTGAACCTTCATCAGCCATGGCAGACATAGCTAATTGATCATGGCCTACTTGGCCTTGAGCCCAGATGCTGCCACACTGTTCCTAGGCAGCCCCAAGAGTTGGCCTGGGAGTTGCAGCCTATTGGTAATCTGTGACCCATTATGTCCTGTTACTTAAATTGATGTCCTAATTTCAGGACTTCTTAGAAATTCTGTTTCCAGTGCTTTACTCAATTCTTAAAGTAAAATCTCTGGCTAGTTCACACAGGGTTGGCACAATTTCTAGTCCTTACTCCTGTTAAACCAATTCAAATGACATAAAAATGAACATCAGTATGGTAGAGTAGAAATAGAATGGTGCTGTTTGTTTTGAGCTTGGAACCTAGCTATTCTACTTTCTGTTGCTATGACCCTTGGCAGTTATCTATTTGAGCGTTAGGCTTTTATGGGTAAAATGTGAGGATGAGAGGTAAGGTAAATAAATAACATATTTTCTGATGTATTTTAATCACTAGTAAATAGTGGCCATTATTAGTGCTTACGTAGGGGGAGATTACTGCAGTACCTGGCATGCAGTAGACATTCACTAAATGCCTTTCTTTTTATCCTATTTATTTCCTTTGTAGGAATTGACACAGATTGTAACTATTTTTGGTATGTGTGTTTATTTCTTGGATCACCTCCCTAGAAGATAAACTCCATCAGGAGATTGTCAGTTTTGTTAAGGTATATCTCCAGAACATAGCTCCATGCCTGACACATAGTTGTCACTTAGTAGATATTTGTTGAAATGCTAAATATGCTTTCTTTATTTTTCCTAATAGAATAATAATATGCAAGAGACATGTGATGCTGTTCTCCTCTATCATGAATAGACTTGCCTGGAGGCTGTATGAAAATGTGGTCTACTTGGCACTCTAGGAGGAGGAGGGGTTAATAGGTTTCTGGCGTTGTTATATCAAGAATGAGTTTATCCCCTTCCCAGTGGAGTTGTTGTATGGGTATCATTTCAACAGTCCAGACTGTAAAGGAGTTGTTTGACTCAGGGTTGGCCTTGGCCGAGCTCTACTGTTCAAGTATTTCAGGCAGACGCTATAATGCTGCTTTGTCCAATAAGGTGGACCCATGCTACCATTGACCACTTGGAATGGGACTTGTCCAGATTAGGATGTGTTTAAAGTGTGAACTACACCCTAGATTTTGAATACTTCATATGTAAAAAAAAGTGTAAAATATTTTATTAATAATTTTAATATCAATTGCTTGTTGAAATGATGGTTATTATATTGGGTTAAGTAATATCTATTATTTACTTTTAAAGATCTTTTTAAAAAATTCTTTTCATGTTTATTTATTTACTTTTGAGAGAGCATGCATGAGTGAGTGGGGGAAGGCACACAGAGAAGGAGAAAGAAAATCTCAAGCAGGTTCTGTGCTGTCAGTGCAGAACCTGATGTGGGGCTCCATCTCATTAACAGAACTGTGAGATCATGACCTGAGCTAAAATTGAGTCAGATGTTTAACCGATTGAGCCACCTAGGTGCCCCTAATATTTATTATTAAAACTAGTTTTCACCTTTTATTTTTATTTACTTTTTAAAGTGTGGCCCCCAGAAAATTTAAAATGATAAAGTTTACATTTGTGCCTGCATTACATGTTCCTTGGTCAGCATTGCTAGAAGAAGATACAGTTTTGGGGCAGGGTAGAAAACGGTGGACCAGGTGTCTGGAGATCTGGTCTCAGTCCTCCTTCTGCACTAGTTCAGGATGTGACCTTGAACAAGCCATCTAACCATTTTGCACCTTAGATCTTTATGGAAAAGGCTGTTCTGAGGCTTTGATAGCTAAGAAGGGAAAAAGGAGTGTTTGAGAACAATTTAATTACAAGATATGAATTGTCTTATTTCTAAAACCACTTAGGGATTTTTGGGGGGTACCGGCAGCCACAGCCTCCTGATTCTGGGAAGAATACACAGAGGGCACTTTACATCTGCGCCAGGCTCACTCTTTGCTAGAAGAACAGAGTGCGACAAGCAAGGCAGGAAGTTCTGGCTTTTGTGGCTAGCTGGACCATAATTAGGACTTTCCAATCAGACTGAAGTTCCTCAGAAAAACTACGTTTTTTTTTTTTTTTTTTATGAACCAGACTGATAAACCGTAAAATTTTCATCTTTAATGCCTCTGTCCCACTTTATGAAGCCAATGTTATTTTCAGTCACACTAGACTCATTCAGAAAAACACCAAGGTCAGGGGTGCCTGGGTGGCTCAGTTGGTTAAGCATCCGACTTTGGCTCATGATCTCACAGTTTGTGAGTTCGAACCCCTCATCAAGCTCTCTGCTGACAGCTGGGAATCTGGAGTGTGCTTTGGATTCTGTGTCTCCCTCTCTCTCTGCCTCTCCCCTGCTCGCTCACAAACATACACACACTGTCTGTCTGTCTCTCTCTCTCTCTCTCTCTCTCTCTCTCAAAAATGAATAAATATTAAAAAAATATAACAAACACCAAGGTTAGTATTTAGACACAGTGGATACATAATAAAATTTAAAAGAATGACCTGTTTGACCTGGGAAACATAGACCTTTCTGGTGTATCAGAGACCTTGGGAAACTTCCTCTCCGACAATCCCTGCCGGGAAGGTATCAGAACTCTGATGATGAAGTTTATCTAATTTAGACTATGTCTATTTAATTTAGGTTGTGTCTTTCTAATTTATATTATGAACCTTCTCAATTGAAGTTAAGTCTCCCATAATGATCTGTATGGTGTCTAGTATGTTTTCTGTGCTCGGATAATATGAACATTAAGAAACATGTTAAATTCTTGATGTATTTTTGTTAATGTCAAAGTTCTTCTTTGGAGGATAATCTCCTTCAAAAGTTTTGCATTTTTGAGTATGTCTGTATAGTCTCCCAAACATTTTACGAAAAAGTGGAAAATTCAAGGACCTGGTATTTATAAATATCTGGATGATTGATGGAATATTTTCATTTTAAAAATCTAGCTCTTTGACATTATGGTTTTATGCTATGATATTTCTTTCATCTCTTTATACAATTACAACAACATTGCTAACATTGAGCATATCTGTCTTCTGGTAGCTAAAACTCAGGTCCCTACAGTTGTATGCATTTCCATTCCCTGTGAGTGTACAGAAGGACTTTCAGATTTCATTTGGATGCATTATTTAATTCCCCTTTTTTCTTTCCTCCAGTGAGATGTGAAAGAACAGGCATGGGTCTTGGAGTCTATCAGCATTAGAATCTGTGTTCTGCTGTATAACTTGATGGCCTTGGGCAGATTATTTAACCTCTTTGGGTCACAGTTTCCTTACCCTACTTTAGGGTAAATTATATCCAACTTGCTTAGTTGTTTGAGGATTAAATTAGATTGCCTTTATATAATGCTTAGAAATCAGTGATAACCTTCTAATAAAAAACCAAGTTAAAAGGGTGCATTTGACTTTTTGCAATTCAAAGATTATGCTAGATTGCATTTATTTAGGACTTTTTTTCTCCAAGGATATTTTGCAGTTAATTTTTAATATCTGTGTAAGATGTTTACTTATATGCAGTTTTGATTTTTCATGCCTGTTTTGCAAAAGGAGGAAACTGAGTCACTTAAAGATGGAGAGTCCGGTTGTTCTCCGTTTAGGCTGCCATGTCCTTTTGTCAGAGCAAAGTATGAAAATGCTGACCTTTCCTTGCCAGTGAAGAATCCACTCAGCACTATTTACTATAATATCCCCCAATAGAAACAGGAGGCTCAATGCCCAGATCAACCGTTGAGTAATTAATGAGCATCAGTGTGTGCCCGGCATTGAGAACAGTTCAAAGAAGACTGAGAGGGTCCCTGTCCTCGAAGAATTTGACAGCTAATGGGTGAATCAAGGGCACATAAATACACATGAAAACAAGACCAAAGCATATCAACATACACATTTGTTGGATCCCAGCTATGTGCGAAGGCTTATGTTAATGCCTTGTGATTGGCAGAGCAATAAAGGATATACAGGATTAATAGAGAGTTTGCAGAGTGCTGAAGGAGTCAAGACAGTTTTCTTTGGGATAATCGAAGGCAGTGGTTCTGAACTCTTATTGGACCCCACCTCCTGAGACTTAGATTCAGTAAGTCCAGGGCAGGACCTGAGATTCAGCATTTCTAACATGCTCCCTGGTAATGCTGCTGCTGCTGATTTTCAGGCCACACGTGATTTGGGAGCCTGAGGGATGAGCTGGATCTAGCTCTGAGAGGAGAAATTAGGAAGGCACACCAAGGAGGATATGCCCAGTTTTGCCTGCATATTTTTAGCCTTTCCCTTCCTCGTGCTTTTTACCTGGGGTGCCCCTTCATTGTGGTTGCCAGTGTCACGTGGTTTTACCCAATAGTGAGACAGTGTGTTGCATGTGCTTTTTATTCAAAATGAGAGAATTTTCACCTTTGCTATAATGGCCTTGTAACCCTGCCTTCTCTTTCTCAAAATATTTGCATTTAAATGCTAACACTGCCTCTCTACTCTCATCCTGTCCATTCCCCTCCCCCTGCAACTCTTACTTTGGCAGCAATGAAGTTGCTGGGCTTCCCATTTGAAATCACTTTAAAAAGGCTTAAAGACAAATCCCGCAAATTACAGTTACTGGTATTTACCCAAGTAAAACCCAGTATCCTGTTGCTTTGTTGACAGCAGGGCCCAGCCAACTGTTGGGTTAACCCCGGGCTGGTAGAGTTAAAAAGAGGACCTGGTTGAGTTGCCTCACCATGGGAGGAGAGAGGCATGCACAATCAGATATTTAACACTCCTCAGCAATTATGGGAGTTTTTATTCTCTCCCTGGCAGGAACATAGCCCTTTACTGCAGTGTTTCAAGTTTGCTTCCAATGCAATCTGATAGAAGTGCTTTTATCCCCTGAAGATACAGTACAAAATACAAATCATCATTGGTTTTATCTCAGCTGGAGCTGCTGCTTCTCCAAATACATTTACTCTGTGCAACTGTCCATCAGACCCATTTTTCATCCTTCATCCCATTCCTTTACGATGGCTGGGTTTAAGGCCTTTCTTCTGTTCTTTGTTCCTTTAGCTCAGCGAAGTAAACAGCAGGATTGATCTTACACTGCATTTTGGTATTGTTCCAAGTGCTCATCAATAGACACGGCTGGGAATGCACTGACTGGAAAGGAAGGGCAGATGGAAATGCACTTCTTGTTCTTTGTGCCTTTTAGTGTGCAGCGGAATGTCCCTAATCTGAGGGCTGCTACACTGGCTGCAGATCGACATGCAAATTCATCATCAAATGATGACTCCCATATTAGTTCTAAGGGAAGAATTTAAAGGTATCAGGGAGGAAAAGTGAGAAAAAAAGAGAAAAGATAATGAAAGGAGGCTATTCTTCATTACCTCTTGTACCCAGGTCATTCCAGTATCTTGGGAAAGAGGAAGGAGGATAAGAAAACTGTTGTTTTGTTTCTTAAAACATTGTATCCGGTCACAGGTACACTAAATGAAATGCTCTGCAAGTCACTTTAAGAATGATGACTTAAAAATCAGTGATGGTGGTCTGAAAATGAAAAAAAGTATTACAAAGGATGGTGGACTTTTCATGGTTATTTTCTTTTGCTTTGTCATTTCTCCTTGATTAGGAAGTGAAAAATCCTAAATGGGCAATTTTCTTTCTTTCTTTCTTTCTTTCTTTCTTTCTTTCTTTCTTTCTTTCTTTCTTTCTTTCTTTCTTTTCTTTCTTTCTTTCTTTCTCTCTCTCTCCCTCCTTAAGGGGATTCAAAGATATTTTGACTTGTAACTTTTTCTTGAAGGTTTTGTGGCTAAGTTCAATTGGAGGCTGAAAGGTGCTGCTTTTATGGGTCATGTAGAGTCTTGTTATACAGGAAGATAATAAAAGTTAGTTGGCCAGATGGACCTTTGGATTTGTTTTATTGAAGACCCATCCATTACTACAATGCCTGTAGGTATTTTGAGAGATATGAGGTTGGCGGAGTTTATGGAAATCATTATCTTGTTTGAATATTCTTGAACAGCAGGACACATCTTATTGCTTATTGGGTAGTTGGCACAGAGACAGTCTGACCTTACATGAATATATGGACACCATCTCTTCTTTGTAAGATATCTTCAATATTTAGGGCAATCAGGCAATCCTGTATTTTCTCTACTTCAACTTTTAGAAAACATAGTTTTTGTTTCATTTCTATTAATGATTATATCACCAGAGTTACTTCTATGAAATTTTTCCTCAACATGTCCTCCCCCCTCCCCAACTGTGTCCCACCTAATCTCACTTTCTCTCTGACATTGGCCATCTCCTCCTTTGTTCTGGAAATGTACTAAATACATGTTTTGTCATATACATGTTGCCCATTTTTGGCTATCCAGGTTTGCATTAACTAGTTTGTAGTTAATACACTTGTGTAAGACAATTACCAAGAATCTGTACATTCTGTTGTTTGGAACTATATAGGTGCTAAGTTGTGTACTGTAACATAACAATACCCATCTGTCTCTCTAATTATGTGAACTGTACACCACTGGTGGCCATTTGTGCAAATTTTATTAGTGCAGTATTAGTGAACAGTTCTTTGTATAAATATGATGAAGTTAACCAGTAACTTAGACATTATGGGAATGGAAAGAAACCTACCCAATACTTAACATACCACAAAAACTTTATAATATGGAACAGTGTGTGAAAGGGTAGAATATAAAACCAAAATCAGACAAATTAAATTGCACATATCAAGGGAATGTAAGTGAGGTAAGGTTAAAAAAAGGTGAATTAATGTGTATATATTTTGCATTCTTCATGAATCTATGGAACTGACTAAAAAAAATGGAATGGCAGAACCACGGAAAATGTCCTATTAAAACAACCTTGCTAAGGCAATGCTGGTTTAGGTCTATTGGAAATGGGCAAAAAGAGTATGTTTAGATTGATCTGTGACAGACCAGGAAAATGTTTCTTTGTTCTTGAAACAGAAAGTATCCTGATTCATTGTTCACTGGTTAAATAATTAATATTAAACAGATGTAGAGGATTTAAAAACTGGCATTTGAGACCCTTACCAACAGTCTGGGTGGATGGCAGATACCATCTGCAATAAGGAGAGGTTAGCTAACAAAATCAAGATCAGGCTGGTGCATTTGGAACTACTGTTGGCTGACTTCTTGAAGAAATGTGGATGATTCTTGTGCAAATGAGTATACTTATGTAAATGAGTTCACATTTATTTTTAAGCATCAGTTTACATTAAAACCATTTTAAACCATATTTCAACCAGTTATTTTTAAATTCACATTTTTAGTTTTATGTGACCTTCCTTCCTGATTTTTTCCAATATTGCAGCTCTCTGGGAAGTAACTATTTGTGTTTGCCTGTGAGCTTCTGAAAGAAAGAGATCTTTTTTTATTCAACTTTGTTTTCCTAGCCCATAGCACAGAGCAAGTGCTCATAAATGTTTATTGAATGAATGTTTGAATGAATAAATAAATAGATGAATTAAGATCTCTTAGCTTAGATGACCTTGGCCAAAGGTATTTATCACAGAGCTAGGAATGAGATCAAGAATTCAGCTGTCTACCCCCAACTTAATCCTAAATTCCAGGCATCTGTGTTTTCCACACCACTGGGGTGGTGGGATTATTTTGGGATTCCTGGTTCATGCTTAGTCTACTTTCTCTGAGAACCACTTGCATCATTAGTCTCTGTTGAAAGGAACTACTTAGGAATTGGGATATTGAGAGCCCACGTTGGTTGATAGTAGGACAAAACACAATGAATGGTATTCCTGTGGGAGTTGCTCAGATTCCTCGTGAAGTAGAGTAGGATAAAGGCCTAAGGGTATCTGCTGATGTGGGGTCCTGAGAGCCACTCTGAATCTAGAACTGCTGATGGTGTCCAGCTCTCACTTCTTCCACCTCCCATTGTACTCTACTTCCTGGCCTCAGATATTTTGAGATTTCCATTTTTCTAATATTTACCCCTTTGCCCTCTAGCCTTACACCTTTAATTGAGCTAATTTAATTATTTCTTGGAGTAATATTTTCTTCATATTTCTAAATAAAGCATCTGGGCAATCTCAATCAAATCAGAAAACATAGAGAGGTTATGTTCAGTGGAAACAAATCTGTGTTCCCTTGAGTTGCTCTCTGCTACTTTCCTCCTTATCTAAGGGGGAATGATTTTTGTGAAGCTATAGCTTAGAAAATAACTTTCTTCTATATTACAAAACAACATGGGAGAAGCTTATCAGCTAAGAAACTCAAGAAGCATTAAATTTTAGAGCTGAAAAGCAACAGAGGTTTCTACTTTGAGTCTCTAAAAACTCACATCCTGGCTCCTGGAATGGTAGCTCTTCTCATTCAGTGCTGCTGAATAACTTGGTTCCTCTGGTCTGGAAAGTACTGTTGTCAGGGACCATGTAGCATGAACATTAAGTCATGTGGAAACTGAGTACATGACCATGTCCAAGGAAGAAAATAGCCAAGATGATTAATGTAAACTCCAGACTTGGGCAGAATCTTTCTTCTATCGATAGCACTACTTCCAGAAACCTGGCTGAGAGCATGCTTGTTTGAGCTAGTTAATTCTTCTGGGTTTAATGACCCCTATATTACTATCTCTCTTATATTGCTTAGAGTAGAGACTAAGCTGCTGTTTCAAAGAGACACCTAGGTCTAGTGGATTAACCACAAATGAAATTTACTTACTTCTGTCTAACAACAGCAGGCAGAGAACCAGGACTTGGTAGGGTGCTCTTGCCATCTTCAATATGTGGTTTTGGTTTCTGGGTCCAAATCTTGTGCCATTTATGGCCAGTGTGAGGGGGAAGGGAGGGAGAAAAGGCAAGAAGAGTACATGCCCATTTTTCTTAAGGCCACACCCTAGAGTTAGGATGTATCACTTCTCTTCACTTGCTATTAGCGGAACACGGTCACATTGCCACACACAGTTGCAAGAATGTCTGGGAAATATTTTGCTGGACAGCAAGGGCACAACTAAAACTCCAGCTTTATTATTATATTATTTTTAAAATTTTTGTTTGAGTATAGTTGGCACACAATGTTACATTAGCTTAAGGTGTACAGCACAGTGATTTAACATCTCTATATGTTACGCTATACTCACCGTAAGTGTAGCTACCATCTGTCACCACACAGTGTTATTACAGTATCATTGATTATATTACCTGTGCTGTACCTTTTATTCCTATCCCTTATTCCATAAATGGAATACTGCACCTCTTATTCAGTCCCTTCGCCCATTTTGCCCATCCCTCCATCTCCCTTCCTTATGGCAGCCATCTGATTAATAGATCTAATTATGCTTTTTGTTTGCTTGCTTATTTGTGTTTCAGGTTCCACATGAGTGAAATCATAAGATATTTGTCTTTCTCAGTATGACTCATTTTTACTTATCATAACACCCTCTAGGTCCATCCATGTCACAATGGCAAGATCTCATCCTTTTTTATGGCTTTGTAAATATTCAATTATATATACTACATCTTCGTTATTCATTTCTCTATCAGAGGACGCTTAGGTTGCCAACATATCTTGGCTGTTGTAAATAATGCTGCAGTAAACATAGGGGTGCATATATCTTTTCAAATTAATGTTTTCATTTTCTTTGGGTAAATACTCAGTAGTGGAATTATTGGATCATATGGTGTTTCTATTTTTGATGTTTTGAGGAGCCTCCATACTGTTTTTCACAGTGTCTTCACCAATTTACATTCCCACCCACAGTATGAGGATTCCTTTTCCTCTGTATCCTTGCCAACACTTGTTATTTCCCATCTTTTTTATTTTAGCCATTTTGACAGATGTGAGATGGTATCTAATTGTGGTTTTGATTTGTGTTTCCCTGATTAGTAATTTTGAGCATCTTTTCATGTATCTGTTGGCCATCTGCATGTCTTCTTTGAAAAAATGTTTATTTAGGTCCTCTGCCAACCTTTAAACAATGTTTACTTATTATGAAAGAGAGCACATAAATGAGCAGGGGAATGGCAGAGGAGGGAGGGAGACAGAGAGAGAGAGAGAGAGAATGAGAGAATGAAAGAGAGAATGAATCCCAAGTAGTTTCCACGCTGTCAGCACAGAGCCTGATGTGGGTCTCAATCTCATGAACCGTGAGATCATGACCTGAGCTGCAATCGAGAGTCAGATGCTTAACTGACTGAGCCACTCAGGCACCAGATACCCTCCTCTGCTCCTTTTAAAATCAGGTTGTATATATTTTTTGATGTTGAGTCACATAAGCCCTTTAGGTACTTTGGATGTTAACCCCTTACTGGCTATATCCTTTGCAAGTATCTTCTCCCATTCAGTAGGTTGCCTTGTTTTTTTGCTGGTGGTTTCCTTTGCTGTGCAGAAGCTTTTTATTTTGATGTTTTAATAGATTATGTTTGCTTTTGCTTCCCTTGCCTTAGGAGACATATCTAGAAAAATGTTTCTTTGACTCCTGTCAAAGAAATTAATGCCTATGTTCTTCCCTAGGCTTTTTATGGTTTTAGTTCTTTCAGGTCTTCATTTTGAGTTTACTTTTGTGTGTAGCATTAGGAAGTGGTCCAGTTTCATTCTTTTGTATGTAGTTGCCTAGCTTTTCTAGCACCATTTATTGAAGAGATGGTCTTTTCCCCGTTGTATATTCTTGCCTCCTTTGTTTTATTATTAAATAAAAATGGATTTTGACAGATAATTAGTAGTGTTTATCACATTCCTCTGACCCACTCCTCCCCCATAACCTACATGTTCCAAATCCATTCAGCAGGGAAATGCAAACCTTTTCTTAGAAGGGAATAGGGGAACTGAACTGGAAATATGGCTAATCAGTAGAGATCTATAGAAATCAGTAGAAAGAAGAAAACATTCAGAAGTGGCTCTATTTGTTGTGAGTGATCTCTGTACCTTCTTTGTGTATTAGTCAGCAATCATAGACCTGTGTGAGTGTCCAGAGTTACCACCAGCTGATGTAGAAACATCCTCTGACTTCTCAGAAATTATCATCCCATCTCTGCTTGAATTCCTAATCTTAGGTGCATTCTGTGCTGCTAAGTATAGAGATTTGTATTGTAATAATAATTTTGAAAAAGGAGTAAAAAATCCTGTCTTGTGAAATTATCTTATACTCTCATTGCACTCAAGAAACAGAAGAGAGAACAAGAGAATGGCAATTGTTTACATTTCTTTATTTATCATGAGATTTGGGCATAAAATATATATCATTTGCATATAAAATTGTCATGTATTGCATATACAGGATGTAAAGGATCTAAAAATATCTGGAAGTTTGAGGTGGAACAATTCTATTTTTGACAAAGTGACCTTAGATTCTTCAGAAAAATGTTCTTTATGTAAAATTTTTACAATTATAAGAGGATCTGTTGATTTCTCACAAAGTGGTTTCTCTTCCACACCCTCCCTAGTATCCTGTCTACACAGCACATGTTATTTTATATCTTCAGGTCTACTGTGTCTTTTTCTCCTTCAAATATGTCTTATCCCTTTTACTTGACTAAATCTCCAAGGATAGTATCCACTTACGATTCTCTGCTGTGCCTGTCAGCAGCCAAACACTATCCCTTCAGTATATCAACTACACAATAAATACTGGATAAATGAATGGGATTTAGGCCCAATTCAGGTCACAGCTCAAACGTCACTTCCTCAGAGAGGCCTACACTGACCACCCTGTCTGGAATGGCATATGGATCCCCTTGCCCCTAATTCTCTTCATGGTACTTAGTGCTACCCAACATGACTTTCATCTTTGAGTTCAACTGTTAATGTCTGTCTGCTGCTCTCGAAACAACACTCCATGAGATTAGGGGGAGTTTCTTTTGTTCACAGCTGTATTCTCAGCCTTTAGAACAGTGACTGGTTTAATAAATAGTTATTGAAAAAAATTAATGGTGATAATATAAGGACAGTTTTACTCATCAAAACTATTTTGGAAAGTTTCATATTTTATTTCAGCTAAATAAGGACTCTGATCAGCCACTTGGGGTGGGGCTTGAGACACCAAAGAATCTTCTCAGATAGTTGAGCTGCCTTCTAGAGAGGGTAGTTCTGTTTGTTGAAGGGTTCAGTATTTGCTGACAACAGAATAAGTTGGATAATACAAGTTCAGGGGTATATGTTGGGGCACAGTTGAATTTTTCTGCATAATAAAGGGGGCTCTTGAGACTAGGAGGAGAAAGGACTTACCAGGGAGGCTGGCCTCTGGGTCACAACAGGAGAAAGAGAGAAGACCTGTTGTTATAACTGAGGAGGGATTTAGGGAAAATAAAACACCTAATGTAGATTTTACGAGAATGCTATGTGCAACCCTATGTAGCACCCCCATGAAGTCTCTGTGATATTTTTCATAAACAAAACAAACATCCCCAGTGGTTGGAATTACTATATTTTTATTGGAAACTGGTAAGGGGGCTGAGTTCAGCTTTTGGGTATGTGTGGATTTGAGGAATTGAGTATTCCTGGCTAAAGGAACAGGGAAGTGTCTGATAGTTGTCTGAGTGAAATGTAACATACCCTAAAGGGATACACTCCATAATATGGATGTTCTGCTTTCCCTATTATACTGTAAGTTTTTTAGAGTCAGGGCATTTATCTCCAACTTTCTTTGAAGATCCCACAAGGAGATGAGGTATATAGTGGGTCTATAAATAATGATCATTTGGTGAATGCCACCTGTATCAGTCAGCTACTGCTGTATAACAAATAACCAGTAAATCTCAGTGGCATTTATGGTAAGCGTTATCTTTCATATAATTGCAGGTTGACTTCAGAGGCACTGATCTATGCTGGGCTTGAGTGAGTGACTGCTTTCACTTGCTGGTCCAGCTGGGCTTGGCTCTTCACTGAAGCATGGACTTTGGGTATACTTATTTGGGGCTTCTACTGAAGAGGTGGCATCTACTTAAAGGGAAGCTCTTTACATTGTGATAACAGAGTCACAAGAAGCAAGCAGAACAGAGGATGCCTATTAAAGATTAGACTGGGAACTGACAGACTGTCAATTTTACCCATATTCCATTGGCTAAAGTGTCACAAGCTAAGCCCACATCAAGGAGCGGCCTCTGCTTTGTATAGGATGAACTACAAAGGTTGTGGATACAGATGGAGTGAATAATTAGAATCAACAATTCAGTCTACCACATTGACTGACCAACTGACAAACCATACATGATGCTGAGAAGCTGGGCCCGAGAGGTGAGTCCATTCCCAGCAGATGTTGGTGTGGCTGTGAACTGAGAGCCTTTGAGGGAGTTGTTTTATTTTTCCTCCTTGCAAAAGGGGCCATTAAAGTTAAAAACCTCATTTTTGTAATAGAATGCACACAACAGTACACATATTGACTTATGTTTTTAGTCAATATCAAGATTTATTGTCCCCAGAGTTAAATAAATCGTGATATTGACCCCATCATAAGCCAATATCTGCCTAATGCATTTTTTTTAAAAAGTATTTTGTATTCATTTATATTAATAGGACACAAGCAATCACTCACAGTATTAGTTTGTTTTCCCTTTCTTGCTCTTTCTCCTTTGTTATTTTTTTCATCTGTCTCTGTAATTAGTTCAGGGTTAATGTGAGAGTGGTAGAAAAATGAGATGGAATGCAATGTAGGAAAGATAGCTAACAGTGGACAGTGCCCATTGTAGAAAGAGGGGGATTCATATCTGTAGAGAACTACGCCTTCTCTGATTCCAAATTGTGGAAATAAATTCTGCTTTCTTCAGCAGTTATTTTTCTCTGGGTTCCTTTCCTCTGTGATGTTCCTGTATAGAATTCCTTTAGGTTAGTGGGGGATATGGAGGTGAGGGGGGAAGGCAGGAAGGGACAATAAGTCAAGGGTTCTTCAATTGTCCTTGAATTTATTTTTCTGGCTTTCTTTTTGTGCTGCTTTATTCTTGATTTCTTTGTCTTTTTCTTTCTATTTTGTAGCTGGCATTTACATTTTCTGGAGTAGTGGAAAAAATATATTTCTTTAATACTGAATTCCATTTATCTCCATAAATTGGTTAGGGTATATGATCTAAAGGACTCAGCTGTTTTTAAAATAGGTTTATTCCTTTCCTTGAAGATTATTTCCACACAGTATAGACGAGTTAGTAGGAGACTCATTTTGTAGACCTCAGTGAGAGCTCTACATTTGCAGGGCATCATTTCAGATGTGGAGTTTCTGAACAAAGAAATTAAATTTATATGTATCACCTAAATTATTTCGAATTCATGGTTCAGCAAAGAGTTCAGATCCTAATCAAATATGTAGTTTGCATGGGAGTTACCACCCTTCTCAATAATAACATGGCCATCCTATTTACAGTGTTGACTAGATGGGGGTTTGGAGGCAGAGACTACTTTAGTGAGAATTTACCCTGGTTGTTTGCAGTTAGGCCTGTGTTAAATGTTTGGTTTTTCCACAATAAAAATTTTTCAGATAGGTGATTAAGAGAAGAGCTTTTCAAACAGTTTTCAGCCCCTATAAATAATAAAAGGATCCCCCTTACACACAAAGAATCTTTAAAAGGAAATGAATTCGGGGTGCCTGGGTGACTCAGTTGGTTGAATGTCCAACCGGCTCAGGTCATGATCTCATGGTTTGTGGGTTTGAGCCCCAAGTCGGGCTCTGTGCTGACAGCTCACAGCTTAGAGCTGTTTCGGATTGAGTCTCCCTCTCTCTCTGCCCCTCCCCCACTTGCGTTCTGTCTCTCTCTCTCTCTCTCTCAAAAATAAATAAACATTAAAAAAATTAATAAAAGGAAATGAATCCTACAATCTCCCTCTTGTCTTTTGTTTCCATCTATCAAAATGCTGCCCTTGTGTAGGGCCCCACAGAGTTCTCCTTTCTCCAAGAACCTTTACCAGCTCTTCCTGCTCTGCCATTCTCCCTCGTTTGAACCCTTGTAAAACATACAATTTGTGTCACCTAATTAGTGTTTGATGTAATGTGAAGTTGGTTTTATTTTCTTGTTTCGGATGTCATCTTTATCTCCATACCATATTGTATAATACAGGAGACCAAAGCCCCAGTTTTTCACTTTTAAAACAGGAGCTGGGAAGAAGAAAATGATGTTGATGGTGCTGATGATGATGATTGCAGCTAACATTTATTATTGCTCACTATGTACCAGGGACTTTCCCAAGTCCTTTAAATAGGTGAACTCATCTAATCCTTACAGCGATCCTAGCAGTTAAAGATTCAATTATTATCCCTGTCTTACGAAGGACATTAGTCACAAAGAAGTCAAGCAGCTCACTAAGGTAAGGGGTAGACCAGCATTCAAAACCAGACCACCAAACTCTAAAGCCCAGTTGCTTCAATGATTATTAGAATAGGCCATGGGTTTCTTGCTTGAACACAGAGGAGACAAAAATGGAGCTTGCTCTTGTCCATTTGAGGGATGGGAGGGGTACAGGATAAAGTTGGACTGACAGAGAAGAGCAAGACCTGAGGTTTTTAAAATAAGGTTTCTTCTAGTTCTATTCTCACCTGACTTACATAATAGCACTCAGAGGGGATGGCTCGGGCATTTGAGAAGCTATAAAATAGGGGAAGCCTGAACAGTTTTTTCATGGCAGACAGCTGCTTCAGTATGAACCCCAGTGCAGGAATGTTGTGTCCTGATACCTGCTGTGGCACTTCCTAGCTCACATGGCAGAATGCTTTGCTGAAGAGGATGTAGCCTTTCCCAGCCTGGTCACTGTCTACGTGGCCTCAGCTCTGGGTCTGGTTGGTGAAGAACAGATCTTAACCTGTACCATCTTACACCATGTCTGGGCTGAGAGCGGCCACTCTCCTTACAGAAAAATGAGGTGTTCTGTGTACCACCTAGTGCACAACGTCCTACATTGTGTTTCCACGTAGATTTATACTATAAATGCTTCATTTATTTTTCTTTCACAAAATTAAGTTAAATACCATTTAGTCATGCATATTGATGGCAGTCATTGGGGCTGAACACACACCTCTTTTTTGGTATTCCAGTGGCTAAAAACCTGGAAGATATAAATTTTGTTGGTTAACCCTATGAGGATTAGGGGTTGGGGTGGAGCAGGGGAGAAAAGAGGTAGAAACACGTGGGCCACAGTGAACTCTTACATGAACTTTGTAGGCTCTAAGTTCTGAAGAGTGGTGTTCTCCCTTCCTTTAACCTACCCTCACCTTCCCTCCTCTCTGCTCCAGTAGTCCTGTGTACAAAGTTGGGGCAGTTGGGTGTCTGACGTCTATAGATAAATCAGCTGGTTCATGTTTACAGCTGGCAAGCAGATGTTTCGCTATTAGTTCCATAACAGGCTAGAAATATGGGTTTAGGGACAATCTTGACATCTCCCACCTCAAATAGCAAATTATTCCTCATTTAAGACACACCAAATCTAGACTGTCACCTTGATATTCTGTGATTCTGAGCCATAGTTATTAAAGTGGATGATGGAGGATATGGAAACATACTCTATTGTTCAGCCATTGGTCTTTGGTTTAGATTTAGCCTCTCGTGAAATGGCACCTCTTGATTCTGGCATGTTGTAATTTCGTTTCTTGGTTGGGAGTGAGGGTGTGGAGACCTTGGTGAGAAGGGGTTGGGCAAAGACACTGCCTCAGGCACTGTTTTAAAATGGAACAGCTTCATATTCCCTTCTCTGAATGGCTTTATCTGCCCTTCTATTCAAATTTAGTTTAAATTTCTGGTTCCGGTGTATGAGCACTTTTTCCCGCCTTAACTTCTTTAGAAGTGGAATCTTCTTGTCATTCATTTCTAGTGATCCCATTTCACCTCCTAAAGAATGGTAAATATTACTAATTGAGATACTAATTGATATCTTTCTAGAATGCAGTTTTTAAGGTTAATCCATCACTAAATTCAATCCTCCTGAGGTGGTCCTCCACAGCTGTTTAACTATAAAATGCCTTTTATGGTGACTCTCCCGAGAGGAAAAGCATGCTGCCTGGAGATAGGAGGGAAGAGCAGTAATTGAGTACCTAACAACAATGTCTCAAAGCTCCCTGCAGTTACACTGGACAAAGGCATGACAGCAAGTTTCATTGTTTACTGAGTAAGCCTTGAGGGGATCAAGGCAAGTGGATGGCTTGAGACATTTCAGATGAAGCCTGTGTGGCTGAGATCAACACAGCAGAGGTGGCTGGATTGAATCTTGCTTGAAATAATGCTGTTCCCCCTTGCTCCACCCTGTGAGGCTGGTTGTATGTAAAACTATTAAGAAATTAAATAAGAGCTTACTGAGCTCTATTGTGTATCATAAGCATTGTGCTGGGTCAGAATGTAAGCACAGAATACTCTGTGCCTACAGAGTATTAGAATGAACAAAATGAAATTGCTGCTGTTGGACTGTTTTTACCTACAAAAAAAAGTCAGTTTCATATAACTCATCTTAATACAGAAAACCTCTACCTACTTAACAAACGTATATTCAATAAAATGAAGCATGTAAATTGCCTAACACACCACCTGGTATATAGTAATAGCTCAATAAATGGTACCTATTTTGATCAATATATTGCTGCCATGGGCACTGAATGTAGGTTGGAAGTATATAATAATGATTCAGTTAACTTTAATCAGGGGCCTAAATGCAATCCTTCTGTTTGGACTGACAGGTCAAGTAATCTAAGAACTCATTTTTACCTACTACCTTCCCTTACATCATTCAGTTACTTGTAGGAGGGAACCAAACCTCCAGGCTGGCTTTGCAGCATGGATGGGGCTCTGCTGCACCACATTTCAGTGGAATGAGGCAGTGTACTTCATGTCTGACATCTGGGATAAACTCCAGTGTTTTTTCAGGTCTGCCTGTAATCCAACCTTTTGAGGAAAATTAACTTTGTCCCTAATTTGTGAAATCTTCCTTTTACTCTGAGTTTTAATCCATAAATGTTTTCATATAAACTGCAACATTGAGAATTATAAACCAAATTTGATGGAGATGACAAGTCGCAGTTTTAGATGGTTATATCTGATACAACAGCTGGAAAAGGAAAGCCAGAAACATGAGAGAGGCCAATGAAAAGCTTTCGTTGGCATGAAGAAGCATATTGTCATAATGTTCCCCCCAAATTGAATTGCCTTTAAAAAAGAACTGTAGGACTATTGGAAGAAATACAAATATTTTTTGAAAAGTTAAAATAAGCCCTTTTTGTGAGAGAATGTTTTCAGTACTGTCAATTTTCAGCCTTCAGAGTGTTTCAGCGTAGTCTATTCACTGAAGGGGAAAAAAAAAAGTTCAGGGTTCTAGGAAGCAGTTTCCAGAAACATTCCATAGACTTTCTACTTTTTTTTTAATAGCCATTTTTGTATTTAGAATCAAACTCAGAATTAAGAGAATTTATGAACTACTTGGTAGAAATGATAAATCATAGCCCTCTGAGTCAGTATCCTTCCTGTGTTCTTAACCTACCCCCCAAACAGTAAGAAGTCCATGAAGGATACCCTTCTGGACTTAAGAGTTGTGGTGGTTATGCTCACATCCATTTCACCCGTCAGTATGGTCAAGGGTGGCTTCTCCAAGATGGTGACCTTTGAGCAGAGCTTGGATGAAGAGTCTTTGAACCTGTGAAAGAAATGAGTTGTGATATGTTTGAGGGACAAAAAAAGGCCAGAGTGGCTAGAGCTTAGGGAACAAGGAAGAAGGAGGAGTGTTAGGAAGTGAAGTGAGGAAGCAGACAGGTGGGGACTAGGTCTTCTAGAACTTTTTAGGGAAGAAAAGAATTTCTGCCTTATCCTGGCTTCTTTGCCCCTAATTACATGACCTTCATATGTACAAAAAAATGGGGGTTATAACAGTACCTGCATTATACAGTTTTATTTTTCCCCAGATTTATTGAGGTATGGTTGACAAATAAAGATTATTTATATTTAGGTTGTACAACATGATTTTTTCTTAAGGTATATACAGTGTGATGAGTCACTATACATACACATTGTGAAGTGATTACCACAATGAAACTAATGAACACATCCATCACCTCCCATAGTTACTATTATGTCTGGTGAGAACATTCACGATATACATTTTCAGCAGATTTCAGGTATATAGCACAGAATTATTGACTATCATCACCATGCTATTCATTAAATACATAGAACTTACTCATCTTCTACTTGGAGGTTTGTGTCCCTTGACCAACCTCTTCCCATATCCCTCACCTCACCACCCTTGGCAACTACCCTTCTACATTCTGGTTTTATGAGTTTGACTTGTTTAGATTATATATGTAGGTATATTTATACAGTATTTGTCTTACCATGCCTGGCTTATTTCACTTAACATAATGCCCTCTAGTTTCAACCATGTTGTAGCAAATGGCAGTATTTCCTTAGTTCTCGTGGCTGAATACCGTTTCATTGTACGTGTTTGTGTCACATTTCCTTATCTGTTACTGTGTCAGTGGACATTAGGTTTAATCATTGAATCATTAAATATGTGCTTAGACCTGTGCCCCTTATATATAGTAAGTTCTCAATAAATTATAGATATTGTTATTAATATGAATGGAATTATTATTAGCAAGTGACATGACCTGATTTGCATTTCAGAAAATGCCACTTTGGTTGCCATGTAGAGGCTGTAGGGAGATGAGAGGGGGACAGGAGACCAGTTTGGGGGGCTTCTGCAATATGTAGCTGAGAAATGGTGATGAAATGGACAGGAAAGGGGGTAAGGGCAGTAGAAAATTGTCAGATGTGAGGTATTTATTGGAGTATAACCATCAGGTCTTGCTAGTAGATTGGAAGTGGGGTATGAGGGAAATAAGATTCAGGACAGTGGTTCACTTCTAACCTGAGGAAGTGGGTGGATGTAGGTAGAATTTATTAGCCAGAGAATACTTCGAGCAACTAGTAGTGAAATTAACTGATTTGACACCAAAATACCTGGCCTGTTTTACCAAAGACAGTTAATTCAGTGAAAAGCACGCAAACATATGTGTCTGGAGTATCTGCTCTGTTGAGATTCCCAATTAAAAGCAAATTGGGGATCTCATTTTGCTTCTCCCAAGAACCTGTGTGTTATTACCATCCTACTTTGTGCTGAATCCAAGAGAAGGTGACTGACTGGCCTAGGTAGCCTGGCAGAACCAGGAAAATAACTCAAAGCCCATCCACCATACCATAAGTCCTCTGAAATCAAATCATCCAACCTTGTGTGTGATGGGGGGAGGGTAAGTGGAAGGGTGCAGTCGATGTGCCTGAAGCAGTAAATAAATAAATAAACCATTGGCAGAATTTCTCACTTTTTTAGCCACAGATATAACCTTGGTTAAAATAAGGCAAGCTATCTAATGATGTTGGATGCTTTTGACTTGCCCTCAAGGCTTTCTGTTCAATATTTCATAGGATTGCATTGGTATCTTTGAGCATTAAAAAAAAAAGATACGAAACCAACTGAACATTCAAACACTTTTCAGAAGGTCAGGCAGTTTCCTTTTTGAAGAAAGCATCAGGCAGTTAGGGTGATTTAAGGGCACAACTGTGTGGATACAAGGATACCTATGATGACCTCTCATGAAAGCTTCCTTTCAGTTCTGATGTATATGACAAAAGCATTTTGAAAATAAAAGGTGAAATAGTGTATTGCAATTTGGGGTTTATTCATTTGAATTTGAAAGACAGAATTTAACAGTATAGAGTTCTAATTTAAACAGATTCTGCAAATGGGTTTGAATTACACACATTGGAGCCTCTAGGCCTATACTGACCCAGTAAGTCTCTCTCTAGCCCTCTGTAGTTTAGCTCTTTGCAGAAACACTCCCCTTGAGTCATATTTTAATACTTTTAGCATGTAGCAGTAATATATAACCTGAACTGCTTAGGTGGTAAATGTCTGTAATAGAACTAAAACTAGTTTGAGCACAAAGGTAGCTTAATTGGCTCAGGTAACTAGAAGGGGATAATGCTTTCAGGTATGGCTGGACCCAGGTGTCCAACAACACAATCAGGAATCTGTGCCCTTTCCATCTTTCTTCTTCCTGGTTGACTTCAGTGTCAAGAATGTATTTCTCCAGTGCAGTGCCAAAGACTGCTAGCTCCAGACTTTTATTCTATCAATTTAGTAACTCCAGTGAAGAGGAAAGGCCTCTCTTTCAGTAATTTCCTAGTAAGTTGTATCAGACTAGACAGGAAATGTTTTTCTAACTTACCGAGTTAGAGGGGTGCTCTTTTGCCTGATTTTTGAGAGGGTACTTCTGGTCCTGAAGAAATTGAAAAGGGTAAGAATGGAAGCAGACAGAGTATTTAGGAGGCTCTTTCTGTCTCCCAGGTAAGCCAGGAGTAGTAGACCATGGGTAGTGGAGATGGGGAGAGGCGGACGGATTTAGGGTATGTCAACCGAATTAAGAACATTTATGCCTAAAACAGAATGAATGCCTACTCTGAGCCTCGTGTGCTGAAGCAAGAGACACAACAGTGAATAAGACAGGCCCTCCCTCTAGAATTGCTAATGGTCTCTGGGTTAGAGACAAGTACAAACTGGTAATTCTCAAACCACAAGGTAAGTGCTTAATAGAGATGTGATCAAAGTGCTATGGGAATCCTGAGCACAGTGAATAAGTCTCCTAGGAAGAGTTAGGAGTCTGAGGCAGGTGATAGTATTTGAGTTGGGCTTTGAAGTATAAACAGGAGTATGCCCGGTGAAGAAAAATGTAAAAGGAACTTCAATAGAAACAACATCTACTAGGGCATAAAGGCATGATATGGTGAGACTAGTGGGTGAGGTTAGGTTGGGAAGGACCTTGAATGCCTCTTAATGGAGTAGGTTTCAAGGTAGAAGTATTTAATCTATGATATGTTAATTCATGAGTTTAAATATGTCCTATACAACATGTTTAAGTGTTTGTTATTGTAGTTGAGTCTCAAACTTTAATGTACATAAGAATTACTGTGTAGCATCTTTAGGGATTTTTCCACAGTAAATTTTGCTACGTGTTATTTTCTCACATAATATTAGATTGTAAGCTCTCTGGACTTTAATTCGTACCTCTTAGCTTCTCCTCCATCTCCTTTAATTTAATCATCTCCATACTATATGATTTAGTGCTGGAAGTTGCCTAATACATTCTCATAGTGCTCTAGAAAACTCAATGTACTCATTAGAATTTTTTTATTTGCAAGCAAAATAAAAGCTTAAATTGGCCTAAATAATGAAGGTGAAATCTTAATTGCTACATGTAACTGAGAACCGTAGCATTAGGTCAAACTTTAATATGTAATCCATTCATGGCTCTGACTCTCCTCTTAGTTTTTCTGAGCTCTCGCCTTTGTGGATTGGATTTCATTCCCCATTCACTCTCAAGACAGGGAAGTTCCTCTCTTGACTGTGAGGAAGCAGACAGCCAAGACTGGAGCTACCTGCTTCCTAATTTACATCCCGGGAAGAGGGAAAGTCCCTTCCCAGGAACTTCAAACAAGAATCCTGAGCTTGATTGGATCATCTGTGAGACGTGGACTTTCTAGGTTAGGCCTGGGTGGATGTTGTTCAGAGAGATGAGATTACTATGAAAGTCTAAAACAGAGTCCTGGAGCTGGAAGTCTGGGCAGTTCACTCAAACCTCATTGGGAGTATGCAATGGATGTTACAGAGATAATCACAGGATCTGTCACAGCCATATAAACCCCCAAACAATGGGAAAACAAAACCCCATATTATTTAGGTAATTGGAGAAAGCATCATGGCAAATGTTATGTAAGGTGAGAAAGTTAAATTTTGGTGGACAGTTGTGGATGTGGGATGGTTTTGAGGGAACATGTTCATTAATCATTTCTGTGTGAATTGAATAGAGATTGGGATGAAGGTAGCTTCTATACTAGTTTTGAAGAAAAAGTTTGCAGATAAATTAATAAGATGTAGGAAAGGTTGAGTTTATATGGGTGAATTCTTTGCAAGCAGTCTTGAAAGATGCATTTATGTGTAAATGACGTGTTGTACACAAACCACTATTAACTGTGCATCATGGCATGATCTAGTTCTAATTGACATGTGGTTGACCTGGTCCCAAATTCATTCTTACCCCAGGAATGTTAATTACATATCTCTTCAGCTACTCTGTTAAGCAGAATTTTGGTCTATTCAAAGGTCCTCTTTTTAGTGGCTGAAGTCTGTAAACTTTCTGTGTTAACTTTGGGCTACAACCCACTTCCCATTTACGAGATGCTGAAGAATGACCTGTTGTGATTTTGTAGTCAACCAGACTTTGATGGAGTTCCTCTGTCTGATGGTCAACCAGACTCGATGAAAGTTGGCTAACATTAATGTTGAAAACTCATTTAGGAGCAGTCCTCAGGCCAGATTCTCTTCCCTTGATTGTTTCAAGCACGATGTTTCTATTCCACTCTGAGCCATGAAGTGAACAAAGAACTTGCTCCTAATTTTGCAGCCTCATAGCTGGATTTTGGGTCAGAGGATGGGTGTTGTAGATAAAATGGTATTTGAGTAGGTGGGTGGTAGTGGGCTTCCCATCTGTGAGTTCAGGTATTCACAGGTATTCTTTCTAACAATTCTTTTCTCTAGAATGAGGGTGCTTAAAACTGTAGCACGCAGATGCACATGTTTTGTCTCCTCCTCCCCCCATCAAATGCCATTTGCCTTTGTTCCTTTGGTTTATCAAAGGAAATCTGAGCCCTTTTTGAGCTGTTGTAGGTCCAGTCCCTAGACACTCAGATTCTGGGTTTCCCAGCCTGATGGTAGAGGCGGCATTCCCTGCATTTGAACCCTACTCCTCCGTACCAAAGCCTGTCTGAGCTGAAAGTGGTGGGTGGTGGTATTGTTCTCTCAGTGTTTGAGGAACTATCCTGCCTAGGCACATGGAGAAGAGGGAGAAATGCTGTTAAACTCTCTGTTTTCTGAGGCATATGTATATGAGCTGTTGCCAGAAACTTAACGTTGTTTTAAGAGAATTTTGTGTGTGTGTGAGAATCCATTTTCCAGCACTGCTGATGGAAAGCACTGACACCCCCTCCCCCCGCCCTGCCCTTTTATGACTGAAAGCCAGCTGAAGACTCAAACACAAGGTTTATTCTGGAAAACAAAATGGTGGTTTCTCCTCCCCTTGTCCTCCTCCATTTGGGCATCAGCTCTTTAATCTTTTGACTGGGAAAAAAAATCTAATATACTGTAACTAGGATGTTTTTCAAAACTAGGAACACTTCAAAACAAGTTTAAATATAAATGAAATCAGTTTCCAAATGTCTTGTTTTAAAAAAACGCAGATGTTTTATATTTATTATATCATTTTTGTTTTATCACCTTGCAAAATTTTACAGCATGGAATTTTATTTAATGCAGTGGCATTTGAACAGCAATATTAGACAGCTGTATTTGTTTCATATTTGGGGACTTTTTTTTTTCCTTTGGCAGGATATTAAAACTGAAACTAATGTAACCTGGTGTTTTGGGAAATGTGGACGAGGCACTTTGCTTATTAGTAATGGCAAACAACAACCATCTCCCCTCCAAATGCACCCCTCAGAAAAAGAACATTAATGCTTAGATAAATGATTAAATGTTTTCAGAATGCCAAGAAGTTCAAATGAAGCCACTTTAAGGAAGAGTTGGCTCTTCAAATGCAGAGACCCTCTCTCTTGCCTTTTGCTGTATGGTGCCAGGCAGGCCCTAATAAATCATACTGTTGATTTGTTGTTTTTGTTGGTTTAAGATTCTGTAAGGACGTATGGCACAGACACAGATTGCAATGCAGCTAAGAAGCAGAATTATTTTCAAAGAATAAATAAACCAAATCCTGTCCCCTCTCTCCCCTCTGCCTAATTTGTACCTCTTAGCTCCTCCTCCATCTCCTTTAATTTGTTTTTTCAAGATGTTCTACTGGTGCTTTTAATGAGGGTATTGGCTGGATGGTCATAGCTGAAAAAAATGCCAGCTTTTTTTCTTCCCTTTTTTGTGAAATTTTCCTTCTACAGGCAGAGACAGGTTTTAGTTCTCTCCTAACCAAACCACAGACACTCTGCTGGTTCTCATACCCTCCAGGTCACAATGAAATCCCCTATTAATTAAACTGAAATTATATTTGAAATACATCACTTGGTGAAAGAAACCTGGGACATTTTTCTAAAGATGTTTGCAATAATTAACAAAACATTTGGTGACTGGTGACATTTTTGATAACTCTTAAAAGTGTCAGAAAATGTTGATATGTAAATAATCTCTGTGGCTCTAGCTAGAGCAAGGAGTCAGAAGATCTAGCTAGGGGTGAATAATAATTATTATTTTTTTCTGAAGCTCTTTCTGCTTTTGGGGGGAGATGGGGAGAGTAGGGTGGTGAAAGATGTTCTTTGAAGAGTAGTTCCTGGATATCAGGGATAAATTTAGTGGGCAAACTATGGCCCACTAAATCTAGCCTGTTTTTGTAAATAATTTTTTTTAATTAAAAAAATTATTTTTAAAGTTTATTTTGAGAGAGAAAGAGAGAGAGAGAGAGTGAGAGAGAGAGTGAGTATGAGCAGAGGAGGGGCAGAGAGAGGGAGGGAGAGAATCCCAAGCAGGCTCCTTGCTATCAGGGCACAGCCCGTTACTACAGGGCTCAATCCCATGAGCCATGAAGTCATGACCTGAGCTGAAATCAAGAGTTGGCAGCTCAACTGACTGAGCCACCCAGGCACCCCAATAAAGTTTTTTTTAAAACATTTTTATTTAAATTGCAGTTAGTTAACAGTGTATATTAGTTTCAGGTGTACAATATAGTGACTCAACACACATCAGCCAATGCTCATCACAAGTGTACTCCTTAATCCCATCACCTTTTTAACCCATTTCCCCACCCACCTGCCCTCTGGTAACTATCAGTTCTCTGTAGTATTGGAATATAGCTACACTCACTGTTTATGTATTGTCTCTGGCCCCTTTTGTACTACAGTGACATAACTGATTAGTTTCCACAGAGACTCCTGTATGGTGTATGAAGCCTTAAATATTTACCGTATGACCTTTTATATGTAAAACTTTCCAACCTTTAACATAGGTAATGACCTTATAGGAGTTTGGTATTTTGTATTAGTTATTTTGTATTAGTTAGAAAACTGTGTGTGTGTGTGTGTATTATTTTGTATTAGTTAGAAAACTGTGTGTGTGTGTGTGTGTGTGTGTGTATATATATATGAAACCAGATACATACACATGTTATCACTGTTCCCGTTCTTTTTTTTTTAATTAAAAAAAAGATTATTTTTGAGAGAGAGTGAGCACAAGTGGGGGAGGGGAGAGAGAGAGGGAAGGAGGGGCAGAGGATTCGAAGGGGACTCTGAGCTGATAGTAGTGAGCCCAATGTGGGCCTTGAACTCATGAACCATAATATCATGACCTGAGCCAAAGTTGGATAATCAACTGACTGAGCTACCCAGGTGCCCCTCCAATTCTTTTATCCATGGGAGACATTACAAAATTACAAATCCAAAATGGCACATTCTTCTACTGAATCCATATCTGGCTTCAGGATCTTGCTCAGGGGACCATGGACCACAAGTGTTGTGGTGAATAAAACCACTTTTCTGTCCCCATATTATAGTCTTTTTCTTGTCTAAGGTATTTCTCTCCAAAGTTGTAATCTTAGTCACTAATAGGTTACACAGTGGTTCTAAGCCTGGTGGGTAGTTGTGTGATGTTGTAGAGTTATTGCAAAGGTTCGTGAATCTACAAGGACAACCAAGCATTCTAAAGATACAAAAAAATGTTTCCCACGTGTTCCTTCATTCATTAAATATCTCTTGAGACTCAGCTTACTATGGGCGAGGCTCTGTCCTAGGCGTTGGGGCTTCACTGAGGGAATAAAACATACCAAGTCCCTGCTCTTAAGTGAGCAAATGACTTAGTGTAGGGGGCAAACAGTAGGAACAAAAATACAGAATAAAATGGCAGATAGTTCTGACAGTCATAAAAAAACATTCACAGCAGGGTGAGGGAACATTTGGGCGACTGTTATTTTAAGTAGCAGGGTCAAAGAAGACCTTCCTAGGGAGGTGGCGTTTGAGCAGAGAGGAAGACAAAGTAAAGGAGAAAGTTCTATGGATACTGAGGGAAAGAGCATTTCTAGCCAGCGGAACAGAGGCTGCAAGTGGACAAATTCTAGGTGTGCTTGGGAGTATTGCGTGGTATGCGTGGCTGCTGTAAGAGAAGAGTATGGAAATGGAAGGAATGTAACTTTGTGGTCCTGGGTGGAACGTGGGGGCTGAACCTCTTTTCCCACAGCTTGCCCTTCTGATTCCTCAGCAGGCCTTCAGAGAAGGCAGGGCCACCCTGCCTCTCTTACAGAGGGGAAACGGTAGCAAGTAACTCTTAGCAAAGTGATGCATCCCAGGTTACACAGGTGAGAAGAGAACCCAAGGTCCTGACTTCCAGATTGCACTATAAAATATATATATATATATATATACACATATACATATACATATATATATGTATATGTATATGTATATATATACATATATATAGTATATATATGTATGTATATATATGTATATGTATATGTATATATATATGTATATGTATATATATATAGTATATATATATACATATATATAGTATATATATGTATATGTATATATATATAGTATATATATATACATATATATAGTATATATATGTATATGTATATATATATAGTATATATATATACATATATATAGTATATATATGTATATGTATATATATATAGTATATATATATACATATATATAGTATATATATGTATGTATATATATGGTGTATATATACACCATATATATACATACATATATATAGTATATATATGTATGTGTATATATATATGTATATATATATATATAGATAGGTAGCTATAGATTTATTTTCTTACTGAGGAATCTGTCCTAAAGCAGAAAGTGACAAAAATGCCTCACTCTGCCTTGAATGTGGGCTGTACTCTGTCTTGCTTTAAAGGAATAGAGAAAGGGGAAAATAGTAAGTTTGCATTGGAGGAGTCTGGTAGATATCACCTTAACCAAGGGATCAAGGTGAATATCTGCAGTTGTGTTGTATGTATATATCAAACATTTCCTGGTATGATGAGAATGGTACTTCACCTCTATGATGTTCTTCTCCCAAACCTAGAACCTCAGTATAATCATGAGAAAAAAACCTCAGGCAAACTTAAATTGAAGGGTATTCTACAAAATACCTGATCAGTACTCGAAAGTGTCAAGGTCATGAAAAGTCAGGAAAGACAGAAAAACTGACATAAACGAGAAGAGACTAAGTTGGCTAAATATAGGAACTTATCCTGGATGAGATCCTGGAACAGAAAAACATTAATGGAAAACTAGTGAAATCCAAATAAACTCTGAAGTTTAGTTAATAGTAATAAGAAAAATAAAACACACAAACACACAAAACCCCCAAAACAACTAATCATGTACTATTTAATAAGTTCTGTTTTTTCTACTCAGTAGTGAGGGAAAAAGCTGAACCAGTGATGGGTGCTTTGGGCATATCCCTACACCCACAGTAACTGTATAGTGTCTTTGGGAGGCTCCTGTGGGCTTATATCCATCTTTTTCACTGTGGTCTTCTCCCTGGGAGAGTGGCCCTTACCAGCAGCAGGCCAGGGGCTTGGCACCTTGAAGGCACTTTCCAAACCCTTGGCGGATGGATTGTAATGTTTGTAGTGTGACGTACCGTAAGACTTTTCTTCTCTGCCCCAGCAGTCTTTTTCCAGAAAAATCAGAGAGCAGGTATAAAGGATTTAATTAATGCTTGGGGCCTGAGGGAGTTAAACATCTCATGACTTTTAGTACAAATGGTTGACAGAAGCAGCCCTTAATTACTCTGTCCAGATCACTAAGTCTGCAATGCCTAACGCAGTGGGCCTTTGTTTCTGAGTGGGGTGGTGAAGATGTGAGGGGGCAGTAGGCAGTGGGAAGAGAGGGGTCTTCCAAGTTTGGGCTCCATGACCAGGTTTTAAGAACAGACCTTCCCCATCCCACTTCACTGTGAAGACACTACTTGTTATCGGTCTTTGGAAACCTCAGTATTGTGAAGCAGACTTTTTTGGGGGGAGGGGAGATGTTAATTTTTAAGACCACCACTGTCTTGTGTGTGGGTCTGCTGAGCTTAATTTTCAAAGGAACAGAAGAATTTGCTGATAGACTGCTGGCTTTCCCACAAGGAGAAACTTGGGGATCACTTGCAACCTCTATTCCTCCATCCATCTCCATTTCCTGAAATAAACAAGCAGCTGGTGGGGGTCACCTCCCCAGGCGGTCACTCTTGGCCTGTGGTTTCTTCATTTGCAGCTCTGTGGTCCCAGTTCTCAGCTTTCTCATGAACCACGTGGGAGTAGTAGCTGTGTCTTCCCCAGGAGCCTCCTGGAGCTGTATTGTGGCAGTGTTGTAGAGGTGTGAGGTCCTCTTGACTTCTCTGTCCCCACCCCATTGGGGCAGGAATATCTAATGAGCAGTGATGGAGAGGCCTGCTTGCCTGAGCATATGGCCTGGGGCATCAACAGTGATTACCCAGAGGTGGTCTCAGGTCAGTCTGCATCTGCCTCCAGTGTAGTCTGCCCTTCTTCAGCTTCCCTGGAACAGAGCAGCAGGCTGACTTTATTTGCTGTCCATTCACTCATTCACTCATTCACAGAGAAATAGTGGGGCTTTGGACCCACAGACTTGAGATCCATTCCTGGCCTTTCCACTTCCTTGTTAGGTGACTTTGGAGAATTTACTTTTTTGGGCTTTAGCTGTAAAATAAGGATCAGTGAACCTATTTCATAATTTCTGTGAAATTTTCAGTGGCATGTAGCAGGGTTTCTCAGCACTGTTGACATTTTGGGTGGAATAAACTTGGTTGTAGGGGTTCTCCTTTGCATTGTAGTATGTTTAGCAGCATCCCTGGCCTCTACCCACTAGATGCCAGTAGTTCCCCTGCCCTCATTTGTGACAAACCCCAAAATATTTCCACATATTGCCAAGTGTCCCTTGGGTGGGGAAGGAGACAAATTGTCCCTTGGTGAGAACCACCGGCCTAAAGACTGAGATGCAGATTGCATGGTTTGTGGCACTAAGAAGCTGGTTGATTGTAACTCCAACCTTCCCCTAGATATCACAGGGCTTAGCAAGGAGTACCAGAGTCCCTGCTTTCCAGAATTTTAGAGTCAAAGTTAAAAGGAACAAAGTCATATGAGGAGATACTTAACAATGCAAATTATGGTTGGGATATTGGTCCCTTGAAGCCATGGCCTTGATTGTCAAGGTTACTGGGCAGAGGGAGTGGTGAGAGTTTAGAAACAGCTCAGTGATGGGAGAGACACATCAAGTTTTGCTATGGTGCCTACCTGGCTGTTCACAAACTCTGAACACTGCTGGTCTCCCGGGTCTTATGGGACAGTCTCAGCCACTCATTCAGAGGTTGGCACAGACCCAGTTACTTCTAACTAGATAACCTATAGTTATGAAAAGGGGCCACTTCTGTTAGATAAAAATATCTACTGATAAAGGAGTAAAGCATTAAAAAATAATATTCTTGGGGCTTGCAGTTTTTGTGGGTTTTTTATCTGCAGGTTTGACAATGAAGTTATTTTTTTTCTAATTGCCCCCAATTCTTTCCTCTTCTCTTTCTGTCACCAGTAGGGAGGAGAATACTGATATATGCCTGTAGTGACTACTGTGATTTTGCTATAAAAATATTTCCATGAATACTGAGGCAGAATTATAGAATAAGGCAAAAGAAAAGAAGTGAGGTAGTGGGCTTTGAAATTGGCATGGATTTAGCAGTCATCTCTAACTCCTGGTTGTAATGATGAGGAAACCAAGAGATGCAATCACTTCCCCAATGAAGGTAATCTAGCTCATTAGGGTTAGAGCGGTATTGAACCCAGGACTCCTGTCTCCATCTGTCGCTCTCACCTTGAATCTTTCTTTTTTGATCTGCTTCCACTATTTCAAGAGAGAGCTTGGGCTCTTAAATATTTTTTTTCTTTTTGGTTTTGTTTAAAAAAAAAATCACTGAATCAGAGCGCCTGAGTGGCTCAGTCCATTAAGTGACCAACTTTTGATTTCAGCTCAGGTCATGATCTCAGTGTCATGGGATTAAGTTCTGTGTCTGGCTCTGCACTGAGAGGGTAGAGCCTGCTTAAGATTCTCCCTCTCTCTGCCTCCTCCCCTGTTCACATGCTTTCTCTCTCTGTAAATGACTGAAGCAAAAATTCCTCTAATATTAAATTTCCTTATGATTTCAAGATAAATGTTTTTTTATGTTTGATTTTTTTTATTGTGGTAAAATATACATAATATGAAACTTGCCATTTTTACATGTACAGTTCAGTGGCCTTAAGCACATTCACACTGTTGTGCAACCGTCACCACCATCCATCTCCAGAACTTTTTTATCTTTCCAAACCAGAACTCTGTGCTCATTAAACAACTCCCATTCCCCCCTCCCCTCAGTCCCTAGTAACTACTGTTCTACTTTCTGTCTCTATGATTTTGGCTATTCTAGGCACCTCATTTTATTGGAATCCTACAATTATTTGTCATACAATATTTTTATGTTTGATTTTAAATTCTTTGGTGTCTGTTTTAAGGTTTTCCATTCTAAACTCCAAGGTTGTAAGCAAGTCTTTTGTCATTTCCTGCCCATTGTTGATTATTTTCTCTTTTTTTCTAGCTTCTCTCTCTTTCATGGTTCTCTTGGGGGTGGAAAAGCAGTCAGTGGTCAGCAAAGAAGGGCTTTGGTATCTGTGATTGGGAGGGGAAAAGAACCCTCCTATACTTTCCCACTCTCTGCAAGGACAGGAAGGTTATGGTAACCTGTACTGCTTGGGGTGATCTGGTCTCCTTTCAGGTTTTCAGTAATCACCACCATCTAAGTAAATCCCTTCCTGCTGGAAAAAGAATGTGAATTGATATAAATGATGAGTTTAAATGCTGTTTAGTGTTCTTAATTTTTTTTTTTAATTGTGGTTTTTCTGTTATTTTATATATGATTTTAGAGGTCTTTCTCTGGCAGAAGTGTCCTAAATATTAAAAGAAAATAAATAAATAGGAGATTATCTTTTGAGTGCCTCATGGATTTATTTAGGTTTGAGGAGTCTAAGTAGTTGAAATTTTGAATTTTCCTAGATTCTATAAATGAAAACTGTCAAACAGCTGCCAACATCAAGATAGCTGAGGATTCGACTGGTTAGATTTGTCACATTCATTCAGGGTTAATCTGAATATAACTTTGTACCTTTTGGTAGGTTAATCTTCACACTCAGAGACCTGAGCGGTAGTCATGTTCTCCCTGTGGCCTTAATATGACCTCTCTGGGCAGGTTTTGAATCGTCTGCCCTTACTACACCATGGGGGAAGACAGTCCTTTCCCTTGTGCTCATTGATGACCTTTTGTCTTGTGGGATGTGTGTGTCCTGGCTCCTGACAGGAGAGTTTGCAAGTCACAGGTGGCTGTTCTGTGGGAACATTTGGCTGCATGCATTACACTTTGTATTTTGAAAATGGACCACTTTGCCAGCTGGAAAAGCCAACAGGCACATTCCTTCAGCCAGGGCTGTGGTTGCTCCTTCATGGGCCATAAATGCTCTAAACCCTCACATCTCAAAATGGAGCTACAAGATTCCCATTGCTCGTGGGGAAACCCAGACAAGGGCTTTGCCACCTGCCAAGAGGCAGGCCTTTTAGCTGGCAATATAATGTTTAAATATGCATAGACCATGAGACTCTGTATCAGTGGGTTTCTATTGTGGTTGCACACTGGAATCATTCAAAGAACTTTCAAAACTACCATCTGGGAGATTCTGATCTAATTGGTTTGGGGTGGGGGAATTCAGGGCAGGTGATTCTTACGTGTAGTAGCCAGGTTTGAAAACCACTGTTTGAAGTCCTTGAACCTATTTCTGAGCAAACCATACCTGCCTCTTGTCTGTGGTGATGATTATAATGATGATGATATTGATCAGAGCTAACATTTATTGAAACTTCCTTTGTGCCAGATTGTCTTATGAACACTTTTATATGCCTCATCTCAGATAGCCTTTGCAGCAGCTCTATGAAGCAGATGCTATTAGTGCCCTTATTTGGGGATGTGGAAGCTTAGGCCCAGAGGAGTTAAGTCACCCTCCTAAGATCACCCAGCCAGTATGCAGCAGAGCTCTGGAAGATTTCATGCTGTAGCCACCGCACTGACAAAGGGTGATTGGGCAACTTAGGCTGAGTGTCTTCCTCTGAAGACCTTCCAAGGTGGGAGTTCCCCAGTTTCCTTAGATATGGCTGATGTATCATCTCATTGTGAAACTAGATGTGGACATTGCCAAGACACAGAGAGTGGGAACACCAGAATGTGGGTCACAGGCGCTGACGAAGGTCTGGCGCTTCGCTGGGGCTTCTGTGTCTGTGTGGGTACCCACCATCAGATGGAAGTACCTGCAGCGACTTTTGTACTTAAATGAAGTGCTATTAGGCAGAAACATTAAGGAGTGATTGAAGGCAAGGACAATAATGCTGAGGACTTTTCCTGACAGTGCATTAATGGGAGAACGTGGAAATGCAGCCTCTTCTCTTTAACTCTTACTTGGCTCTCCTGTGGCTGCTTCTAAGAGTATCAGGCTGGGCCTTGCAAACCAGTTGCCTTGGCAGATCCTTGCACATCTTAAGTTGTTTTGCAAGCTGTTGGCTGTCCAGAATGCCAGGCATTTTTCCTGTGGAAATGTGCTCTGTGTGGTTCTGATTAATCTCATCTTCTGTTGTCTTCCTGGACAGCTTTCATTTTCTGTTGCTTCCTGTAGTGTTTTCCCCATGGTCCAGATCCACCTCCTCTTGCCCACCTAGCACTCTTCTCCAGGTAGCCCACATCTTGTTGTTTTGCCTCATGACTCTTCCCTTCCTGCTGGCTCTCATCTTCCAGATTCCCCCTCTGAGCCCACTTTTTTGGTGAAGTCTGTGTGAAGTATGATTCTACTTGCCACTACTTCCCTCAAAACCTTAACAATGCCAAAGAGAACACAGACTCACTAATGATATAGTTATTTCTTTGCCATCTGCATACTGATTATCATCTGGTGATTTTTTTTCATATGTGGTGGGTTTTCATTTATTAATTTATTCAGTTATTTATTTGGGGTCTGAATTTGGGTGGGGAGAATGTCTTTAAAAACATTTTTTTAAATATTTATTTACTTTTGGGAGACAGAGCACAAGCGGTGGTGGGGGGAGGGGGACACAGAGAGGGAGACACAGAATCCAAAGCAGGCTCCAGGCTCTGAGCTGTCAGCACAGAGCCTGACGCGAGGCCCAAACCCACGAAGCACAGGATCATGACCTGGGCTGAAGTCAGACACCTAACCAACTGAGCCACCCAGGCGCCTTGCGAATGTCTTTTTGTATTGCCTCAGGAACCGTGCCAATGCATGCTCAATGCCAATTAGTGTGAAGCCAACGATCTTTAAGTCTACTGTCTTTACACTCACGGTATAGAAATTGCTTAGCTCTTAAAAAATATAGCATTCTCTTATATTATAGTCAAGTTTTCATCTTGTGACTTGCGGATTTTTCCAAGTCATTCTCTTCTTCTGTCAATTTTGTTTATCAAACTGCTTGGTGCTCGTAAGGCAGATGATTGGGGAAAGTGCAGCCCAGATGAATCCAGTCAGCTGTTTGGCAGTGATTCCCGTGAAAGGCGATGTCAGGAAGGAAGTTCAGCTCTAGGCACACTTGGGTTTTGAGGTCAAATGGGGATCTCATTTATCTATGCCAACCCTCTTGCCCTCTGCCCTTCCCCAAAGGCTCTTTGCCCTCACCTTGTAACCTAATTTGCATTTGAAAAGGAACAGCAGTTGCAATAGCACTTTGGGTTCCAGCATTAAGCTAGCCTGGAGAGAGGATCCAGAAGTCAGGTGGGTTTGCTGGGACCTTCAGTGTGCAAAACCCAGCAGGGTGGCCAGGGGCCACATCTCCTTCTCTGGCTGAAGGTCTTTCTCAGGAGGTCAGAAGCAAGGATCTTAGTGAGAAAGAAAGAGAGAGAGAGGCAGGCGAGGAAAGGGTGAAAGGAAATGGGGCAGAAGAAAGGAGGCTTTCACAAAGGAAAGTTGCTGATTCTGTCTGTGATCAATCACGCTTAACAAAGAGGCCCTGTGACATGGGGCCTTGTTCCTCCCAGAACATCGCCATTCTGCCATCCAAAGCCTATCAGAAGACGCCGACATTAATTTAAATGAATGTCCCTGTTCTTGTTGGCAGCTTTTCCCAACATGGATGGAATTGATGGGACTGATGTCAGTGATTTTTTTTTTTTTCTTCAGATTTCCTTGATGTGGTTCTGGGTGGTAGGAATTACCTTCACAAGAGGCCACACATTTTCCTAGATGCGTCCCCAAAAATGTCAACCTCAACTATAAAGCCGAAAAAGACATTTCACATACATAAAATATGTAATTAAAATGATGAATTATTGTAAGATAGAATATTAGCCTTGTGACATTTTAATCTGAACGCACAAGAGAGGGAGAAAGAGTGCGCAATCTGAAGCGCTCAATTAAATTTAGAATTTCCCCCCTCCATTGTTATGAATAAATAGAAAAGATTCCATAGCAGTCAGTGGAATTATTAATTGCAAGTAGTGTAAAAGGTGCATGCACCATATCACGAAATGGAATATCATTGTTAGTGACTATATTTCTTGGTAATTAAGGCCCAGACTAATGATGCAAGTTTTCTCCAGCATGATTTTCATCTGATTATGAGGCTGCTTCATTAAGAGCACTCAGCCTAACGAGCTGTAGCTGTAATAAAGTAATTTTCTGTCTTGTGCTCTGATTGATAAAGAGTTTCTATAGCTAAAAGGAATTGAAAATATAATTATAATTAGAAATGGTTGAATAAAGTTATTACAGGATTGCTGAAGGGTAGTGCAATTGACACCATAATGTTTTTTTGGAAGTGAGCATCTTAAAATTAGACTTTATAAAGCAACAAAACTCCTTTGCTAATAACTGGGCTGAATGTTGCTGCTTCCATAAAATGAACATTTAGATTAAAGGAAAATGAGACTTTCCCACATTGTTCTCGACAAGAAAAACATATGCAAGAAGAATGCTGTTGCCTGTCTTCCCCAGCATTCTTCCCTCATGAAGTAAAGCTTATGAACATACTTTTTACTCCATTTATAATAATTTTCCTTCTACCATATGTTGGAAAAAGATCTTTTTGATTAAACTGATGTCTTTTTAAGCATATAGTATAATTTTGGAGTTTCCCCTTGCCAATGTGCAAAGAGTTATGCTGTCTTTTTTATGTATTTATATTTATGAAGCAGTGGGTTTCGTACAATTTTTCAAATTGTGTAGAGGGTTATTTTTTCTGTCTTTGTCATGCATTGGTTGATATCAAAATATAACTGGGGAGGATACAAGATTCTACCCCCCTCCCATAGGAAATGCTAATCAACTTTTTATCCTAGAAACCTTATTTCTTTTTATGATGTTCACATTTATAAACCATGAAAACTCTGTTAGAGCGGTCCTTGGTGTGCATGTCATTGGATATGTCTGCAATATTGACATATAAATCTATGGCAGTGGTTTTATTTAGAATTAGCTGATATACTTTGTGCTCCAAATTAGTTTCACATATTTAATTTGGTCTCTTTTGTCCCATTTTAGCTCCCTGCACTGCATGAAAAACATGCATATACTTTAAAGCTATCTGGCTTTGTAAATCCATTTTATGCAAACTCACTCAGGTATTATTGGGTCTATACTGAAATGAGGATTGGATTGGATCTTCCTAGGTCTGCACTTTTGACTGATTTTTTTTCAAAGCTAGCATTTTATACTGATTCTGACAATTGGAAAGACTTTTAGAATTTTTGAGAATCATTTCTAACATATTCTAGGGTAATAAAAGCATGTTATTGGAATACCATTAGTAAGATTAGAGAGGAAAAAGAGCAGAATTTTATTGGTTGTTCATTGAAAATGTTAGCTGTGATTAGTTACATAATCCTACATTAACCTGTAAATTAAAATTCCTTGGTGCAATTTGATGGCTGATTTAATTTTGTCTTTCTTTGTTTGCCGCAGGCTAATTCCATTATGAATTCTTTATACAGCCTTTTCCCTCAATGATTAGCAGCTTCTACTCAAGTTCTGATTACTATTGTACACTTAGCACTACATAAAGCCGGGGATTAATATTCCCCTGAAGAATTGTTGCTATGGATCTGCTCTATTCCTTCTAAGAGATGTTTCTGCAGCTTCAATTGTCCATAAATTATGATCTCTAGTGAATTATCAGTGGGAGTGAGCTGAGCTTAACAAGCTGAAGAGTGCACTCTAGTTCGGGGAGAAAAAAGGCAAGGGAGAAAGAGAAAAAAGGTTCTCAATTATTAATTGTGAGGTTGGATCATTCAGAAGAACTGATATTTTCCCTATTTCTGTACTTGTAGACATGTACAATTCAGAATGAGGTTGTGGGTTAAAACAGAAGCTTTAGAAATCTTTCAATATTTAGTGATCATAACATGCCAGAAGGTCTCAATTACCTGTAAACAGGGAGAGAAAATGCTAGCTCTGCCACCAGTAACAGGGTTACAGGATGTATTTTTATCTTGAGAAGGTGACATTGTCTTAATTTGTGAAGTGTGATTGCCCCACTGGCAGTTTAGGAATATGTATTTAGGTATCATTGTTTTAAAACATCATTAGGAATAACAGAAGAATTGAATGAAATTGACTTAAGGGATATTTGCAATAAGGCAGGATTTTCTCAAACTGGTATCTCTAGTTAACAATCTGTAGCTTGGAAAAGGTATCTCGGTTTTGCTTTGCTGGCAGTACAAATCATGGTTGGATAATATTTGAGCATGTTTCCCCTTCGGATTAATATCATAAGGGACTGTGTTCAGGATTTATTTTGAATGCTAGCTTATATAAACCCAGATATCCATCCTTTCCATTATATAGCAGTCAGTTGGACTTCTTGCTCTTCTTGAGGACTCTGTGGTCCTGAAAGTTTAGCAAGAGAAACCCTTTATTTTTTTATTTTATTTTATTTTATTTTTTTGAGACAGAGACAGGGCATGAACGGTGGAGGGTCAGAGAGAGGGAGACACAGAATCTGAAACAGGCTCCAGGCTCCGAGCTGTCAGCACAGAGCCCGACACGGGGCTCAAACTCACAGACCATGAGATCGTGACCTGAGCCGAAGTCGGCCACTCAACCAACTGAGCCACCCAGGCGCCCCGAGAAACCCTTTAGAATCGGGCTGAGACCACCAAGCTTGATGAATTGCTAGCTTTTACCAGTGCCTGGTCTAGTCCAAGGGAAATAAACATTTGGATAATGTATCATGTAAGGTGATTCTCATTTCTTCCTTCTCTCTTTTCTCTCATTTAATTTTCTGCTTCCTTTTTACTTCCTTTCTCTACCTTACCTTCAGCCTTCCTTTTTGGATTTGTCTTCTTATTCCTCCCCCAGTGACTCATTCCCCAAAGGGCAAAAATATGCTGGCATTTTAAAGTTGAAGCAAAAAGGTGAATTTTATGGCTACTTGGAAGGCAGCTAAGGGCAGAGTCCTGAGGGAAGTGAGATAAAATAACGGAATCTGAGAAGTGCACTTACCATACAGTGGAAAGAATCTTTTCCAGGAATTATCATTTTCCGTGGTTTTTCAACTGCAAAAGCAACCAATCATATACAAAATCAAGGTAATTCTGTTATTAGGGAAGTGAATCATTTTTAAGTTGAAGTCTCAGATTGTACTGAGCAGTTCCTGGAAGTGGAGGGAGTGTCTGTTGTATCAGACCCTGGTCTCTGCAGCACGATTGGTGGTGTTTGGGCACATATACACATAAATGCATGTGCACATGCAAATCTACGTGCACATCATTTGAGGTTCAGTGCAGGACATGAATCTTAAGGAGGGGGACATATATTTGTTGTCCAAACTGCAACCCTTCTGAGAGTGAAAAGGATGTTACTAATAACAAAGCCAGGACAGGAGACATAAATGAGATGATTTCTGGCAAATAGGACATGTGCTTCCCTTCATCTTAGGGGAGGATTGCGGTCAAGTCTCTTCTCAGAGTCATGTGTTTGCCTTTCCTTTCTGCCACCTGCCATTTGAGCCTCCCTTTTTGTTGAGGAATTTGGTTCCTCAGTCTTGTTAGGAGCCAGAGACTGACTCCCATCCTTTTCTTAGACCCTTTTGCACTAAGGCACAGACATGTGACCCTGGTTTGCCCACCAGACACACCCACAAGGGACCTTGTCTTGAGGGCTAGTGATGCAAAGAAGTGGGATTCTGCAGAGCTGCTTAGTTTCTGGCTGCATCAGGTACTATGGTCCTGTGGGTCTTGCAGTGGGACCCAGAACCCCATGGCAGGGTCTGTGAGGATCAGGACTGCATTGAGATCATGAGTACTGTTCTAGACAGGGAGCCTCTCAGTCTCCTTCTCTGGTCCTCTTAGAGATTGAAAATTAATATCTTGTCATCAAGGAGTTGCTGTGAGAATTAATGCGAAAACAAATGGGCAATGGTTTGAACACACTGGTCAAAATTCAGTCCTCTTTTCCATCAACAGGTGCTTGACCAGGGCCTGGGCAGCCAGCCATGAGAGTTGGAGTGTGGAGGAGGGTTGCTGGTGGAAGCCTTACCTTCTCTATTACCTGAAAATCTGGCTCTGACCCCTGGGGGCATGCTCACTTGGCTGGGCTGTCGGGGCAGGAAAAGGGAACCACCAGCTAGCAGATCTGTCCTTAGAAGGTGCGTGCTCTCTGGGAGCATTTCTCACTGTTTCTCAACAAGGTAGCCAATGGCATTTTAGATACGTGAGTTTTATTTCGTGGATTATTATTCCTGGACCTACCTACTAAATTCTAAATGCCAATAGTGCTCTCCCAATAGTTGTGTCTACCAAAATCTCCTTATCACCCATTTCCTGACACCTTTTGAGAACAGTACAACTCCAGATAAGATCCATGAGTTACTGTATTCTTCCAATAACAGTCAGTATTCTCCCTGAGGAGAATTTTGACTAGAACATCTTTCACCATTTCATGTTCATTTTTAGTAACCTTTTGTGCCCCTTACAAATTGATCCCTCTAGATCTCCCTACTTACCCCATCCTGCTGTTTAATCTAGCTCTGGTTGGAATGGTGCACCAAGGAAGGTTCATTAAAAATAATCTTTAACCTACTTGGTTTGGCTAAAGACCCACTGTGAAGCCAAATTTGAAGGAAAAATGAAACACTCAATATTTATTTTATTTTGGTTTACAGTCTCGGGCAGTAGCATTTTCACTTGTTGCAAGTGAGTGTTATTTTGGGAGTGATTACTCCTAGAACCTTCCCTGCCAGAGACTGGAGTTCATCCCCTAGGCAGGAGTCTAGTCCTCTGGAGACCTCTGAGGTGATGTGTGAGGACAGTGATGACTCTAGGAAAAGGATTCTTTTGTGTGAAATAACCCTAGGAGTCCTGATTTACAGTATGCTCACCTGACCTATAGCTGCCAAGTTAGGTAGTTGTTTTCCCAAGGTATGTGGTGAATAGTACATATTTGGTGGGTAGACTGGTAGAATATTAGACATAAAAGTAACTGGTTTAGCTTATTCTCTTTTTCTAAGTAAGGAAAGGAAGTCAGGAGTGTTGGTTGAAATAACTTTTACCAGATCATCATTGTCATAACAACTCATACATACTATGTTCCAGACACTGTTCTAACATTAACCATTCTAAACATTAGCTCATTTGAGCCTGTGACTGTTCTGTTGGGTCATTCTTATCATCTTAATTTTATAGATGAGGAAACTGAGGCACAAAGAGGTTAAGAAATTTACCTATCTAAATCCTGGCAGAGCCAGGATTTATACCGTGGACATTGGGCTCCAGAATCTGGCTGCTCCTCAGCCATTATGCTGTCGCACACCTCAGGAGATGGAAGCAGGATTTGAACCTGTTTGTTTGCTCTTAGGTGTACAGAATCTCCTGCCTTTTCTTTCTTTCCATCTCCATCAGTTTCCCCTTTTTTCCCCTAAAGTGTGTTTATTTTGAGAGAGCGTGCAGGTAGGAGAGGGGCAGAGAGAAGGGGAGAGAGAGAATTGCAAGCAGACTCCACGCTGCCAGCACAGAGCCTGATGTGGAGCTTTAACTCATGAACTGAACTGTGAGATCATGATCTAACCACGGTTGGACGCTCAACTGACTGAGCCACCCAGGTGCCCCTCCATCAGTTTCCTATGTGTCTATAATTGATGCTCCTCCCCACTGAGACTGCTCCTGCCTCATTCACATCCTCACTTGGACATTTCCATGCCTACTGCCTCTCCGTTTTTACTGTTGCCTTTCTTGCCAAACACAAATAATGACTGTTCTTTTGCTGTTCCTTGTTTCTGGTGCAGCAGGACAATGAGGGGGGCACAGATCAGTGTTTCTCAGAGCATGGCTGTGGTGAGCCTTGAAAAGAGGGAACCTTGGTAACACACCCAGAGGTAAAGACAATTTCCTTGCTCCATTGATGTCTCTCCCAGGAAAGAGATTCTTAGTAGAACAGCCAACTCTGGATTCAGAGGAAGCAGTGGCATTTCAAATGGGGCGTGTGTGTGTGTGTGTGTGTGTGTGTGTGTGTGTGTGTGTGTGAGAACAGTCACCATGCAGGAAGGATACTGAGATCTCAAGCTGAGTGATTCCCTGAATAGCAGGCACAGGCAATACCACTGAAGGCATAAGTTCAACATTTTCCTCTGTTCATATTGGCCAATGTGAGAGAATCAATGAAAACCCCATATGAAAAGAACCCACATGCTATGGATGCCTTCTCCTACCTTTTACTTCCTCTCCATTCTAGCCATAGCTCAAGTTTGCTTTTGAGCCAAGGAAGCTGCATAATTTTACTTTGCCTTTGTGGAAAAGACTTGCTGTCAAATTCCAGGCAAGTTGATTCTGCTGATTTGCATGAGAGGGAATATAATATGATGAAGATGTAAATGTACACAATTGTTTTCTTATCTGTAGGCTTTCTATTTTTTTATTTGGAAAGAGTCAGATTTAAATATGCCCATTTGAAGTAAGTTACAGGGGCTTATGCAATGCCAGGTGATTACATTTTTAAAGCCCTCTTGTTGGTTAATTCGGCTTTTCTTCTTTTATATGAATTCATTTCATCTTGCTTGTGATAAGAACTTTGAGCATTTATATTAGAAATATTATGAGAGATAAGAAAAAAGATAAGAAATGGGCCCTGCCTTCTAGAAGCTTACAACGAGACACATTTTAAAATGCATTTTCAAGTCATTTGGAATTTGGAATGAATTCTCTATATAAACAAGGTTCTTACACATTGCAATTATAGAACACTTCATCATTTACAAAATACTATCATAATCCTAGGCAAGACAAAAAAAAGCCTCTTTAACTCTTTATGTAGTTGAAACAATGCAGTTGGAAACCATTTTAAGTGTTCTCTCTCTGTTTTGTTAAAACCCAGAACTCACACCATTGGGATCCCGAGCTTTTGCTTTGCCCACTTTGCTCTGAAGCGGGATTACCAAGGTGTCAAGACATGATCCTGACTGTTGGGTGAGGAATATCAGTAGGTCCTAACTTTCATATGCCTATCACTGTTGCCCATTGTAGTTAATACCCCAAACTGTCTTTTGTGGGTTGTATTGAGTTTTTCTTATAACAACCAGTAGGATATTTAAAAAATTTGATGTTGCCTTCCAGACTTTAACTCTGTGGTATTTCAGCCTTGTACAATATGTTCATATAATTATTTAAATATTTTGTTTTTTTGCCTTGATTATTAAAAAAAACACATCTCAAACAGAATGAAAATGTAAATGTGATAACTCAAAGTGTAGGTTTCATCAAGTGAATATAAATGAGATGGGTTGAATCATTTTTGGTATGTTGTAAGTGGGAACTGTAGCCTTTTTCATCCTATTAAGTCAGGCAAATGAGAGTTCAATTGTGAAGAAATGAAAATGGTAAGACCCAATATGATAGAAATAGATATTAAAGATTGTGAGTGAAAGACAATGTAGTTAGGAATTCTGTAAGATTATTTTTAGCTCTCTGAGAACAGAACCTCCATACAAGTTTATTGTTTAACTTGTATACCTTTGAGTTTCAGACTTATTTCAGGGTCAGTATAGATGGACACTAGAGCTACATGCAATGGAGGGGACTTAACTCTTTAATTGAAAGGGATAGATGGTGACAGCGATGTCTTGAGCCTTTGGAAGCAAAGAGCTAGCACAACAAGGTAAGGGAGAAAGAGAAAGGAGAGATCCAAGTCAGCAGCAGTAGCTTAGAGAGGACAGTTGTAGACGGCATGAAAAGTTGGCAAGAAGATGAGCCTCCTGTTGAGGGGGACACTTGTATGAGGAGGAGACATTAGAAAGTCACATGGAATGTTTTAAATCCCATAAACAGTATTCTGCCTGCTCAGAGATGACATGAGATCATGTTTGTTAATAGATCAGGGAAGACTTTAGGGTATATATGACATTTAAGCTAAGCCTAGAAGAATGCATAAGATTTTTTCCAGCTAGAAATTTGGAGAAATTATATGATGAGAACAAAATGGGATGGAATGAATGATGAAAACAAAAGTGCAGAGGCAAGAAATATTAGCACATATTTGGGTAACAGTGAACCGTAAGGCAATTATTGATTGGTGTAAGGTTCATTGAGAAGAGTAGAGAAGATTAAGTTAGATTATGGCCAGATTAAGGAGGTTCTATTATTCCAAGATAAACTATGATTTTTTTATATTAAAATTTTTAAAATTAAAAAAAATTTATGTATCTATTTTTTTAAAACTATGATTTAGATTTAATTTGTTATTCTCTTAATCTGGTGGTGTGGACCCTGGGGCTTGGAAGGAAGGAAAAAACCATTACAAAGCTCTTCCAAGATTTCAGGTGAGGGTTCTGAGGGTCCAAAGCAGGAGGTACATGTAGGAATAGGAGGCAGTGATGGATTTAAAAGCTAGAATAAGTGTGATTTGGCATGATTGGATTGTCAAGGATGAGAGAAGGGAAAGAGTCCAGAATTACCGAAGGAATGGAAGATTGGTAGAGTTATAATAAACAGGAGAAAGACAGAGGAAAGAACAAGATAAATTTCAAGATGTTGAGTTTGAGCTGCCCATGGAATACCCTGTTGGAATTCTCTGGAGTGCTTGGTAGACTTGAAGGCATGGAATTGGGAAGTAATTTCTTGGGGGTAATGTGAAAAGTAATGGGGATAGATGAAATTTCCAATGAGAGTTTTAAGGACAGAAGGTCGGGGCTTGTGGTTCAGAATTGTGGGAATTTATGTTTTTAGGGTTTGGAGGAGGAAGTTACACCAATGAGGAGAGAGGAGAATTAAGTACAATGTGAAGGATGACAAGGAAAGAGCCAGCTTCAAGAGGGAAGTGGTGAGCAATAGGATCAAGTGCTGGGAAGTGGTTGAGGATGTGGCTATTAGAGGTCACCAGAGACTCTTAAGTGAGCAGGCCCATTTAGAGAGATGCTGTGATGGCTCCTGTCATACTAACTTGAATGTCTCCACAATGCAGGAGGCAATGTGACTGCTGGGAGTTGGAGGACTGCAGATAAGAAGGGGGCTAAAAGGGAAAGTTCAGAAGAGCCAGATGGGAAGACTCATCAGTAGTGAGGGCCCAACTAAAAGGAAACAGCATTGAAAATGAATTCAGTGCATGGTTTGGGAATTTTATTAGATGAAAGTAGATGGGGAGTATTCCCAGGGGTTGGAGAGTGATATGGCAGTTTTAGCAGGAGATTAATGAGTTGAGGGACCCTAGGGTGCTTTCAAGGGAGGAGGCTTAAATGCCTGGCCTGGAGCCTGGCTGTGGTGGTAGGATGAATGGAGCTGGAAAGGGCATGAGGCCCTGGTCTGGGGGAGCAGGGAGAGGGTGAGTGGTCATAGGGGCACAGAATATATGTAGGAGGAGTGAACATGTGGGGAAGCAAGGACTGTTTGGAAAACAATTTCAGGGTTTTGATCTTTTTAGCTGGCATAGTTTCCAGTGTCGAGGTATCCCAGGGTATGGCTAAGAAGGTGTTCAGGTAGACTGTGGATGAGATTTTTGGGAGTTCCACAGGTCTGGGAGGTTTTAAGTCAGTGCTGAAAAGATCATCAGTATGAATTCTGAACTTACTAGAGTTAAAGGCAGGGGGCTAAAGAGGAAGGAAGGAAACTAGTATTTACTGAGGCCCACTGTGTGCCCGGCAGTATGTGAAAGTTTTTCACATCTGTTATAGCATGTAATCCTCATAATAGCCCTGTAATTATGGATAATGTTGTACCTGCTTTACAGATGAGATGCTGAAGCCTCTCAAGGTGGCCCAAGGTCTTCCAGATAGATCATGCTGGAGACAGGCTGCAAATCCAAGTCTATCCCAAAGCCTGTGCTTCTTTGGGAGAAGAACCATAAGCCAAAAATTGACATCATAATCTAGATGGGGGTCACCAGACAGTGGGGGTGGTCTCAGGGTCAATGGACAATGACAGTGAGAATGCAGATAGTTTGGTATAAATAGGAAGTGTGGACTTGAAGAGAAGAGGTAATGTTTAGTGGGTGTGTTGGGAGAGAAGTCTGGAAATGGAAGTGCAGAGTCAGTGAAATATTGACCTCACACATGGTGATATTGGTGGTGTGAGAAGGGTAGGCTTGAAGGAATTATCAGGGGGAAATTAAGATCCATTTAAATGGCCATGGATCTATTGGAATGGCTGGGGCTTGTTTTGAGGGGAGCTTTGCCTTCCCATTGCCTCTGAGTTGTTACACATCGTGACACTTGCTTTCATCCACTCTATTTTTGTTCTCATGTCTGCCAAGATCAATATTGAAAAATGGGCACTTTCTCTAAGAATTATGATCAAGCTTGGTAAATATTTCAATTCAATTCAAATGGATTGTTTTGAATCCTGAAACATTTATTTAACATAAGAAAAATGAAGTGTTAGATATTGTTCCTCTCAGTGGAAGGGAATAGGTTTTGAGTTTTGTAGAAAATTGACTCAATTCTTCATCTTCTCTTTCACTCATGGTAGACCAGTAAGAAGGTTATTGTTGGCACAGCGGTTTCTGAAGATAACCATCCTTCATTATTGTTTGTACTATTTTGCTTCCCAGATTCCCTGACTAAAATCCATTTGCTCTCTAAGCTGGGCATATTTAATTATGAATCCTTAAAATGGCTGATGGGACATTATGACGACTTTAATGGGCCTTGGCACAATGAATGGAGTTATTTCCTGGGTATGAATAAGAAGTAGTTTATATCAGTGCATGATTAGTAGGCTTCTTGATGTCCGGTTACCCAGTTCCTGGAGGGCTATTTCTATGATATTGATATCTATAGGGACTGGGTGAGGCAGCTTCAGTCAAATATTATAAAAAAGAGTTCAGCTATTGTTCTTCTTGGCACTCTAAAAGGTATTCATTTTAGGATTTATTCAGGTGAATTTTTGATCATGTTTCCTTGCTACATGAAAATCTCCCAGATAAGTTAGAGTTAAATAAAAACATTGTTCCTGCCTTTGGGTAGGTGTCTACTTTTTTTCTGCTGGTTATCTTGGAGTTGGTCCACCAAGAAGAGTTATTTTTCCCTGGCCTCATCAGCTAGGTGGTATGGGGTATAATCCATTCAGCTATTCAAAAAGTATTTATTGAATGCCTGCTATAGGTCTGGTATGGCTCTGGGGACTGGAATCCTACTAGATGGCAAGACAGACAGAAGTCCTTGCCCAAGGATTTCCGGTGGGGAAGACACACAGTAAATAAGCAGCCAATTATATGAATTATAATGTCGGAGAATTAAGCAGTGTAAAGGAAAGCAGAGAAAGGTGGTAGAGAGGGAGAGGAGTGGTAATATTGTGGTGTGGTCAGGGAAGACCTTCCTGCAGAAATGGCATTTGAGCTGAGATCACAGTTAAGAAGGCTAGTGACATTTGGCATTGATTATTTGCTTTTGATGTTTGATGCAAAGTACTTTAGCATGCCCTTTCATTCTTAACTGACAACCCTGGGAAGAAGATACTGGTATCCTCCCTTTCAGGAAGTTGAAGAAACTGAATGGAGGTGGTTAAATGAATAGGTAGAGCACACAGCTGGGGCTTCACTGGGACTGCTTCACTCCAGGTGGGGTGTCTCACTCCCATACCCTGCAGATCAGAGCTGCCTGCAGACATGCACCAGTGCACCCAAGAGAGGTGCTGGTGTGTCAGCTCACACAACAAAGATACCAGATGCTGAAAGGGAATGTCAGAGAGGGTCCCTCAGGGGTGTCCACCTGGGTGGGTGTGGTTGGGCACTTAGTGGCCCCTTTGGTCCAGCCGACTCAGAATGAACTAAGACCTCAGAAGACCTGACACTGACCTTGGGGTGTTCCCGGTAACTTTTATTTGAAAGCATTAAAAAAAAAATCTGAAAACTGCCTTCATTTAAAATGATATCCACCAACACCTCCTCACCAAGTCACGCCTCAGGTGTTTAAGAAATTCTGTGAAGTAATTGACAGTAAGCAAATGCACAACGTGCTTTTTGTTCTTTCCTTTCCATTTCAGAGAATTCAGGCTTTCTGTAGCTCCCTCTGGTAACAAAACATCTAAATGTGTTCAAAACACTGTTGTTATCTTTCACTTTACCCTTGAGCAATGCAAAGAAAATACTGTGAACTGGCAGACATCATTTTGCTAACACTCTCTTGTACATCCTAGCTGTGCTTCTCCTTAGGAAACCTCCCTTTCCCTTACTGGAAGGATGTTTTCTGCTTTGGCTGCTTTGGAGTCTGTGTTCAGGAAGCACATTGTTTGACTTGCTTTTTAAATTTCATCCTGGCCCCATGTCTTGCATCTTTAAGTTCAGTAAATGCATCACCCAAACTTGTTCCTGGTTTCCTGGAAGAGATTTTACTTGGAATGCAAAAGGGCTGGAGACCTGAACTTGGTAGGCTGTGGAGGCCAATATGTGGCACATGTGCCATTGCTGTCCCTTCCCTAACCTGTGACAGACATCAGTAACTGGATCTAGCATTATTTTCTTGTTATGTTTAGACACGGCCCCAGGACAGGACCCTTCTCAATTCTTGGCAGCCTCTGCTGACTGCCAGAGTTGATTCATGGATACAAATTCCTTGTCATCTCCGAGTAGTCAGAATAATTTCCTGCTGATAGCTGCCTTGACTGTTTCTACTGTAAACTTTAAAGTAGTTTAAAATGCTCTTCTTTTACTCTTAGTATTATGACAAATATAACACAAACATTATAGAGTATCTCTGATTTTCAGCATAAGAGAGTATATTAGAATCTTTGGGCGGGGGTCCATACATGTTAAAGTTACCTAGTTTCAATAACATTTTCACCAGTGGGTTGAGTAACATTAGAGCACACATTTCCCATTTCTGGCCTAGGCTCCCCCCTGCCCTTGTAGTGGAATGGACATCTCTGGGAAAACCTGGGGAATAGAGATCTAGAAAGCATCTTCAGTTGGCAAGAAGCTCTAAGAGGGCCAGCCCCACTTGATATGACCACTCATCTTTATCCTAGGGATCTGCAGCAGTGGCTGAGTTTCCTGAGAACAGTGAGGCAGGTCTCTCCCCATCCAAGCAAAGGAGTTGCCTGGTGACTTTGCCCTTCTGAGGACTCATTTCTGGCCCACAAAGTAGATGGTCTCCATTGGTGGAAGGGCCAATGCTCCTGTCAACATGGAGCTGGATGGGCATACCTGCTCAGGGCAGGAGGCGACTTCTCTCACAAAGACCCCATTTGTAGCTTCCAAGAAAGAATGTCTCAGAATGTTCAAAAGCAAGTTGTGAAAATATTTTTTCAGAGGCACTGCATTAGTTTTAACAGTATATGCTCATAACTGGAAGTAATGATTTGGCAATTATAAGTTGAATTTCAAATAGGAGCAAGAGATCTATTTCTAGAGAAACAAATAGGGCTGCCTCCCATTGAGCTAAGTTGTACTTTGAACTTTCCTAGAGTTTATTTTCCCCAAGGAAATGGAGCAAATGTTGGTTCATCAATAATACCTGTGACTATAGATGGTCTATGCCAAAGGACTCCAAGTATTTTAGAGGTGGCCTCTGTGTCCATGTTTGGCCATATCATCTCCTAGGGGCCTTTCATTTCCATCTAATACTCAGTGGTGTGCAGGGTGGGTTAATGATTGCCTATTATATGTGGAGCCCTAGGCTCTGTTCTTGGAAACAAAGATGAGTAAAAGATTGTCCTGCCCTCATAGGACTCAAAATCTAATGGGGAAAAACAGACCTGTACATAGATTTTTTGAATATATTTTTTAAAGTAATCTCTACACCCAGTGTGGGGATCTAATTTAGAACCCTGAGATTAAGAGTTGTATGCTCTACTGACTAAGCCAGCCAGGTGCCACCATAGGTACTTTAAAGCAGTGCAGCAGGGCGCCATAGAGAAATGCCCTGAGTTTTCTGATGTATAAGCAAAGTTCACTAATCCTGATAAGGGAGTATGTTTGTGGGGGAAGCTTCCTTGTAAAGGTGCCAGATAACCTGCATCTTAGTGCATACCTAGTAGGATGCCATTTTCTTTCTTTTTTTTTCCTATTACCTCCCTACATACCCCAAAGTTAGATAAACAGAAGGAACCTTTGGTGATGCAACCCAAGGCAAACCAAGATTCAAGACAAAGATTCTTTGAGCATAAAGATTCATAGAAGGTGTGCTAAGAGGTGGTCATTGATGGCCATTGAAGAGCTATTGGCTTATGGATGTTACATTCTCAGGTTAGAACATAGTTGCCTCTTTTCTTTCTTTCTTCCTCCATCCAGTAATTGGAACTCCTCCGAAAGCTGTATATCAAGCCTGCCATTCTGTGAGCAATGCTCCCTAACCTCTCAGCTTTTTGTCCTAATCTAGATCCCTAATTTATTTGTTCTCATACCATTGTTCACTTTCTTCCTTCTCCTCTTGTGCAAACTACTTCCTTTCCCAGCACAGATTCCACAGTCCAACATTGAAAGCCCTCCTTTGTAAAGACCTTGCTCCCTAGTCTCTCTATAATGGTACTTCTCTGGCAAAATCCCATCCATGCTTAATTGCATCTTATCTACTCCTTACCTGCACGCAAGCCACTGAACAAGCAGGACAACAATATTTGGCTGTGTCTTAGATTCATGAGGACACATCTTGAATGGATGCTCAACATTGCCCTGCCATCTGCGACATCTCCCTTACTAGTTTATGCGTGTTCACACTCTCCAAACGTTTACTGATTCATTCAAGATCCATTTGGTGAGCATTAACTTTATGTGTGGCACAGTCATAGGCTCTGGGGACAGAGCAGTGAACACGATGGAGAGATACCTGGAGTTTTCATTTAAAGTAGCGAACAGATGTTACACAAATAAATATCAGATAATTTTTACTAAGAGCTATGTAAGGAATTTTGGGTGAATTGACAGAGAGAGCCTGGCTGACTAGTTTATATTCATTGGTTTGAGAAAACCTCACTCAAGGAGACATTTAAGCAAATATCTGCATACCAGAGAGGAGCCAGCATGTGAAGATCAGAAGGAAGAGCATTCAGAGCCGAGAGAACAGCTGGAGTAAAGGCCCTGAGATGGGATTGGGCTGGTCTTGTGCAAGGAACAGAAAGGCCTGTGTGGCCAGACCATAGTGGGCAAAAAAGAGAGTAGTATGAAATTAGAGTAGATACACATGGGTGTAGAATTGCAGATGTAGGGAGGTTCATGATGTTCCCTGTTGGTCCTGATTTCCATGGTGAAGGAGAGGTCAATCTCCCTTGAGACTCAGGGTATGTACTAAGTGTTGTATAGGTGGTAAAGAGAGTGGGGAATTTTGGAGCAGTCACTCAGGGGAATGGGGTAGGAGGGGGCCAAGGGCAGGGGTAAGAATTGGAGGGTGAATCTTTGACTCCTTTGTGGCTGGGATCAGAGTTTATAGTGGCTTTAATCATTCTAGCTGTGCTGTATGTGGGAGCAGAGGAGGTTGAATCTTGTATTAATCTGAGGACAGTTTTTTTTCAGAACAGATGTAAAGATTTTTTTCAGAACAGAGACTGCAGGTGGGTAAGTAGTTTGAAGATCAAGCATATAATTCAGGCTGTCAGAGGAGAGGCTAAGAAGGATATGAAAGCTTGAGGTGAAACAGATATCTAGAGTCTTCTGTGAGATTGGAAAGCAGTTGTAGAATTAATTTTCAAAAGAGTTTTAGTATTTTATTTTTTTCACCCAGCAACAGCAGCCTGAGTTCTAGATATTAGTTTGGCACTTGGCAGGATGGGAGATATTAAGGAGGTCTGTTTGAGTGGGTTTACCTTCTTCAGACAAAAATATTTGTTGGGAAGGCCAGAAGGCAGGATTTTGGAGTGAAGAGAGAAGGAAGGAAGAGGTGAAGAGAAATAGGCCAGAAGAAAGGAGGCTTTCACAAAGAGAAAGCTGCCGATTGTGTGTCTGTGATCAATCATTCTAACAAAGAGGCCTGTGACACAGCCTTGCCCTCCCAGAGCATCACCATTCTGCCAGCTGAAGCCCCATCAGGAGACATGGACGGTGATTTATAGGAAGGTCTTCTGTTTGCCTTAGTAGTTTACTCCACTGCACGTGGGGTTTTTTGCTGGTGGCAGACTTTCTTTCAAAATTCTCTTTGTGTGAAAGCAGTGGTCACAACTAAGTACAGAGTAATCTTTGGAAGTTACTTTTTCATCTTTCATTTAAGAATAGACAAGTTTCCCAGTAATTTAGCTTTGAGGTTTGAGTGGTATGAAAACATACAAGAACCAGCCTCATTTGGGCAGATGTTGTGTGCCAGTTACACTCAAAAAAAAAACAAACCCAAACCTAAATTCTCAAGGATATCTGTGTCTTTCATTGAGATCTTAGACTTCCATGAAACAATTCAAAGTTCCCATTGCTTTTATTTTTTCTATTTTATTTTTTCTATTTTTTCTATTTAGTCCAATAAATTTATTGGTCCAATAAATTTATCTTATTTTCAATGGTACATGTTCCTTTGATTTTTGGAATCTTATTGCAAATCAGGCATTTGAGGAGTACTTGATTGATTGAGTAGTTGCCTAGCCTTTTACTCTTCCGCCCAGGGGCAGCCAGCACTGTGGCATTTAGGCTAGTTCTGAAGGATATGAATTAGTGAAAAGCAAACAAAAAAAATTGGTGGTCAAGAAGGTCAGAGTCACTCTGGATAAAACAATGTTAAACAGATTGTTTCTTACTGATTTACTAAGATGTTTTAATATGCTCAGACGCATTGAAAATTTCCAAGTGAGAGGTAAAGTGTGAGATCTGTTTATGTCCTTTTGAACACAGGGTCTTTTTGTTGGAGTATCTTCTGGGACCGATATTCCACAGAACACAGTACATTTTAACGTATTGGCACAGACAACATTAAGATGTCCAAGAGAGAATAGTGGGGCAGAAAAGGGCTGAAACTCATAATAATGGGCTTCATATACAAGATGCCAAATTCTCCTTTACTTCTAGGTTGGTTTATTGCTTCATCATTTCTATGCTCTCCATCTACATGCTATCCATGGTATCAGATTAATCTTCCTAAAATAGAACTTTTCTCAGATTGCTTTTCTAATCAAATGGCTTTGTGTTAATCTAAAGGTGTGACAGATGGTATTTTCCAAATATTAATCTCTTATCTAGCTATCCTCTTCTTCCAAGTGATTGATACTCCACCCATATGTTCTTTTTACCTTGTGACAACACTTCAACCAAGAAGTGAAGTCTCCCCTTGAAAATGGGAGGGACTTGTAATTGCTTCAACTGAAAGAATATGATGGAAGTGATATGTGTGACTTCCAATGTTAGGTCATGAAAAGGTTACAACTTCTGCCTCTCTCCCCATCTGCCTGTATCTTGTGTCTCTGTCTCTTTCACACTTTGCCTTGGAACTCAGCCCTCTGCTGTGAGGAAGTCTGACCCAACCTATCTGGAGAGAAGCTGAGACTCCCAGCCAACAATCAGTATCAACTTTCAGAATGGGAGTGAATGAAACTTCAGATCAGATCTCAGCTTTTTTGAGCTTTGCAGGTGAGCCCCAGAGGTTATGGAGCAGAGATGGGCAGTCCCCACTATGCTTTATCTGAATTCCTAACCTATAGAAACTATAAGCATAATAAATGGCTGTTTTATGGTAGTAAATTTTGGAATAATTATAACACAGCCATAGTAATTGCAATGAAAGGGTAAAACTCCAGATTATTAATCTGACATTAGAGATCCCTCTCCATTGTGGTCCCTAACTACCCTTTAATTCTCGCCTTCCATTTCTTTATGAACTCACTGCTAAAAATATAGTTACCTTATTTTTTGTCCCCACAAGTCATATTTTCCTTACTGCACATATTTGCTTTTTACATTGTAAGATCCTTGAATAGTTCTTTCAATCACGTTTTCTTAGGACTTAACACAGTGCTAAGAATATAGAGTTGCTTAATAAATATTTGAAAAATAAGTCAATGAATAAATGAATGACATCATTCTCCTAGGTAGATACACCTTTCTTACACTTTCCCACATATTCAAATTTTGTCAATGCTTAAAGGAGTAAGCTTAAGTGTTACTGCTTGCAAAGTTTTTCCCATTTATCCCCAAATTGAGCAATTCATTCCTACCTTGAGTGTGAACATAATGCGTTGCTTTATGTAACTTACATAGCCCTCAGTATTTATCAAGTGCAATGATTTGTCATCTCTCCATGGGCTTATATATAATTTCTCCAGTTAGTTTTGAAGGTTCTTTAGGATAGGACTATGCTCTATTTTCCTTTTCCTTCTTATTCTCCTCTTCTCATTTTTAAATTCTCCTTAGGACCTAGGATATACAGGACATGTTCAAAATCTCTTTGGTGATTATTAGGAGCCAAGAACAAAACATTAGCTCCCCAAACAAAAAAAATAAATGTGAAATCTAAATCAAACGTAGGCTATATTACATTTGTAGCATGTTCACATCCAGACTGATATTTCTGAACTCTGTACCATTCACCACACTGTGAGCATTGTACCCTATTTCAGGAGGATGACGTACTTTGTGAGGAAATGAATATACTACAGTAATAGGGGTCTGGAGAAGGTGCCTCCAGGGCCTCTGCAGTAGTGGGGAGAAGAATGGAAGCTCATGAAAACATGGAACTCAGATTTCAAACTCTTCAAGAGCAGTCCTACCTTGGCAGAGGGCTGCGGCATACACAGTTTCATCTGGATAAAGTTCATTGTGTAAAAGAAAATTAAAAGGAGCATATCAAAGGAAGTGAGGAATTCAGAAATCATAAACTGTTGAAGGCACTAGGGATATTCAGGTATATCTGAGAACCAGTTACACACGGGAAGACATGATGCCTATATTCAGTTAACTGGAATGTCAGGTACATTAAGGGCTCATGGTGAATACCTTCCCATGATTGACCCATGGCAAATGGGTGGGTGGATTTGGGGTCATTCTTAGGAAGGCTTTAATAATGGAGATTACCATCAATGAGTTAGACTGCCCTACCAAGTAGTATGTTCTCTGCCACTGAAATTCTCCAAATAGTGTCAAATAGGTACCCTATGTTAGGAAGAATGATTTAATGAATTTGTTCCAACTTTTAATTTCTGCACCCTTTTAGCCTAAGTTTAGTCAAGGAAAATGAAATCATTCTTGTTATTTCAAATGGAATTAAACACAGGGAGTTGGTTATAAATTTGGAGCAGGCTGGAAGATCTAAAAGGATGGAAGAGGGTACTTGGAAGAGAGAAAAGGAAGATGTTGTCAGTGTCCTAGAGTGAAACCCAGAAGTTGCATCTTCTGCTGCTTTGTAAGAGACGTGTGGCAGTTCAATCTGGATGTGTTGAAAAGGAGGAGCGTTAACCAGGCCTACAGCTCCTGAAAGGGTGTTGCCTTTGCACAGGCTGCTGCATTTCAGAATCACCCCATCCCTGCTGTCACAACGGCAACCACCTGCAACCAGCGGCAATGGCCACACAGTCAGATCCATAAGTTGGAGTCTTTCCTCTTTCTTCCACCCTTTGACCTCCTGCCAGTGCCTCCTGTTGGCAAAACCTAACAGGAAGGTGGTAGACAAGGGAACCTGGGAAATGTGGTTCAGAGACTCAGCCCAGCAGAAGAGAGCACAGAATGTAAAGGCAGGTGTAGGACTGAGAGACAAGAGGCTAGTAATTGCCACCTGGGCCCACAGACCTTGCTGGCACAAGTGTCTCTTTCTCACTTGAACAACTCTAAAAGCTCCAACTGGTGTGCTTAAATCTTTTCTGACCTTTTCTGACATTTGGTGTCTAGGCTATAGCTGGAAGGGTCCCTCTAAAATAAACATGTAGTTATGTCACACCTTTGCTTAAAAACCTTCTAGTAGATCCCCATTTACATTAGGATATGAACCCACTCTTTCGCATGCATGGCCTAGAAGGCCCTGTGTGGTCTGCCCCTTGTTTATCTTTATAGCCTTCCCTTATACTAGGTTTCTTGATCTTTGCAACACAGCTGTAATGGTCTTCTTTCAGTTTCTTGAATGTATCATTCTCCTTTTCTGCTGCAGGTCCTTTGTACATGTGCATTCTCTTTTATCTGGTATGTTATCCTCATTCCCCAACTCCCAGAAAACACATACATTCTTCAGAATTCAGTTCAATCAAACTTCCTTCGTAGAGGCTTTTTCTGGCCTCTGTGACTGGCTCAATTGCACCATTTTAATATAAATGTTTCTACCTATCTATTATGTAACTCTGTTGTTTTCTCTCTCATTTTCTCTCCTTCACCTCACATATCCATTGTATTTCTGCCTATCCTTCTAGACTATTAACTTCATGAATATAGGAATTACGTCCTTTTCTTTGCTTAACACTCACCACATGGCACAATTCCTGGTATGTAAAAGATGCTTAATAAGTGAATAAATGTGTGAACCACATGGGTATATGATTTGATATTTCTTTCTTACTGAGTGGAAGTTGAAAACATTTTGAGAACCAAATCAGTGTCAGTTATGTTTTTTTTTAATTTTTTGTATTCTTTAAATACTGAATTCATAGGCATCATTTAAATATTAGAAAAATGACAATCATTTTTCTCTGACTGTTCTGTTTGAGAGGACTCTAAAGTCTCTCTCTGTGTAAAAATATAACTTCCCTCTGAAGACATTTTGCCTTTTCCTTGCACTCTCTGAGATCCCCTGCTCCTCCCTAGTGGCTTCAGTCTTCAATCACAAACTCTCCCATGAGAGAACCCCTTTCAGAATGCTGCCTTTGTTTACTGGGTGATTTTAAGCCTAGTCTATTCTGGGAATAAAAACCTCAAACTGACATAGTGGAGTTTGCCAGTTGGGAATTTAAGCCACTTGACTCTAAGACTATGGTGACAGGAACACAGGGAAAAATAGATGAGAATCTGAATTGCAAGAATTCCCCTGGACTCACTGGAAAGCTACCTAAGGATAGTGAAAAAAACAAACGAAACAATTTTCTACAAAAGGCCATATTGGGGTCAGCACCTTGCTCACTATTTCTTTGGGTATAGTTTTTCCACCCTTAGCAATTGCCCCTGAAGCTGGCAAAGAATTGTGACACTATTGGTCCTCAAGTCAGTTTGCAGGGAGGTCATATTTGGGATTATTGGTGCCACCTGGATTTCAATTTGCCATGAGAGCACCCTTTCCTAGGCTTGAGGTTTTTAGAGGATGAGATGGGCAATAAAAGAGAAATATGACATTTCTCGTGAGTGATTGTTGTTATTTATCCCCCATCCCTTAACCCATCAGTGAAGTGTCCTAGTCAAGGACTTTGGTTGACTGGGGAACTCCCAGTCTCTGCCAGATGGAGGAAATATAAACCTGAAGGGATATATTTTTGTGCTGTTTACAGTGCGTGGAAGTTTCCTTAAATATATAATCAGAGGTAATTAGACTATATGGTGTAAGAAGGGGTATAAACACTATTGACATGCTAGTCTCGGAATAGGCACATCTGAGTTGATTTGCCTTTGACAGTTTCTGATTTTCTATATTTTTGATATTTTGGGAAGCAGATGTGATGAGCGTAAGGAATTTAAGCTTCGGAATAACATCTCTTGGTTCCAAAATAATATTGCTTGTTTGTGTTCCCTTAGCTTTTTAACCTACAGAGAAACACTGACATATGGAGGGATGTTGTCAGTCTGGGGCTTAGTAAATTGGAAGATTCAAAATGGCAGGATTCTCTCTGTCACAGACTAGTAAGCTTGAATTAAAGGTACTAAAATTGTCTGCCACAGAGGTTGACATCTTTACTCTGGGTTGGAATTTTTACATTTACGTAACCCTTCCAGTCTTGAGGCGGATTTAATATCAGAGTATTTTGTTATGCCTGTCAGCAGACCATTAAGTCATTCTCTTAGTATCGTGTGAAAATATTAAACACGGCAACAATATGAGAACAGTATGATTATTAACTATTTCAAACAGGAACAAATGGTGTTTTCTATATTTGAGACATGTTTGATAACTCCAGATATGTTTCTCCTTGCTTTCATTCATAATAGATATGTCCCGGGGCCCTGCCAGCCTGGAGATAGAATCTGGATACTAAACACTAGCCCAGCCGTTATTCCAAGACTTGGTGCCCTCCTGTAGAGCACCATATAAATGCTTGCAGACCTCACAGCTTTGGCTGACACATAACAAATTACCTAAGAACTTAGTGACTAAAAACAACAAACATTTATTACCTCAGAAAATGTAGTTTCTGTGGTTTAAGAATTTGAGAGTGGCTTATTGGCTGGCTTGGGGTGTCTCATGAGATTATAACCAAATATCAGCTGGGGTTGTAGTCATCTGAGAGCTTAATTGGAGCTAGAGGATCAGCTTCCAAAATGGTTCCCTCACAGGGCTGTTGGCAGGAGACCTCAGTTTCTTATCACATGGGCCTTTCATATACCTGCTTGAGTGTCCCAATGACATGGCAACTGCATTTGCCCAGAGCGAGTGATGGAGAGAGAGCAAGGAGGAGGCCATATTGCTTTTAAAGTCCTCATCGTAGGAGTAATGCTATTTCATTTCTACCACATTCTGTTCCCCAGGTTACTGCATTCAAGTTTGACTCAAGGGAACAGGCATTAGGCTCCATCTTGTGAAGATAGGAGTATCAAAGAATTTCTCAACATATTTTAAAGCCACCCCATTGCTTATTGTGGCCTGCTCTATGTCAAAATGATTATATCTTGTTTGTACTTTAAGATCTCATTGCATTCCCCAATGGTGATGGCCCAGTGGTACTTCTGTGTCCAGGGGCTGCACCTGGTTTTATCAGCTTCTCCTTCTCTGCCTGAGGAGAAAAACAATAGGCATATCTTGCAGGGAATATAATTGGGTTAAACTTAAACCTAAGTTATTGAATTTAACAAAGACAGCTATGTGAGGCTTTGTGAGCAGTCTGGTTTCTAGTGGTGGAGGATGTCAGCTAACTTCTTGATCACCTTCTTTTGTTTGGGAGTGATATCTTAAAAATAAAGTTACTTATCTGAAAGTATAACAAATCCCTCCCCTCTCCCCTTCACTGTGCTGTCAGGAGATGGAGCCTTCTTTCCAAGGACCTAAGATCCTTGCCTCCCAGCTATCTCTATCAGGGCTACATGACTCCATTAACATTTGTGTCCTAATGGGAATAGGTCAGAGACACTTGCGCGGAGGAAATGTCTGAAGGAATCTGGACCCCCTGATTCAGACTTTGCATACCAGGGCCCAGGTGGTTCCCAGGAAGGGCTGGTTCTCAACATAGCCTGTGGCCAAGGTTTGAACCCCTTCTGACTCTGACACCTTTGTAAGAGCAGTCAGGTCCATTCCTCCTCAGGACTTTTGCACTTGCTGTTCCTGGCATGAGCTTTCAGTGTTCATACCCCACTGTGTGGCTTGGCTGATTCCTTTTTGTCATCTAGGATCTCAGCCCAAACACCCCTCCTCAGTGAGGCTTTCTCAGACCACTCAATCTAAAGTAATCTCCTTTCCACTGGCAGGCCCTCTTTAAGAACCCCTCCTACTTTATTTCTTTCAAGGGTGTATTAATCTTTGAACGTGTTCATTTCTGTTCATTTGAATGTGGTCTACTTTACCCACAGAATGTTTGGACCCTGAGAGTAAGGAATCTTGTTTTCCTTTTTCTCTACTGCATCCTCAGCAGTTACAGCAGGGCTTGATGCATAGCAGGTGCTCAATAAATATTTATTTAATATTTATTGCATGAAGCAATGAATGAGTGATGGAATAAATACACATTCTGCTGTGAAATGAAAACACCAAGACTAGCATTATGGACTGAGCAGCCTGTGTGTTCTTGGGAATGTCTGGGAAGAAGCACTGCTAACCTGGAATCATTACAACTTGAATATCAAAGAAATGTGACTCTCTTGGCATTTAAATTATTAAAGCAGGGCATACCTTTTCTGTATGTATTTTCTGTATATGTGGTGAGAACCTAAGTCCTACCACTTGGCCAGCTCATTGGCACACATTTTCCTGTGCCTCACAGGAAGAGAATCAAATTCTCATTTGATTACTCCCCATTCAATATGAGGTTTTATCTCACCTGTTTTCTTCTTCCTCGATCCTACCCATTTTTTTCTTCCTTGGCTGTTTTTCCCTTAGCTCAAATGCCACATCCACCTCATGCCTCCACCCTCTTCTAGCTGCCTTATATATTTGTCCATTTAAGAATTTTTCTTTAAAAAAATTTTTTTTAAGTTTATATATTTATTTTGAGAGAGAGAGTAAGTGAGGTAGGGGCAGAGAAGGAGAGAGGGAGAATGCCAAGCAGGCTCTGCACCATCAGTGCAGATCCTGATGGCTGGGCTGAAACTCAGGAACTGTGAGGTCATGACCTGAGCCAAGATCAAGAGTCAAATGCTTAACTGACTGAGCCACCCAGGTGCCCCAGGAAGTTTTCTTATGCGTTATTAGAAATTGCAAGGTGATGAAGAAGAGACAAATAATATAAACCTTGGTGAATCTGTAAGTGCCAGAAGTCTGAAGTTACTGACATTTGTTCCTTTTGTGTTCCAGTGGTATTTTTGTCATTCCTCTGCCCCAACTCTCCCTTTTGTCTTGAGGGAAAAGTCTTTGCTGCTGGATTTTTAAAAAAAGGTTTCACAAATGAAGGCAATATAAAGGGCAGACTTAAAAGAGGGAAGAGGACTATTATTTGAAGCCAGGTTAGACTACTTAGGGAATCTGGGTATGGTCCTTTTCATGTCCATCCCATTGCTTGAAAATATAGAGCAGCCACTTGCTTTGCTATCCTGAGTTATTCAGCAAATATTACCCTTTCTTTCAGAGGTGATTGTATCTTGTCAGTATGTGGCTTGACCCCTATCAGTTTATAAAATGGAAAATTATTTGGCCATATTGGATTCAGAAAAATTCTGCAACTGAGCAATCAACAGATTCCCACTGTCATTAAACAGGTGCAGTAGCACTGCAAATTCAGGAGGAGGCCAGGAATAGAGTGAGCAGGCTGGATATGATTGCCCCTCCGGATCTACTGCCCACCCCTTTCTCATTCCTGTTATGAGCTTCCAGAAAGCTGTCCTGTGTGGGCTGTGGTAGTGGGTTCCTTTGTGCTCTGGTTCCTAGGTGAATTTGGCCAATTGGAGACATCAGCAGAGTATCAGCAGGAGGAGAGTAAGGTCAGAGTATTAATTCCTCTGGCTTGTGTCCAGTGGATGCTGTATAGGTGGCCCCCTACATATATCTGTCTTTCAGTTTCCAGTAACTTCTCCTTGCCTCTTCAGTGTGGGACATCTTTGTGAGCACTCTTGTAAGAGCTCTTCACAACTGCTGGACTTGAGGTGCTGTACTCTTCCTTGCTGATTTATCCAAATTTTGTCCATCTCTTGGGAATCAGTTCCTTTATTTAAATTATCTTCAAATTGATGATTCCATCTGTTTCCTGTCAGCACTTGTGTGCCGTGGTAATTCAATCTTAGTCTTCTCCTTTAAGCCTATAAGTAGAACATTCTCTCAAAACTTGTGGCCATACCCCTTAGCAGTTTTTTCTTCAGGATCCTGACAACTGAGCACACAGACTTGTAGTGTAAATTATTTACATTGAAAAAGTGTATATACACCTATGCAGATGAATTAAGGAATAGTCTGATCTCATTTCTAAGTGATGCCCTGATAACTACAGTTTGAATTGATCGGCATGATAGGAAGTCCATCAAGAACCTTGGGCTAGCTGAATCCCTCTGGGAGCCTCAGCCCCTGAGGTCATCACTTAAAATTTAATGGAGGTTTTCCTTTCGATCTTAGAACCATTCAGGAGAGAATGCCTGCCCTGCTCCTACCATATTCCATGTTTTCTGATGGATCTACTTCTTCCTCTTTGAGAAGCTGGAAAGTAGGACGAAGCATTCAATTCATTCTCCAAGTGATAAAGACACCAATATAGTCTGTGGACTTTGCTTATTCTTTAAAAAATATACTTTTTATTTTAAAATAATTTTAAATTTACAGAACAGTTGCAATTAGAGTACAGAAAGTTCCCATACCCTTCACTCAGCTTCTCTTAATATTAATATCTTATACAATAATGGCAGTTTGTCAAAACTAAGAAATTAACATTGACATGCTCCTATTAACTAAAACTCTAGACTTCATTTGGATTTCAGTGGTTTTCCCACTCATGTCCTTTTTATGGTATAAGATCCAATCTAGTAAACCATGTTGCATTTAGTCATTGTAAATCCTTGGCCTCCTCCAATCTAGGACAGTTTCTGATATTTTCCTTATTTTTCATTACCTTGGTGATTTTCTCATCACTTTCAAATCACTTTTACTTTATGATTGCAGTTAAAACACCAAATACAGTTTTATGACTCTATCCAGTAAAGGGAAGAGTTATTTTCACTAGCTATTGTCATCCTGTAGGTCCCTGCCATAGAGGGCAGGTCAGGGCTTCCACCTCGTTGCCACCTTGCACATATGTATCAGTAACAATGTTGAGTGTGTTGTGATTTACAATGAAAATAGAATAATATTGAGGACATGCTTTTTATCTTGTGATCAGTGCTTTCTTATCACGGTATCCAGTGGCTTTCATTAGCTCTCAGTCTGGAGAAATGAAAATATCTCTTGTAGGGGACATCGTCCATTTATTTTTTCCAATAGCCTCCCCTTTGAAGCCTATCTGTAAACTCTCTTAGATGGAAGCACTTGTAATAATTTTGAATAATGCCTTGAACCTAAGCTTCCATAAAAGACTGGCTTATTGTTTGGTCTTTCTTGTGCTTTCATTGTTGCATGCTATCACTTTAAGGGTAATATTCTTTCTTGTAAAGCTTTTAAGCATTGCTTTGTGAGAGGTGTTGGTAAGGTGAAAATGATAATTAAACCTTATCTCAAATGTTATGATTACATAACACTATTCCCTAGAACTATACTCTCAAAATTGTTGTGGGCCCACAAATGCCTCTTATGTATCACTATAGATAAAATGCTAAAACAGGGCTTTGCTGTCCAGTTACTTTTATATCAGCATATGAATGGATTCTCGATCTAGACAGCCACTCACTTGTGCTCATCCTTCTCATCCCTGTGACTAAATGAAAAGGCATGACTCCAACAACCTTTTATTGGCTGATTGTAAAGCTGGGACACCAAAACTAAGACACTGGGACTAAAGGAGTGAACGTTTTTCCTCTTGATGACTCTAACCTTCTGTGAACTGGTGTATTTTACAGTCTTCAGAGATTTAAGGACAGATTAATTTTGAATACTTCAACAATCTGGTGGAAAGGTATCTTCAGTTATATTCATTCATTTATTCAGGCACTTACAGAGCACTGACAATGTGTTAGACACTATGTCAGTTTCTTAGGATATCAAGATGACTGAGAATCAGTTTCTATCAGTCTGAGAAGACAGGCGACAAATAATTGCTACTCAGTGTGGCTTGTACTGTGAGGGAAGGAAGCAAAAGGGGTCTTGGGAGTAAATGAAGGAATGGGAGATGCCAGTGGTCTTGGTCCTAAGAACAATTCTCTTTAGAGCTTAGGACTTCCAATGTGAATACCACTTTAAATAAAACTCTGGGGAAATTCAGTGTGTATAGGAAACTAAAAAGAGAAAGGGATGAGATAGAATGGGGAAAATCAACGGGAGGCTGTTATAAGAGTACAAGGAAGAGAATATTGTTTCCCATCTCCTCTTCTGTTTTGTGGTAAAAGGAAACCATAGTCTGTAGAAAAAATGTATAAAACTGGTTTATAGGTAAATTTTAGCTCCACCAGTTTCTGCCTGTGTGACCTTGAGTAAGTCAGTGGAATTCTCCAACTCTGCATTTCCTCTTCCACAGAATGATATAAAATGTGGGCCCAACTGCCTGATTGCTCTCAAATCCTTTCTCTGCCTTCTCCTGTTCTGCTTTGTAATATAGGAGGCTACATTTCTTTCCGAGACTTCCCTGCTCTTTGGTTTCCAGGTTGATTTGACCAATGGGAGACAACAGCAAAATATCACAGAGCATTAATTAGTGAAGAGAGGCCAGGGCATTTCTCCTCCTCTTGGCTTTCTTTGGCATCCTTGTTTTATCATTTCCTTCATGGCTGTAGCAGCTGCTGAAGGGCCCTGACTTCTGGGCTGTTCCACCATCTCCTCCCATTGTACCTCCAGCATAGGGGTAATAGTGGCTTCCTACTGTTGATAATGCCAGGGTTCTTTCAATAACCCTGATTGTATTCCTAACTTTTCCACCACACAAATGTAACCAGTCTTTGGAATCAGCTTTTCTCGCTTTGTAGGATAAGTAGTAATTTTTATTTTTTTGACTAGATCATGGCTAACATGTGAAGTGGAAGTACTTTTTAAACAGTGATGTAAATGTGGATGGTGTTATTACTATTTCGGACTTCCATAACTGAGGAGAATCTTGGAGTGCAAAATCCTATGATAGGCTGAGCTTTGTCCTACTCATGCTAGTCAGTGGGCCTATAGGCCTCATAAGCACATACTTCAGTTATAGGCCCTGTGCGTATATATCCACACCAGAAGCCAGCACTTGGTTGTATATTAGTGACTTCTCTGTTGAGCAGAGACACAGATATGTAAAATGTATCCTTGCCTTTGGGGAGCCTATAATCTAGAAAGAATTAGGAGGAAAGACCTTACATAGTAGTAATATCCTTTGGGATCTGTACTTAAAAAGCAAAGTACAAATTACATTAAAAACCTTATCTTGATAAATCAACAAATTATCAAGAAATCAAAAAATAATCTAGTGTGTACTTTGGGAAGACATTGTTCTAAACAATGCGGAGTGTATAAAGGAGGACTAAGACATGATTTTCCTCTCAAGAAGCTTGTATACAAAATCCTGGAGGAGATAAAATAGAATTACATGAAATTAATAATAAGAAGTATGTTACAGTTGTTTATGAATTGCAGAGATAGTAAGTTGTAAGAACTTCAGTATCCTTGCCTAATAAATAAGGGCAGTTTTCCTACTTCCAGCTTCACAGATTATCTTTAAATATTTTCTCAGTTTATATATATAGATGAATATTTGTGTATAAAATATTAAACATATACAAATATAAAATATTTTTTCACAAAAATGTTCATGTAGCTTATTTTTAGGCATTAGTGTAAACACTTTGGCATTATGTAATGACATTTAGTATGTATATAGTATGTAATTATGTATATAGTTGTGTACATTCTTGAGATACTATCATTTGGGATAAGTATATTGGGTATAGCAAAGGGTTTGTCAGATGTATTGGTTAAGAGCCCAGCTGTATAGTCCCAGCAGAACTGGATTGAAAATCTGATCCTACCACTTACTAGATGTGTGATTTAGGCAAGTTACTTCTGGAAGTCCAATTTTCTTCACTTATAAAATGGAAGTGTTATATAATACATTGGTTATGATAAGGATTAAATGAGGCAATTAAAGTAAAACTTTTTAGTCTGATGCCTAGAATATAGTAAAACACTCAAAAAAAGTCAGTCATTACTGTCTCTACATTTGTCCCAAAGTAGAATTTGTAGCAAAATGATAATAATTAGTATAAAAATGTATAGCAGACTTCAACTTCTGGGCATGATGCAACAAGAGGGGACAACTTTATGACTTTATGCCTTTGCTATAAACAACAAAAGACTTGGCAAAACTTATGAAACCATTGCTTTTATATTTTGGACAATGGGTGTGGAAGGATTGTGATCCTTGAAAGAAGTGAACAAATGAGGTGAACCCTTTGATTCCCCAGCTTTCTTCCTGGAAAAATACTCTGAACTGTGTAACAAGGGAGTAAGATTGTAAGCAAAGTATATTGATTCTGTGCAGTTGAGGAGACCGGGATCTTAGTCCAGAGAAGCTAATGTGTCCATAGCATACAGGGCAGTTACAGAGAGGAAGATGCTGCCCGGAAAAGTATCTCCATGAATATGTATGGAGGTCTTCTTCAGTCTTCACTGAAAACTGTGATCTACATGCATGGAGTGAAATGCCACAAAGACCTCATGGTAAGCTATGAGCTGAATGTTTTCCAGAGATAACCCAAGGTTAAGAGGTGTTCAAGTTCTGACTTGCTAGAATGAGCAATCCTTGTTGATCATTCAGTAGAAACCAAAAAGGTCACACCGTAGTAGTGGGGTTAAAATATCTCTAGAATAAAAGCTGCCCTAGATACACTATAAAAAGTCTTGAAAACAAGCACCAAACTTAGTGATTAATTGAGGTGCCTTCCAGTTAAATAAATCCTAAAGTTCTTTAAAGCAGGACAATCATATTTAGATACTCAAAAATGTAAAACATGCAATGTCTAGCATCCAATAAATAATTACTCAACATGTGAAAAAGGGAAATTGTGACTTGTAACCAGAAGAAAAATCAGTTAATGAAACAGAATTATGGAATCAGTTGACAAGAACATAGAAATAATATTATTACTGTGTTAAGTATTTAAAGGAAAATATGAACACAGTGAGGAAAGAAATGGATGATGTTTAAAAGAAGGAAATAGAGGGGCGCCTGGGTGGCTCAGTTGGTTAAGCATCTGACTCTTGATTTCGGCTCAGATCATGATCTCACGATTTCTGAGTTTGAGTCCTGTGTCGGGCTCTGTGCTGACAGTGCTGAGCCTGCTTGGGATATTCTCTCTCTCTCTCTCTCTCTCTCTCTCTCTCTCTCTGCCCCTTCACTGTTTGCCTGTGTGCGTGTGCTCTCTCTCTCTCTCAAAATAACTTAAAAAAAGAAGCAAATGGAACTTCTAGAGATAAAAATGAAATATCAGAAATGACAGTTTTCCTGAGTGGTATTGATAGTAGACTATATACTTACAAAAAAGAAAATAAAAGATTAGTGAATTTGAAGACATAATAGAAGAAATGATCAAAAAGGAAACACAGAAATAGAATGAAAAAGAACAGAATTTTAGTGACCCGTGGTGCAATATCAAGTATTCTATCACACGTATAATTGGACTTATAGAAAAGGGGAAGTACAGAAGAAATTATTTGAACAAACAGTAGTCCCAAGTTTTTGGATTTGAGGAAAGTATAAATCCACATTCCAAGATGTTCACTAAATCCCAAGCCTAATTAAACTGAGGGAAAATAGTGATAGTGAGTTTTATAAGCAGTCAGAGAAATAGATCACCAAGGAAAGAACAAGATTATCAGAAACTATGCATTACAAAAAATGTAACAGTATCTTTAAAGTTAAAAAAAAAAAAAAAAAGAAAAACCTGTCAACCTAGAATTCTTTACATGGTGAAAATATCCTTCAAAACTGAAGGCAAGGTAAAGTTGGTTTCAGACTAACAAAAGCTGAGGAAATGTGTTGCCAGCAGACTTATGTGATTAGAAATGTAAGAGAATCCCTTCAGGTAGAAAAAAAACTGATGCCAGATGGAAACTTATATCTACACAAAGAAAAAACACTCAAAATGGTAAATATGCGGGGAATATAAAACACACTTATTTTTCATTTGTATGGGGCACCTGGGTGGCTCAGTCAGTTAAGTGTCTGGCTCTTGATTTCGGCTCAGGTCATGATCTCACAGTTCCTGAGATGGAGCCCCATGTTGGGCTGTGTGCTGACAGTGTGGACCCTGCTTGGGATTCATTCATTCTCATTCTCTCTCTCTCTCTCTCTCTCTCTCTCTCTCTCTCTCTCTCTCTCTCTCTCCCCCCTCTCCCTGTCCCTCCCTCCCCCTCCCTCCCTCTCACTCACTCTCTCTCCTTCCCTCCTCTCTCTCTCACTCTCTCTCCTTCCCTCCTCTCTCTCTCACTCTCTCTCCTTCCCTCCTCTCTCTCTCACTCTCTCTCCTTCCCTCCTCTCTCTCTCACTCTCTCTCCTTCCCTCCTCTCACTCTCTCTCCTTCCCTCCTCTCTCTCTCTCTCCTTCCCTCCTCTCTCTCTCTCTCCTTCCCTCCTCTCTCTCTCTCTCCTTCCCTCCTCTCTCTCTCTCTCTCCTTCCCTCCTCTCTCTCTCTCTCTCCTTCCCTCCTCTCTCTCTCTCTCCTTCCCTCCTCTCTCTCTCTCTCTCTCCTTCCCTCCTCTCTCTCTCTCTCCTTCCCTCCTCTCTCTCTCTCTCCTTCCCTCCTCTCTCTCTCTCTCCTTCCCTCCTCTCTCTCTCTCTCCTTCCCTCCTCTCTCTCTCTCTCCTTCCCTCCTCTCTCTCTCTCTCCTTCCCTCCTCTCTCTCTCTCTCCTTCCCTCCTCTCTCTCTCTCTCCCCCTCCCTCCTCTCTCTCTCTCTCCCCCTCCCTCCTCTCTCTCTCTCCCCCTCCCTCCTCTCTCTCTCTCCCCCTCCCTCCTCTCTCTCTCCCTCCCTCCTCTCTCTCTCTCCCTCCCTCCTCTCTCTCCCCCTCCCTCCTCTCTCTCTCTCCCTCCCTCCTCTCTCTCTCTCTCCCTCCCTCCTCTCTCTCTCTCCCTCCCTCCCTCCCTCCTCTCTCTCTCTCTCCCTCCTCTCTCTCCTTTTTCTCCTCTCTCTCTCTCTCTCCCTTTCTCTCCTCTCTCTCTCCCTTTCTCCATGCTGGTGTGTACTTGCTCTCTCTCTAAGTAAATACACATTTATTAAAAAGATATATTTTTTCATATTTAAATTTCTTCAAAATACTTGATTTTTAAGGCAAAAATAGCAATATTGAATTTTGAACTTATAAAATTGATAGAAGCAAAATGTATGACAAAAATAGTACAAAGAATGTGAAGGAGGATATGGAAGCATTCATCATAAAGTTCTTACATTATATGTGAAGTGGTGTAATGACTTGAAGGTAGACTGTATAACTTCTGGATGCCTAGTGAAAATTCTAGAACAATCTGTAAAAACATACCCAAAAGCCAAAAACCAAAGAGTTATAGTTAATAATTCAGAGGTAGAGATAAAACAATTTTAAAAGGTCCTGAATTAATCCAAAAAGGCAGTAAGAGGGAAAAGGGAACAAAAATCAGAAGAAATAGAAAGCAAATAGTGAGATGGTAGGTTTAAACTATCTTCATGTTCCAGTTAGCATAAAGAAATTGTCAGATTGGATATAAAACTAAGACTCAAGGGACACCTGGGTGGCTCAGTCAGTTAAGTGTCTGACTTCAGCTCAGGTCATGATCTCACAGCTTGTGGGTTTGAGCCCTGCATCGGGCTCTGTGCTGACAGCTCAGAGCCTGGAGCCTGCTTCAGATTCTGTGTCTCCCTCCCTCTCTGCCCCTCCCCTGCTCATCTCTGTCTTTTTCTTTCTCTTTCAAAAATAAGTAAACATTAAAGAACTTTTTTTTTTTAAACTAAGACTCAGTTTTATGCTGACACTTTAAATATAAAGACAGATGTAAGTGAAAGAATGGTGGACAATATATAGTGCAAACTTTAATCACAAGAAAGGTTAGAGTGGTTGAATTAATATTTGGCAAAGTAGAGGTTGGAAAAGAATATTACCAGAGATAAGGAATGTTGTTCCAAAATAAAGAGATCAATCCATTAAGAACACATAACAACCATACGTATTCGTGTGTCTAATTAAAAGCTTCAGAGACATGAAGCAAAACCTAACAAAATTTCAAGGAAAAATAGTTACTTCTTCAGTGGTAGTTGAAGATTTTAACACTTTGTTCTTAGTAATTGATAGAAAAGGTAGGCCAAAAAATCAGTAAATATATAGAAAACTTTAACAACACCACCAAAAAATTAAGGTAACAACAAGAATAGACATTCTTTTCAAGTATGTATGAGCATCAACCAAGATATATTGGGCTATAAAACAAGTGTCAATAATGTGAAAGGACTGAGATCTGTATACAGAAAGTGTAATCTGACTGCAACAGAATTAAACTGGAAATCATTAACAGAAATATATCTAGAATATATCTAAATATTTGGAAGTTAAATAACACTACTAAAACACTAGTGAACTCTGTGGTTCAAAGAAAAAAATCACAAGGAAGTTAGAAAGTATTTTAAATTAAGTGATAATGAAAACCCAATATAACATTTATGGGATGCGGCTAAAACAATGCTTAGAGGGAAATTTATACCAATAATTGTTTAGGATAAAAAAGAAGAAGGTTCAAAGTAATTTAAGTTTTCCTTTTTAAGAAGTAGAAAAAGAAGGGCAAATTAAACCCCCAAATAAGTAGAAGTAAGGAAATAATAAAGATAAGAACAGAAAGGGTTGAAATAGGTAACAGGAAAACAATAGGAAATATCAACTATCAACTGAACTAAAAGCTGGTTCTATGAAGATATCAATAAAATTGATAAACCTGTAATTACACTGATTGGAAGAAGATGCAAATTGCCAATATCAGCAATGAAAGGAAACATACAGCAACAACTCTGACATATGTTAATGATCCTGAGGGAATTTTATGAATAAACTTCAATAAATTGGATAACTTAGATGAGATGGAAAATTACTTGAAAGACACAGTTGATCAAAACTTATCCTTGATGACATAGATAATCTAAATAGTGTCACACCTAGTAGTTAAATTGAAATTCCAATGAAAAATCTTGTTACAAAGGAAACTCCAGGCCCAGATAGCTTCACTGAAGAATTCATCAAACATTTAGGAAGAAACAACACTATTCTAACACACAGTCTTTCCAAAAACAGAGGAGTTGGGAATATTTCCAGCTTGTTTTATGAGGTCTACATTATCCTGATACTAAAATCAGGAAAATTCATGATTGAGGAATGAGAGAAGGAAACTGTAGACAGTAATAATCCTTCATGAACGTAGACACAAAAATTCCTTAACAAAATCTTAGTAAGTTGAACAGTTGGTAACAGTGGCAGTTCACCATGATTATGTAAGACTTATCCCAAGGAATGCACAAATGGTTTAACATTTGAAAATCAGTTATATTCCTTGGAACGCTAGTAGTAAAAGAGAACTTCCTAAACCGGGTATAGAACATTTGTGGAAAACCTACAACTAATATTATATTTAGTGGTAAGAGGTTAAAGACGTTTATGTCTAAGATCAGAAACAAGAAAGGATATTTGTTTTCCCCACTTTTATTCATCATTGTATTGGCTATCCTAACCAGTGCAATAAGGCAAGAAAAAAAAACCCATCTCATATTGTTTGGAAAAGACTGGAAAACTTTCATGATCATATCTATAGAAAATCCCAAGGAATCTACAAGAAAGATTACTGGAACAGTGAGTGAGTTTAGAAGGGCTGCATGATACAAGATCAGTGTACAAAAATCAGTTATATTTATATAAGTAACAGTTGGAAATTTAAAAATTTAAAGGTGCCATTTGGAATAGCATCAAAACCCATGAAATAACTAGTAAAATTTTTCACAAATTATAAATAAGACCTATACACTAAAAACTACAGAACATTTGAAGAAATGCTGAAAAAAGAAGATCTAAATAAATGGAGAAATCTACTTTGTTCATGTATCAGACTCAATATTGTTAAGGTTGTCAGTTTTCCCTATATTGATCAATAGACTCAATGTAATATCAAATCCCAGGATGCTTTAAAAAAAATAAAGAATGGCAAACTGATTTTAAAATATGCATGGAAATGGAAAATACCTAATAACATCTCAAGTAATCTTGAAACATAGGAATAACTACCTGATTTCAAGACTGACCATAAAGTTATAGTAAACAAGACAGTGTGAGATTGACATAAGGCAGACATATGGATATGTTTCAGACAATGAGACAACAATGATTCTAAAAATATATCCTCAAATCTGTGGTAAATTGATTTTTGATAAAGTTGCCAAAATTAATGGTGGAAAGGAAGATATTTTTTTAAAAATTATAATGGCATTGCTATTTTCATATGGAAAAGTGAATATTGACCATTGCTTTAAATCATGCACAAAAATTAACTTTACTTGGGTCATGGAAGTTTTAAAAAGCTGAATAATAAAACTTTTAGAAGAAAATATATAGTATTTTTCATCTTGGATTACGCAAAGATTTCTTTTACAGAGGAGAAAGAGTGTGGACAATGAAAGAAAAAATGATTAATGTGTATTTCATAAAAATGGAAAACTTCTTTTTGAATGATACCATTAAAAAAATAAAAGATAAGCCATATATAGCTATATACAAAATATATAAAGACCATTCCAACTCAGTTATAGGAACACAAATGATTTTTAAAAATGGGCAAGATCCTTGAACAGACACTTGCAAAAGTAGATATGTGAATGGCTAATAAGAACATAAAGAGACACTCAGCATCATTAGAACCCACAATGAGATACCAGTACATATCCACAATGACTAGAATTAAGAAGACTGACAGTATTAAGTCCTGCTGAAGACATAGAGCAAATAGAGCAACCATTATGGAAAAAAGATGTTACAGTGTCTTATAAAACTCAGCATACCCATATGTTATGACCAAGAAATTCCATGTATAAGTATTTTCCAAAGAGAAATTAAAACATATTTTCACAGAAACATTGTACACAGGTCTTCATAATGGTTTTATTCATCATAGCCTAAAACTGGTAACCACTCAAATGCCCATCAGCTGTTGAGTAGATAAATTGTGATGTATCCATACAACAGAATACTGTTAAGCAATAAAGAGTAGTGAACTACTGATCTGTTCAGCAATGTTGATGGACCACAAAAACATGCTGAGCAAAAAAATGTCACATACAAAAAAGTACCGTTTATATGAAACATTGGATGAAACTACTTCATTTCTAATGAAAGAGTTATCAGTTGTCTGAGGTGTATGTTGTGTGAGATGGAAGGGTGGAGAGTGGAATGGAGCACAAAGGAGCTTGTTGGGGGTGGTGGTGAACATGTTCTATATCTTGATTTTGATTGTATATATTTGCTAAAAGTCATTGAACTGTAAAACTAAGATGCATTTTATTGTATATAAGCTATATCTCCATAACGTTGATTGAAAACGTGGGGATGATAATATCTATCTCAAATTTGTTGAAAAGATTAGGTGAGAAAAAGTAGGTAAATCATTAATATGGTTTAAAACAAAAGTATGTAGCATCTGGGCACACTCATCAGAACTCAGAGATTTGAGGCTTATGAGAAACTAGGTAAAACCTAAAGAATAAAATCAGGGCAGAAAAAGAAGACCTTGAAGCTGTAATTTCCCTACAGGAATTTTGAAAAAACAAACAAAAACCCAAAACAACAACAACAAATAAGCCTATAACTAGCTTGTTGAAACTGGCTATTTCTGTAAAACCTGTTACCTGGTAGTGAAGGGCTCAGAATCTGAACAAAATGGGCCACTCTGGCCCACACTAGTTTTTGTATGGTTTCCAGTGACAAAGAAGTGCCCTCAAGGCTGTGAGAATAGAGCATATATATGTTAGCAAGTAGTATGTTAGGATGCTAAGCACATTTTTATGGCTACCCTTGAGATCTCCCTAGATGGTTGCATCCTAACATTTCCACATTGAGTTTATGATTCTTGGGGACAGTGGAAAAGGAAATGACTCTCACTCTGTGTTGCACTTGGAGCCAATTTGTGCTTGTAGAACTCTTTGATGAGCATCCCTGCTTCATCGCAGGTCCAGATGCACATCCCTAAGTCACTGACCAAGACAGAATGGAATTGTTATTAAGGACTCTTTTTACATGTACTTAAGGCTCAGCAGGCTTTTTTCCTAAAGCAACTATGTGAACAATGATTAGGCAGTTTTATTTTACATAGTTCTGCTCTCAAGATCTGCCTAAGGTTAATACATGATAAAACTCAAGGGCAATAATGGTTTCTCTTTGGGTACTTGGATTACAGTATATGAAACTTGAAAGTAGGCAGCCGTGTTTCTACCTTCAAACAGAGAAGCACAAGAAGCTGGTGTGTAGTGAGAGAGAATGAAATAGATGAACAGAGGGCAGGTTTAGATATTTTTGAGAGCCATTGGAATAATTAGATGCCATTGTATTCATATTTAAAATTTTTCCTGTTTTTAAGTTTTTTTTTTAAGTTTCTGATGACTGCAACAAGAAAAGTTTAATATGTGTAAAGAAATATTTTCATTTCAACCAGAGATTTAAAAAAATGATGTAGAATGAGGATATTGCAATATTCCTGGTATGTGTTGGGCTGTGTGCCAAAAGTGAAATGTGATTTTAAGTGAAAAATTCAGGTCATTCTTCTACTTCTTATGGTTTTTTTTTCTATCTAAAAACAAATTTAGAAAATTAGTGCTATTGAATTTTATCAAACAATTGAGGATGTAGTATATATTAGAATATAAATTAGGGTATGGGTTAGATTGCTGTCACAAAAACACATTTTAACAATGGATTGGGTGAAATGTAAATTTGTTTCTTTTTTACTCAACCATCTGAAAGCAGAGAACAGGTAGAGCTGATAGAATGTCTTCACTATTCCCTGCGTATGGCTTCCATTTTTATGGAAGTGGCTGTTTCTGATCCTCATGTCACATCTGCATTCTAGTCAGTGGGAAGGACAAAAGAGGAATGCCTGTGCACACTACTTCATTTTGAAGACATGACCTAGAAACTGAACATAATACTTCTGTTCATGTCATATCCACCAGAACTTGATTGCAGGAGTACACCTGGTTGCAAAAGAGTTTAGAAAATTTAACCTTTATTTAGGTTGTGCTGTGCCCAGTTGTAATTGGGGTTCTATTTTTAAAAGAAGAAGACATGGAATATTGGGGGATATCTAGTCTTGTCTGTCACAGTTAGGAGGGCTAGAGTAACATGAGGATAGGAGAGGGGAGTTTAGATCTGGGATCTGTGTTGATTCTACAGACAGGAGGACTTGAGGACAACTGGGTTTTCAGATTTGGTCTGACAATGGTATGGACTCTGGATTAGTGTGGCAGAGATTGGAGTAAGGTTGGAAACCAGGTGGGAGGTTGGCTTAGTTGCTTATGGTTAGGCAGATGGCGTAGAAATGGTGAGGAAGAGCTAACCCTGAGGACTAATTCATATAGATAATTATATGCCTGGGGAAGAGGTTAAAGTGCAGAGGAGAAGGGAGTTTCAGAGATGACGTAAGGTTCTAGTTTGTGAAAGTAGAAGGGACACGGTTACACTGACCCCAAGCAGGACAGTTGGGAGAGCAAACAGTTCTTGGGAAAGACAATAAATTTGATGGACATATTTTTTTGGTTTCTCTTGATTATAATTTAGGTGTGGGAGGGACAAAAAAGCAGGTTGGTACTTGGCTCATCCTTGAACCCCTAGGTTGATTTTGGACTCTTTCAGTGTGTCTTTGATTTTTGCTACATAAACATGCTTATAACCACTGTGGAAGCCTGAAATCTGGAGGAGTTTTGAGATATGAGGTGAAATGAGATTGATATAGTGTGCCCCATTCCTGGGCACATACCCTTCGTCATTCTTCATTTTGTTATTTTTAGAGAATATGTAGAATGGATTAGCCTACTAACTACTGGCAGAAAGTATACATTGGATATGTCAATGCCCAGTTTTTGCTAAAATCTCATTAAGCTTTGAAACCAGAAGTTTGAATTGATAAAAGTTCCTCTTAGAAATTTATATTCCTTTTTTACTAGAAACTTCCTTGGACTTATCTTTCAGATCAAAGCAAAGTACTTGTCAATGTGATTTTCCAGCAATATCCAAATAACAGTTCTCAAAGTGAATTGGTTTGAAAAAGATAATTCTTTGAAATCCTTTGGGTTTCTAAATGTTGAAAGAAGTATGAAAAGTTGCCTTCAGTTAGATCTTTTCAAAACATCTGGATGAATACAATTTGTGATTGGTCAATAAAGAAATAATGAGTAGTTTACCTAAATATAGTCTGAACTTACATCCTCCACCTTTAAATTGTTTTTTGATGTGATGCAAAAACTAAGAATTCAGTTTTCAGGGCTGTGACTGCCCAGACAGCTTCTGTGTATTTTGGTACAAAGGGGATAAGTGATAGTGTTTAGGGAGATTTCTTCTCTCTGCTATTCAGTTGGTGGAGCATTTGGTCTTCATGGAGGCTCACCACTTAAGGTTGGCTTGACATTTCTCTGTCTTGTTTCTAAACACCTTTTGTAAAGATAAGTAAACAAGTCTTTGCCACTCTAGAGAGGGAGGTGCATTGTTGTCTATTATGAAATGCTCTCTCTTGTAGAGGACATTATTTTCTCCCTCCTTTTTTATTCAACATCTCTTTGAATGGTAGCTAGAGAAGATTCTTTAAAAACTTTGGTAGTCAGTTGATTCTTCTTGAGTCAAGAGATTTTTTTTTTTTCTTCATATGAAAATCCTTTCTAGGAAGATTATACCTTATAAGCAGCAACCGGTGGTTCTTCTGATTAAGGGGGAAAACTATTTACAATGCAGGCAGAGATAAAAAGGCTGCTATACAAAGACATAACTGTCTTTCTAAATTCAGTGGCTATTTCCTGTTTAATTTTTTTTTCCTGTTCAAAATAGTCATAGGTATCAGACAGCATTTGGACTAACGGCCTAAGAGCCTTAATAATTTATTATTAAATCATTTTGAATTACTCAGGGAAAATGTTAGCACCTGAAACCCATTGCCTTCTGTTTTGTCTTCTGAATCCTTAAACTTTTGTCCTTTGTGGACATTTCTCAAAATTAGAGCATTAATGAAAGTCTTTGAACTTTCTTCTCCTTGCCATGGTGGAGTTCTAAGCAGCTGATTTTAGATCAGTTGGTTTCCCATTTCCAAGAAAAGGAGAAGCAGTAAGAAGTGGACAAATTCCTTTTCAATAGTAGTAGTTTGGCTACAAGGATGTTTGAAGTGGTAGTTTAAAAAAATGTTGATGGTAACATGGGCACACTAAAATACCAGAGCATAAATATAGTTAGGTGTAGAATTTAGTTCTTAAACCAGTGTATTTTGGGGGGTCTTATTCTGTATCAAGAAAAGATTATAGCATATCATTCTTTGATGTTACACATTTCAGAAGAGTAGTGTCATATTTAGCTTAAAACATGAGCTTTCTTTAGAGTGAATGTATGCATGTGTATGTGCCTGTGAGCAGTCAGTAATGCCAAAAAAAAAAAAAAATATGATGTAAGTTGATGTTGGTCATTCGATTTCTGAGCATGTTATAAGGTTCAGGGAGTGTTCTTACCTGTAACACCACATGAGGAAAAGTAGTCCACCAGTGGCCACCTGGAAGTTGCCAGCTCCTCTGTGACATTGGGTTGAGACTGGTAAGAACTAACAAAGTAAAGCGCAACTTATTGCATCCACTGTATACGGATGTGGGTACTTTTTATGCCTGGCCAATCCCAGCAGAAGTCTGTAGCAGATAATACCAGGGTTTGTACAGAGAGATTAACATATTGTTCAGGAGACCGAGAGAGCAGTGTGTATGCACAACTTACTTGGATTGAGTGCAAGATACATATTCTTATGTATATAAAGAAATCCACTTGGACATGTGTTTTTGAACACATGCAACTCTTCAGAAGCATGCTGCTGTGTCACTGTATTGATATATACACTTTCTAAAAGATTCATGTTTGCACACATGAAGAATCATCTGTGGAGTCAGTGATGTGGTAGAGCTGGTGCCTATTAGCTCATTGAAGTCCATTGTTAGATGTTTGAAATTTTGCAAGCTGGTTGTTAAATAGACATTAGTAAAAATTACACTGAATAAACTTTGCAGTTAGATACCTTAGAAAACAAAAATAATAAGTACCCCAGACATATTCCTTTCTAATTAATTCACTATGTTTTACTGTTATCTGTGCTCTTGAGGATACTTAGGACTATTGTGTATATACGGTGGAAACACTGCATAATACCGTGTCATGCATTTCTTCCTCACTCTCTTCGTTGCCGTCCATTTGGTAACTTGATAATGGATAAACAGAAGTCTGGGTTACTCTCCCTTCTTTCTTGTTATTTTTCTTCCTGAGGCTTTTGATATAAACATGTGAAAGGCCAAAATAACTTAAAGATCATTTTATATGTTTATGCAGAATAAACATACATTTTAAATATCTAATACAATGTATTGTGATTCACAGGATAATTTTTAAATTAGAAAAAAATGTGTACTTAATTCATAATGTACTAGAAGATGTGTCCTGGACTTTAACCAGAGAGAAAGGCTAGGTTGTTCACTTTCAGTGGCCTTGGTTTCTGTCTGCGATGGTATTGCCTTGTTTGGAGATAAAAATGAAGTTGAGATCGAAGGCTCTTGTGAATACAGGGCTTGGGTCACCTTGTATTTCCAGTTGCTGCCATGAGAGGCCTTGTCTAATAATATCTGATTGTTCATCTCTAGAATGGCTGTAATAATAATAATATTCACCATATGAAGTTGTAATGAGTATTCAATAAGATTACATATAGAAATCACATAGAGAAATTGCAATGACTGTTCAGGCCATCTACAAATGATAGTTAATAAGAAATCGGTATCATCATCATTGCTTTATTGAATACTACTGTTTGTCAGGACCTGTTCTAAGAATTTTGCTTATATTATCTCATTTAAACCTTGAAAAATCCCCTGAGACAGGCCTGTAACAGAGGAGGAAACAGAGTGATTTAGTCACTTGCCTGGTGTCATATAGCTAGTGTGTAGGGACTTGGAATTTGAACCCAGGTCTGACTCCAAAACCCATGTTCTTACATGTCAACACTTTTTACTTACTACTTCAGTATCCCTCACAAGGCATATAGTAGGTGTTTAATAAAAAATGTTTTGATAACATTGTGGTGCTTTTTTTCTAAAATGGTTAACCTCATTTCTTAGCTCCAGGTGAACAGAAAATTCCATTTCTCTTGTGAGGTGTTTCATTGAGATAACTACCTACTCACAGCTAAAGCTAGTACTCAGGAGGAGTCTTAGGGTGCTCTGCAATAAGTGTACTAAATCAAACACACCCAGACACACGCAGACACACCCAGACACACACATATTTCTTTTTAATGGTAGTTGTTTTTTTCTGGTTTCCATTTGCTAGGCTATTAAGAGAAGTTTTGTTTTAGTGGCTTTTGTTTCTGTGTTTATGAACTCCTTCCAGTGAGGTGCTATAATCTGGCACGTGGAGACTGTTCCCCTCTAATAGGATTTACCTTTACAAATATCTGAAAATTCTTCCAGGAGAAGATTAAATTGTTTAGCTCAATATTTAATCTGTTACTTCCTTTCTAAAGACACCCCATGGACTTTGTCATGCATTTGGCTGATACGAGCGGTATTGATCAGTCATAAACCAAAAAAAGCCAGAGAATGGCCAGCACAGCCTCTCCCATCCCCACCTTATAATTAAATTTTGATTTGAGCTGCTTTTGATTAATCTTATTTGTGAGTGTGTGAATTCGAGACGACTGCTAAGTTTCTAAAGTTGCTGGGCATTGGTCTCTGGTGGATGGCTCAGCTAAAGAACAGTATGATTGCATTTTTATGGTTTTCAGATATTTAATAGCTTCTTCCTGTCATTTTCTGAATGACTGAATATGGTTCAGCCCTCTGGGAGTGGCACAGCATCCAAGAGCTGGGAAGATGACTGAGGTCTGTGTACTTGACTGATTGCCTTAGTCTTAATTGTTCTCTTAATTAGCTGCAGTAGCAACTGCATCTGGGGAGAGATCACGGTATTGGTAAACAGCTCCACCTTGGAGCTCAGGGGAATGCCTTTTGGAGTACAGACAGTGAGCAGCTCAGGGGCTAGGTTCTCCTCAAGTTCGGGAACCTGCCAAATTGGCAGCCCCCAAGGCTGATGCCCCACATGCAATCTGTCATTTCGGCCCCTGAGAAGCAGGTCTCCAACTGTTTGTCCTTAAACAAATTCAATTTTAATATGCAAAAACCTGGCGTTAGTGGGCTGAATGGACGAAGATGAAAACAAAAGGGAAGGGATGCCCAGTGAAGGCCCCCCAGCTGGGTAGTAGGCTTGGGAGTGGGAGGCCCAGGGCCCGGCTGCCAGCAGGAAGAGCAGCTCCTCCTAAGCAGTTGGTGGTCTTTCAGGAAAGGAGTTGTGGATGGGTTCACTTCAGCTGGTCTCTGAGGTGTGGCTTGGTTCCTGAAGCCTCACTTTATTCTTATTATCTACTTGACATTTCTCCTTCTCTTTTGTATTTATCTACTGTAGTGTTGAACTTAACCTGAAACTTAGCTCCCCACCCCCTCTGCCTTTTCCCCCCAAATAGGAGGTAGCTCATCTAATCTGAGGGTTTTGGAACCTGAAGGTGACTCAACTTGTTTCTTTGTATAAGTGACTGCACTTTGTCATGGGGACCCAATTGAGGTACTTTTAGAGCTAGTAGAACCAGTTCAGACTCACATTCATATACAGAATGGAAAGGAAAACAGGTGCTTTGGTGGGAAACTGCAAAGTTCGTACTTAATATTTTAAAAGCCAGGATAAAGTGGTAAGAAATTGGCATGGAGACACAGTGTAATCTTAAAAATAAGATGAACCAATTTTCTGCATTTGAAAGTAGATAACAGACAATTCATTGGTTGAGGACTGAGGGCACAGTGTGAATCTCTGAGCTCTCAGGCAAGTCATTTTCCTTCTCTATACAAGATTCTCCTTTGACATAAACAGGCAAGCCCTATCTACTTCACATACCTGCCAATGAAGATCATGTAAGATGATAGTAATAAACTTGCTTTGAAAGTAAAGAGCATTATTTCGAACAGGCTTTAAAGAGTTGTGATTATCTATATTTTATAATTAAACTGCAAAACATATGATCACAGGTATATTTTAATTGCATTGGAAATAAAAATGCGACTCAGATATGGTGGCATTTCATGTGAGTGTATCATGGTTGTATGGTTGGATATTTCTTCTCTTGTCACTCTTCCAGAAAATTGCCTTATGCTTAATTTAACTCTTTTTTTCCCCCACAGAGCAAAATTCTCAAAAGAACAATTCCATTATTTTGAAGGTTGCCTCTGAACCTTAACTATGTAGAGTGTTCACAGAAAAGGAATTCCTGGAAATAAAAATGATTTAAACTATGAGATCATGGTTCAAAGCCATGCATCATACCATTTACAAGACAAAACTGTAAACTGTAGAGCTAACCACTTGTGGCCATTAAAATGGAAGGGCTGCTTCCTGTCAAAAAATGTAATCAGTAAGTTCACCTTGATATTATGTCAGTGTTGGGATGACTGCATTTCAGTCACCAAAAGTCCCTCCTCCTCCTGAATCTCAGCTGTATATGGTGTAATATGTTATGTCTTCCCTTTGCCTTTCTATAGTAAAATACTTTTCATGATGGCAGAGAGGATTACCTATGTTAACTGTCTTTGTATAGAGTCACAGCAAAATCCCTCTTTTATACTTGGGTCAAGCACAGAGGAAAGTCACAAATAGTGACAATAGGAACATTGATTACTAGATACCTTGTCATTGTTGGTGACTAAAACACCAGTAAAGGCCATTAAAAGCATCAGTTCACTTGTTATCAAGGTTTTCTCTAACAGAGGCAACCTACAATATCTTGTCATCAGGGATCACTCTTATACAGCTCCCTTCCTGGTAGGCATATGCTTGACCACCTGCCTTAGGATGCCTTTCTTATCACCAACACAGTGTCCTACACCCAGAGAGGAGCATAGTTTAGTGTCTCAATTCCCATCCCCAACAATTTCCCTCTCACTTCTGTACTCTAGAGGCTGGGAAAATAAATACTAAATTCCTCACCTTTTCTTTCAACAAGGGGTGGCCACCCATATGCCATAGTTCTAGCCAATGTGATACAAATAGAACTATTTTATCAACTGGACTTAGGGGTGTTCTTGGGAACATTTTGCTTTTCTGATAAAAAGAAAAAAATTATAGTTTGCCCATCCTTTCATCCTTTGCCTTTTCTTCCTTCTGAAATTTAAATGTGATGCCCAATGGAGCATCAGCTGTCTTTTGGTTTTTCAACTAGCCAACAGGTTGAAAAAGGTGGAGGAAAGAGCCTGTGTCTAAGAAAGCAGTGAGGAGGGCAGCAGTGACCTAACCCTGCGCTCCTTGTTACAGGAGAATTAAGAACTTGCTATTTGTATAAGTCAGCGGAGGTTACCTGTTACCTGCAGTTGAAGGCATACCAAACTGATGGAAAGAGCCCTGTGAATCTGAAAAATTTACAAAGCATCAAATAAGAGGCCTCAGTAGAAACCTCTGCTTCTTATTGAGCAAAGCCCTGTACTCTCTAACGCAGGGGTTGGCCGACTATGTCCAATGCGTGAAGTTTGGTTCTCTGCCTATTTTTGTAAGTAAAGTTTTATTGGAACAGAACCACACTCATTTGTTTACGTTATCTATGATTGCTTTTGCCCTACAATAGCATAGTTGAGTAGATTCAGCACAAATTGTGGTGGAGACTGTATGATATACAAAGCCTAAATAACCTGTCCAAATATATTTGAACTTCATGATAAGTCAGGTTGTTTTCTTTGGCCTTTTATAAAGCAGCAGAGCTCTGGGCTTTAACCTTTTAAGGCATGACTGTTGCAGTGAGGAATATCCAGCAGAGTATGCATAAATATTAGGCTTTTGGTTTTTACCAGAAACAGAGCTCTCTGGAGAGCTTGCCTTTGGAGGGGATGCACACCCTCAGACCCAGGACTCTGCAGGCCTGTGCTCAGACAGCATTCTTTCCAATATCCAATATCTCTAAAATGAATTCTAAGTGGCTACTTGTGTCTGATTCTCCTCTAAGCTGATGCCAGGTCTATTCACTTGGAAAAACATCCCAGTTCTGGGAAAGCTGTTCTGAAATCTTTCAGTCATACATAGTGCTGCAGGTCTGCTTCTGTTAGTGCATTATCAGAATTCCTGGGTTGTCAGGTGTTTCCTTATCCTTGAATGCATTTCTTTCTTCGTGTTTTTTTTTTTTTTTCGTTTGTTTGTTTTTTGTTTTGTTGTGTTCTTTTGGCATCTACAAGAAGGAAGGGAGAAAATTTCTCAATACAACTAGAAATTCTGAAAATTATGTATTCATGAAAACAGATTAAGAATGAAGTCAGGGGCTGCCTGTGTGACTCAGTTGGTCATGATCTCATGGTTTGTGGGTTTGAGCCCCGCGTCAGTTTCTGTGCTGACAACTTGGAGCCTGGAGCCTGCTTCGGATTATGTGTCCCTCTCTCTCTGCCCCTCCTGTGCTCACACTCTGTCTCTCTTTCAAAAATAAACATTAAAAAAATTAAAAAATAACAAAGTCAGCATGGTTCTTACCAATTTTTCCCATTCTATCAACTTACCCCTCTCTAGGCCATGGATCTTCATTTATCTTTAGTCTTTAAAAAATACTCATGCTCACTTTATTTTTTATTTCAGTGCAGATATAATCAATACATTGCTCTCTTTTTCTCTACTCCCCCAAATACATCTTTTTGCTCTTCTTCTGATAAAAGAAACACGAATGGAAAAAGTAAGTCATAGTTTTGATATTAAGTCTCCACCTTATTATGCTCTTTCCTGTTTCTTCTCTTACAGATGGGAGGGCAAAAGTCCAACAAAAGTAAACAAGTGGAATAGGAGAAAGGACAACTATAGCAATACAATGATGAATTTAAATTTAAGCCAGGTAGTGTTGAGAATTAGTCTATTTAGAGTTGCAGTCTATTGATGGTTTTGGCTTTTGCTCCGGGGCGCGGGGGCAAGAGAAAAAATCCTAAGTTCCCATGGAACATCCTGAAAACAAAACTTGCTGGAGGACTAAGCAATCTTCTAAACTCTGGAAAATAATTAGCCAAGTAGTTTTTGGTAGTTCCTGGCCTCCAGGCGGGAAAGGATTGGGTGATGTAACCATTGCCCTCTGTCTTAGAATATAAAATTAGGGGGAACCAGTCTGGTGAATTCAGGAATTTGGATTTAAGTTCAGTGTACTGTTCTATCACACCCACTGACATGTTGATATACTGACCAAGAAAACCCAGGGTCCTGGGAGATGAACTAGACACTGAGTTTGCAACACGCTTTGTAAAGGAAGAGAGTATTTTCATGATGTGCTGAGACACTTCCAGTAACTCCTGTCTCTAATGGAGGCAGGAAGACTAGAGAGACCCAGGAGAGGGTGCTTTGGAGTCTACCTGGCAGGTATGCATATTGCATATGGACTGAGTTCTCTGCCTGAAAGAAGATGCTTTATCAGTCAGAAGTGGAAAACATTCTGTCTTGCTGTAGCATTTCCACCCTGCATCTCATTTCCCTCCCTTCCACCATACATATGTACACCTTTCCATAGTTTGGAGATGACAGGTAAGACCACCCATAATTTACAGATGAGATAGGAGAGACCCAGAGAGGGCAGGAGAACAGCTAGGGAGAGCAGAGCTGGAATTGAAAACTTAGTTTTTGTATTCCAACCCTCCCTTTCTTTCTGCGGTGTGTAGAGTCTCTAGTGAAGGAGAAATTGACAGCAATTGGTGTAGACTCTGAGATCTTAACCAGCAAAGAAAGTGGATGGGCTCACAGGTAAGCAACAGTTGCTGCAATGCAGTCTGTAAACTGTAAAAAAAAAAATAAATAAAAAAAAAAATATATATATATATATTCCATATTATATATATATATATTCCATATTATATATATATATATATTCCATATTATATATATAAATATATATATGTAAGTATATATATAAATATATATTAGGTTAACTTAGAACCTCCAGCCTACAAGTTCATGAATATCAGAAGGGGAATGGAAGGTGGAAGCCAGGGCATTTGGATCAAGCCATTGCAATCCTTGGCTCAGCCATAGAATGTCACCTTTATATCATGTAACTCTCAGGATAACAGTGTTTCCTAGGGGGTAGAAAAACAGAGATTTTTTTTAAAGGAGCAATTTTAAAAACCCAGAATTATCTCAACCAGTGCTTGAGTAATTCATAGACATCATTGATATTTAAAAAATTTTCTTTCTTCTGCCTATTTTTCCATATTATTATTATTATTATTATTATTATTTGTAGTTTACAGGAATTGTGTGCCTACTTTCTTAATTTTTTCTTTAGCATAGGTTTTATAAATTACATGTTTTCCTTTAAAAATTTAGATTTTATTTAATGGGCAGCCTAAATGAACTTGAAAAATTCTTAGGTACCTAATACCAAGAATCCTATATTCTTAAAATACTCTTCATAAAAGAAAGCATAAAGCTAGCTATATTATGGTTTGGGTGTAATGAATTTTCAAAGACTGAAAATTGAAGACCTACATTGTGGGGAAAAGATGGTTTGTGGAGAGAAGCCAGTACACATTGAAAAGACAACACAGGAGGATCCCTGATGGGGATCCCTGATGGGGACAATGGGGTAAATATATAAGTTAACCCCAGGGACCAGTGGAGGAGTCAGTTACCTGGCTACTCAAACAACAAGTGTTTTGGAGGTTCTTTGTGTATAAGCCGTTTTGTAGCCATTACCTTTCTGAAAACATGATCATGCTGCCTTTTAAAGGAGGAATTGAAGAGCCAGCCATCAAGTCCTAGAGATTTGTTCATCTCAGAAGTGCTGGGTATCCTTGGGTTGTGGGAAACATCCTGGGCATTTGGCATGCTGGATAAGATGGCTCTAGTCTTTGCTCCTCCTCTTCTGTTTCTATCTTACTCTATGTTGTTTTGGTCAGGAGGGAAAGGAGCCCAGTGGCAGTGCTTGCTTGCCCTTCTGGCAAGTGCTGACCATGGTGAAGGATTCATTTCCTGACAAGTGCTTATGTTTACTGCTTCTCCATCTTTCCCATCTGGAGCACGCCTCACTCAACAACTGGTTAGATTGAGAAGATCCCTTAGGGTCCCTCTTACCCATGGTCTTTACTTACTTTTGAAATTCATGTTTCTTTTTGGGTGTGCATTGCTCGTTTTATAATTGGACTCAATTCAGCAGTAGCTCTGGCCAGTAGCTATTAATTATCACTTTGTTCTCCTCTTCCCATAGCAATTATTAATTAAACTGCTCAGAGAGTCATAATGAGAAATTAAAGGCTGTGATAATGTTTTAGGAAGCCATGTCCCTCGGTCTTACAGGTCTGCATTCTGTTCCAAAGGCAAAGCAGGGTTCATTGTTTAATTCATAGACATTTACAGAGTTTCCTCTAGGGAGAAGGCTTCATGCCAAGAAGTGGGCATACAAAGCTGAGGGCTCATGTTCTAGGGAGGAACTTCAGATCATGGTGTGAACTGTTTTTTGATCCAACCCTAATTCCTATTCCTATTTCTTTCTCAACCTGTGCCACCCCATGGAGAATCAGGCCCAACTTTCTTTCTACCTTCATTACCCACTGTTCCCTCCCACAACTTTAAGGGCACTCAGGTTAATTGTTCCCCTTCTGAGTTCCTATGGCAACCTTATATAAATCTCTATTGTAGAACTAATATTTTATCATTTTTTAAAGCTCAGCTGCTTCTCTCATCCTCAGAAAATTTTTTCAAAGTTTAAACTGACATTTATTACTATATTTTTTTTTATCTGTGTATCACCAACCCCTAGCCCAAGTCTTAGCTTAGCACTTGGTATTTGGTAAATATTGAAGTTTTGTAATTTCAAGTAAGGATCAATGGCTAGGTGGCAGGCTCAGTTCTAGGAACAACTTTAGAGTTGCTGCAGGGGGTAAAAATCTAGATCTAAGGAGCAAATTGGGTGGGGCTGTGGGGGTGGCCTTTCATGGAGGCCAATGTACAGTTCAGTCAGGTCCATTATGTAGAGCCAGCCCACCCTACTGCACTCCAAAGGAAATGCGAACATTTCCTCTCAGTCTGTTTCATTGCCAGTATCAACCCACACTCAGCCTCTCGTGGTATTCCTTGCTTTTGACTTCTATGGCCATCTGATCCCTTGGCTCCAAGCTCCACATCTAAATGCTCACCTCAGGGCTTTCTTTCTTTATAAACCTTTTGGACATGATTTTCCTTAGCAGTTTGACCCCTAGCAGTCTCTTTTGGACATACTAGTATCTGCTCTGGATCCTAGGATCAAATCCCACTGACTTGGACCCAGAGTGGCTGGCTGCCCCTGTGATACCATTTCAGGAAGTAGAAAAGCCATGATGAGCCAGTCAGTCCTCCACACTCTTTGAATTTCCTCCCTTAACATCTGCCTTTTCACAGGGGCTCCCAGAAATGTTTCTTGCTTTGGTTTACAATGCAATGGAAGAGGTAATTTTACTTTCTAGTGTATATAATGTGTACAAAAGAATTTGAAAGAAATTTTTGGTCGGGAGGAAGGAAAGAGAGCTTATGGCTGGTGGGTGGGTGGGTAGCAGGATTCAGTTTGGAGAAAGTCTCTACTGCAGTGTAGAGAAGGGATCATTTGGAAAGAGGAATGTCACCCATACTATAGAGGCAGTAGACACCAGTGGACATCTGTTGTTTTGCCACTCAGTATCTATTCACTTTTCTTTTGTTAAAATACTGTGATATTCTTGGGAACTATCATTCCACCAGCCTGAGCATGTTGAATCCACCAGAGTGTGAGGTGGGGAGTACATGCAAGTCAGCCTTGGCCAATAGTATATACAGTCCCTGGCCACTGAGGTGGTTCAGTGAGAGTCAGACCCAACAATTTTCATTCAGTATTTTGGGGAAAATAATTCCCCCCTTTCTTCTAGGTTTGTGGTTATGAGAATATAAGCCTGGAGAAGGCCACCTTAATGGGGCAAATTCCTGGGAGTGAAATCCATGTAAGTGAGAGCAAATACCAGTGATTAATAGGCTTGACATCCTTTGGGAAGTAGAGCCAGGTATGCTTTCTATATCTCAACTATTCGGTCAGTACATATCCTTTTCGCTTAACCCAGTTTCAGTTGTTATTTTTTCTGTTACTTGCAACCAGAGATGTCCTGAGGAACATAGCAAGTAGAGGAAATGTCTCTGGGTTTGAGGTCAGAGAACCTGAGCGTAAAACCTATGTCTGTCACCAATTGGCTGCATACTTAGCTTTCCAGGGCCTCAGTTTCTTTATCTATAAAATGATGCCTATATCAGGGGTGTATTGGTCAATGTTGTTTGTAGTAAGCACTGAAAATATCTCTAGTTAAGTAGAAAAGTAATTCATTGGAAGGGTATCTGATAACTCATGGCATTGAGAAGGCTAAGGAAACAGGACTGGAAAATGAGCAGAGATCAAGGGAACTGAGCAGCCAGAATCTCAACTAAAGTTCAGCTGAAGGAACAGTCCTGTTAGGACCCTGCCACCTCTCCATGCACCACTGCGTGGAGACACCCTATTTGATACTGCATGGCTCACAGGTCCATTACTCTTGGTGGCACTCATTCCACATTTAAAGCTTGCTTAATGCTGGACATCCTATTGGGTAAGATAGTGAAGGGTTTCCCAGAAGGGAATAGGGCTTGGATGTTGGGCGGCTTAACATAATGACAAAAGTTCACATCAAAAAAGCTGCTGAAGAATCGCACGAGGTAAGGGCTATAACGGCCCAACATTGTGCTCTATCACTGTTAGTTCTTCTTTCCCTTCTTTACATTTCTGACCAGTGCTGATCCTACCAATCTTTTTTTTTTTCCTTCCAAATTTTTATTTAAATTCTAGTTCGTTAATACCTAGTGTAATAGTGTTTTCAGGAGCAGAATTTAGAGATTCATCATTTACATACAACACCCAGTGCTCATCATAAGTGCCCTCCTTACTACCCATCACCCATTTAGCCCCCCCCCCCACAACCCCATCAACCCTCAGTTTGTTCTCTATTATTCAGAGTCTCTTCGGGTCCTACCAATCTTATAAGTCTCTGTATTTAGAGAACCACCTGTCACCAAGTCCCAGATCTAATAGGCTAAATTAGGCTGACCGGCAGATTCCATCCTCTGCACACTAAAATATTCAGTGACTTTCTCTCTCACTGGGGATCTCTCCATTCTATCAACTTTGCCCAGTTTTCCTTTGCTGTGTGTGGTCTCAGTTACTTTGCTAAATAGCTAGTGTCTTTAGGGCATAGTCAATATCTATTACATCATTTCCCGTTAAGTGCTCAGACATAACCTAGCGCATGGCAGGTGTTCTTCAGATCAGCGTTTATTTACTGATTTGTTCAAAATTAGTAGTGGTTGGCTGGCTATTCCAAGAAATCATGGATGGGATGTATTCCTAGTACTAATAACTGTGTCTACCTGTATTTAGGCATCTGTTGAATGGATGAGTGGATGGTACTGTCATAGTAGGCAACATCCAGCATCCTACTGCAGCTTTAAGACTGCTATTCATGCCTGTAAGTGGGACCTTGGATTGTGCCACTTGTTAAGTATCTTAAAGATTGCTACCCAGATCAAGGTAAATGTTAATAGTGATGCTGTACTGAGTTCTGCCTAATCTCAGGTAAGAGGCAGAGGTGTGTACTGGGGAATTGAATACCTCTGTGTAGGGTGGGCACATGGAGTGGGCAGGCCATTCTAACAACAATAGGCATCTAGGAGGACCTCTTACATGCTGGGTACTGATGTATGAAGAGGAGAGAAATACAGCTTTGCCTTTGAGAAACTCAGAGCCTAGTGTGCTCACAAATCCTGGCTTTTTAGATGCTCTGAAGTTAGTCCTCAGTGGAGAGTGTATCCTTGGGAGGAATTAAGTAAGAGAGGAAAGATTCCTGTGTTGGCAACACTATTCATGGGTTTTAAGTTCCAGAGGATTCTCTTGGACAGAGAATTTCCCAATATTTCTTTTCTGTAATTCAGGTCAGAGGTTTATGCAGGCAGTATAGTCTTCCTCATTTCCTGACATTTCCAGTGTCTTTCACAATAGCTTATTACCAAATTTCTGGGATTTAATCTTGTCCAGGCCTTTTTACTACCACAAATTGGTAATCACTGTGTGTGTACGTGTCAAATGTGTGTGTGCAGGCACAAGTACACATATGATTATGTGTGGAGATGATAACATAATGAAGAGAGGGGTGGAAACCAGGGCTGGTGGAACAAGAGAGAGGAGAAGGATGTGTATAACTGTTAGCTCTTTATTTCCTGATTCACTATCAGTGACTCTGTTAATGCTTTGCCTGTTTAGCTAATTTGCATTAGTCTGTTACTAGGAACTTTAAATGTTCAAAGGCCTTAAGGTCTTTTTGTTTTATGAGTTTTGAGAGTCTAGAGGAGGTACAGCTGGCAGACAGGTTGAAGGACATTCTTCCCTGACATCTCTACAGTCTCTGGTCTGCCTTTGAGGACAAGCATTTAGAGCCTCCTTTGAGGGCTGTCCACTTGTTAAAGGAGTTGATGAGGTTTCCTCTTTAGTGACTTGGGAAGAATGGGGTGGGGTGGGATGGGGGAGTTAATTCTCTGGTGCCTAGTTCAGTGCCCCAGGCTTAGGAGATGCCCCAAAGCATGTTGCTTACCCCTGCTGCTCTTCTGCCCCATTCAACAGCTTCGCAATTTGGCCTCTTGCTCGGTGAATTTTCCATTCTTAGTGTTTCTCCCACATGCACTCAGTTGTTCCACAATCCCACAGAGGTCGTATGGTCTGTGCACAGGGCATGTAATTTGCTGATCCCATGATTAGACATGCACACAAACCTCAGTGCTATTAAAATGAACTCTGCAGTTGGCCTTTGGATTGCTTCCCCCTAAACAAATCTCCTAGGCACATGTGAATGGAATTAGTCCTCAGATCACTCTGGCCTGCAGCATGCTGGTGTTGAATACTTTTGCTCTGTAGTACTTCCGTGGTTGTAGGCAGCCCAGATTCCTGTGATCAGAGGCATATGTATTGATTTTGGGTGCCTTCTTTGGGCCAACAATTTCAAAGTGAGAAGTGCCTCACTCTTAGTCTCAATGTGGTTTGGGTGTAGAACTTGAGGAAAGAGTTCTTGGTTCTTTCTTTCTCTGATTTTGTTCCTTTGTTGTCTTGGCAACTAGAATAATAATCTTAAATGTCTGTGTTTGTATATTCTTTAGAGAATATTTTATCACAAGTCTTTTCCAAGAATGTCTGTCTCACGATGCATTGATTATTCCTCAGTGTCTTCCTTTTGTGTGTTTGTGCACTTATTTTCTGCAATTGAGAGAAAGAAATGTTAGCATGATGTAACTGGCTCTGGGGCTGAGGATCAAGAGTCCTCAGTATAGGACATTTTACCTTGCTGGCCTTCAGTTTTCTGGATTAAATAGACCAGATGACTATAAACTCTAAGCCCCCATGACTGTATGCCAGAATTAGGTAAGAACGTGCCATTACTTGCTATGATTCTTGTAATAATAATCATTTCCATTATGAATGGGAATTTTCCAGTTTTTTACTCTTTCACTGTAGTATTTTTTTGTTTGATTAAATATGTTACTTCATGTACTTTAATCATTAGTATTTTGGGGGAGGGGTGAATGCTGCCAAATAAACACAATAATAACTGGCAGAAGGTTGGTGCTATCTCAAGGCATTGTTTTACAGTGATTGGAATGAATATCACGGAGGTTTCTTTCTCTGCTTTTTAAGAGATCTCTTGTATTGTTCCCTCTCTCCTAAAACTGACCCCCCACCCCATCCCCTCTTATTGACTTGCGGGCTTCAAAGAAACTTCAGACATCCCTGAGGAAGTGAGTCCTCATGGTACAAGAGGCGCCCCAGGAGGACAGAACATCCAAACACACTGGTTTGGAATCCCTGATACCTGACACAGTGATGCTTCAATTTTGATTTTGGAGTCATTCAATTTTTCTTTGGGTCCATATGTGATGGTTAGGGACGGATCTTTGGTTCCTAGGGCAGGATGTCTCTCCCTTGGCCATATCACACATATGTATCATTTCAGACCTGGAATTGGAATATTAGCTTCACCCAGGATTATATTTTCCTTGAATCATTGGTCAGTAAAAGCAACATACATAATGGAGCATTATTCCTTTATTGTAGCATTTAGGTAGAAAAGAGAAAATGTCAAACATGTAGGATAAGACTTTCAATGATAAGTGCATATTTATTATTTAAAATATAGTAATATCACTTGTAGTACCACATCAGTTGTTAAAATATTGACATACTTCTCTCCTGGGTGGTAAATAGCTGCTTCCTTGAGTTTCCTGTGTGGCATGCTACCATGGCCTGCTTGGTCATTACCCCCAGGCTACCTGGTCCTTACTCCCCATGATCCTGAAATATTAGGAGGCCTCCAGCATCCTGCTATAGCTCTAAGACTGCTCTTCATTCCTGTAGAAAGTTTCTTATACCGTGTCACTTGTTAAATATCTCACATGTTGCCACCAGATAACTGTCAATGGTAATAATAGAGATGGCTTACTGCATGCCTACTGTGTGCCTGGGATCCCCTTGTAGACTTTGGAGTGAAGTGGCTGTGTCTTTCATCTTTAGGACCTGGCACACAACATTCAGTAAATATTTTCTCAGTAGTAAATAAATCATCTCCTCTGATCCCATGAGTCATATTTCAAGACAGGTGTTTTTTTGTTTTGTTTTGTTTAAAAAATTTTTAATGTTTATTTTCAAGAGACAGAGACAGAGCATGAGTGGGGGAGGGACATATATAGAGAGAGAAAGAGAGAGATACAGAATCCGAACCAAGCTCTATGCGCCGAGCTGTCAGCACAGAGCCTGAAGCAGGGCTCCAACTCATGAACTGTGAGATCGTGACCTGAGCTGAAGTTGGATGCTCAACTGACTGAGCCACCCAGGCATCCCCCCTCAAGGCAGGTGTTTTTAATTTCATTTTATAATTGCTAAAAATGAATCCTAAAGAGGCCAAATAACATTCCTGAGTCCATCTGAGAGAGTCGACCCAGGAGTATCGTTCCAGGACCAAAGATTCACCTCTCCTAATGAGTGTTATGTGATGTTCTGAAATTTGCCAGGTCCCTGCTAATTTGAATGGTCCCTATGTTTTAGGTAATTTGATTTGCAGCTTTCTGTGGAGGATGGATGGGAGATAGGGGAGTGTGTATGCAAAATGGGGCAGGAAGGGAGGGGCTGTGGATCCACAAGGGGCCCTAAGGTCATCATGAGATTAAAACACATACTCTTTGAGGTGCCTGGGTGGCTTTGTCTGTTGAGCGTCTGACTTCAGCTCAGATCATGATCTCATGGCTCGTGAGTTGGAGCCCCGCGCCAGGCTCTGTGCTGATAGCTTGGAGCCTGCTTCAGATTCTTTGTCTCCCTCTCTCTCTGCCCCTCCACTGCTTGCATTGTGTGTCTCTCTCTCAAAAATAAATAAACATTAAAAAAAATTTTAAACACTTCCTCTTCCTCCCACATTGAAAGGCCCTTCTCTATAGGAGGTGGAGAAAAAAAGATCTCTGTAAGAAGAGGCTGCAAATCAGCCACTGTACCACCATACCTGCTGTCCCATTAGCCCTCTGGTAGATATAGAGAGAAGGGGGCATCCATTTCCCAGACATACTACTGGTTTCTAATTAAGGGAGTGACAGGGGACTGAGTGGAGACCTTCTTTGCCATGTGAAATAAAACCTGGGCAATTGGAGGAAGCTGCTCAGAACGGGGAACCTGGAGTTCCAAGGACAGCTGTCTGTGGCTTTTTAGTTTGTGTAAGCCTTTTGGTAGCTTGCCCTGGCTTATTTTTATCATCAGAATTTCACAGACATAGGGTGCAAAAGCCTGAGGCTATGTTTTAGTAATTACAGTTAATAAAGGGTAATAAAGTTATGTGTAACTGTCTCATTTTAGAACTTTTGTGCAGCTAGGCAAAGCTATCAGAAAGCTTTTTGTTAACCCATAATCATAGCTGTCTTTTATTTAGCACCTACTCTGTCCTGGGCTTTATGTATTTTGATCTCATGTAATCTTTACGACACCTTTATATGACAGTTATTTCTATTGTGGGAGATTGTATTTCAATTCTTCACTCCCTCTGGCTTTATAAAGACTTCATTAGAGGAGTGGTGATAGAGGGCATTTTCCTCCTACCTGACTTTAGATGGGGTTATGTGACTGCTTTGGCCAATGAGATCTTAACAGACATGACTTGACCAGGGACTTGAGATGTGCTTGTACACTTTGGCTTGCCCCTTTGTGCTTCTGTGGCTTGCTATGAGAAGAACATTACCTGGGCTGTTGCTATTCCAAGGAAAATAAGGAAATATGTAAGCCCTACCCACAGCCTAGAGCCATGTCCTGCTGACCCGAGCCAATCCCAATAGACCTACAACCACTGGCAGACCTGTGAGCAAGAGAATCAAAGCTTTTTAAGACTCTGAGATTTTGAGGTTGTTATGCAGCAAAAACTGACTAGCATACAATGCTAATTTCCAAGGATGGATGTTGAGGTTTAAAGAAGTTAATAAGCAGCTTGGCAGGAATCACTGAAATAGTACATAGAGGCTGGATTCAAACCATGGTGTACCTCATTTCAAAGCTGTACTTTTGTTTGGAAAAAATGCCCCATGTTGGAGCAAGCCTAAGGTTAAATAAGATAATTAATATATTAGAAGCACCTCCCTAAGCCTTACACCTAATGGATGGAGGGAAGGTCAGTGAGTTAGAGGATGGTTGTGAGAGGGAAGCTGGTCAGACCTCTGTCACCTCTTTGCTTTGAGAACATGGTTCTTTAACATAGGAGCAAGGATGCTGCTGGAGATATTTTAAGTTGCTGTGGCAACTGGAAACCTGGAGCATCACCTGGTGTCATCTGCTTCACAGCCCTATTAACTATGGTGCCTCTCCTAAGTCATAACAGGCTGAGTCTTCAGTGAATCTCTTTCCTGAATGTTTAATATACTAGAGGCTTATTGAGATTCTACATGGGGAGCCTCATTTTTCTTTTATTAATTGTAATGAGAGTTATTTTTGTTGTCTTAAATATAAAACTCCCTCTAGGGAGTTCTGGGCCCATTATAGACATGAAGAACCCAACATTCCTCTGTACTTATAACAAGCCTAGGAGGAAGGCAAAGCAGTTGCCACTTAATCAGAATTATAATGTAAGATGAAACTCCTGAAAGCTTTAAAATGGAAAACTCCAAATGAAACAAATTAAGAAGCTAAAGCTTGGCTGTTGTCAAATCAGCCCCATAGGGAAGAGCTCAGGACACATAAAGGAGAAAAGGAAAGGGAACTAGGATGAGACAGAAAATAGTGGTGGGGAGGGAGCCAAGAAGGATAAAGGGAGGTTCTGAAATCTAAAGACAAGCTCTGCTTGGTGGGCAGTTATTTTCATGGCTTGCTAATATACTGCTCCATTCAGGGGGTACCACAGGTGCATTTCTTCAGAGCTGTGGGCACATCCCCAGGATTGACCCTTATGTGAAGGGGTGATGATGAGAGTTGAAATTGCTTCCCAGTTGAGTAGCAGCCAGCCTTGCATTTTGTGTCCTCATACCAAGGGCAAATCTGCTTTGGGAACTTCTGCAGCTACTGTTCTTATCAGCCTCTTTTACCTAAATCATTTAAAATTAACTCTTTTCAGCCTGGATGCACTAATTCTGTGCATCCTAATTTAATCTTCTCTGAACTTCTCTCTATGTCTACCTTTTCCCAAGGACATACCAGAAAGAAGGTACATTTGCCCAAATAAACTAATGTGAGGCAGAAACCCTCAACAATAAAAACAGGATGGAGCATTTGCTTTATTTTATTTTCCATGAAAATCTGCATTTTATTTTGTTATTTTTTAAATATAATTTATTGTCATATTGGCTAAAATACAGTGTATAAAGTGTGTTGTTGGTTTTGGGGGTAGATTTCTGTGGTTCATCGCTTACATACAACACACAGTGCTCATCCCAACAAGTGCCCGCCTCAATGCTTTATATACTCTAGGTGGATTTTTCTGAGCCCTCCTTTTTCACATTCCTGCCAGTTGTTCTGGGACCTTTTCATAGCCCTTTGGCTCTTTAGAAGAGCACTCACGAATTTGAAATCCTCCAACAGTGGGCTTGGTTACAACTTTGGGACTAAACAGGAGTAGCTGGAAATACATTTTTGATGAGAATTGCTGAGCTTGCTACGTAGGGATCCTTCTTCTACCACCCAGTCTAGCCTGCACTGTGGGAAATATTAAGCAAGCATGGATTGTCTCTTCATCATCAACCTGCACAGCATGTTGGAGTGGAGGTGACATGATTGCAGTTAACCTCAAGTAATGGTTCTGAATGTTTCCATAAATTGTCCACATGTTCAAACTCCCTACCTTTCGCTGCAGCTAGTCTTACTTCCTGAAGCTTTGGCCATAAATCCACAATGGGGGTTGTCTTTTGGTTAATTTGGTTTTTTTTTTTTAACTTTTGGGTAGTTTTAATACTTCAACAGTCTCTTATTTGCAACCCAGAATCTTCTGCAAGGTGACTTGAGTTGGGGCTGTGATATACAATGCCACAATTTAAATTTGCTTGAGCAGCACCTTGAACCATTGATGTTTGCTTAAGTTCTATGTGTGGGTCAACATCTCTGTAAGAATATGGTTGGGTGAGGGGTCATTCCTGGAAAGCAACTCTACCTTGGTAACAGAGTCATTGATGGGAAAAACCCTTTAGACATTAGGTTGGTCTACGCCAGATGTTGCAAAAGCTTATTTGCCTTTGGCTCTCTCACAGCCACTTTCTGTGCTCCCTTCTGACCCCTTGATCTCATTTTCCTGAACTTTTGTTTTGCCTCCTGGTTACTGCTACTTCTCTGTTTGCCTTGTTTGCTCTTAAAGCCCATAAACCCAGAACACTTAATTCCTCATTTCTCATTCCTCCATGCTTCCATTGAAGCTCCTGTTAATCATTTTAGTTGATTATGCCTCAGGAAGGTCACTGTCCCCCCAACACACTTGGATTCTACCTCCGAGGTGGAGAAATTTGGCTCTGTATGGATAGGTCAGGTTTGAGGGCATTCATCTGGTCTCATTTTCTAAGAGGTAGAGCCTTAACTGGAATGCAGTAAATAAGCCCATTTATGGCATCTACCCCAGTAGTCTTTGGAATGTAGCTCCTTCCTATGGCCAAGAGAGTTAAGGCAGGGGCTGTGTGGACTTGATATGTTTGGAGGAAGGCCTAGTAGTGTTCATCTGTCTGTTTCTCTTTCTCCCAGTATTGCCCGTTTTTTAAAAATGTTTTATCCTTTGGGAGACCAGAGGTAAGAGGTGTCCCTTTTCCACATGGAAGAAATGCCTCCCTTCCCACTCCCTTTAAAAAGCTAAGTGAAAACTAGGGTAAGATTGAGGAGAAAGAAAACTACTTCATCCTTTCTAGTCTGTCCAAGAGGAGTTTTGGCAGGCAGTAGAGCTCACCAGGGCTCAAGATATACCTTGGGATTTGGGACCAAAGCCGCAGTTGTTAATAAAGAGCAAATATTCTCACCATTGTCCTTTGTGCATGCAGGTTTCTGGACTACTCTCCACAGGGTGAGGAGGGACAGGTAAAAACCAGAATTCTGGGGTTCCTGCACCTCCCTGGACAAATGATTTAATTTTGAAGATCAGATATTTATGGTATCTGTCCGTCTGTAACTCCGTCTCTTTACCTTCCTCACACTCATTGGAAATTTCTTACAGCAAACTTTTACAACTACACTACGATTGATTGAAGGTCCACCCCTGCAAATGCTATTTACATTTTAAATGGCAGTAATTAACCTTGATTTTTATTTTGTTTATTGGAGTCACAGTGCACAAGCAAGGGAATAATTAGGGGAAAGTCAGAATTCAGGCCACAATAACCTATTTTTTTTCTTTCTTTATTTTTTAATTAATGTTTAATTTACATCCAAATTAGTTAGCATATAGTGCAACAATGATTTCAGGAGTAGATTTCTTAATGCCCTTCACCCATTTAGCCCATCTCCTCTCCCACAATCCTTCCAGCAACCCTCTGTTTGTTCTGTGTATTTAAGAGTCTCTTATGTTTTGTTCTCCTCCCTGTTTTTATATTATTTTTTGCTTCCCTTCCCTTATGTTCATCTGTTTTGTGTCTTAAATTTCTCATAAGTGAAGTCACATGATATTTGTCTTTCTCTGACTAATTTTGCTTAGCTTAATACTCTCTAGTTCCATCCACATAGTTGAGAATGGCAAGATTTCATTCTTTTGGATTGCTGAGCAATACTTCATTGTATATGTATATACCACATCTTCTTTTTTCATCTGTCAATGGACATTGGGCTCTTTCCATACTTTGGCTATTATCACTAGCGCTGCTGCTATAAACATTGGGGTGCACATGCACCTTTGAAACAGCACACCTGTATTCCTTGGATAAATACCTAGCAGTGCAGTTGCTGGGTCATAGGGTAGTTCTATTTTTAATTTTTTGAGGAACCTCCATACTCTTTTCCAGAGTGGCTGCACCAGTTTGCATTCCCACCAGCAGTGCAAAAGACTTCCTCTTTCTCTGCATCTTAGCCAACATCTGTTGCATGATAACCTCCTTTAGCATAAATTAAGTCATATGCCTATTTGCAGTACAGGGCTAGCACTTTGTTTTTGAACACCCAGATCATTGTGTTTTAAAACCTTGGGAAATAATCACCTTTAAATAAAATTCTGCCTGTTGGCCCTCTGACACACAGTATGATTTCATGAGGGAATCCTCATATAAATGTAGAATGACTTGGACAGGGGCTGGGGGAATTTATCATCCTAACTTTCCTTAAGAGGGAAAGATCCTTTGGTACCAGAAGAAAGGCAGATTCTTCATTTGAATTTTAAGTCCTAATATCAGGGAGTTTTCAAAATGCCTAAAGAGTTTATCTTTGAAAGGCAAGCTGGGGTCTTTCCATTTTTAGGATGCTCCAGCAAATGAGGTTTACTGTTTTGAAATTTTTGTTGTCCTTGGTGAATAATTTTGAGTGGGCAAGCTATTTGAGTTTCTCATTTTTGGATAATCCTTTGAACTTCTTTTAACCCTTTATAAGTCTTTTTCTTTGGTCTAACCTAGGGTTCCTCAAATTTGTTAATATTGACATTTTGAGCCAAATAATTTGTTATTTTGGGTAGCTATGCTGTGCATTGTAGGAAGCTTAGCAGCATTCCTAGCCTGCATCCACTAGATGCCAGTAGCATATCCCCCACTCCCTGAGATGTGACAACCAAAAATGTTTATCACAATTATACCAAATTTTGACATTGCCAAATAGCCTCATTTGAGAACCATTTATTAGTGTCCTCTGGGGACTAACATAGGGAAGAGCTGTCTGTCTTACAAAGATATTTTGTGCTCTGATGGCATACTCCTGATCAACTGAAATGATGAGCTTCCGCCTCTCTTAGATGCCATTTTAAAATGGTACTGTTGCTATATGTAAGTGATGACTCATGGGAATCAACTCCTGAAGCCAAGACTACATGAATGTTAGCTAACTTGGTAATAAATTGAAATAAATAAAATGGTACTGTTGCAAGGAGTGCCTGGGTGGCTCAGTTGGGTAAGTATCTGACTCTTGATTTCAGCTCAAATCATGATCCCAGGGTCATGGGATCAAGCCCTCTGTTGGGCTCCTTGCTGAGTGTGGAGCCTGCTTGGGATTCATTTTCTCTCTCTCTCTCTCTCTCTCTCAAATATAATTTTAAAAAATGGCACTGTTGCAAACACTAAAACGCCTACACAACACGGCAAAGTATTTGGGGAGCTCGTTTCTTTTGTTTACTCACACCTGGCACAGTACCGTGGGCAAAATTATTTAAGCACCTTAAGGAACAAGACATTAGTTATTCCCTAACAGCAATGCAGAGGGTGATATGGCTGAACACATGTCATATAATCAGATTTTTAAAACCAACTCATCAATTGATGATGATAATATACTTGGGCATTGCCCATGTTGTTAACCTTAGCAATCAAAATAAAGTAATCATGCTAATTACAACCCTCTCAAAACCCAGCGCAGTGTCCTTGTGCTTGAGAGGCAGGCCGTGCCACAATTGCTTCACAGGGCTCTGATATCCCATATAGGTTTAGTAGCTCATCATGGGGCCAGAGTAGTCACTCTGTCAGGGAAAGGAGAATTAGAGGTGAGTCCACGGGGAGACTGATGGTCTTTTCACTTAGGAATGGCCTTATACTCTGGAAATAGTTGCAAGTAGCTGGCGGGCCCGTTGGTCTGGAACCAGAGATTTAAGGTGCATCCAAGCCCAGTGAGCTGTGACTGTCCGAAGTGTTCTGGCTGACAGAGTCAGTCATCCACTAGAGCTGGATGGCTGAGAGGGCATTAAAGGAAGACCTAGTAAATCCACAGTTATTGGAGACCTCTCTATTGGGAATTGAGGTGACGATGTGCAGACCTGCAGGGTAGCCACACTTTATTACCAAATATCTTGAACTGACAGCCAAGCTAAGTGAGTAAAATGTGGTAAATCTGAAACTAGTCATGGCAAAGAGAATCCTAGTTATTGAATCAGAAATGGCTATACCATCGGGTGTGAGAGCTTAGGAGAGCAATGAATGAAAATGTGGATAAGGGCAGAGAGCATTGTACTGCTTGAAAATGTAAAAATCTAACTAAATTCTGGTAGTTTTTAAAAACCATGACATCTAACAGTTGTTTGCAAGAATTACATTAATTATGGCCTTGAATTTCTCTCATAGCCTGACCTAATAAAAGACATCACACCTTCCAAATTTCCTACTCTGCAATAATTTAGGCTATTATGCATTGCCTCAATAGCCAAATGACATGACAGGTCTAAAATAATATGCATAAAGCATTTACTATTGGATTGTTACAGCAGAAGGAAAAATGACTTAAATTAATCCACATCATAGCAGTAAAGGGGTGAATAGGGTGAAATGTAGTAAAACAAAAGGACAGAAATTTGGCAAAGCCACCCAAAGCCTGGGAAGACTTGTGTGGTATAAAAATAACCATAGATCTGACAGACTAAACAATAAAATTCCTTAGCTAATTAGTATCTTACATTGAGTGACTTAAGTGAAGATAAGTTGATGGGTATAGTTGACAAATGCACACAAAAATTAAGTTGGTACTCAAAACATTACAGAAATAGAAGGAAATTCAAGATTTGAAAAATTAAGTATTTCCAGGAAAACCAAATAAAATGTTCATGGGCTTGACAATAGCACCAATTAGCTCTGAGTGTGTTCCTCAAATGTGTGTGATTGAATTGTTGGGAAATGTTTGTGAGGCTCTTGATACTGAATGGCTGAAGCATTGTGGTTGTGAGAGAACCAAATGGGGCAGATGAACCATCGAATTGTCAACCTATTGTCATATCTGAACAGGAGGTTACTGAAGCAATCCAAATAACAGTTCACTAGAAAGCAGCAGGTTCTGACTTGCAGATAATCTAGTCCAAGAAGCTCCCAATGACACATGACAGTATCGCAAGATGTTTCCTGCAAACACCACATCAGTCAGACATAAAGGTTGATTCATGACATCTGGAAACAGCTGCCTTTTACTGAAAGACAATGAAATTTCAAATTGTGTTAAATATAGCCTGCTCATATGCTTACCTGCCATCCACAAATCATTGGCAGACATTTGGGGCTGAGAAGATTTCCTCACATTGTCAGAAAAAATCAGCTCATGACTAATACACAGAAAGTATGTTATAATTTGGACAAGGAGGTAACAGCAGACCCCCAAAAGGTCAAGGACAGTGAAGCCAATCAGAACTGTCTGGAACTGTGATTATAGTTACTGAAGTGAGGGGTCTGGGGTTCCACATGAATGTACTAGCCTATAATGCTGCTTATTAATGGTTGTCTCTTTTGGGAGAGACCTGGACAGCCTGGGACCAGATCAATATCCATAGATATTACCCAGAAAACTGTGATTAACCTAATATATTCCTGTCTCCTCTACACCTTGATAACTGCTAATTATACATGGTACCTTTTTTCCCAGAGCTTAAACTTAGGAGTCAGGAATAACTGGGTTCAAATGTGAGCTTTTAAGTGTGATGTTCCTAAGATACTATGCTTCACTAAGTCCCATTGCTTTCATCTTTAAAATGGGGATGACAATGGTACCAGCATTTTTGGATTGTTGTAAGGATTGGATCAGATTAAAATTAGATAATGCATATAGAATGCTTTTTAGCAGCTAAAATTTAAAATCTAGCTGGGGGATTTTTAATAATTTCCTGAAACTTGCATGTCCTTTCTGTAGAGAGTGGAGAAACTTCTGTAGGTGGTGGACTGGTGCTGAGGCTGAGTCCAATGATTAAGAATAGAAATTGGCTGAGTTGCCAGGTTCAGTGGTCAGAGTGAGTGCCAGTCATCAGCGTGAGTAATAGACGAAAAGGACAGTGTTGGGGTCAGGCCAAGGAGGATCGAGGGGTAACAGCATGGACAGGGATGAATGAAGCAGAGATTGAGTGCTGGGAAGTCAAGATTGGGATAGGAAGTGGAGTGTAAGATGGGAAAAAAACTTGAATCCAGGAAGAAGGGAAGGGTGTCAAGATCTTGTGCTTACTCAGTGATGGTAGCGTGGCACAGAAGTGGTTAGTGGGCTCAAAGTGCATGATTGAAGAAGATAATGCAAGTCCTAAGGTTTGCCTTTCACAAATCTATATACCATTTGATGGGTTCCTAATAATAGTGTTTGCTATATAGAGATTATTTGGAAAATTGTCACACCTTTCATTCTTGAGACATCTTCATCCTAATCTAAGTGTGCTGATAATGTTCTGAAACCTGATCAGTTGGCTTTTTGTTTTTCCTAGATAGTCAGTGTGGCAGAGACTGCTAGATGCTCACCAAACTAATTTCTTCTTCTTCTTCCTGAGCATATGGTTAAAATATGTTTCCCAGCCTCCCTTTGGTGGCCATGTAACTGTGTTCTAGCCAAAGCCAGGTGAGGAGAAAGTGCTGTGCACCACTTCCAGGCCTGGCCCATAAAATCCTTCTATGCACATCTTTCATGCTCCCTTCTCTGGTTTGCTAGAATGACAATGACTTTTCTGGTGGCTTTGGAGGCCACATGTTGAAGATAATAGAACCTGAGTATGGAAGGAGCAGCAGGCCCTTGTTTCACTGCTTGGGGGATAGCCACTCATCCAGGAGTGCTTAATTGAATTGTTACATGAGTTTACTATTCCAGGCCAGTGAAATGTTGGGGTTAATTTGCTACATCAGTTAATGTTACCTTTAAGTCCTATGGCTACCGAATGAAGATACTGGGTTTTGATGAGCTCATAAATAATATTCCCGTCTTTTTTGCCTGAATTCAGAAACAAATGGTAGGTCCAACATAAGAGCCAGTCAGATGGAAACCAAATGTTTAACTGTAATCATTTAACTGGGCTTGCTAATGTGCTCTGCTTTCCTTACCCACACCTCCAGTTTAGACCCTGGGATTGCCCACTTAAAGCAAAGTTAACATTTTTAAAGCAGATGTACTTATTTAGGATTGAAGCCTCACTCTGGTCCCAGGAGGAGGAGAGGAAAAGAGACCAAATTTTTAGGGTTCATGGTTCTCTTATAACTTAGAAGTGTGGACCAATAGTTTTACTTTCAATCTGTGGACTGTTTATGAGTAAGGGGTGGTGGCCAGTTAGACCAGGAGTATTACTATAGCAGATATCTCTCTCTACATGTCAACCTAAGGATTGAACCATATCTGTAAACCACACATGCTCTAATGGGCATAACATATGCTCCTTTTGAACCTCATTTTACCACCATGGCCTTTTCATGAATACCTTTTTTTTAATGTTTATTTTTGACAGAGAGCGAGAGTGCGCCAGCATGAGTGTGGGAGGGACAGAGAGAGGGAGACACAGAGCTTGAAGCAGGTTCCAGACTCCTTGCTGTCAGCACAGAGCCCGACGTGGGGCTTAAACTCACCAACTGTGAGATTGTGACCTGAGTCAAAGTCAGACACTTGACTGAGCCACCCAGGCATCCCCCACCCCCATGAATATTTTTAAACCATCCAGAAACACTCCTCTGGCTTTTGTGTCCTGTCAGTCTCCATTTGGGAAAGTCATTCCCTTTACTTATTTATTTATTTTAATGTTTATTTGAGAGAGAGAGGGGTGGGGTGGAGAGTGCACTAGAGCATGTGTGCAAGCTGGGGAGGGGCAGAGAGAGAAAGGGGGACAGAGGATCCAAAGCAGGTTCCATACTGACATCATTGTGCCTGATGGGGCCTCAAACTCACAACCATGAGATCATGACCTGAGCCAAACTCAGATGCTTAACTGACTGAGCCACCTGGGTACCCAAGTCATTCCCTTTATTGACCAGGCTGGCATGTGAGGAATGTTTGTAGAGCAGTGAGGAAGGGCACAAACCTCTAGCTTGTCAGGTGAGCTGAATCGCTGAATCAGTGTTCAGAAATTAGGAGGCAGCATGTTCAGGTAGGTTACCTTTAGTTTTCCGTATCTGTATGACTTGGGTGCCAATGGATTTTGTTACTGTCCTGTGGAACATTTTCCATCATGGTTATGATTGATTTGGATCATCATGCCAATTGCTTGTGTGCAAATTGACTATTAATAAGGCTCCAGAGTCAGAATAGGTGATGAGATGTGTCACCCAGTCACATAAAAGAATGCAAATTTGATCTCTTAACACTTATTAGAGGATCTGTCAGTTTATAAATCCTCTGGTTCTTTGTTTTGTTGCCAAATGGAATGAAGCATTATTACAGCTTTCAGCTGGAGAAAGTACCTTCAAATTAAAGGCTATACTCCTAAAGCAGTGACTATTTAAAGGAGACTTGCTTGGTCTATTTTTTTTTGTTTTTTTTTCCCTGGTTTTATTGAGAAATAATTGACATACATCACTGTATATGTTTAAGACATACAGCATGATGTTTTGATTTACATCTGTTGGGAAATGCTTACCACAATAGGTTCAGCTAACCTCCATCTTCTCATATACAGTAAAAAGAGAGTAAAAGAATAAAGGAAAAACAAATTTTCTCTTTGTGATGAGAACTCTTAAGATCTACTCTTTTAACAGCTTTCCTGTGTATCATACAGCAGTGTTAGCTGTAGTCATCATGTTGTAAATTACATCTCTAGTGCTTATTTATTTTAGGATTGGAAGACCACCTTCCTTCAGTTCTCCCTTCCCCCACCCCCTGCCTCTGGTAACTGCAAGTCTTATCTCTTTTTCTGTGATCATATAGTATTTGTCTTTCTGTTTCTGAATTATTCAGTTAGCATAATGCCTTCAGGGTCCATCCATGTTGTTGCAAGTGGTAGGATTTCCTCATTTTTTTATGGCTGAATAATGTTCTATTATATATATAATATTACATTTCAATATAATATTCCACTATACCTATATATACACACATGTATAGTGGAATATAATATATACTATATACAATATAGTATATGTAATATACTATATTGTGATATAATAATATATTCCACAACTTCTTTATACATTCATCATCAATGGATACTTAAATTGTTTCCATGTCTTGGCTATTGTAAATATTGTTGCTATAGACATGGAGGCACAGATACCTTTTCAAGTTAGTGTTTTCCTTAGCTTTGGATATGTTGCCAGAAGTATAATTGCTGGATCATATGGTAGTTCTATTTTTAATTTTTTGAGGACCTTCTATACTGTTTTCCATGGTGGCTGCATCAGTTTACAATGCCACCAGCAGTGTCCAGTGTTCATTTTTCTCTACATCCTCACCAGCATTTGTTATCTCTCTTTGATGATGGGATTCTAACAGGTGGGAGTGATATCTCATTTTGGTTTTAGTTTGCATTGCCCTAATGACTAGTGATGTCGAGCAACTTTTCAGGTACTTGTCGGCCATTCATATGATCTTTGGAGAAATGTATGTTTAGCTCCTTTGCCTATTTTTTTTTTTTGAAAATTAAATTTTTCTGTTTTATTTTTGATTAGTCAACTGGGTTTTGGGTTTTCATTAGAGAATGGAGAAGTTATTACTGCCTCTTGTGGCTTGAATTCCATATACATTACATAAGTCTAAACTGTAATCAAGGCAAAGTCTTTTTTTTTTTTTCTAACAATTTCCTCAGAAAGTTGGGTGACGTTAAATGCCATTTTAAAATTTGTTAATTGGGGTGCCTGGGTGGCTCAGTCAGTTGAGCATCCGACTTCGGCTCAGGTCATTATCTCACAATTTGTGAGTTCGAGCCCCGCGTTGGGCTCTGTACTGACATTTTGGAGCCTGGAGCCTGCTTCAGATTCTGTGTCTCCTTCTCTCTCTGTCCCTCCCCCACTTGTGCTCTGTCTCTCTCTATCAAAAATAAATAAAATATAAAAAACATAAAATTTCATTTTTTTATTAACTTTTTTTTAAATTTTTTAAAATTTATATCCAAATTAGTTAGCATATAGTACAACAATGATTTCAGGAGCAGATTCCTTAGTGCCCCTTACCCATTTAAACTCATCTCCCCTCTCACAACCCCTCCCATAACCCTCAGTTTGTTGTCCATATTTATGAGTCTCTTCTGTTTTGTCCCCCTCCCTGTTTTTGTATTATTTTTGTTTCCCTTCCCTTATGTTCATCTGTTTTGTCTCTTAAAGTCCTCATGAGTGAAGTCATATGATTTTTGTCTTTCTCTGATTAACTTAGCTTAGCATAATACCCTCCAGTTCCATCCATGTAGTTGCAAATGGCAAGATTTCATTCTTTTTGATTGCCAAGTAATACTCCAGTGTGTGTGTGTGTGTATGTGTGTGTGTGTGTGTGTGTGTGTGTATACATACATACACACACACACACACACACACACATACACACACACACACACACACACACACACATACACACCACATCTTCTTTATCCATTCATCCATAGATGGACATTTGGGCTCTTTCCATACTTTGGCTATTGTTGATGGTGCTGCTATAAACATGGGGGTGCATGTGTCCCTTCGAAACAGCACACCTGTATCCCTTGGATAAATGCCTAGTAGTGCAATTGCTGAGTCGTAGGATAGTTCTAGTTTTAGTTTTTTGAGGAAACTCCATACTGTTTTCCAGAGTGGCTGCACCAGCTTGCATTCTCATCCTTTGCCCATTTTTAATTAGATTATTTGTTTTTTGGCTATTGAGTTACAGGAGTTTTTATATGTTTTAGATATTCTTTTTTTAAATTTTTTAAAATGTTTATTTTTGAGAGAGAGAGACAGAGACAGAGTGTGAGGAAGGAGCAGAGAAAGAGGGGTGCACAGAATCTGAAGCAGGCTCCAGGCTCTGAGCTGTCAGCACAGAGCCCAATGTGGGGCTTGAACTCTGGTGCTGTGAGATCATGCCCTGAGCTGAAGTCAGACACTTAACTGACTGAGCCACCCAGGTGCCCCAATATATGTTTTAGATATTATTAACCCCTTGTCAGATACATGGTTTGCAGATGGTTTTTCCCATTCTGTAGTCTGCCTTTTCAGTTTGGTGATGGTTCCTTTAGATGTGCAGAAGCTTTTTGGTTTGATATAGTTCCATGTTTTTATTTGAATTTTGTTGCTAATGCTTTAGGTGTCATATCCAAAAATCCATTACCAAGACTCATGTAAAGGGGTTTTGTTCTTGTGTTTTAAGAGTGTCATGGTTTTAGTTCTCACATTTAAGTCTTTAACGCACTTCAATTTAATTTTTGTTGGTGTAATATAAGGTTCCGGTTTTATTCTTTTACATGTGAATGTCGAACTGTTTGGAATAGACTTAAAACAGACTGCTTGAAGAGTGAATCCACAAAGAATAAAACTAAACAGCACTGACTTTGGGTTTAAGATCAGACATCAGGGCCAATATCACTTCATAAGCCATTTGCTGTGCATGGGTAACTTTGAGCTCTCTGCCAACTCAAAAGCACAGTGATGTAGCTATTAAGGAGAATACGAAACTTGGAGATGATGTACATTTGGAGTATGATATCAATGAATGCAAGTCAGTCTACATGATGGAAAGAGATTCTATTCTGATGGCTGGATCATGGTCAGGAAATTGAAATCTTTTGAGCTTATGGGACTAATGGGGAACTAATCAAGATCTGGGATGTGCCAGTATTTCAGAAGAACTGGTCACCTAGAAATAAAAGAGAAACAGATTTAAAATTTCAAGACTTCTTCCCATTTAAATGAAAAGATACCTTAAATTCTGTAAAGTTCTATGTGCTAGTTAATAAGCTGTTACTCACATTAGTTTTACAACGATCCAGGCAGGTAGAGAAGAAAGGGGAATATATTCAGCATATGTAAGGAACAAGATGTGGGCCATTGTTGTGTGACAGTACTTAATGGGGAGGACAGCAAAGACCAAATGACACAATGCAGACCTCCAGGTCCCCAGGCGCTGTCAGAGAGTACTGGGAAAATGATCTGAATTGACTCTATGAGTAGCAAGGAGAAGGATTCTTTTGTCCTACAGGAAAGAGAGTTGGTGAAAGTCTACAATTCATTTTCTGCACAGATTGCAAAACTGCTGATTAAAATCAAACAAACATTTAGAAATTGACCTGTACACATGTCCACAGAACTGTGGTTGGGGTCTGGTAATACAAAAGCAGCACTGACCTCTTCCCCACAATTTTATAGGTGAGTCAGGTTTAGAAATAGAAGGTATGCAAAAATTTTTTAATGTTTATTTGAAAGAGCGAGAGAGAGAGCAAAGAAAGTGCAGAGAGATAGGGAGACACAGAATTCGAAGCAGGCTTCAGGCTCTGAGTTATCAGCACAGAGCCCGACGTGGGACTCAAACCCCACGGACTGAGAGATCATGACCTGAGCCAAAGTCGGCCGCTGACTGAGCCACACAGGAGCCCCTCAAATGTTTTTTATTAGCTAACTAAACACTGGTTAAGATGAGCCAAAAATGGTAGTTCACAGTCAAGTGTTGGTTATAGGAAATCAAAATAGTATAGTGTGGAAAACATTGGGCTGATATAATTGGATGCAGGAGTACAGTAGCTAATGAGAATTATGCTTGGAATTAGAGGAGTACATCACTTTTTTAACACAAGACAGTCTATACAAGAGAGATTCTAACTGGGTCAGTAAGTGCGCTAGAATGTAAAACGATATTTATAATAGCACAAGGCATGAGGAGACTGTACATTGAAACTATATCCACATATTTGGACTAGTAGAACATAGAGTTTCTTGTTTATTTTTAAAAACTATGAAAGTGGATATTATTCCTGTTCACTAAACAGAAATGTCCTAAGGACATACATAAGAAGGTAAGAAAGATGGGTCAAACTGAGACAAATTTGAAGATTGAAGTTCACAAGTCAGGCAATTCATTAATCTGGCTACTAGGTTGACCATGGTGAGCCTCTTTGCCTTGGACACTGATTAGAAATCCATGCAGTGTTGTCTCTTAACCACAGACAAGAGTCACTCTTGATATGTTAAAGCCATGCTTCACACATTATTTCAGAGGGCTGTAATTCTAGATGTCTGACACAGTTGGGATATTAAGAAGCTCAAAAACAGCTCAATATAGCTCAAGTCCATTTTGTTATAAAGTGATTCATGAAACCAGATAAATCTGAGATATATAAATATTAAATAATAATAGAACCTAGAATTTATAGGACACCTGCTCTCCCAGGAGTATGAAATGTTTTCACACATACTCTATTTGACTTAGGTTGATATCCTCTCTACGAGGTAATGCAGGGAAGCGGAATCATTCCCATTTGAGAGAGAGAAGAACTGAGAGAGGTGAGGCGATTTAGCCAGCATCTGAGTATCAGAACTAGAGGTTTCAGTTCATCTGCCACCTTCCCACAAATGCTAATGGTCCAGATTCTAGTGGATTATTCTAGGAACACCAAAAACACTGTAGATGGCTGAGTTTTCATCTGCTTCCTCATACTGTTGTAATGTCTCTGCCAGTTGTATGTCCTTTGACTTGAAGATTTCCCGTATCTCTGTGTGAGAAATAGAAAATTAAGGAGCTTCTTTGGAAATCAAGGAAATCATTGCTGTTTTGTGGAAGGGAGCAGAACTTGGCTAATTGCTGCTGGACTACTTTGAAAATGTTGAAAAATCAGTAGCAAAGACTTAGTTAAAGCTTACAAGAAATAAATGCAGGGTGATAAGCCACCTGCCATGGCTAGGGGTGCTGGGGCAGTAAATCCAGGAGGTGGTTTTCATGTGCAGTGTATAATTTGGGCCCTGACAGAGCTTGGATGAGGAATAGGCCTATATAACTATTGATCCACAGAGCTATCAGGGACATCATTTAACTTGATGGCTTGTGTTGGTCCCTTAGGATGTGGAGTCAGCTTTAACCTGCAAGGAAAAAAAAATTAAAGGTAAATGAAAGGAATAGACGGGAAAACCATGGAGAATCTTCCATACTCTCCCTTTAAATAAGAAACATTTCCAAATGACCCCGTTGTATTCAGCTGTCCTGGTAAGTGTTGGTTTATTTCATTCATTCAGTTACCTAATTGACAAATGCTGATCATTTAACATTACGTTACACATTTACAAATATAATCCCACCTAGTTTTCAGCAGTAATTGCAGCCACAGAGACAAAAGGAGATAAGCGACCACTGGCCACAGTCAGGCACAAACACAAGCCAGTGTGAGACTCCAGGGGGGATATGGGATGCTGCCATCCAGCAGGTGGGGTTGGTTGCCAGTCAAACATAGAGGTATCTCCTTTCATTGAGACTTTGCTGTGCCTGGAATTGCAGAAGCTGGTGTGTTTTAAGCCTTTGATCCAGCCCTGCCGTTCCTTTAGATCATCCAGTATATTCCTGAGCTGTGAATCTGTCCCCACATTTAACCCATCTCTGATATATTTGCTTTCTTCTGGCCCCTTTTGCGTTTTCTTCATTCTACTTTCCAACTCATTTGCCCTTTTGCTGGTTTCTTATCCCCTGGCTGAGTTAACTGCTGATGGCCTTGCTTCATCCTGTTGACCTAATTGTCTGGCACCACCGCTCTAGTTTTGGCCTTTTACCTCCTTCTTTGACTATGGTTCAGACTGTCCTTCCCAGTTATATTGCTTTCAGCTGCCTTTGGTAAACATTCCATTTGGTCGTGGCCACGTTCTGGAAACTTAAACCTCAGTATAGGCTTTCAAGTCGGTATTGCTTCCTCTGACTTCACATCATGCTAAAGGGATACAACCACACGTGTTAAAGGCTAAAAGATAAAAATCCTAATGCAAATTCATCACTAATGTTTTTTTCATTTCTACCATTAACTTGAATAATTTTTTTGTAGTTAGCTCACAGTTGTTACTCACTGTTGGTGACAAGATGCTTGCGTGTCATACCTATTAACATACACACCTTCCTTTCAGACCCAAGGTCCTTGAAGGTGGGGATAGTCTCTTGTAAAATTTATTATTCCTTTAAAGTGCACACTCTCTCATTTTAAGTTTTTATTTTAATTCCAGTTAGTTAACACAGTGTTATATTAGTTTCAGGTATACAATATAGCAATTCAATTTCATACATCGCCTGGTGCTCATCATGACTAGTAAGGTGCACTCTTGATTATTTCAGATTGTTTAATTGAAAGAATTTGTGAATTGAAAGAAAAATGTTTTATGTGTTACATCTTATAAAAAGGGAACCCTCTACTTTTTTAGGTCCCCTATATCCATGTTCTTTCACTTTTTCATCCAAGTCCCTGACCTTCATTACTTTTCTTCTCACCTTGTCCTCAGCACTCATAGTGTGGTATGTTTTCAGGTGTGGTGTTAGCAGCCTTCTCAGCCCACACAACTTCTCTCATGATTTCCTGATCTAGAGATTGGGCCCACACCTTCCTCCTTTTCTATCCAGATGCCTGCTGGATATCTCTACTTGATTATCATAAATGAGTTTCCAGTAAAAAATATCAAATCTATACTCATCAACTTCTCCTTTCTAAGCCTAATCATCTGCCTGTGTTCTTACTTTCAAATTTTACCTATGTCTCCCTTCCCACCTTCAGCTAATATGGCCTCCTCCCTGGCCTTCTTGGCTTCAGTTCTGTCCCCCTTATCTGCACTATACACAATATATGATCGGAGTTGAACAAATGTTGAATTAATGAATGAATAAATCAATATGTTGAAGGCAAGTAGAGAACAAAGCCTTGGGGGTGAATACAAACAAAATGTGAACAGTTACAGTTCAACTAAGTGTGGTAAGCACATTTCTGTTCCATTTCAAACTACAGTCTGATAGTACTGATTGTCTGGAGCACTGTGTTTTAGGAATACCAGACTAAGGTAGGCTTCAGAAGATTACAGTGGTTGAATAGGAGGGCATAGAAGAACACTGCAGCCCTCTTGCCAGGAATTTACCACTTCTCTTTAGGCAATAGGATTTCTTCCAATATATAGAGTAGTGTGAAGAATGACACTGAAAAGTATCACAGATAAACAATTGTGTATAGGATGGATTGTGTTGGAGGAAGGCTAGAGCTCCTCTGTGAGTATGTGTATCAGGGTGTATGTCCTTATTGGATACAAATGGAAAGAATTCCTTCATCTTGATTCCTGTAGTGCACAATTTTCACATGTCTGTATTCCAGTTAGCTCTATCATTCCTCAGTTCCTGGAAGGTGGGCATCTTATTTCTGAACATTTTTTAATGAACGCTTTCTTGTGGTGTTCCCTCTTCACTTAGTAGGTGACTTTAGGATCAGTGACTCAGGTGGACTGCCCTCCAGTGGATTCTCCTAAAAGGCTTTCCAAAGCTTCCAAAGCTCCTTAAAGTTGTATCCCCCAGAACTGGTAGCAAGTGGGTGTTTGCTGATAGGTGTAAACAGAGATCATGAATATTATCAGAGGTTACCCATGCATCCTGAGGCCAGAAGTTGTGCTGCAGCATAGAGTCCAAATGGTCTCACATGTCAGGAAGTATGTACTTTTACACATTTTTACTATATGCACAGAGGCACAACACATTGTATTTGCATAGTAGCTCTGCCAGAGCATTTGGGCTGTGTATGAACAGAGTCATAAAATGTTGCTGAAACACAGGAGAAATGAACACCAAAGCTTGATTTTCCTCCTCTTCCCATACCCTTAACTTTAGAAACCATTTCAATTGTACAGTACCCTGGCACACACCTAGTTAATATTGGCGGGAATAAGGGGCCTGTATGGTGGTTGAACAATAGAAAAGCAAGGCTAATGTTCCTTGGGGCTCTGGTAACTGTTTCTCATCTCTAAGATTTATAGAACTTTACCTGTTTAATATTTACACTGGAAAATATGAGGAGCCAAACAAGCTCCAGATTACAGAATTGTGGTTTGCTGCTGGTTGAAGGTAAAATAAGGTAAAACTAAGAACAGTCATCTGAGATTGACATGGGAGTATACTGGTGGCCTGAAAGCATGTGACTACAGAGTATGTATATTTGATTTGACAAAGGGTTGAGTATACCCTATGCCATCTTGGTATGTAGGTAGTAAAGGCCAGACATCTATTGTTTTCCTTCTGAAATTGCCAATTTGGAGATGAACACAATTCTACACACCTCAACATAATATTGAGGTAACTGTAATTGGAATAGAAGTTAGGAGATAAAAATTCTCACCCAGATGCTGCTGTGCTACTAATTTGTTTAGGATAAATCACTTAGTATCTCAATGTATCTGTGTCCTCATCTGTAAGGTGAGTATAGTCCTACTCTACATACTTCACCTCATTATTATAGGGATGAGATGAGCTTTGCCTGTGAATGGGCAATACATGTTGAGATGAAGCCAGCCAAGAGAACCTCCAAGTATGTGAGTGGAAAGCTATGAGGTACCTTAGTGGTACAAATGGAAGACATGAGGAAATGGGGGCAGCTGGATAAACCAGTGTGTGCATAGGGCATGCAGAATATGGCACAAACAAACAATTGCCTGTTAGAAGAATGCATATACTTGCCCAACAATATTTCTTTCAGTGAGTCCACCATCCACACACGCCATATTCTTATACATCAGCACAGGGAATTAGGAGATACTCAATGCAGTTGGTGGCCAGACTTGCCTGATTTCCTCCCATTCCAATCCAGTTCATGTGAACATTGGCTCTGCATCTGTATTCTGGCTTTGACATTTTAATGTGGCCCTCAGTTTGGCTAGGTGTGCCCCTTGCAGAAATCTGACTTAGGCTTTCCATGGGCCTAATGTCTTGGCAGGTGCCTGTTGGCTAGGACCTGGGCTGAGCTTACCTTTTTCCCCTAATGAGTGGATTAAAAGCAAAACTGCAGGAATTTAGCCAGATTCCTGAGGCTTTCTCATCTGTCTTTTGTTGTGGCAATATGGGAGTGCTAGTGGTCATTCATATTGGGACTCTAAAGATACAGTGTTCTAGAATTATGGCATGGTGTAAAATGGGAAGGATATAGCAAGAGAGAACAGAGGGAGAAAGCAAAATATGGAGGCATTCGCGTCAGGCTCTGGGCTGATGGCTCGGAGCCTGGAGCCTGTTTCCGATTCTGTGTCTCCCTCTCTCTCTCTGCCCCTCCCCTGTTCATGCTCTGTCTCTCTCTGTCCCAAAAATAAATAAAAAACGTTGAAAAAAAAAAATTTTAAGAAGGGGTGCCTGGGTGGCACAGTCAGTTAAGCGTCCGACTTCAGCCAGGTCACGATCTCGCGGTCCGTGAGTTCGAGCCCCGCGTCAGGCTCTGGGCTGATGGCTCGGAGCCTGGAGCCTGTTTCCGATTCTGTGTCTCCCTCTCTCTCTGCCCCTCCCCCGTTCATGCTCTGTCTCTCTCTGTCCCAAAAATAAATAAAAAACGTTGAAAAAAAAAATATGGAGGCATTGCTTGTTTTTGTGAGTTTCCAGGAGAAGAAAAGAAAACTGGTACAGTTCCTGGGAGGGGAAGAAGTGGCAGGAATAAACTTTTGGGGCATATGCTTGACTTGAGCCTCGGGTGTCCCTCTTGAGGCAAAAAGCAGCTACTCAGATAACAGTATCGTGTGGGAACCCCGATTATGAATTCAGTGGAAGGATGCTATTTATAGTGTACATATTTCTGCAGGCAAGGAGTTCAATGTGAAGTCCCACAGAGGAATTGGATTTGGCATGGAGGTTCTGCCAGGAGGAAAGGACTGCTGGAGGAACGTGGCAGGCTTTAATCAAGCAGGTCAGGGTCAGAGGCTCTATTCATTCTGTTCATGAATGAAAGGGCAAGTATAGAAAACACTGTGACTTTGTTTAGGAGGGATTTTGCTTGTGGTAACAGTTCCAGTAAAGCAGCTTGGTTTGAGGTTTGAACTTGGCAATCTGAATGGGAAGTTAGGCTGTAGCAAGTTGGAGGAGGTAGTAGACTACCTGCTAGGAAAGTTGTGTGTTGTTTTTTTGTTTGTTTGTTTTTTAAGAATGGAGAAGGGGATCATGGCTGGAACAAGGATGAATCAAAGAGTGAAAAAGTGACCTTAGAAATCATTTGTGCATAGCTAAGTCAAGTGTTTTGATTGTGGAAATCAAAGGTACTAGATTACTGAATTTATATAAGGATTTGTGAAAGAGACCCTGTATAAAATAAGTGAAAGAAAATTTTAGTTAAATTTAAGAAAATGAAGCACTTTAAAATCTTAGTTCTAAGAAATATAAAAATTATAATTCCAGGCTATTGAGACATTAAAATGAGAATACAACACACAACTTAGTGTCAAAAGTAGACAGATTTCTACTAAGAGATGCTTTAATGGATCACTTGGTTTCCAAAAACATTTTTCCCTGGTTTGGTGTATTTCAGGAGCCTCATTTCCTCCTGATGATCGGGCCAGTTACCCTAGTAATTCACTACCTGTTGATCTCTTGGCGTGAGGATCCTAAAGTGACCAGATGGAAGTCATAACTTAGAGTTTAGTGGGATCCTTCTTACCTAATGGATGGATGCTTTTCTCCCCTGGGACCCAGGATCTCTAAACCTACAGAGCTAGGGAACAAGAATCTCATATTCTCACCAGTGGGTCACTGTGAGTGATGTAAGTGGTTTTACTCCTGTTTCAGCCATTTTATCTTGAATCTATATATTATGTCTATAGATATTCAGCAACTTATACTCTGCATTGATTTAGGATGTATATTACATCCTGGAGAGGGTGCCCCATTCTCTCAGTGTGTCATCTCCAAGCTGACATCCCAGTTGTACTTTCAAAAGGCCATCCCCTTGCTCTGTCAGGCCAACAACTTCTGGGCCATGCAGTATGTAATAGGACTAGTGGATCTAATGAACATGTCTGTATACAGTGTTGTATTTTCTTTGCTGTAAAATAGGTACGTTGGACCAACGTGATATTTGTGGAACCTGGATCAGCTGATCAAATATTGTACCCTAAAATAGTACAGGACAGGCCTGCAGACAGAAAAGGCAATGTCATACTCAGAATGTGTTTCAAGTCCATTCAAGATGAATTCTGCCCTTTCTAGGATGCAGTATGATCATTGGTTTACTCTCTGAGGAATGGTACCATTTCAGAAACTCAGCATACATATCTGTTCTTGGTAGGTTAGACATTTGGTGGCAGCAGTAGCTAAATCAGCCCTGGTGACTGGGAGCACGTGCTCTTAGGCCCATGTGCAACCCCTGTTCCTGTGTCTATGGCTGCTCTGTTCCAGTACACATTCTGCAGCACTGGGGTGGCTGATGCAGAGACTGGCTAACATCATCTGGATAAGTCATGCACTCACCTGGTTGTTTAGGTTTTTTTTTGCTGTGGTAGATACTCTGTGGTGGATTAGTTAACAGAAGTAAAGATCTTCACAATTTGTGCCAGCTTCTATAGATGCACCTTCATTCTTCTTCCCACAGCCCTCCTTGTTTATTATTTTCTAGTCTTTTTTCCTTGAGGCTTGTGACACACCAAATGAGCCTGACACACCATTGGTTTTAAGTTCATATATGCTCTTGCCTTGAGTCACTTCTCATTCCACACAAAGTGCATGACTGGGTGCATCTTCTGAAGCTCCGCCCTTTAGGAGGATTTTCTGTACCATTGTCTTTCTAGGTCACCTCTGAATGGGGCTGTTCTCGTAACTGCGTACTTTCATCCTGTATCCCTCTACTGAACAGGCACATCTTTCACCCAAGCTCAGCGATTTTTCTGTTGTCATTTGGTTCCATGGCAGAATCTTAAAGGACCCCACCCATGTAACCATAGATTTGAGCTGAAGGTGAGTCACTGGTAGTGAGTAACAGCATTGAATGAAATGGGAGTCTAGGCCACCTACTTGTGCTGCTTCCTTGTGCTCTCTGGCCCTGCTTGTTGGGACAACATTCTTCATAGGAGGAATTGCTGCTGGTCAAGCCTGATATATTTGACAGAACCTACTTTATGATGAATGCTTCTGGCCAGATAGGCATTTGATGTCCCATAATCAGGCATTGCATCTACTGGGAACCAGTAGCATATAGGAACCAGTTTTCACAAGACATCACTTCACCACTACAGATGGCATGACCTTGCTCCAGCATCCTAGGGGGCTGTGCTGTTATTTTTCCATTGGTGCTTACCATAAGCTCCACAGGGCAGTTTCCCCCCACACCAACATGTTTAATTCCATGGGGTCTTCCTGGTAATACTGCCTAAGTGGCAGGCCTGCTTTTATTACAACTTGGTCTTGCCTTACAGAGGCTTTCCTGTTCTGGGACATACCAAAAACTGTCCATCATGTCCCCCAGTACGGGGATCAGAGCAGTATTTTCAAATATGGAAAAATGCTGTCTCTAGAATCTGGACTACCAGGCAGTGTATGTCCTCTTTATGGACAGGAGGTGTGAGATGCAGAAATCTTTTACTTTTGGAAGAGCTGAATCAGCATCCTTGAATCTCTAAAAAAAAAAAAAAAAATTCCCTGATATAGCAGATCCCTGAATCTTCAGAGTTTTTCTCCCACCTTCTGGAGACACGTTTTCTTAAGGCCTCCAACATACTTAGTACTTCTTACTCATTTTGCCCATATGGTAGGTCAGTGTGAAATTCTGAAAAATGTCCAGTAAATCCCAGTCTCTTTAGTTTACAGTATGATAGAGGTTGGGAGAGTTAACATAGTACCAGGGTAAAATGGTGAATATATTCTATAGCCTGTTACAAAGTAAAAGAGAACTATTTCTGATCCTTCTTCCTGATATGGATGGAAAAAACCACATTCACCAGATCAGTGGCTGAATACCATGTATTTGAGGCCATGTTAGTCTCCTCTAGAAGAGGCACCATGTCTGGCACAGCAACTGTAATTGGAGCTACTACTAGGCTGAGTTTGATGTTATCTTCCAGGGTGTGTCTGGTTTTTCTGGTAGCCAGACTAATTAATTAAATGGGAATATACGTCATTCTGGGTCTTTTTTAGGGTGACACTAATCTTTGCCATTTTCCCCGGACACAATAGTATAGTGTGTTTTATTGACAATTTTTGGCAGGGAAGGGGCTATTTCAGTGGCTTTCATTTGATCTTCTCTACTATATTAGCTCTTACTCCAAAGGCCAAGGAATCCATGTAGGGCTTATACCAACCACCAAACATGGCCATTCCATTGATACATTGAACATCCAAGGACATTTCACAGAGTGTATCTGTGGACCCAGTGGATGCAACATTGTAAGCAAGATTAGGACAGCATTCCATTTATTACTTGGCTCTTAGAAGCTCCCATTTTAATGGGGCCATGAGTATGTTTTATGTGCCCATATATCAAATTTTACCTTTTGTACAACAGTCCTTGAAATGTTGGTGTATTTTACTTTTTCCCAGTATAAAATTAGCAGAGTAAGAGGCTGTAGGTCTTTTTAGAGAAGAATTGGGGAAATTATTGTTGTGTATACTTGCCTTGGTGTTGCAGAGTCTTTCCTTCGGAGTATCTGGTCTCTCCTTGAGTTAGTGGCTTCTGAGTTTGAAAACCAGGCCTCTATTTTTAGTTCTGTCATCTTCACTGCTATCAGTGGGCCTGCGTTTTTTTTGTTTGTTTGTTTGTTTTTTTCTTTAATGGCATTTCGTTTCCTCTGCTCTGGCTTGCAATAGACAGCCTCTCTCACCAGCCCATGCCCTGTTGCCTTACTGCTTTGGTAAATGCTCTGGACCCTGCTACAAAACAATCACCAGGTGAGCTTTCTGGCCTTACAAAGTATATCCACTCTAGTTGCTTACTTCCTCGGGCTTTTAAACCTAACATTTTACCATTTGTTAAGGCAGTTTTGTTATTTCTACTTCATTTAGTATAAGTTCTTTCTTTCTCTGATCTTCCAAGAGCAATCCTAGTAGTGTGCTGATGCCATTTCATAGGCCAGGATGTTAAATTAGATCCCCTGATGTAGGAGAGTGCCCTCATGCTGATAAACTCTCCCTTTCCCAACTTGATGTTCTTTACTCACTCTTGTTCCAGCATCCAGTCCCATACATATGCTTCAGCTCCTTTTAGTATAAGTTGTCTAGGTCTTGACAGTATCTTGAGGATATAGTTTCTCTCCCTACTTTGTAGGCCCAGCCCATCATCATCTAGGTAACCTTATGACGACCCTATACATTACTCTCTTGCCTAGCAGGAGAGGTGGGGGAAGAACTTGAGGGAGGGTACTTGTTGCCTTGTAGGACAGAAGGCTGTGCCTTATATTAAGCAAAGGGTGCTCTAAACTACTAGGGAGCAGTGGGCCACTTCTATAGGCCCGGAGAGGTTAGGAGGATCTGGAATGTTAATATTTTAAGTGTACTGGTCCAAATGATCCATCTCAAATTCCAGGCTCCTACTCCTTCCCAATCAGAATCCTGACATTGGTATAGCAGACTTACCAAGGCTGAGAATTCACTTTATCTGGAGCTTTGCTACCCTTATAATTAAGTCTTGGGCTTGATCCTTAACCTCCTCCTTCCCCCAGCTGTTAGGAATCACAGACTCTTTACAGGATGCCAGAGAGGTCCTCTGATTGTCACTCTTAGCCTTCAATTAGTTATAAATTACTCTCAGCCTTTTCTTGTCTCCCTCTAGTGCTTCAGTACCACTCAGCAAGCCATTGGATTCCATTGTCCTTATAATTAGTACTTCCTCAGAACCTCTCAAAACTTAAGCTACTGCATCTGTCAGTGCATTTTCTTCTAAGGGTATCCTGTCCCAGGTTGTCACTGGTGAAGACTTTTAGCAATTGCACTGCTACAGCAAGCCTGAAGTTTCTAGTGCTCCACCTACTGCAAGGAATGAGGTCCTCCTTGCCAACTGATTAGTAGGGGATCCAGTTCCAACAGTACATTTTAGTTTAGTCTTCTTCCTCAGATCACTCCTGACAGCAACTGACATAGGGCTGGTTCCCTGGGAAGTAGACTCTGAGATGGAGGCTTACATGTGGGAAGTTGATGGGTGAATGCTCTTAGGTTCAGTACCTGAGGGGTAACGGAGGGAGATGTTAGACTGTGATACAGCTGCCTTGAGAACCACAGTCCTTTCCATGGGGAGCCTTGAAGCTGGGTTAGTTCTTCAGAATTTTCCTGCTTTGAATCAAGGGGTCTGGACCTTGATACCTCTAACGTACCAGTCACTGGACAAGGACTCTCCAAGGGAATGAGTATGAATTTGAGCAAGGCAGCTGTCCTGCTAAGGGCAATTCCACAGAGGGACTTAGCTTAAACCTGCCATCTATCACCACCCAGCAGCTAGGGAAGTGAGTGTGCAAACCAAACCACAAGGGGACAGTCTGAGCAGCACTTCACAACGGCCATTGTAGTTCCTGTGCACTAGTAATAACCCAATTAAAAAATACAATGAGTACAATGAGAAAGAAAATCCCGTTAATAATAACAATCAGAAATATCAAATGTGTTCATGTAAGTTTATTGAGACATGTTAAAGGCTTATTAGAAAAAAAACAAGCTTTTATTGAGAAATAGTATCTTGATAAGTGATACCTTATTTACCTCATTTCTGATTAAGAGGACTTCAGACTAAAACTTCTAAATCTTTTCAAATTAACAGAATAGAATACCCCAAAATAGACCTAAGTATATATAAGAATTTGCATATGATAAGAATGGTTCTTAAATATCACTGGGGAAGGAAGGCTTATTTAATAAATGGTTTTAAAATAAATGGCTAGGCATTTGGGGCACAAATTAAGATTTCCTATCTCGTGTCATATACATATCAAGTTTCATATGAATTCAGTATTTAGTAAGAAAAAAGAATCCACGAAAATATGGGTGCTTTAAAAAAGTCATCTTTGGGGTGCCTGGGTGGCTCAGTCGGTTAAGCGTCCGACTTTGGCTCAGGTCATGATCTCACAGTCCGTAAGTTCGAGCCCCATGTCGGGCTCTGTGCTGACAGCTAAGAGCCTGGAGCCTGCTTCCGATTCTGTGTCTCCCTCTCTCTCTGACCCTCCCCCATTCATGCTCTGTCTCTCTCTGTCTCAAAAATAAATAAACATTAAAAAAATTTTTTTAAAGGTCATCTTTTGGTGGGGAAGACATTTAAGACCTATGAAAGGCAGATCATATATATATATATTCATATATATATTCATATATATATAAGATCATTGTTTCATAAAAATAATGAACATTTAAAAGCAAGTGAAAACTAGGAATAAAATATTTATAAGGATAGGTCTGATAATATTCTCAAGATATAAAAGAGCTCCTGTATTTTAAGGAGAAGACAAGCATCCTAGGAAAAAAATGTCAAAGGATTATGAGCAGATAATTCACAAACACAGAAAAATAAAGATAATAAAATATGAAAAATATTGATACCTACTAGTAATTAAATATATGTAACTGAAAGCAACAAATGCCATTTCTTACCTATAAAATTGGTTAAGGTTTTTGAAAAATTGATACATAATATTCTAAATATGGAAGGTACACATGCTCATCTCCAGAGACTGTAATTTGGTATAAATTTACAGAAAATGTAAAGCCCTTATGAAAGGTGATTTTTATCTATATCTTCAAATTTTAATCCATACCCCGCCTTTTTTAAAAAAAATTCATACCCTTCAACCTAGCGGTTCTGTCTCTAGGAGTGAGTCTTAAACCATCATTGATATGCACAAAGATTCCCCTACGGCGATGTTCATTACAGTTTTTTCTAATACCATTGGAAACAGCCAATGTCTTGTAACAGGCATATGTTGAATTAGTAATAGCTTATCTATAGCATGAAATACTACCTTGTCCTTAAAGACAATGTTGTAGAATAATATTTAGTGACACAGTAAGATATGCACAAAAAGATGTTAAGTGACTTTAGAAGCGGTAAAATGATATCCCCCCCCCCCTTTTTCTTTGCTGATTCATAGGGGAAAAGAAACCCTGCACATATGGGGGCAATGGTGATTATTTCTCGTTGGCCAGGTTTGGGATATATTCAGTTTTTTTTCTTTTTGTTTTTCTGTATTTCCTACAGTGTTCTATGAATCAGGTTCACATTGAGTACCTTAAAAGTAAATGAAAACAAGTTCTGTGTTAAGCTAGTCCTAATTCCACCCTGATAGTATTCTGATGATCTTAGAGAAATGGATCTAAGTGAAAAAGAAAAACCCATAGAATCCAGGTTGACTCCATAGGTCCTTCTCTGATGAGCTCACATTTTTAAAGATGTATAAAAATATAAAAGAATAAAACCTAAACCAGGGATACGTAAAATAGAGTGTCTGATATTTTTAAAAAATGAGAAGAAAAATTTAAAGAAGCCAGAAAGCTGAAGCTCAGAGTGAACCTAGGCTTTCAAAAATGCTTAGCCTAGGGAAAAGGATTTGAAACAGCATGGAATAAGAAGAAAAGAATCCCTTTGGCTGAGTGCTTGGCAGCACCAGGGTGCTGTTGATGAATGGTCAGTACAGTGCAAGCTCCATCAGAGCTATTTTACATTCATCTTTTCTGCCAAAAGGAACGATGCTGGGACTGTTAAAGGAAGAACAAACATAAGTAGGAAGGAACTGAGACCCAATGTGAATGAACAGATCCGGGGACCTCCCTGCTCTGGATAAATTCTAATTTCCTGGCTAGAGCAGATACCTTTCTATGTTCCTGCACAAGAGAGGGCAGGTCACTGCCAGTGTTCATGGACCAACTGTGGTGGGCAACAGATGGGTTGCGGGCAAGCGCAGATCCTTGTTTGAAATAGGAAAGAAAGGTGAGGCCCTTAAACTTCAGTCTAGGGGGCAGGATTCTCAAATCATTTATTAAAGGGAAGGTTCTGAGGAGACCCAGAATAGGAAGCAGATACTCTCTTAAATAAAGGTGAACTAAATGGGAAAAAAATAGTGGAAATGAGAGACATCTATGTTTACACTGCAGATGACAAGGGATGAGAGCAGGTCAAGGTATGATAACAGTGCCACCTACACACAGCTTGTGGGATGCTAGGAGATGGTGTATGAGAGAAACGGGGTAGAACAAGAGTTTTATGGAATTGTTTCTAGGAAAAGTGCAGGGGATGGGCAAGGCTGTAGACTAATTCTGGCATTTCAATCAAAGATGCAGAAATTGGTGATTCAGTGCAGACATCTAAGCTTAAGAAATGATTCCGAGAAATCTGGAGGTTTGCTTGTGACTGTGGGCCTCGCTTCTGTACTGGATCTGAGTGAAGTTTGTTGATAGTCTGGTCTATTTTGGGGGCCAGCTCTTCTCAATGGCTAATAAGGGAAAGAGGATGAAATAACAAACACAATAAAAGGAGAAGATGTTGCAACTTCTATAGACAAAAAATATGAAAGCTGTTGTAAACTCCCAATTTTAGCCTTTTTTCTTCATCCTTTCCATCTGTCTTCAAATATTTATGAAGCTACTACTGTAAATAAAGTTATGTTAAACACCAAGAATGTTCATTCATTTAACAAATACTTGTAAATGCTCACTAGCCACTGAGGATTTAGCAGTGATTAAGATAGGCCGGGTCCCCATTCTCATGGTACTTAAAAAAAATTGTCTAATGTGGTAATGGGGAGAGTAGTTTTGGAAGGAGCAGAGGCAACATAAGCAAATGAGTGTGTAATCCATTAGGTTTTGACAAGTGAACTGCTGGTGAGGGAAGGGCTGTCCGAAAAGGTGACATTTGAGCAAAGAACTGCAAGAAGTGCCATGAGATCGGGACGGGGAAAGATTTCTAAAGTTCCTACCTGAATGATGAATGGCAGCTTGCTCCAATACAATGGAAGAGGGAAAATCTTGTAGCCAGAGGGAATGGCTTGTGCAAGTATGGACTCATCTAAGTGACTGAAGGAAGTTTGGTTTGAAATGTAAAGTAGGAGTGGCCAAAGATGAACTTGCACATATGAAGGGGTCAAAACACAGACAACCTTGTAGCCTGACTCCGGGAGTCCAAGTTTTCTCTTGGTGGTGGTGGGGACTCGTTAATGGTTTTAATCAGGGTAGTGATATGATCAAATTTTAATTCTAGATCTGCTTGCTGCAGGAGGTGCTTGTAATTGGATGTGGACAAGAGAGGGGAACAGGGAGACCACTTAGGAAGGTGTTGTGGTAATTCAGGCAAGAGCTGTTGGTGGCAGAAACTGGGCTGATGATAGAGGCACTTGAGAAGAGGAGAAAGATCAAGAGTGAGCTGGGGATGCGAGGAGAAGGAGAAGAGGAATTAGGATGATACCCATATCAAGAATGACACCTGGTGGATGGTGGTATATTCACCAGAGGGGCACAGCAGATTTGAAGTGAAAGGAGGAGTTGAGAGGAGGAAGAGCTCAGTGATGGCATCTGAATGAGTTCAGAATACTTTGGGCCACTAGGTGATAATGTCAAATGATTTCTGAGTAAAAGACTCAGATGGGAGTCTCAGATGGGAGACTCTCAGATGGGAGAGGCGATTGGGCCAGACAACAGTAGATATTGCAAAGGCCAAAACTGATGAAGTCTGGGTTTGGATCCCTGTATAGTCACCTTCAAATGAGACAGTTGGATTAGATTTCATAGGTCCCTTTCAACTTTAAAACCTTGTGGCAGGGATGAAGAATAAAAACTGAGTTTGTAAGAAGAAAGACTTGGGAAGCATTTTCTGTACCAATAAGTAATTTCTGTCTTTGAAGTTGATGGCTGAAGACTAACATCACCATATCATTGTAGCAGCAGAAATAGAACCAGGGTGGGGAAGGACGAGTAAATACTTTTTATACAAATCATGAGGAAAACAAGTATAAGTACTGAAAGGATATGGCCATGAGAAGAGGGTTGTGAAGGTAAAACAAAATCTGTTGTGAAACGTGGGTATCATTTGATCAGGGTTATGGGAGTACAAAAGAGAGAGTTTAAAAAAAGAAAGAAAAGGAAAATGGAGGAGATTTACCATCTTATGCATAAGGATCCTCAGAGGTAGTGGAAATGCAAACACCTGTAAGTGTAACAACAGTAATAAAAGTGGTAAAAGAGGGAAAACTGATCAGGGGAGAAAAAAAAAGCTTTAGGGAAGCAGAAAGGCCAGTGGATGGAGAGAAAGAGCTTTTGAGGTTATGAACAACTGGCTATGTAATGTATATAGAAATACTTCTGGTTTGCTTTGCAGTATTAAGATGACTGTAAATACACATTTATGGGTTTTAATGCCTATAAGCATCAAATGTGATAACAGCTGAGCGTTCTTGGAATAGTATAAAGTTCTTTATACATGTGAGGAATTCTTCTTAAGCTTTTTCGGTTAGAGAAGAAAAATATTCTTTTTGATGAGGTTACATTACTTGTGCTTCCCCACTTAAAACCACAAAGGATTAGATCAGACAAGTAAAGGTGTGTTTGTTTCTCACGCAATCCCCAGAGAAAGAGACATGTTGATGTGCCTTAAGTGGGGGAATTTGGGCAATTTATTCTAGATAATTTAGGACAATGATATTCAGGTTCCTCTGCGTGTCTTAGCTGTTCTACAGGGAACTGCTGTGTCTGTCAATTCTGGTAAAGGCTCAGTTTGAAGATTGTTTCATTCCTGTGAGGTCCTTTGATAAATCAACGAGTGTCTTAATACTCTGTAGACATGACCAAATGTGATTTGAAGAGAAATAACACTGGGAGGTAGAATTTGGAGAAGATATCATCCTCCTTTAGGGCTTTCCCAGCTGACATTGATTCAGGCCAATTGATTGAGAGAGAGAGACAGAGATCCATTATATTCACTGGAGGGAAAGCACATATTTATGAAAGTATTTTTTTCTGTTAGCCGGTTAATGCAGCTAATAAATTCTTGATTTTTCTTCTTAGCTGTGCATAAACTCCTTGAAGTCCACCTGGATGACTATCAACTTAGGTTCTTCCTTATCACCATCTCTTGGCCCCTGACAAAGCCAGTTTCTGTAGGCAGAGTCATGGCTGCCATGTAGCATTTTTATGGGAAAGAGAAAAGCCTACTTTCTGCTTCAGGTGTTCCCACACAGGTTTCTCTTAGCTTCTCCTTGCTTTCATATTGTTTTCTTTGATGTCTTTTCACCTGTATTTTTTGACAATAGTGATGTTAACATAGCACCTTACGAACTTTTTTGAGGAGTGCCACTTTTAGAGAATCTTTTTAGAGAGTGCATCTCTTACGCCCCTGGTTATGCTTCTTAAAGAGAACATCATTGCCCTCTTTCCTCCTTTCCATTCATTATTGTCTGTCCTCTTTCTTTTTCTTCCCCATGCATAGTTGGATGGTCAAGACTGGAGTGGTCAGGGTTACATTAATACCTGCCATGAATTCATTCCTGATCCCTCTCTCCTCTCCTACTTGGATCCTTGAGTCAAATGTCTGGGCTGTAAGAATTTCCCTGGAGGGATTCTTCCCTTCCTCCAAGGTGGCTGAGTAACATTCTACATGTGGCAGGCACATGACTGCACATTCTGCCTTTGCATGGGATTGGATGTTGATTGACAAGGCACCAATGGCAACTTTATTTTATATTCCCAGAGCTCAGTTAAGCCCTAGTCCTCACCAGGTGGCAAAGGCTAGACTGAAGGCCTGGAGAAACTGGGAGTGTCTGAATGAATTTTGATATTTAATTTTGCTCTGATTCATTTGAGAGGCAAAAAGGGAAGACTGTGGGTGGTACAGAGTCTCTGGAGTGTAAACGACACTCTGAAAGCATTCCTTCCTTTCTCAGTGGCTGTTCCCTGAACTAACTGAAACAGAGGGCCACAGAGAAAAAAGCTCCTAAGCTTTAAAATTTAACTGGTGTGTTTAGGGGATTGAGGGAGGGGGAGCATTCTTCAAACTGGTAGAAAGACCTCCAACATGGAAATAAGAAAAATCCTTTAAAATAGCTGAAGACATACTAAATAAATAGGGCTACTTTGCCTTTCCCTTTTCTGACAAGATTCTTCATGCAGCCACCCAAACATAATTGCTGTGCTTAGGAATCTTGGGGACTCCACAAACAGCTGATAAATTGAAGACAGAGAGTTGGAGGGCTGTGCTCATTGTGGCTGAACTCCAGAGAAGAAATGGCAAAGTATTCTTGCATATTCCCACATATCATAGCCCTTCTGCCACTGTACTATATTTCATTGCGTCTGGGGTGCCATCAAATGTCATAGATGCCATTATTTTATTTTCCACTAAGAAATTAGAAAGTTATCAATGAAACTCTGATATGCCTTTCATTGTAAGATGCATCCTAATTTTAGAAATATTAATATGTGAACAGCCTTAGAGATAGGTAAAATATAGTAATAAAAGATTTACAAATCCCAAGAGGGAAGAGAGACTATCTACCCCTTCATTCAGTTCCCTTTCCCAAAACAGTGAGATGATGGCCTTCACTTCCTTGGGATTCTCTTTAGCAGGCCAAATAGACCTTAATTGGTTTACTTTATCTTGTTGATGAGTAGGAATAGACTTTGGCCTCCTGCATATCTTTTACAAGCTTTGGAAAGTTAGAATTATTCCCTAAGCCCAGAGATGAGCAAATTTGTGAAACAGCTGGTATATGCTTTTCAGATGTCTCCATCTTCCTGAATCCAGTTCATTTTTGTGACACTCCGTTTATTATTTGCCCCAGCACTGTGTGCCTTCATGTCCCATAGTGACTGCCCAGGCTGCACTGTGGAACCTTGTCAGTGTGGGTATTTTTGGAAAGTACCCCAAGTTCCTTTATTTTTCATCTTCCACGTCAAAACTTACCTGTCCTGGATACTATTTCTATAGGCCCTTGTTAGATGACTACCTAGTTATTCCAAGATTGAAGTGATAAGCTGATAATAGCTTAGGTTAGTCCTCCCAAGAAACACATTTTAAGGCTAATTAGGATCTTGTTGAAGATTTTTAATGCTAGAGGTGATTATAGAGAGACCAAAATAGTTGAGAAAATATTTGACCTTTAGGGTGTACTGTATTCTTCAAATCAGAGTACAGGTGACTCTTGAGCAACATGGTTTTGAGCTATTTATTCTTCAATAAACATATTGGAAACATTTTTGGAGATTTGTGACAATGTAAAAAAATTGTACACAAACTGTGAAGCTCAAAAATATTGAAAGAATTAAGAACAGGTATGACACGGATGCATAATATGTAGATACCACTCTATTTTATCATTTACTACCATAAAATGTTCACAAATCTATTATAAAAAGTGAAAATGTATCAAAACCTACACTCACAAATACAGCAGTAAATAGTGCCATTCATAGTTGAGAGAAAGGTAAACAATTGTAAAGATGCAATATTAAATCATAACTACATAAAATTCACTCTGGCTCATACTGTACTACTTTAATAATGTCACAGCCACCTCCTGTTGCTATTGTGGTGAGCTCAAGTGTTGCAAGTATCTGCTTAAAATGCCATGTGACACTAATCATCTCCACGTGAGCGGTTCATCTCTCCAGTAAATTGCGTATCACAGTAAAAAGTGATCTCTTGCAGTTCTCGGCGTATTTTTCATCACATTTAGTGCAATACCATAAACCTTGAATAACACCATGGGACCCATACAGAGTGCCACGAGTGATGCTAGAAGTGCTCCCAAGAAGCAGAGAAAAGTCATGACATTACAAGAAAAAGTCAAATTGCTTGGTATGTATTGTAGATTGAAGTCCACAGCTGAGGTTGCCCACTGTTTCAAGATAAATGAATCTAGTGTAAAGACCATCGTAAAAAACAAAAAACAGAAAAGGAAATTTGTATAACTGCTGATGCATCTATACCAACAGGTGCAAAACGCCTTGCCCTTTTTTGCAAAATACTTTTTTATCTCATGTTGAAAATGCAACTTTTATGTGGGTACTTGATGGCTACAAGAAAGGCATACCTAAGGTCTCTAATATCATTTGAGAAAAAGAGAAGTCATCATATGACAGGTAAAGGATCCAAAGCTAGAGAATTTAATGCCAGCAAAGGATGGTTTCATAATTATAGGAAGAAATGTGGCTTAAAAAATGTCAAGGTAATAGGAGAAGCAGCCTCTGTTGACTGCTAGACAGCTGATGAGTTCCCAGTTACTTTTAACAAAATAATTGAGGGGAAAGGATATCTGCCTGCACAGGTGTTTTCATGCAGATTAAAGTGTCCTATTCTGGAAGAAAGAATGCCACAAAGGACATTTATTAGTAAGCAAGAGAGGTGAGCACCAGGATTTAAGGCCAGAAGTGATAGGCTAGCTCTACTGTTCTGTGCACATGCAGTCTGCTTTATGATCAGGACGGTTTGCCCTTATTTGTAAAGGTGTTAACCCCTGTGCCTTGAAGGGGAAAAAGATAAACTCCAGCTGCCAGTCTTTTGCTTGTACACCAAGGAGGCCTGGACAAGAACCCTTTTTCTGGATTGGTCCCATCCATGCTTTGTCCATGAAGTCAGGAACTACCTTGCCAGTGAGGGACTGCCTTTTAAAGTTCATTTGGTATTGGACAGTGCCATTGGCCAACTAGAACCCCATGAGTTTAATACCAAAGGCATTGAGGTGACTTGCCCCAAATACAATGTCTCTAACTCAGCCTTTAGATCAGGGAGGGTCATAAGTATCTAAAGGCTCATTACATACGTTATTCCAAAGAAAGCATTGTCAGTGGTATGGAAGAGAATCCCAATAGAGAGAACATCATGAAAATCATTGAAGATCATGAAATCAAATCATTGAAGATACCATTGTTGTTATTTGTTGATTGTTGATCAACAACATTGTTGATACCATTGTTGTTTCATCATCATGAAATCAAACCATTGAAGATACCATTGTTATAGAGAAACCCATGAAAGCTGTGAAGCCTGAAACAAATTCCTGCTGGGGAAAAGTGTATCCAGATGTTGTGCATTGACCTCACAGTATTTGTGACAGAGCTAATCAAGGAAATCATGGAAGAGATTGTGGATATGGCAGAAAAGGGGGGGGGGTAGTGGTGAAGGGTTTTGAGATATGGATCTTGAAGAAATTCAAGGGCTAATAGACATCACACCAGAGGAATTAACAGAAGACAACATGATGGAGATGAGTGCTTCTGAACCAGTGCAGACGATGAGGAAGATGTAGAAGCAATGCCAGAAAACAGAAAACATTAGTCTGGTAGAAGAAGTCTGATTGTTCAAGACTGCTTCTGACTTATGACATGGACTCTTGTATGCTATGGGCACTGAAGCTAAACCAAATGGTGGAAGGATTGGTACCATATAGAAAGGTTTTTAGAGAAATAAAAAAGCCAGACACAGAAATTACATTGTATTTTTGTAAACTTATACCTAATGTGCTTGCTTCTCTGCCTTCCCTTCCATTTCCTTCACCTCTTCCACCTCTGCCACTCCTGGGACAGTGAGACCAACTATGCCACCACCTCCTCTTTGTCACCCTCCTCAGTGTGAAAATGATAAGGGTGAAGACTTTATGATGTACACACACACACACACACACACACATGGAATTGACACCTGAAATGAAGCTTTCTAGCTCTGATAGAAGTCTTGGGGAGGATATTTATCAGCTCACATGTATTTCTCACTTATGAGCTCAGCCAGTTCTTTTTCGTCTGGGATTTCTTCATTTATTAGGTTATGGTGAAGGAAATAGAAAGTATATGGAATCTTGTTTTCAGAAGTATTTCAGTGTAATGCACCAGAGAGTTTGTCAGAAGTATTGGAGAAGGTGTTTGTGGAGAATAGTGTATGTTTATCTGAGGCTCTTCCTGGTTAATGCAGAAACAGAGAATTAGGGCTGGTGCTGGGCCAAACAAAGCAAAGGGAGATGATCGAAGGGCTGGGAGAGCATCTTTGTATGGCCGTGTTGAAGAATGGGTTAGCCTGAAAAATAAGTCTGATGGGTAACCTGGAGTGGTCATGCAGTGTGGTAGGAGTATAGTTGTAGAAAGGGTGTTTGCCAGCTGTTTTCCATCTCACTGAAGATGGTGGCTTTTGGGCCAGAAGGAAATGCACATTTGCTTGAAGAAGGAGCTCCCAGGCCAGCCCACAAAGAAATGTACATGTTGAATGTTTATCATGCAGTAGATGTTCTTGTTTGGGGGTTGCCCATCTGTGGTTGAGTTGGGGGCTACAAATTTCCTGCTCTCAAGCAGCAGACCGGTGTGGGAGGTGGCATCCTCTTAATAGTGAACACTTAAATAGTGTCCCGATGGAACCTGTAGGCACTTACATATATTAGCTTATTGTCCCCATTTTACAAATGAAGAACTAAGGCCTGGAGAAGTTCTGTAAATTGCCCAGGATCATACAGCTGGCAGTGATTTATAAGCTGCTTTTAGTGCAAGGATTCACACCGTACACTTTGGCTCCAGAATCCACACCTGAATCATAATACTGTGCTCTTTCTCCAATTATTCTCTTGCTGGGCAGAATGAATTAATCTGGAAAAAGAGAAGTATGAAAGAGAACCTTTCTGGGTTACTCAATTTGAGCTCCCTAGGATGCAACTATGGCCACTGAAAAGTTCTCGCTCCTGAGCTGTGTGGTTTGTTGGTGTGTGTGTGTGTTTGTTTGTTTGTTTGTTTGTTTTTTCTAAACTTTGAGAGCAGCACTGTGGGTTCATCCTGTTTGCATCCCCAGTGAAAAATGCAGTCCTTGATAGGAAGAATGAAAGATTGAATGAATGATTACATGAATGTATGGTTGGATGTATACATGAATGTTTACAGTTGTTGTCAGCTTAGTTTGGGAAGATAAACTGGAAAGAGAAAAAAACCCCTCCAGGTAAGGGACATACTGTTTTGTCCATGGTTCCAGAGAATCTGCCTAGACTTAGCAACAGCCAGAATTCAAGACTGTTTCTTCCAATGAATTCAAAGATCATGCCTGTTAAGACCTTACCCATCATTTACTGTCTCCACAAAGACCTCTGAGACTTACTCCTTCCATGCCAAAAGTCTGTTTCTTTGCTGTCTCCCAGTTCTTTTGCATGCACTTTGTATATCTGATATGGAATGGCTCCTCTAATGCTAATGAATTCTAGTATAAAATGAAATCTGTGAGGGTTAGACATTAACTCTTCAGTAGAGGTAACAGTTTATGTCTTATTTCTTTCATTCCTTGCGTGTTTTGAAATGGTATTTGAGAAATACCATTTACATTAAGTGGATTTTAATATTTCCTCCCAATATCAAGCAGGTGAGCCAGTGCCAGGTGCAGAAAGGGGACTTAAAGCACCACACTGGGCTTATTGTAATACCTGTTGCTAATTTTCATTGTTTAGAAAACAGAAATCTGGATTTTGCCACTGTGATATTAATCACCCCATGTAATAATAACTGTGTTTATTAACTCATTTTATTACAGAGAATATAATGCGAACCTCTTGGTTCATAGTCCTCTACTTATTCCTCTAAACTGGTATTCTGTTGGAGACTAGTCTAAGAAGTCATGGTAAATGACAGCAGTCACAAGAAAACTTATTGATCACTAGTAAGTTAGAGTCTTCAGGGGAATCTGTCTAAAGCAGTGGTTCTGAAAATCTAGCCTGTGGGTCATGTACCATCAGAATCAGGTTGAGTTCTTATTTAAAGTGTGTATTCCTGAGCTTCTCCTGAGAACTAAATCAGAATACTTGCATGGCCAGCTCAGGACTCTGCCCAGTCCTCACATTTATCATGTGATACACCCACAAATTTAACCGGCTGTCTGGTCAAATGTTTTCCTACAGTAGAAAACAATTATTAAAAAAAAAACAAAAACCAATTGTTGAGTAGGCTTTTTGCATAAAAATGGTCTTAGGAGATGATTTAGTTCCATTCCCTTCAGTTACTTTCCTAAGGGATTGTTCTTTTTGTTTGTTTTCATCTTTCTGGACATTTAAAATGACATTTAAAAGGAGTAAAAGAAAAGAGTAGTACACTTTTTAAAACACTGGTTTCTTTGAACTGCAATTTGGGCTGGGTTATATATATGTACATAAAAATTGTTTTCATATACATATAATTTGTTTTCAATTTGTTAGCCTCATACAATTACGACAGACAAAGTACATGTACAAAGGGGTTCCCTCTGGAAACTGGCTTGCCTAAAATGGGTAATCCTACATAGAAGTAATTTGGAAAAGAACGAGTTTGGAAGAAACTTTCTGTCTGACTTAGTTTCCTTTTGAATGATGTTGTAATGCCTTTTCCCACAGCCCTTTTTCTTCTTTGGAGCTTTCCATATGGCTTTCAATGTAAATCCTGAGATGGGGTCTACTCAGAGCAGGATTGCAGAGAAGCACCATAACCAGTGACCAGAGATGTGGGACCCAGAGTCTAAGCCCCTGCTCAGGTTTCTTCTTAGCTTTCCCACTCAGGCTCTATGGGCATGACTCCTCCCTCTTGGCATTTTTAGGCTCCACGTTGCCTCTAGGTGCATGATGAGATGCTCAAGACAGTTCTTAAGGTGTGTATTTTGTCATTGCTACAAAAGCAAAATTTACATTCCATCAAAGCATCATCAAAGGTACTGCAGAGTTATTTCTTTAAAAAGGTATACTCGTAAACAGAAGTTTCCTTGGATCCAGAGGATAAAATTTTTGCCAGGAGGATACTAATCAAGGGTGACCTGTTGCCTTGTTGAAGCCCAGTTTTTTTCTTAGAGACTGTTTCAAATGGGATTAATATTGGAATCTCAAAAATAGAGGCTCTTTTGGCTAACAACAGATACTAGAATCTGAAGGTCTAGTGAGTGCTCTGAAGCACTGAGAGATAAAAAGGATTTTCCAAAATCACATAGCTAATCAGTGGCAGAGCTACTGAATCAAGTCTCTCAACTTCTGATCCAATGTTCAACTTAGAGTAGCATCAGAAAGAGGCCTGTCTCTTCTATTGCAGATCTTTTTTGTATTCTCATTAGCATGGTTGAAAAGTGAAGGAGGCCACAGCTGGATTTCCGGGCATCAATGATTCAGGTCAAGAGGATGGCATCCCTCAGGCAAAACTGCACCTGGAGTCTTTGTTGTTGTTGTTGTTTTTCCAGGAGAAGCAGAAACATTTTTTAAATCAAGGATTGGCCATTATACAAATCGTACTGTCCCAGTGTCCTTGTAAATTGTATTAAGGCTAAAAAATTAGAATATAGAAATAGTTTGTTTTTCACTTGCATTGTGGTATGGTTCTCCAGTTGGAAAGTGACAGCCCTTCCAGTATTAACTGTGTGGTATTGGTACAGCACCTACCCTTTTGTGTTGTTGTTTTTTCTCATCCTTAAAATGGGCCTGAGAGGATCTGCTCTACCTAGCTTCTGACATAGCTATGTAGAAGAAATGAGAGAACTGTTGTTGCAATATCTCAAAAACTAGAAGAATTCCTGAGATCTGATACAACTGTTACACATTTCAAGAGACAACAGCCACTGAAAGAAAAATGAGGAAAAGGAAAAAAGACAACAATAAGAGATAAGACTACCCCTCATCCTCCCTTTACAGCTTTAGCAAGCTGGCCAGCCATTCTAAATTTTATTTATGCATTTTATAGGTGAATCAGTGGGTAAAATGTCCATATATCATTCTCAGTTGTTTGTTGGCCCCCTGATTCTTCAAAATTCAAAGTCATAGCATCTCCTAGGATATTTCCTTACCCCGTTCCCTGTGTTTTGAGTGGAAAGCTCCAGAAAGGTACAGTGACTACCCAATGATGTAAAATTTTCCAAAGATTCAGAGAGCCAAAGTCAGCTCAGTGAGAAAACAAATAAAGAAAATACTAAAATAACACTGAGGGCAGAGGCCCTCATAGAACCTGCCAAAAAGATATGAAGTTTGATTAGAATAATTATTTTAATTGAATTATCATTTTAAATCAATTAAGGGGAAGGATTTCAGTGGAAGGATGCCAAGCCCTACGCATGGGATCCATTTGTTGGGCAGCATGTTGGGAGCCTAAATAATTGTACACTCATGCCCTCTTTAATAAACACACACATTCACAAAACCTCTCACAATTGATCTTCACACCCAGGACTTTAGACCTCGGCTCTGCTGAGCCCTGTAATGGGATAACTCAGGGTGATTATGTGGTTTAGTAAATATCCATAAATTAAGGATAGTGTTTGAAGGCTGCCAGTAACGACCTCAGTTTCCCAGTATCCCCCAGAGGAGTGAATTAATTCTTCATAAGAGAGTGGGGCAAAGGCAAGCTAGGATGGAGAAGATTAGTTCCTTCTTTTTCTCCCCTCCCATAATTGGTTACCTTCCTGGTCCTTCCCAGGACACTGGAAGTGTTTCACCAAATCTCTGGGTCTCAACAATAACGTACTTCGAAAGGGAGGCTGATTACATTGACTGAAATCCATCCTGGCACAAGGCTTTTGCTGCAGCTGGTTCCATTTACATTTTGTATTTTTGGAGCTTGTGCCTGTTCCAGGGAGGGATGGGATAATTGATTTAAATCAAATTATGAAACGTGATACTTTGAATTCCTGAAAACATGTTTCCTGGCACTGCATTCAGCAGTGGAGTCCTCACAGGTACGGTGGAATGGGATGAGTGAGGCTGAGGCTTTCTTGCACTGTGTGTGTGTGTGTGTGTGTGAGAGAGAGAGGGGGGGGGGAGGGAGGGAGAGAGAGGGAGAGAGGGAAAGAGGGAGAGAGAGAGAGGGAGGGAGGGAGGGAGGGAGGGAGAGGGAGAGACACTTCCACTCTTTTTGTTTAGAGGTTGGGCTGGGGTCTCTGCCTGAAACCACTAGGAGATTCTGGTCTCCCTTTGTCAAGGGTGAGAAGCTGCCATCACATCACTGCTGTACCCCTTGCCAGGTGTAGCCATTGATTTTAATAGTGAGCTTCTCGAATTGTATCTCTTTGATCACAGAGCTGAAATTAAAGGCTATACATTGTGTAAATGACAAAGAAAATAGATGGGGGCTCAGGAAAAAAATGCTAATAACTTTAAGACTTCACTGTGTCACACATTCATTTCCATTTGGAAAGACAATTTGCCTCCTAGATTTTAAAAGCTATTTTAGAACAGTTTCAAAATCAAGATCCTTAATGTTGCTTTGCTCCCATCTGTAGCCTAAATTATTTGTAATTAAGTTAAATAGCTTCATATAAATAGTAGACCTATGCAGTTGGGGGAATGATTGTTTCACATACTTCCATGCTTTGTGGAATTGTGAGTAGCAATAGCATCTTTCAAAAGCAGCCCCCACTCTATTTAGTGTAGAACTTTGATATGGAATTTTGGAAAACTATCCTTCCTCTAAATATCACTAGTGATTCACTTTAGACCCTGAGTCCATTGGCATAGCCAGATTTGAATTATATCTCTGCAACTTATTTCACAAGCTTGAGCAAGATATTTAGGCTCTTTGTGCCTCAGTTTCATTATTTGTAAAATGATGATTATAATAATACCAACCACACAAGATTATTCATAAAGCACTTACAACAGTTTATAGTCTGTAGCAAGGCTATTATTTTTTCTTTAGTCATTATTGAAGAAATAATAACATCCATCCTAACAATCTATAATTCTTGGAGTGCTTCCAGCCATTTATTTGAATGGCTTGTTGAACTTTGACATCTTCACTCAACATGGGTAAGCACTCTTCTTTTCTGGAGACTCCGTCCATTGCAGGGAGCAGCTTGGGAGGGTTGGAAGGTCTTGCAGCCTCGCTGGCTACTTTGAGCTATTGGACCTTGGAGTTTTACCTCACTGGAAATGAAGCCTACTGAAAGGGAGGGTCTCTTTAAAACCCTATCCTGACTGACCTTATACTTACTTATAGGTAAACTTATGAGCAAATATGGAACTCTCAGACGAGGAGTTAATTTCAGGAGACCAGTGCTTACTATGTCACTAGTTATTATAATTTATTCAGAAAAGTGTGTGGCTTCTTCCAGCTTCTGCCCAGCAGCTATCCGGGTTTGGGTTCTACAAAGGGTTTATTTTTTAGATGAGTCAGACTTGATGACACTGTTTCCCTCCTAGGGGAGCCCATACACCTTTGCTCAGGCTTGACATACAGCCCACCCACCTACCCTTTACCCCCATTCCCAGGCCTTGGGAACACCAGGGCAGACCAGGAAAAGGCTCATATTTAGGGTAGGAAAAGATTTACACAACTTTGCCTTCAGGGCACAAGTTCAGTGAAATATAGGGGAGCCTAACTTAATGCTCAACTCTTTTAAGATAGACCTATCAAATAAAATTAAGTGCTTAGAGTGACTATTAAAATTAATTTTGATCAAAGTGATACATGTACATAAAGTCAAACAGCACTAACAGTCTGTTGCTCCCATTCACACTTCCATTCCCCCAGAGAAATCGCTTTCAGTACTCTAAACTGTTTCTTCTAGTGTTTATCTCCATATTGCCAAAATAATATTCTTTACTCTTATTTACCAACTTTAGACACTGTATGTTGGCTCTTTTTTTTAATATTTATTTGTTTTTTGACAGGAGAAACAGAGCATGAGCAGGGGAGGGGCAGAGAGAGAGAAACAGAGAATCTGAAGCAGGCTCCGGGCTCTGAGCTGTCAGCACAGAGCCTGACATGGGGCTCGAACTCATAAGCCGTGAGATCATGACCTGAGCCGAAGTCGGACGCCCAACCGACTGAGCCACCCAGGTGCCCCTGTGTTGGCTCTTTTGTAATGATTGAGTTCTCTTAAACCATGACCCTTACTTCTTCCTCCAACATCTCAATATATAGTCATATCAAAAATTCTAATTAAATTAATAGAATTTCCATTATCACAATGATGCAAATATTATCAGTATAGAATTAGTATACTATGGTTCTAATAATTGTCCTATTTTTACACATATATGGATTTCTACATACTTGTCAGGATGAGCTACATTTTGTTGGGTAACAACCCTAACATCTTGGTGGGTCAAAACAACAGAGATTTCTTTCTTGCTCATGCTGTATGTCCACTATGGGTCAACAAAGGGAGTGGTGGAGGGACTCTACTCATTGGAATCCCTAGGGGTCCTTGGCTTTTGGGGAACCCACCATCTTGAACCTGGTCAGTCAGAAAAGTGCTCTGGAGGGCAACCAGCATTTAAACGCTCTGGTTCAGATGTGAGACATATCACATTTGCTTACAATTTGTTGGCCTGAACTACTCACATGGCTCCACTACCCACAAGATGCCTTTAAAGAGCAGTTCTGCCATGGGTCTGAAAGGCGGAAAGCTAAAAATATTTGGTGAAAAGAAGTTAAAATTACCCCTGAATCTTTTAATTTTCCCCGTTGGTCTGTTATATGCAATCACTTGTGTTTCCCAAATGTTTAAATTTAAATTGAAGACCTCCTGCACAGCTGTCACAATGGAGACTTTCCTTTGCCATTCCCTACTTAAATGTTTTTCCTTCTTGGTTCATTCCTTTTCATCAGTGGGGTACTATTTCAGTAGCTTCCTAAGAAAGTATTAGGGGAGCTAAAAGATACAGGCAAGTTATAGCTGAGTTTTTCATAGCAGTCTTCCCTAGTCTTACCTCGAACTAATTTTTAGCTTGGCTGCATAAAGGATTTTGGGTTGGAAATCACTCCTAAGAATTTTAAAGGAATTCTTCCATTGTCATCTAGCATTTTATTACTGTTGAGAAGTCCCATGTCATTCTGATTCATGTGACCTAGATTTTCTGAGTGGATTCTTTTTAGAATTTTCACTTTATTCTTATTCTGAAATTTCACAATGATGTGCCTTGGTATGAGTCTTTTAAAAATGATTTTTTCTTCAATATTCTGTGTTCAGCTGGGGTTCTAAGAATGTGGGGACATTAGAGCGTTCATAATTTTAGTCTAGAGAAATTTTCTTACATTTGATAATTTCTATCTCACTATTTTTTTATGGAACATTTATAAATTAGATGCTGGATTAACCAGGTTTATCTTCCATGTATCTTTGTTTCTCTGCTATTTGCCATTACTCTAGCATCTTAATTTTTTTTTCTGTAGGAGGTTTGCATGATTTTATTTTCTGAATCTTGTACTGATTTTTTTAAAAAATGGGTTTATCATAATTTTAGTTTCCAGGTACTCTTATTTTTCTGTTTGTTCCTTCTCTGTAGCATCCACTTGTTTTATGGATATAGTATCTTCTTATCTCTCTGAAGATATTAATTATAGTTTGTGAAACATTGTTTTATTCCTACATTATCTAGCTCTCTTTTACCCTGTTGGTTCTTCTCTCTTTTCATTCTGGAGACTTTCCTCAAATCTGATAGTCTGTGAATGTCTGTTCACATTTAGGAATGGGGTTGACTGAGAGCTTTGTGACCCTGTTAATAGGCAAGCTACACTGTGATGTCATTGTATAGACAGTAGTAGCATTTTCTTTGTGGAGCCCATATATGAGTATATGAAAGTCTGGGACTATTTGTCATCTCCAGCAAAAAATCTAGCAGCAAGAGCTCTGAGGGTGGGGCATACACTTTGCTATAGGAGTTCTTGAGACAGGACAAGTAAAGTAGGCTCATTAACAGGCTCACAAAACTTCCTTAATCCTCTAGCTTTTACATCTTCATACTACCCATCCCTTTGCTGTGGTTGAAATCTCTCTACTTTATTCCTTTAATAAGGACACAATTACAATCTTTTTGCCTGGGGATTATGTGGTGTGAGGAAAGAGATTTAAGGAGGAAACTAATATATATGGATATTTTTACTACTCCCCCGTCCCTGAAATCTCTATTTAGACTTGAGCCTTGTGCAATATCCAGCACTGTTGGTTCCTGAGCCTCTTAAGGATTCTGTAAGGGATCATCACTCTCTTCCCCTTTTGGTAGCTCCCTTTGCCAAGGACTTTTGGTTCTAATTTTCCCTGCTCAGCTAGATTGGTCACCACTCCTCCTTGATATATTCTTTTTTTAAAAATGTATTAAACTTTTCATCTGCTGATATCTCCTCTCCAGCCTTCTTGTCCTGAGGACTTAAATCTTTTTTATTCCTTTATCATTGTTTTAATGGGGACTCAGGAAGAAGAAAGGTTCAATGTCTGTGGTCAGGAAGCCATATTTAACTGGAAATCTCTTTTATAAAATAAGTTACTTCATAGCTTTGGTGACCAATTCTTTACCTTCCCATGTTGTTCACAACTGTTTTTTCTCTAAGCAGTCTGAGTCCTGGGCAAGAAAGGTCAGCCCTTTCTCAGGAGAACTTCAAATTCTAGGCTTGAGACTATGGTAAACTCTAGTGTTCTGGCTTAAAAGTAACATTGCTTAGTTGTTTTAAAGCATGGGCTTTATCTGAGAAGGCTGGGGTTTGCATTTCAGCCCCATTGCTTTCCAGCTGTGTGACCCTGGGCACGTTTCTTATTCTTTCTGTTTTCTCAGTTATAAAATATGGGTAATAATAGTGCCCACCTCCTAGGGTTGATATAAGAATTAAAGTTAATACATGACCTTTAAAGTGCATATCAATTATAAAATATGGGTAATCATAGTGCCTACCTCCTAAGGTTGATATAAGAATTAAAGAAGATAATACATGACCTGTAAAGTCCATAGCATGGTGCCTAGCAAATAAAAAGTATGCAGTGATAGTGGTCATTATTATCCTTGAGTATTTCAGGTTGTGTTGTACCTAAGGATTTTTTAGCTCATTTCAGAATTCTCAAAAAATAGTAAGTTGAATCTATGACTTTGGATCGCTCTCAGCAAGCACTGTTCTTGAATCTGAGTTTAGTTCAATTTCTAGAATCGGTATTCTGTGCTCTTCAGGTAGTAAACCTATTTTCAGTGGCAAGTTTAATGCTTAGTGATCTTGCAAGCTCAGAAAGGCTGAGCCATATCCCAGAAGGTTGAAGTTAGTGTCAACCCATAGTTTAGAGCAGATGCTGGCAAACTTTTCCATTAAAGAGCCAAATAATAACTATTTTTGTTTTTGTGGCGCATACAGTCTCTTTCTCAGCTATTCACTTATGCCATTAGAGTGTGAAAGCCTCCATAGACAATGTGTAAACAAATGGACCTGGCTATGTTTTAATGAAACTTTATTTACAAAAAAATGGTGGCACTTGGGTTTGGCTGTTGGTTATAGTTTGCCAAATCCAGGCTTAAGGCATAGTGGAGAAGAAAGGGGGACAGGGGAAGGTGTAACCAAACCAACAGGAGTTCACTGCTTGGTGAGTCAGAAATTGCACCAGATTGAGTTGCCTCACAAAGAAAACTTTATTTGCAGCAAATAAGGAGATCATGGGGGAATTGTTTCCAAAGCTCTGACTCTCTGAGCAAGGGTGGATGGGTTCCTTTTATTTAGGTTAGGATGAATATCTAAATAGGGAAGCCCTGCCGTTGTATGTAGAGGTGGCATAGGGTCTGGCATGAGCCTTGAGGCAGCATGCCTATGCATACATTGTGTTCTATGAATGGGGCTTGTGCTCCTCTTTGGGCAGGGACTTTAGTATTATAATGAGGTAAAGGAAGTTGTCTGTCATTCTAGAGGTCATTCCCTGGTCTGTCAGTGTAGGCCTCAGTCAGGGGTTAAACTGGTCTGGGCCAGTTGGAGGTCACTATCACTGGAGGGGTAGTTTCGCTTTTCATTTGCCTGACTTAAGGGATTAGCTGGAAAGAAGAGTTTAAGGAAAAATGTGGGACAAAGGTTGATGAATGGAAGCAGGTGGGCAATAAAGGTCAGGTGTTGGGGTCTAGTTGCTGACAAAGGGAGGAAATAAGAAGGAACAGAAATGCATCGCTTCTCGGCCTTTTGGCTAAGATCATGTGTGAAGAAGGAACAGAAATGTACCCATGAAGAGAGAAGTCAGGCCTCTCAAAAGCAATTTGGTAATTTAAAGGAAGCTTGAGGATGCTGACTACCCCCACTCTATCTGGTTGTCTTCTGATGGTGAACCTTGGGAAAAGTAGGAAGAAAGAAACAGTTTTTTTTTAAGTTTTTGTTTAAATGCCAGTATAGTTAACATACAGTGTAATACTAGTTTCAGGTGTACAGTTCAGTGATTCAGCACTGAAATAAACGTTTTTGAGTTGTATTCTGAGAATCTTCACAGTTTCCCCCTTTTCCTTCACCTTCTTCTTTGACTCCCCTTTCCTTGGTTAGGTAGTGACATCACACTTCTTCCCCTGTTCCTAGCAGAGCCCATTAATATGAAAGGGTAAATTACTAGTAATAGTTTGGATTATTACTCCTTTTAGGGAATCTGTACTTTAAGAAAATAAAATGAAAGAATGTTTTTTCCTCTTAAGACATTGTTTTGTTTTTGTTTTTCGTAATGTATGCAATGGACACACCTCATATCTGAGCCTCATCCCACCCTTTATCCTGTCTGGGGGTGTGGTTCAGAGATTGGGTGGGGAACCATGGTTTCTGTTGCAAATATTACTTGGTAATAAAAACAATGCCTCAGTAATTTGAGTTGTTTTGAAACAGTCATGCCAAAATGTCCTTTTTCATCAAAAACATACGTTTAACTTTCTAACAGGGTGATTTGATTGGATAACCCCAGTGGAATATATTCCAATAGAAAAAATAACCACACACACAAAAAGCTGAAAATTTTTGGTAATCATATTATTGATGATAGTGCTTATATTCCTTTCTTGTATATGGGATAATTTAAGTGAGTATTATTTTGGTTTGTTTAAAATTAACATTTTCATAGTAGTTGAAAAAAAGCTAAAGGTATAAGATCAAGGAGATAAAGTAAAAATCCCAAAATCCTGAATTTGAATCAGAAGAATCAGTATAAATTCATAGTATTCTTTCTTTAAAAAAAAAAAAAAAAGACATATTTTCAAGCTCTGTTTTCAAAAAAAAGACTTGGAAATAATAATTTCCCCAGTATCAGTGTGTACCCCATGCATCTGGATTCTGTTCACTAAATATCATTTCTTACTAAGGGATGACATCTCCTTGGAGAAATGGATAATTCCCTGTATGGGGAAAGAAATGTACAAGATTAGCCAGGAACATCTTGTTAGACCAGATAGTAATAAAAGCTCCCAGTAATATGCGGATTATTTTAAAAAGACTCAGGAGACAATTTAAATAAACTACTTAGAAAAGATGGGACAATTTTAAGCATTAATAAGAATTGAATGCAATTGATTGAAGCATAGGGAATGTGTTTAAATCCACGGGTTCATAATGATACTTTAAAACAACACATACACACAAACACAAACAGAAATACTCTCAACTCTTCATTGGCTGCCTTTGGAGAATACTAGGAAACTACCTTATTTTAAAAACTGGTAAGTAGACAATCTAGCATGTATCCTGCTGTTCCTATATGATAACTAGGTAGTTGGTAAGAAGTTTCTCTTTATAGGAATGTTTCAGTTAATAAAAAAGAAGCAATGGTAGAATTAGAAAATTATGATTCTGTAAAAAAAAAAAAAAAGAAAATTATGATTTCGCAATCTGGATGGATCTAGATCAGGAGTCAATAAACTTTTTCTGTAAGGGACCAGATAGTGAATATTTTAAGCTTTGTGGGCCCTATAGTCTGTATTGCAACTATTCAAGTCTGCATTGGAGTGTGGAAGCAGCCATTGGCAATGGACGTGATTGTTTCAGTAAAACTATTTATAAAAACAGGGTGCACTGATTGGATTTTGTCCATAGGCTGTAGTTTGCAGACCCCTGATCTAGATAATGATTATCAGTATCTGATACTATCACAATAAAAGAGACACCAGGTTTTGTTCCTCCTAATGGAGGTACATGGCTCATCTTGGGGGGGAAAACCAGAATCTGATGAGGCTTTTTGATTTAACTACCAATTTTCAGAGAATAAAAGGAACAGAGGAACATATTAGAAAATGCAGGAAGAAGCAGTCAGCAAAATCTAGACTTTGGGAAACTCCGGAGAACAAACGACTTTTTAAACAAATTTTCAAGAGGGAAAATAATATGGAGGAGTAATCTAGAGATTAAAAATGACTTAAGAAACATATCACATAGTTTATAGTCTAGGGCTTGTTTCCCTGTAGGAGCTCTGTATTGCTGGAGAAGGAGCAAAAGTGCCCTAATCCTTTTAGGATTAATTTATTCAAAAGAAATAACAGAAAAATACTCAACATGCAAAAAGAAAATGAAGGAAAACCACAGAACATGCCAAAGGTGGAGGCACGCTGCCCTTCAGAAGATGTACCACAGGAGGCAGAGGGAAATCCTCAGCCTTCTGAAGGTATAAGCCAAGAAACAGGAAGCCTTAGAGGAGGGCTGACCCAACCTGGCCTGGGGTTTAAAGAGGACACTCCCATGAGGCATTTGGACCTTGAAGAAATAATAAGAGGCGTAGATGAGTGGGAAAGGCTTAAGAAAGAGATAAGAAGAGTAAGAAACAAGTTTGCGATGATGCATTGGAAGCAAAGACATTCATGCAGCTGTTCTTATACTGTGTGTTCTAGACCGTAAATTCTTTTTTTTTTTTTTTTTGTCTGATATTAAAATCTGGTCCCCGCTTGCTTTCTGTGTTTTCTGATGTATCTTTGACATTTGTTTTACTTTTAAATATCTGGTGGAATTTTTTTTTTTAGGTAGTGTCCTTGTTACCAGCGTCTCACTGGATTTTGTGTTTTGACCCATTATGCAGATCTGTTTTTTAGTTGGAAAGTTTTACACATATGCATGAAAATTTATTCATTCTATATTGCAAAGTTAAACATAACATGTTTACAAAGCAGTATATTTAGTATCAGCTCACATAGGTAGGATTAAATCACAAATTGTATGTATGCATGCATATGTGTATACATACATCCATATGTCAAAAACCTAATGGCTTATTTCTGTGTGGTGTGAGCTTTTTTCTTTTCACTTATATGTGTTTTTTTCCTGAACATGTGCCACACACACAAAAAGAATTAAAGTTTTGTAATTAAGAGTCAAATAATTTGCATCCAGCTTATAAGGACAATGGAGGCACCTAAATTCTTGATAGAACAACTATAAAATATGTAAATCACAAATTACCTCTGGATCTCTTAGCCAAAGGAATAATGTTGGCAAATATTACAGATTTTAAAAAAAACATATCAAATATCAATGGGTGAATGTGGTTGTTTCCCTGCAAAGATGGTCACCAGTAATTTCTCCCATCTCTAAATAATCCTGTCCTCCTTTTAAGAGATGGGGTCTATTCCCCTCCTTTTGAGCCTGGATTGATTTTAACTTACATTAACCCGTAGAATATGCTAGAATTGACATTGTCCTAGGCCTGAGTCTTTGGGGGCTGGCATCAGCTGCTTTTGCTGCCTTGGGGCCACCATGTAAAGAGGCACATCTACCCTCCTAGATTGAATGCATGGGGAGAGAGAGGTCCCAGCCTTCTAGACATTCTCCTCAAGACCTGCAGCCTGAGAGTTAAGCTTGGTTATTCCAGCCCAGTCAAGATGCCAGCTGAATAGAGCTGTGTGAGACAGAAGAATCACCCAACCAACCTACAGAATCATGCAAAATAATAAATGGTTATTTCAAGTCACCAAGATTTGGAATAGTTTCTTATGCGGCAATAGAAAACAAATAGATACATAGAAACTTACTTGGAAATAATTCAAACAAATTGTTACAAAATTGTGTGATAATAGGGGAAATGTGAATAGTAAATAGATATTTGATGTTATTTAAGAATTATTAGAAATCTGAATATAAAGTTTTAAAAGTTTTGTATTTAATTTCTATGAAATTTTTTTATTTTTTAAGGTGTGATAAAGTGTTATGGTTATATTTTTAAAGATATGTGTATTGGAGTATTAAACATGATATGGGGAGTTGTTTCAAAATTCCCCATAGAGGAGAAAGGGTTGGTGGAATAGAGATGAAGTAAGTTTGACCCTATACTGATACTGTTGCTGGATGATTGGGCACATGGTGGTTCATTAGATAGTATCTTTACTGTTATATTTGTTTGAGAATTTTCATCACAACTAATCAAAACTGATAAATTAAAAAAGAAAAGTATTAAGTTAGAGAACTTGTATTCTAAGGGTGAAACGCCAGCCATCCTGCTGCAAGTAAGGTAGTTAAATTCTTAAGTAGCAGAACCTTCCTCACCATCCTGAAAATACCATGAAGGTAAACACTCAGCAAAACCAGTCTTAAATTATCACCCTTACTTAGGACTTTTAAGGGGATTAATTATATTTAGGAAATTGATGTTAGAATTTGTTTCCTTTATTAAACCTAAAGGGTGACATGTTGCCTTATTTTCACCCATTTATTTATAAGACACTACGTTGGAAGTCAAAAAAACAAACAAGTCCTTCTCTTTCGACTGTCTAAGAAGATTTTAGATCACTTGACCATTCTGAATCTCCAGTTCCTCATTGGTATCAAGTGGAGACTTTCATGCTTTTCTTGATAATTCATCAGGCCTTGAGACAAACTGGCAATTTCTATAGGAAGTAGCCAGGGGAAGGCTGACAAGCATGCACCTGTGTCTACCCATGGCCTTCTAGAAATGAAAAATACCTAGGGCATTCTCTAAAGACTCTCTACAGAGAGGGCAGTGTATAATTAAAGAATTTTGGTGACTTGGGTACTGTTATGGGCTGAATTGTGTCCCTAGCAAAATTCATATACTAAAGTTCTAACCCCAAGTACCTCAGAATGTGATTGTATTTAGAGATAAGGCATTTCAATAAGTTATCCGGTAGGACTATAAAAGAGGAGGAAGTTAGGATACAGATACACATAGAGGGAAGACCATATGAAAACAGAAGATAGACCATATGAAAACAAATCAAGGAGAAAAGAAACCAATCCTGCCAACACCTTGATCTTGGCAGTTGTAGCTTCCCAAATTATGAGAAAATGTCTGTTGTTGAAGCCACCCAGTCTATGGTTCTTTGTTATGACAACCCTAAAAAATGAGTAAAGGTATGTTTATCTGGGTTAGCAGCAGAACTTTCCTCGTCATCTTTCCAGTCTCAAGAGATGATTCTTAACAAGAGCTTGTCTCTTGGCCATGGGCCATAGGAGCTAAGCCACATAATTGGAGGAGCTAGAAGGCAGGAGGATAGGAAAGAAAAGAGAAAACAAACAAACCAAAGAAAAAAAAATAGAGCAGAGCTGAATGGAGCCCTGGTGCTCACCAGACTTTATGAGGAAAGTACTGAAAAGGAATGACAAAAATGCAAATATCACCTTGGCATAACAATGGGGCTTGAACGCAGACCTGTACATTTATATTGCATATACAGGATGGGGATTTCTGGGCATAACCTCTTGAGGTAAGGTTATGGTTACATTATTAGTAATTATAGGTAGCTAGTAGGTTATCTGCAGTAGCTTACTTCTGGGGTAGGTAAATGTTTCAGAGAGAAAGTCACCTGGGTATGTATATTTAGAAATTAGAAACACTTTAAAATGAAAAATATGTACACAGGTACTAATTATTTATATTTAGAGTTTTAAAAAGAGTAGGAGCAACATAGGAAGAAATGTGTATGGATACTAGGTAAACTAAGTATCAGTTTTCATTTTCTGCACTTACCTTGTGCTTCTCAACTTACTATGGAATCAACTAACCTTCATGATTGAAATCCTTCTCAATCTTTTAGATCAAGTTCAAAGTCTCGTTCCCCATGTAGCATTCCTGGACGCTCCCTAACTAAATAGTAATTATGAGTATAACAAACATGGTAATGAAATGCAGAGAAGGAGTTTTCATGTCTTTATGTTTTTATCTTCTGGTTGGTTCTTCATGTGATTTTTTTTGGAGATCGAAATCTGCAGCAAATGGTCAAAACTGTCTTGCCTTGTAGCTCTAGATTGCCCAGAAGATTATGTATTATATATTGATTCATTGAGGAATGAATATTTATTAAATTATAGTTTGTTTTGGGGCGCCTGGGTGGCTCAGTCAGTCCACCTTCAGGTCAGGTCATGATTTCAGGGTTCATGGGTTCGAGCCTTGTGTTGGGCTCTGTGCTGACAACTCGGAGCCTGGAGCCTGCTTCAGATTCTGTGTCTCCCTGTCTCTCTCCCCCTTGCCTTCTCACTCTCGCTCTCTCACTCTGTCTCTCCCTCTCTCTCAAAAATAAACATTAAAAAAAAATTTTTTTTTTTTTTTAATTATAGCTTGTTTCACCTTCAGGGCCTCCCGGAATTGAGAAGCAGCCTTTGCTTGGATCTGGTGTGGTATGAAAGCCCTCAAACGGCTTTACACTCTATTTTGTCAGAATGAAGCACTACAACTTTCACAGTCCTCTGTCTGTAGCAGAAAGTTTCAAGGACCTGCCAAACATCTTGGGTGCTTCCTTTTTACCTCTTAGCCTGTCTCTGGGAATCTGGCTCTTTGCCACTGCTTGCTTATAAGGTCATGTCAGAAAACCTGATCAAACATGAGTTAAACAAAAAAGTTTTTTTTTTTTTTTCCACATTCTGTGATCTCCTCTTTCTCCCAACTTATTACAACTAAACTAGGAGCTGTGAAATTCTTTTTTTTTTTACACTTTGCATTTTTGTTCCTTTTATTAAAAATAAAAAGGTGATTGCCTTTCCATAACTCTTTCTTCCTTGGAGTCCTAAGGGTTTTGCATTTCATCATTCCCTGCAGATTTCAGTGTAAAAAGGTTCAACTTTGTTTTTTCTGAGCTTTCTGAAATGTTTCTGATTGTAATATAATAGACCAGTAATTAAATACTGATTTAGAGAATGATTTTCTTTTGTCCCATTTCATCATCAAGGGAGGAAAACAGTCATAGTCATCAATCCATGGGGCTGTGTGGTGCTAATGTAAGGTTTTGATTAGAAACTTTTCATCTGCCATTCTCAAACCATTTTATCAGCCCTTGGAATTTTCTCTAGCTTTGCCAAGACTTCCCAGGGGAATCCCTGCAATGTCTTAATGGCTTGGAGACAGACAGGATAATGCTGTACACCTCAGGATTTCCTTACATCCTCACACGTGTGCTCCTTATAGCCTCTGGGTCCAGGTAAAACACTGGTGTGGGTGGCTGGTTGGAAAGATGAGCCTCCCACACATCTGCTGAGGACACTGACTATGGCAGAGAAAGTGACCCTCTCCAAGTTTTATTTGTGTCGTAAAAATTCATGCTGTGCACCACCTCTTTAAGAATCTGTGCCATTAAATGTGGCTAGATCCAGAGTACACTCTGGAGGAAGCCAGAAAGGACATTAAAATGCTTAGTCCATGACACACTTCCTTATTTTTGTCATTTTGACATTTATGTGTTGTTTCATTAGGGATTTTTAAGAGAAGACCCTTTTTCAGCAAGAAGTTTTCCCAGATCTCCATAAGAATCAACAGTTGATAATCAAACAGCTGTCTGGTTTGCATTTAAACTGAGCTGGACCACCTGCTGGCTGTTAACCTCTGAAAGGTTATTATGATACAATTGTTGTTGTTGTTTGTTTAAAAAGTTTCAGAGCTCAAGGAAAATATTAGTAATGAGTTACTTAACCTGCAGTGTTTACTGTTCCTACTCAACTCACAGATGGTGTTCCAGTGGCCAGCAAGAGGGAAGGCTCATCTGAGGCCAGCACTATTTTGCACTTGTTTTGGAGATGAACCATAAAAATAGGCTTGGCAATGAAGAGGACTGCCCTTGTGGGGGGAGGGTGGGCAACATTACAAAATCCTTTTAAAAGGAAACACAACCGTTTGCTGTTGCTGATGACTGAGACTGAGAGGTACAATCGCAGCGTAAACCTTAGTTCAGCAAACGGTAAACTTGAGGTTGAAGTCAGTAGAGCGATGGATCTTTTCAGCATGTTCAGTCTCGGTGTTTTGAGGCTTGCTCACCATCTGCTTTCTTCACTTATATGTATACCCCTCCATATATATTTCCATATATATGGAAATGATGGCTGCAGATTCTCTCAAGTGGTCATGTGGGTGCCATTTTCTAGGCCCTGTAAAAATCCAGTCCCTTGGACATCCTCATGCAGGCTCTGATTACAAAATGGCCTGCCTTTCTTCAAGACTGGGGGCCCAAGAGCATGAGCATCATTTGCAGAGGTAGGGACATCTCTGTATGAGTAGAGGAGACTTTTTATTTTCTGGTTGTGGATATTATGGATTGAGAGGATAGGGACTTGCTGAAATAGATGTTCCATGAGGATCAGGATTTTGTTTCATTCCCTCCTTCATCCCCAGTGCCTAGAATAGTGACCAGCCCATGGTGAAGTCTACTAAATATTTAGTGAAAGGCAGAAGGAATGAGTGAATGAATATCTTTTCTTTCTGTTTTCTGTTCACCTTTTTATTTTTCCCCTACATAATAATGAATAATGGTCAGTAAATGTGGTTGGCTTTCAGCACTCATATCACAAAACTGCCAAAACTTTGTTGCCATGGATTTCAGAACACTGAAGATGAAGAGTTAGGCAAGATAGCATTCAGGGACTAACTTGAGATGATTTGTGAGGCAGAATAGAATGGGAGAAAGAATTCAGACTTTGGCTACAGGTAGACTCTAGTTTGGAGCTGAAATTGATCTCTTTCTTGCTCTCAGACCTTGAATAAATTAGCATCTCTGATTCTCAGTTTCTTTATGTATAGAATGGGAATAATGATACACATCCTATAGATTTTTGTATTATAGATGATTAAGGTAAAACCTGATACAGAATAGAGGAAGCAATAAATGATTATTTTTTAATTTATTTTTTCATTTTATTTAAGTTTTTATTTAAATTCTAGTTAACATACAGTGTAATAGTAGTTTCAGGTGTACAATTGAGTGATTCAACACTTATGTATAGTACTTATGTACATACGTATATACTTATGTATAGTACCTGGTGCTCATCACAAGTACACTCCTGATTATTGTTAATATTCATATATTAGCATTACTATGCTATCAATACTGTGATAATACTGTTATAATAATGCACCACCAGTACTGTTATAATACATTCAGTGACCATCAGGGAATTCATTCCCTGTTTACCACAGCATTTTATGTTAGAAATTGTCCAGGATTTGATAGGTTCTAGTCCTATGTTCACCAGTAGCTAGTTTTTATAAACCAGGACAAGTCACTTAACTTTTGAGCCTCACTTTTCTTACCTGTAAAGTGAGAGAAATAGTTATGCTGATTCTAACTGATAGGGAACATTCAAGAACATGGGGCTATGAGAATGATTATCTTGCAAAGTCTTTTATAACCCTGGAATAATTAATGTGAAGCTGCTTGATCAACTGTTAAATATCATACAAATGTCAGTTCAGTTCATTCCAGCTCAACACATACTTATTGAATGTCTACTATGTGCCAGGAATTGTGCTAAGCATAGTTAGGTACAGAAAAAATAAGACCTGACTCCTCCTTCTCAGGAGCTTTTAATCTGGTGGAGAAGATGTTCACATGAACAAAGCACAATTTCTCCTGTGATGGTGAGGTTAATGCTTCTTCATTTTGCTCAGTTCTTGGCACCTTAAAAAAATGACTTGGTGGAGATAGGAGTTGCAACACCTGGCATAGGATTTTTCCTCTTCTCTTACATTGGTACAGAGAGTTGGTGGCAGGTTGTGCTACCTTATCTAATTGCCTTAAAACCATTGCGGGAGACTCCTGAAGTCAGTGCCTACCTCATGTCATGTCTTTGCTCAGGAAAGTGGCAGTGAGCTGCAGTCACCTCTTGGAAATGTCCCAGTAGTCTCAGCGTCCCCTGTGCAGTTGTGAAAAAGCTGTTCGGAGGGAGCTTTCAGTGTAACTTATGATGAATGGGTGAAGAGTGTCTTGGGGAAGGAGTCCATGTCTTCTCCATATATACATCTTCAACACCAAGCCCATGGCATACCACTTAGATGGTACTTTAAGCATTTGCTGAATGAATAAATGATATAAAGTGAATTGACCCAACCTGTCTGGAGTTCCATTTCTTCCAAACCTTTCTACTTTGCTTCCTCGAATCCCCCTTCCAGGATAAATTCTTTGTCACACATTCTCAATCTCTTTCATAAACTGGAATCCATTTCCTAGTGAGCTAAAAACCTGGCTTTCCCCTGAGCACATGGCTTCTTCTGCAGCTAGTTTCCACCACCCTGTAAGACATGACTCTAGTCTAGGAGGTACTATTAGTGTCTTCTGGACTCCTTCAGCGTCCCTTTTAGACTATTATCTTGCCACATGAGTGGGGGGAGGGGCTGAGAGAGAGGGAGACATGGAATCTGAAGCAGGTTCCAGGCTCTGAGCTGTCAGCACAGAGTCTGACGTGGGACCCGAATCCACACATCATGAGATCATGACCTGAGCTGAAGTTGGATGCTTAACCAACTGAGCCACCCAGGCACCCCTGATCTTGCCATTATTATATACATAATCACTTTTCCTCCTTTGAGGCACATGCCATCCAGTTTGCTCTGGCTCTCTTTGTTGTATGTAAGTTTTTTCTTCTGCATCATTCCTTTTTTATCATTGAAGACAGTGGTATCTGACTAAATCTTCCTCTCTATCCCCAAGTCAAAATTTCCCATCATCCAGGGTGCAAACATCATTCACATGATGACCCAGTAATGTCCTGGTCACTTAGTTCCTTTATTTATTGCTTCATTTCCTAATTTTACCTTTCACTTGGCTTTATTTACCTACTCCCATGGCTACCCTTTAGATTATGGTGTCGTACTCCTCCTGGTCCCATGGTCCATTTTCAGCCATTCCTTTGAAAGCTTCTTTAATTCCCTGGGCTCATTATCCCTTTATCATATATATGCCACGTAGAACAATCCCTCCCCCCCCCCACCCATGGGTTCTTGAACCACTGTTTTTTCCATGCCAGGCTGTTGAGTAGATGGAGCTGCTAAAAATCAAGGTCTCCAATCTCAGTGTGTATAGCAGTTTTCTTTTCTGTTTTCCCAGCCAGCTCTTTATCTCTTTATCCTGTTTTTCATGACAGCTATGACCAATCTCCTCTACTATCTTTACTTGTGTTAGCCAGCCATCTTACATTTATCTCGAGCCCTTCAGCTTCCTGCAACCAAAATTTCTGCCTACAACTGTGCTTGTCTTATCCCCACGAAGCCTTCCTCCTTACTGTTGCCGGAGAAATGTTTCTTTTTAAAATTCAAATTTGATCACACTGCCCTCTGTCTAATGCCCTGTTTCCCCTTATGCCTATTTAAAATCTCCAGGTCTCTTTGTAAGACTTAAAATGGTTCGTAATGATATAGTTCTGATTTGTGTTTGTAGCCTCATTTATGACTAATCGACTATCCCCATATCAGCCTCTACTTTGCAACTGCACATACTTTTCGAAATTCTGTGCATTATTTTACCTCCTGGCCTTTGCACATGATCTGCCTACTGCCTAGAATTCTCTCTCCTACCCCTCACCATACTTGTCTAACCAACTCCTACTCATCTTTAATGTACCATCTAAGATCTTCCTTGAGCAAACTGCCTTGAAGGCACCAAGCCCCCAAATGTTATATGCTTTTCTTCTGTTCTTCTATTCCTGGTTTTAAAACTTATTATTCTGTATTTTAATTGTCTGCTTAACTATAAAATATAGTAAGATCCTTGAAGGCAGAGGTTGTTACTTATTTCCTGAGCACCTAGAAGAGCATCTGCTACATGGCAGACACTGAAGAAAATACTTGCAGAATTAATACTGAATGAGCAAGATAATGTCTTAGCTGAATCTTGAAAGATTGCAACTTGAAACGTAGCAGCATGAACTATGGGAAGGGCATGGCTGACAGTAGGAACTGAGTGAGCAAGATAACTCATGATATAATGTCTCAGGAGAGGGCACAAATTTGGTGAGATGGATGGGTAGGAGCCTAGAGAGTTTTTGAGATTTATAAGATTTGAGCTTCTGGATGTCACTGAGCAAAACTTAACAATCATTTCAGTGAACCAACAACAGATGGTTGACTGGATTGATGAGTTGTCTAATTAATTGGTCAGTTCAGTGAAATAGTACAATTGGCTGTGAACCTTTGATTGTAAAATTCAGTGATAGCCCAACAAATGCCCATCAATATTCTTAAAATAAGGAACAGTTAAGAAGCAGAGTATTAAATCTCTCTCACTACCAAATATTTCTTTAATTCTGGAAAATTCTCACTTATTTTTTCAGATATAGCTTATGTGCCATTTCTTCCTCTCTTTCTTAAACTAGGATGTTGCATCAGGGATGTGCAAACTTTTACATTAAAGTCCAGATAGTAAACATAAATAGGCTATGTAGGCCATTTAGTTCCGGTTGCAATTACTCAATTCTACCATTGTAGTCATAAACAGATGCAATAAAAAATAATATGTAAACAGACAAGTGTGGCTATATTCCAATAAAGCTTTATTTATGGGCTCTGAAAATTAAATTTTCATATAATTTTCATGTGTCACATAATATTCTTCTTTTGATTTTTTCCATTGTTTAAAAACTGTAAAAACCACTCTTGGATCAGAGGCTGTACAAAAAAACAGGCAGCAGGCTAGATTTGGCCCATGGGTCATAGTTTCCTGACTCTTGTTATAGAGCATCTCAATCTATAATCTATAATTTGCTTTGGAAAAATTCTTTAGTAATATCTACCAGTTTTAGAACTCTGCTCTTGATTCTGTCCAGTCTAAATTTTTACTTGTCTGTGTAAGATTTTTAAATAATTTTAATGACTATATTTTTTTATTTCTAGTATTTCTAACTGTTCTTTTTCAGGCTCATATTCTTATATTATTTCTGTAATTTTTACACAACTTTTTTTTCCCTTTTAAACAAAGACTATAATTTCATTTTTGAGTACTTTAAATAAATTTATTTTAAAGTCTTTGTTATGCTATTCCATAAAATTTTATCTTGCTTGAATTCACATTCCTAGTGCCAATTCTTGTAGGTGTCTTTCTTAGCACTAGATTACCTCACATATTTTAAAATTTTGTTATATAGGCTCATTCTGAGTGGGTCCCCCCAGCTGTATTTCTCTTTCTCTGTGATTGCCTCTCCTTGTCTAGTGGGTTTGTAGTTGTCTCTCTACCTTACCCTTTGCTCTCTCTGCCCCAAATTCAGGATTGGGTCTGGAAATAATAACATTTTTTTTATTCCTCTTTAAGATGATATTAGGAATATGGCAGTTCCAGCCATTGATTCAGTGGATGACTTAGCTCAGTTCTTACTTGTGAAACTGAATATGCCCCTACCCTCCTCTTTAGAACCATGGCCATAGATAGATAAAATAGGACAGAAGTCTCCTACCCCTACTCCTGGTTTCATTGCATCATTAAGGGAGCCTCAGCTCTTTTCTCTAATTTTAATGTCTCATTTGATACGGAGTTGAATTCTGTGCTTGTCTCCACATCTGGAGCCCAATGGGCCAGGTGCTCTCGCTAAGTGTACTTCTTTGCAGGGATGTTTATTGAGCTCAGGTATTCCTTTATATTATTTATGCAGATTTGGAGAGAGGGACTGCATAACACATTGTCACTCTTCACCATATTGATGAGAAATTTATATGCCAGAATGTAAGCAACTTGAAGGTAGGGCTTCTGTCTATCCTGTTGGCCACTATATTATGAATACTAAGCACAAAGTAGCTGCTAAATTAATGTTTACAGAAAGAATAACTGTTGAGGAAGTGAGATGGATATGACAAATGAACAATCTAGATGTATGTTAAAATGAAATCTTGTTCTTTATGCAAGTTGCAGTTTTATTTGATGACAAGCATAATTAGCACCATACTCACCCATCCATTTATTCCATGTATTCAGTGCTTGCAGGAGATATTTGTGGAAGTTGGGCATGGCTATGTATTCATAAGTTATTCTTCCTCCTCCCATTAGCATTAGTCTTTGCACCTGTGAGCAAAAATAAACAGAAGTATATAAATACCAAGTGTTACCACTTTTATTACAACATTATCATGCTACCAGTGATATCAACTGTAAGGTAAAAATTAAGGGAATTGAAGCAACGACAGAGGCATTTCTTGATGTTCAGTTTGGCTGTTCTTGCCATATGGGAGGCATATACCAAAATACCAGTGGAGACCTTAACTGAAGCCCTAGCACTTCTGTGGCTTTTACAAAGCTACTTTCTGCTTGAGTTCAAAAGCATTTGTGGAACATACATAGTCAGGTCCTGACCCCGTACCTCAGGACTTCTAGGAGTGTGGAAGTCCTAACTTTCCACCCGGGTAAATGGTCTCCAGCCATTTCCATGGGAATGTCAGCCTTGTGGGATTCTAGAAGCCTGGTAGACTGGCCAGGAAGGACCACACATTAGTAAGTCTAAGATTCACTGTAGTCCCTCCTTTGTCTAATTTGACAAGGTTTCAGAGACAACAGCACTTTCTTCTGAATTTGGCTCTCTTTGGGTCCCAGAGTATAAGGGCTTGCCACATCCACTGAGAACTTCCCAGAAATTGAGAGGCAGCTGCATTCTTAGGAGAAGGGGTACAGTCTGTTTAGTGCTTATGTCTCTGTTGGAAATGTGCAGAGCTTGTTAAGCCCATCACAGGAAGATTTATCTAACAGAGAGGCAGTGAATATGTGTTAGGTATTGTTATTAAGAGCAAGTTTGCTCCCATTCCAAGCCATGCTAAGTGCTGGAGAACAATTTATATTGCCAGATAGAATAGTAATATTAGGAGCTTACTGAGATGACAGAGTAATCTTGTTAGCTAGACTACTTTTCTATATTGAAAACATAAAGTATTCTGCATCAAATCATATAATCTACATTTTCCCTTTCTCTCTTTAATTTGATTATGAACTATTACTGTGCTTTGCCATAAAATATGAAAGTTTTACATTTTGATAGTTTTTCAAATGCTGATTTTACTTTCTGTGCAAATACTTCATATCTTTCCAGCATAATTATTTAGCAGCCTTTTCGGGTTAATTATTGTCATTAACAATATGAGTCCTACGAGGGAATATCAATTAAAATATGCACAGCTGAACTTTCAAATGAGTAAATAATTTAGTTTTGGAAAATGACTGGAAACAGCAGGGTAACAGTCAAAAGGGGAACAATTATTTTAATGCTTATTTGACAAATGAGTCATTTTTACAGCAAATTAGATTCTTATCATAGCACCCCTACTGGTTACCACAGGAAAGCTGTTAACATGAGTTTTTAAAATAAAAGCTGTTAAGTTATGCATGCAAAGTTAAGGAAATCATTTGTATGAAGAAAAGGTGATTAGGATATGCATTGTTAGCTGATGGAATACTGCCACTGGGATCTAATTAGGGCCATAAATCACACAAAATGATGTGTGTATATAGAGCTTGAAGCATCAGAGTGATGCATGCCATTGACAGTGAGATGGATGATTCCCCCAACCCTGACTTTCATGGTTGTCCTTGTCTTTGTGCTGACCAGACCCTAAAGTCCTCCATAATGATCGCGTGGAATAGGGGCTTTAGTCATAGGAGGTTACCAGTGTAAAGGATGCTGGGAAAATTCCAAGATAAATCTTCATTTCTTCCCATTAGCAAAAAAGCCCAGGAAAAACAGAATGGGAACCTTCAGGGTAAACAGTCTTGAGATGAGTTTCAACTTGTATTTTGTCAATTTAATTTAGTTTGTTTAATTTTTAACTCAGTGATTCCCAAAGGAAGGAAGGAGGGAAGGAAGGAAGACATTTATAGAAACCATGTATTATTTCTAAGATATAATGGTACCTACTCCAGACCCCATAGGGTTTAACATAGCGTTGAGACAAAGCCTTCTAAAAGCAGATAAACACATGCATCATTTCCCCAGCTCTTTTACTAGTGTGTTTGGGTTAAATTGCTTTCCTGACTCTGATTACACCATCATGCCATGGACCTCTTTCTACTGACCACAGAATTGGTACCACATTTCCAAGTTGCCCCCTCTCTGCCCTGGATAGAGTAACAGGTGTAACCATGTACCTTCAAGTTAATGTTTGCAGTTTCTTAGTTCTTCATGGGTAAATGAGGATGAAACTTTGCCTATAGGAGTCAGGAATTTGGACAGATTACTTTGTAAATACCTGCCAGTTCTTGATCTCTGGTTTTTAATATGGCCAGGAAGATTACAACAAGTATGAATACATATGAAGAGTACTCTTTCATTACAGTTTTCTTGAATTCTTTGAAAATTGTTACTTCTGATCTATCTTTTTTTGTATACTTTTTCCATAGAGAAACACAAATTTCAGAATTCTGCCTGGTAAACAACTACACTTCAGTGTAGTGACACCAGTGACACCAGTCACTTTCAGGGTCACACCTTATATCAGCTTATTTTAGAGCTTTTAGCTCTAAAATGTCAGTTTTTTTCTTCTTTATACTGCCACACCCAGTGGGAGTCTGACTTTATCCCTTCTCATCATCGTTGACAAATATGATGTTTGTTTTTGTCTTGAAATTCTGTCCAAATCACTTTTTTTTTAATTAGTTACCTTTACTCTTCACCCAATGCTAGACCTCAGTGGTTTTCTTGAACCATCTAGTGTTGATGAAGTACACTTCCCTACCCAACCCCTTCACCAAACCAGTTCTGCAGAAGATCATGACTCATTGGGATGGGGTTGTGTGTGTGTGTGGGGGGGGGCAGATAGGGTTTTATCTACTTTTTAGCAACAAGGGGAATGGTCTCTCAAGGCCCTAGCAGGTAAGGTAGAATGGAGTTCACATTTTGGAAATGCCATGTTGAGCTTTCTCTCTTTGGTTGAAGTATCTAACTCATATCTATCTAACTGAGCCTTGAAGTTCATCAAGGTGATCTGTATTTGAGACTTTCAGAAGGCATCACTTCTCTCACATGACATCTTTATGGTGATGACAATTTTCTCCAACTTCTTTCAGAAATGATATCTTCCACACAAAAATCTATATATTTCTAGTTGGCTAGTTGAGTGCTAGCTAGTTGAGGACTTTCGTTTAACAAGTGAGGAAACTAAAACCTAATGGATGAAATGATAAAACAAAGGCCGCATGGCTAATTTATGGCAGAGCTGGGCATAGAGCCTAGGCTTTTGGACTCCTGGCCCAGTGCACCACAAGGGATTCCAGGACCTTGCAAGACTTAGTTACCATCATAATAAATAGCACTTAAATTATTGAGTCCATGAAACAGCCCTATGTGGTAGCTCTTTATTATGTGCATTGTACAGACGAGGAACTGAAGTTCAGCCATCCTAGAGAACTTTTCTTCTGTTACATAGGTGGTTAACCACAGAGCCTAGACTCTGACCCACAACTGATGAGCTTGAAGCTCATTCATGGAACCACTTCACTGTGTGTTGATGTGGATCATAGCTTCTTGATAAAATGGGCACCGCAGTTTGCTTTTAAAATTTTATTGTTAATTTCCAGGACTTAAACGTCAAAATATATATGCTCACTCATGGTAATAAGTATAATGAGAAGGGGCTGTTTCAAGGGCAAGAGTTGTAGAGATTAGCACAATAAGAGTTTAGCAGAGTCAGAACCTCTTATATACATGACAATAAGGATAATAAAAAAGTTAAGTATTTTCTCATCACCCGGGAGGTTTTCCCCCTAGGTATGATCCTGGAGGCCCCAAGTTTTTACACTTGTAGAATCCTTAAGTCACTCTGGCTCTCTTTGGAAGGGGCCCGACCCAGCCACATAAATACAGTAGTTTACACAAGATCCTCCTTTGATAGGGAAGTTGGGATTCACAGAGATTTCTGGTTTCTGTTAAGACATGGATTACTGCTGAAATCTTTATTTCAGGCAGATTCTGAGAACATCTACTCTAAAGACCTTAGTGACAGAGGTAGTGTCCTGGCAGCAGCTGACAAAACTAGTAAACACTGGGTGGGAGAGATGCTCTTTGGATTTGAGGAAGATACTCAGGGCTAGCATCTTAGACTGGCCATGATAAAGACTGCATCCATTTTTGTCTTTCTGCCTCTTGGCATTTGCTATCAATTTCTACTTAACTCAGGCCGTACCTCTGCCATGGGGATTTCCCAATCATATGAATATTATGAAACATTGGGTCTCTTCCTTCCTTCCTCCTTCCCTCTTTCCCCTCCTTTTTCTTTCTTTGATTATCCTCTTTCCCTCTCTCTTTCCTTCTTCCTTTATTGGTCTTTCTTCAAGGGTTTCTTAGTTTTTCAATTCAATATTGAGAAACAGTTTGTCCCTTACATAAATAGTAGCAGTGATGTGAGTTCAGCCTAATGAAAGGTTGAGCTGTTGATATGGGTTCATTGAGGAATAAACGTTAATTAAAAGAAGTCCACTTACACTAAGTGTGTGCTGTAGTCCAGAAGAGTGAATACAGAAGTTTGGAGTGAAGCAAACCGGTTCACTGGGTGACTCCCACCTGTGATGGATGGTCTCTGTGTGTGAGGTAAACCAGTAGTTTCTGAACAATAATCAGACTTTGTTCCTATTTGGAGGTGTAAACTGGCTGGTCCCTTTTAGATACTGAAAATTAGATTCATACAGTTTCCTAGAACACCACTTTCATAATCCCAAACATACCACCCAAACATCTATGTTCCCAGTGCTTTCTGTAATGCTGACAACCAGAGTCAGCCCATGTCCCTTTAATTATTAAATCACTTTCTTTCAGCACCTTCCCTTCCCTTCCCCTAGTTCTTCCTGGTTCTTAGTCTTTTCATGTTCTTGACAGCCAGAACCTCCACTGGTGTGGCATAATTAACCTTACTGCTCTTACCAGTGTCTCTTAGCCAGTTAAAACTTACTCATCTTAAATTCTTTGCCTTAAAGCCGTGATGGATAACTAAGACCAACATGACAAATCAATCACCATGAGATGTTAATAATACCTGTTTGTTAACAACCCACTGAATTTTAATGAACTGCTACAACAGATTCCTTGACAATCCAGGGGAGAAGAGATTTTCAGCAAGCAGACCTTCCTACAATGTTAGAATTACAGAGTACACCATCTGGGCTGCCATATTATTCTACCTAATTGCTAAGACTGATCCCTGTAATGTACTACCCTTTGCCATTTTTCTTGCTTGCTTGCTTGCTTGCTTGCTGGATGGCCCCTGCTTTAATCAAAGCAGCTCCAGTTCAGCTTTGTTAGGAAGATTTTTTGAAGAATGTCAGAGTAGCCATTGAGGTAGCTCCTGGTAGTTGGAGGTTCATGTTGACTGTCCTTCTGGACATGCCCCCCAGATTTTCCAATGTATGTGACCTCTGGCATGGGTGGGGGAACCCTTGATTGGGTGCTCTGGGAAAAGTGATAGGTCATCCATATTTCCAATGTATTTGACACCTCATAACTGTGATTTGACTATCCGTGCTTACATTTCCACACATGGAACAAATAGGTTTCTCAGACATTTCAGAAATTTGTAGCAAATAAGTAGAGTGTGGGTGCATGGGCTAGGAACAGAAGCTGGATGAAAGTTGTTGGTCACTGCAGAGACCTTTTTTTTTTTTTTTTTTAGCCCTTTTCAGTCAGTCATTATTCAATCATTCAAATAATCCATGCATCTTTTTTTTTTTAATGTTTATTTTTGAGAGAGAGCATGAGAGGGTGAGGGGAAGGGGGGCATGGCACAGAATCCGAAGCAGGCTCCAGGCTCTGAGCTGTCAGCACAGAGCCCGACACAGGGCTTGAACCCACAAACTGAGAGATCATGACCCGGGCAGAAGTCAGACACTTAACTGACTGAGCCACTCAGATGCTCCTCATGCATCTTGATTAAATAATCATTTCATCAAACTCAAGTGATGAAGTAAGCCATGTGACAACTAGAAGGAAACATCAGACACAGCCCTTGCCCTTGCCCTTGCCCTTGCCCTTGCCCTTGCCCTCAAGGATCTCATAATATGATGAATGCAAGAATTCCTCAAGTGTGGTGTGAAGTAAAAGAGGGGTGGGCACTCACAAGAATCATCTGAGAGCTTTTTCAAAGTACAGTTGCTTTGGAATCATGCTGTATCTTCTGAATAAAGTCAACAGAAGCAAAACCACCATGATATCTGCACATTGAAAACACTTCCCCAGGTAATTCTGATGCACACTTCTGTTTAAGGACTCGGGTTAATAAGATAAAGCCTGCAGTCACGTGACAGATAGCAACAAGGACCATGGGAAAGACTGCCTGGGGCCACGTGAAAGTGAGTGGAGGGCACAGGAAGGACACCATGAGTTGGAGTGCTCCGAGGGCCTCAGGGATGAGAATCTGAGGCAGGCTTGAAGGACAGGTAGGTTTTGAACAGCATGAGGTAGGAGGAGGGCATTTCTTCCTCTTTACTAGTCATCATATTTCCCAAATTTGTTGAGCCACTAAAAATACATTTTGTGAAAAGGCAAATCCCCAGACTTTATCCTAGAACTAAAAGATCAGGTTTTCTTGGAGCAGATCCTGGGGAACTGTATTTCAACAATTATAGTTCCAGTGGTTAAACAGTTTTGTTAAATACTGCACTTTATCTTGACTTCAGGTATCTTGTTGGAATTTTCATATTGTGTTTGTGAAGCAGGAAGTAAAACAGAATGGTACCAATGCTTCCTTTGAGAGGGGTAGGGGATAATGATGGGAGGGCTGTTAGGGTTCACCATATGGTATGAGCCTTTCTTCCATACCAGTTCATAAATTTTGAATTTTATGAGAGTGCTTTAAACTTTTTTGACTAAGAGAACACAGGATGATATATTATTTTGCAGTAGATAGAAGTTGAATGACTAGCCTGATAGAGATCCCAGGGGAAGAGGTGGGAGGGGGAGAAAGAAGCTTAGATAGCCCAGAGTAGTGCAAGGAACCTTTCGTCTGAAGCAAAGAGCCCAAGAAAGACTACAAATGTTGTTAAGACACAGACTGGAACTTAGGGGCAGAGGATCAGCAGTAGGATAAGCACAGTTTCTTTTATCTGCCATCCCATGGAGAGGCCTATGGGTGACTAGACATAGTTGGACACTCTAGAAGTCATGTTCCAGGAGAAGGACTCTCCTGTTTCTCTCCCTTTTCATAGGTATTTTGGGAGTGGGGATACTCTGACGGAGAGTGTGAGAGTGAGGGCTTTTGCCGGCATGAGGGGCTCTGCTAGAGAGGACACACATCTTGTAGGCAGTGTCCCCTGCCCAGAGGAGTGACATAGCTATGCTAATAGTACCAAGAGATGTGGTGGGAAGACAAGATAGCTGAGATGAGCAGCAGAAGCCCTGGACTAGCTAGCTGTTTGCCAGGCAGTTCCAAAAGAGCTGCCGGAGTCAGCCAGGGATAAACCTAGTTCCTCCTGGAGCAGTCACCCAAGTTTGCGATTGGTGGGCTGGCTAGGAGTGGAGGGTGTACTTTTTCTCTTATGCTTGTCCTTAATCTACATGTTGTGCAATTCTGTAAAGGAACGATTAAAGAGGAAAACTGTCCAGGAAATCCTTCGGTGAAAGCCCCTTCTCCCACTTACATCATGGGTGTTTCACAGGTAGGACAATCTCAGAGTTTTTAGTTACAGGAGGCCACACCTTCAAGTAAGCCACTCTTTAAATTCCTTCCCAGACAGACTTATTACTCTGTAAATAAACTTGTAGTCACTTTTACATAAACGTATTTAATATATTAGCGTCTTCTCTGTAGATTGGGTCAAAAGAAAATAGAATCTATTTCTGTCATTTAGGATTGTGTTCAGCTGCATGCTACAGAAAGCTGGATTTTGGTGGCTTAATAGGAGTCTGTTTTTCTCCCATAACAAGAAGGTCAGAGGTAGGTGATTGCTGAAGTTGATTCAGAGGCTCAACAATGTCAAGGCTGACACCTCTGAGGCCCTCTTGGCTTGCCTTTTTCTTATGGTTCCTGGCAGGTCTGGCCACACATGCGTGTTCAAATGAGGAAGAGGGTAAGCAAGGAGAGGCACATTAGGCAAACTTGTCTTTTTTTATCAGAACAATGCAAGCATTGAAGAAGCCTCTTCTTCTAACCCAGCAACTTCTGACCTTTGGCCCAGACCTGGGCACATGGTCTCCCCTAACATTAGTGAAAGCTTAAAAAAAAAAAAAAAAAAAGTCATTTTTCTTTCCAAGTTTCATGGAGGGGGGTGGCAAGGGAGAAGGGGGCTAGCAATGACTTAAAAAAATTTTTTTTTAATGTTTATTTTTGAAAGAGAGAGAGAGAGTGAAAGTGAACGAGCACAAGTGGGGGAGGGGCAGAGAGAGCAGGAGACACAGAATCCAAAGCAGGCTCCAGCACAGAGCCCGATGCAGGGCCTGAACCCACAAACCATGAGATCATGACCTGAGCAGAAGTTGGACGCTTAACTAACTGAGCCACCCAGGCACCTCTGGAAATGACTTTTGAGTTGCTTGTTGTCAGTGTCTGCCTTACTGTTCAGGCTCATTAAATGACAGCAGCGATTCTCAACCTCAGCTGGACATTAGAATCAGCCAAGGGAGCTTTAAAAATCCAGGATCCTGGACCACACTCTCAGATCAATTTCATTCAGCTCTGGAGGTTGAGACACAGGCATCAGTTTTTGAAGCTCCTCTCGTCAGTTTAGTGTTCAGTTAAGTCCGCGAACTACTAATGCAGTCTACTCTCCAGGATTTTTGAAAACAACTTTTCCAGGTAATATTGAGGTAGATGACTCATAAATCCTTTTGAAAATCACTGTTAAACTCTCATTCATTGGCAACTTTATTTACTAACTTAGAAGTGTCTACTGAATGCCTCCTGTGTTTGTAGGTGTAGGAGAAAAGTAGGAATGGATTTATGCTTTATGCTCTTTAGTTACTTCTAATACCTTCTGATCATATAGTACTTTATAACGAAAACACTTTTATACATACAATCTCATTTAAACTTTAGAGCTAGGCTATGAGGCACTATGGTTTAAGATACAAAGAAACTCAATACTCAAGAAGGTGAATGAAGTAAGCTTCTCCAAGTCACTTAGCTTTTGAGTTGATGTGTGGCAGAGGTGTCCGTGGAAAAGAGGTTTTCAGTCTTTATATTCAGTACTCTGTTCACAGAAAGATAAAACCCACATGTAGACAACAGGTAAGGCATTGTGCAAACTGAAATACATTTTGCAGATGTGCCCAAAGTGAGTGATGCAGGAATATGGCAAACATTGGTTGACCACTTACTCTCTGAAAACAATATTGCTGCTGCTGTATTGTATGCACTTATTAGATCTTCATAACAAGCCTGTTTGTCAGGTGCTGTTATCTCCACATGACTTACGACTTAGAAGGAAACTGGAGGCTTAATTCCTGGTCTTAAGGTCATAGTGTTGCTGGAAAGAGGAGATAAGATTTGAACCCCTGCATCTGGCTCCAAATCTGTGCTCTTAGCTAAGAGCTGCCTTGTACAGTTGAGCAGGTTTTTCACTGGAGAAAGTGGCCCAGCAAAGAGGGCTAATGAGAGCTGAAATTCAGCCCAAGTTCAGTTTTCCAAGCCTCCACCCTGGTACAGGGGTGTATGTCCCCAGGGAGACAGTGTTCCTGTAATTTGTTTGCAGATAACCTGTAGAATATATGTGTTCCAGTCTTAACTACTACCCATTGCCTTTTTTAAACATGAATTCATTTCATTCATTGCTCTAGTCACTTATCCACTCACTGGTCTTAAAATATTTATAGAAGGCCTTCAGTGCTAGGGAGTCTGTAGGAGATGTTGACCAATATAGGCCCTAGGCCGTTCCTGCCAATATATGTACATATTACTCATTAAAATTCATTAGCCATACACCAAGGGTATGATTGTGGGATTTTTTTTTCCTTATTCTTTTTCATCAAAGCAATATATTTACACAGTAAGAAGTCAGTTCAGAAAAATTATGATGAAAGACAATAATTTCCCACTCTGCTCTGGCCCCAGCCCTATCAGAGTTTCTCTGGTTGTACACTTGCTAATTGACAAAATATCCTGTGTGCCTTGAAGATGCTCTCAGGCTGTCTGCCCAAGTCCTGTTTGGCCAAGGGAGGCCATTGAGGTTGAAATCAGAATATGTGTTTATGGCTTCCCCTATGTAGGTAGGGCCTCAGAAACTTTAACATACTGAGACATACTGTAACTTTCTGTTTCCCCATTTCTGTACCCTATCTTTTCCTCTCTTTCTCTAAATCTTCTGTGCCCTTTGCATCTAAAATGGTGTCTTACACCATTTAATAGTTAGTAGGCATTTAACAGATATTTGTGAATGAGTAAAGAAAGGGTAGCAATTATGGCTCATATTTACGTAGGACCTGACAACTTTCAAAGTGCCTCTCATATAGCTAATCTCATTCTATCTTAATAACAAGCTGTAAATTTAATATTATTAAAATTAAATCCATCGTATGTATATCGAAATTGTGTTTCAATGACATAAAATAACTTACCCAGATGGCAAAATGGTGGGCAAGTGCCTGAACTGACCCTTCACTGAAAACAACTAAATAAGCTAAAAATTTTAAGAATTTTTAATATAATTTGTCCATGAGCTTGCAAGAAACTAAGGAATATTCAGGCACAAAACTGAATGAAGGTGGTAATCCAGTTACTACTGTCGGGAGTGAGGGAGTGTCTGCATTGTGTGAGTGGAGGTCTCAGTCCTTGGATTCCCCACAAGAAGATTTATGTGGGGATCCACACTCAGAGTAAAGACAGGAGAAGGAAAGTAGCAAGCGCAAAGCAGTTTATTAAAGTGAAAGTATACTCTCAAGGTTGAAGAGCAGGCAGGTTCTGGGAGGTGGAACCTGCCCCTAGGTTGTTTTGGGATTGGATATTGCTGGGTCTTTCTGGACTAGGAGGAGATGTGACCTACAGTGGGGTGGTCTCTAACCAGGGGCTGCTTCCAAACATTTGGGAAACTTGTCCCACAGATTGGGAGGGGGGATTTTTGACCCTCCATGGTGGGGGTGGCGGGATGGGGGGTGCGGGGGGAGGAGGAATGGGCGCTGTGCCAATGATGCAAGTACATTATAATGAGTTTAAGGAGTTACCCTGGGGCTGAGGTGAGAGAGGAGAGCTCCCCTTCTGCACTTGCTGCACTTCTGTCTGTCAGGCCCAAGGTCTTGGAAGTACAAGGTCTGGATGTTGAGCTCCTGGGCTTCTAGACTTGTAGTGTGTAGGTTTGTTTTTGTTTTTGTTTTCCCCACCTTCCTTGCCTCCTGGTCACATCTCTATCATTCCCATGCAAGGACTTGGGACTCTGTCTCAGGGCATTCCTTGCACTGCTCACACCTAGCTTCTACCTAACACTACCATGAGGGCATTTTCTGGGTAAAACTCATCATTTTTCGAGGTCTCCTGGGACTTGGGGTTTGGAAAACAAAGCTTATGGCCCACCCCAGGTAGGGAATCCAATAGAATGACCCTCCAGAAACCTGGGGCCCCATGGAGCTATACCATGAGTGCTAGGATGAATTAAAAATAAAACTAACAATCTCTCTATCCACTTAGGGACTTCGGGGAAAATTGGTTCAAACTTTGGCAATGAACTAGTAGGGAAAAACTTTTCCTTGAAAACTGGTAACCATAAGCCATCTGTCATGAGTCTTTGTAGACCAAATTCACATCACCTGGGTGACCTAAAATACCTCAAGATGGTAAATTTCTTTAATGTTTTCCAGTATTGGTAATCTCTCCGTTCACAGACAGAAACGAATGCTAATCTCTTTTTGAGGAATCCACCTTTATCCTAGGCCTCAAAGATTTTTACACAGGCAGTTAGCTCTTTATAGTAAAAAGTCATTAAACATTCAAAGAAATAAGACATTATCAGCAAAAGCCAGCAGAAACAACAGGTAACAAAATAAGACCTTAAAAATACCTTCAGGTTTTGGAAGTATCAGCCACAAAATAATGTGTTTTATAAGATGAAGTAAAATATAAGTAAGGAGCAAGAAAATTGATAAAAAGAATTTCTGGAAAAAAATAAAATAGCCTAGTGATGTTTTTGTGCTTAATGTTATAACACCAACACAGTTTTATATATGTTGAAAACATGTTTTTTTATACTAGTTGTATTATAAAGTCTTAATCTATGTAAAACATTTTAAGACGGATCTATTTCTCTTTCCCTAATGTTTCTATTTGGATGTCAATTTATACATGATCATGATGCTCTCAGTTTTAAGAAACAACCACAGCAAAAACCAGTATATATTTCTGTTTAATGACTTGATAGTTTTCTCTGGGAGGTAACTCAGTGTGTGAATGTTTATTTACTACAGGGTGTGGTAATAATACCACACCACTTTCGTAGAGTTGTTCTGAGTAGAGAGTAGTGATTAAGACCTTGCCTACTGGAGTCAGACTGACTAGGGTCATATCCTGTCTCTACCACCTGCTAGCTATGTGACCGTAAGCAAACTTTTCATTCTCTCTCGTGCCTCAATTTCCTCCATAATCAAAAAGGGGAATCTGAGAGTACGTGTCTCTTAACGTTGAAGGGGGGAATGAGACAATTTATATCAAGTGCTTTCCATATGGCTGGCACACAACGGATATTAATTATTATGATTAGTGTATTGTCTGGTACATAACAGGTATCCCATAGATGACATTTTGTTAAGTATTATTTTTAAATTTTTTTTTTAATGTTTATGTATTTTTGAGAAAGAGACTGAGCATGAATGGGGAGGGTCAGAGAGAGAGAGAGGGAGACACAGAATCTGAAGCAGGCTCCAGGCTCTGAGCTGTCAGCACAGAGCCTGACGTGGGGCTCGAACTCACGGACCCTGAGATCATGACCTGAGCCGAAGTCGGATGCTTAACCGACTGAGCCACCCAGGTGCCCCTAAGTATTATTTTTAATCAGAAATTATTTGAATTTATTTTGTTAAGGGTGGCATCTGTTAATTTTAAGATGGAAAGTGCCTCATATTTCAACTAGGCTAATCCCCTAACTTTTTATAAAAGGTAAAAAGCTTCAGAGAGGTACAGTTTGAGTCTGAGGAAGTCTTTCTGTTTTCTAAATCTGTGGAAATGGCAGAGAAGGGGAGAGGAAACAATATATAAAGATTTTAAACATTAGTGGGTGAATCAAATGTTTATTCTTCAGCAATAGACAGACACATTTGTGTCTCAACAGCCTTTTCTTTCATGGAGCAGGACTGCCAGTGCGCCTCCCACTGGAATTGCTGGGAACAGGCAGAGGTTTGAGGAGGTGCTGAATTTGGGAACTACTCTCATCTCCTGGGAGTTTGACTAGAAGCAGTCTGGGTGGTGAGTCTGGCCAGTGAAGTGCAGGCAAAGCCAGGCATTGAAAAAGGTTAAACAGAGAAAGGAGAGGTGTATGAGAGACAAAGGAAAGGGAGGTAGAAGAGGCAGGCAGAGGCAGGGGAGGGGTAGGAAGAAAGTATGAAAGGAAAAATAGGAGCTGTGTAGACATTCTATATTAGAAAAGAACCTCTGTGGCCAGTTTATTGATTTCATTTTTAAAATCACCCCATTGTCATATTCTTCTAGAGCCTGTGCACATAGTTTGTTTTGAGTTTGAATGCATTATAAAATATGCCCCCAAAGCAATATGAATACCCCCCTGTCATGAAACCAATTAAGTTTCTGTCAAAAACATGTAATAACTTTTTGCCATTGTAAAAGAGACCTGCTCTTTGTAAGGGATATAGGTGCCTTTGGAAAGCAGTTTCTGCGCTGCCTTTTTTCGTTTGTTTTTAAAGCATTATTGAGACAGTTTACAAGGCTGAAAGATCTGAGTGTACTGCTAAGGTAGTTGAGAGCTTGATGTAACTAATTAAGTCTTCTATAGAAATTAGTTTTAACAAGTTCTGCCAGATGCTCTTATTGGAAATAGCTGCTTGGGGATTATGAAACTTGGGACAAAAATGAAAAAAGTGGAAACTTAGCTACTTGTACTTGAGAGAAAGAGAAAAGAAGGCTTGTGTACTCTCTGCTGTCACATGAAAAGAAAGGAAGAGGCTTTGAGCACTGAATTCATTTCAACAGCTTGGATGAGGTACCTAGAATACCTGTTAGTGAGACAGAGAGAGAATATATGGATGTTAGCAAAGCCCAGAGGGCTATTTGAATGTGAGGGAACTCAGAAGTTTTGAATAGATTGCTGAGAGGGGATTTTGATGCCAAGCTTAGCAATTTAGATAAGGTGATTTAAAGAAAAGCTAAGAATTAGTGTAAAAAGTACAAAGTTATGCTTTACATGTTCATTTCTTTAGAACTTGTTCTAAATGTTCTAAAATATCATCCTTGAGATTATCCATTTAACATGGCAATTGCTGTCTCATATATGGAGGACAATTCTGTTCCTACTTGGCATTTTTATTCTGAAGGAATTTATGCTAGATGACAAGGAACTGTGTTATTAGGTGATTGTAAGTATAGCTGTTTTTGATGTATCAGTGGTGGGAAAACAAGGTGGTAAGGAGGCCTAATAAGTCTATAAAGAGAAACTTGTTAGTAGAGATCTACTTCTGCATGGCAGGCAAAGCCAAAGGTTTGTGTTTGACTAAGGTGATTGTAGCAGGACTGCCACTTGGTGGCAGCATACTTAAAATGTGCCTACCAATTTTTGAGTTGGGGTGATGAATAAAGTTCTTTTAAAAGTTGAAACTGTGAAATAAAGGTTACGAAGTGACAACAAAGTTACAGCAATAGTGCTTGAATGGCTTAAACATGGCCAAGAAAATATAAAGTATCTCTTGTGTTACTAAGAATGAACACAGGGCTAGAATACATACATACATACATATATATATATATATATATATATATTCACCACATTCTGTTCACTTCTTAAATTGTGTCTATTTATTCAGGGTTTCTGCCTTGAATTTTTTATTTTGTGTATCTATAGCCCTTGTATTTGAGTTATTTTTGAAGTTGTCACTTTTGGTGGGGGGGGGGGGGGGGGTGGTGGTTACAAAGGAAAAAAAAAAAACCTTTCGTTATGATTAATTAATCTTTTGTAGACCAGGGAAGTTATTCTATTTTGGCTCTCTAATCACTTGGTCACAGAATTTAAGTGAGGAAAAACTATGGATATTTACTTTTCTTTAGAGAGGAAAAATATTTCAGTGTCAGAGATATGATTTTTAGTTTAGTAGCTTGTTTTTATTTGTTCTTAACAGGTAAATCCATGAGCTGCACTAAATGAAGTACAGGCTTGTTTTAGCCTTAGCTCAAAGAGTATTTTGTTGTTTCAGATTTGTCTAGCTCAGTAATATGGGAAAAACATATAAGGTCAGTACTAACTGGACCAAGGTATGGCACTCAGTCTAAATTTGGGGGAAAACTATTTCACTTGATGACTTCACTGAAAATGTTAATATTTGTGTTTGCTGCATTTTACCCTAGTTTTGTGTTCCTAGTTTGTTAGATTTAAGTTCCTCGCAGGAAATTACCCGAACGTTGAAAATATAAATACGGAGATAAAAAAACATATTTAATTTATGATATCCTGAAAATGGTTTCATTTTTGCTGTATTTACTGGAATATACCTAGTGCCTCTCAGCCTTTTTCTGCACTATACCATGTGATGATTTGTAATCCTGATTTACTGCACTCATCTAGTCCCTTGTCTCTCTAGCAGATGATAGCCTGAGGCATAGAGTGTCCGTGCCTGGCTCCCTGGTAGCCACCTTCTTCAGGTGGCAACAGGATCAGGTTGACAAAGTCTGTTCACAAATCAACTATGGAATTATTATCTAGAACTAATAATTGGATAATGATTTGTTATGTTACAAGAACATGTTTGCTCTAGAGTGGCTTCTAAATAACTATCTCACAATAAAGTGAGAACCTGAAGTCTCTGGTCATCTTATGAGGTCAGGCCATTGTGCCTCAGTGACAAATGTCCTTTAAAATGGAGGCAAAAAATTATTGTTTAAAGCCTGGCCTGACTTTAGCTTCTTCTGCCTGTTGCGGAGGCTGGTGTAATTCACATCAGAGGGACCAAGAATACTGACACTGTGTCCTTCCTGTAGCCAATCCTAATGGGGGGGCTAGAATGTGTGAGCCCTAAGCAGATGTTGCAGGACATGCAGAAGGCTTTGGGTGTAGCCAAAGTCCAGCCTGGGGTTGGGGACTGTAGAGAGTAGAATTATTTTGTAAAATGGAAGAATTCTTTTTGTTTTTGTCTTTGAGCAGCTAGAGATCAGGGAGACTAGGAGGTTAGAACATTTGCATCTATCAGGGTTGATGCAAAGCATGGAGAAAGAGACAGTCGTGGATGCAGGGCTGGTGTGAGATTGAGGACGGTCAGCTCATAGAAGCTGGCACTTTGAGAAGTGCCCACTCAAACCCCAGAGAATGTGCAGCCATCATGGGGAGGACAGGAAATAGAAGCCCTGAGCTTAAGGCTTAGATAGATAATAACTAGGTAGATAGGCTATTTCCACCAGTACATGGCTGCCATGTTAGGTACCATGCAATAATAGGAAAAGAATAACACTTGGGCCCTTCCCTGAAGAGACCATGAGCCCAGTTGGGAAAGTCAATGTATTATATATGACATGGTAACAATATTACTTCTTATGTTTTGATATAGTAGAACAGAAATTGCTGAAGCAGAAGCAGCTTGAAAAATAATTACAAAGATAGTACTTTCATGGCTTTCTTCTAAGTAGAATTAGAGTCATTGAAATGATGGAAAATTGTGTTCAGGGTCATGAATGAAACTTAACATCTCTGTAGGACTTGCCTCTTTCCCTATGCTTCCTTAACAAGCTCTAGAAAAGAACACTCAGAGTTAGCAATAGCTTCAGACTGAGGAAACAATGACTTGGAACAACTGCCACCTGATACTAACCCAGTAATGATACAAAAAAGTAACATTTGCTTGGACCTTGATTGTCTATGCATGTTATAATTATCAATTCATTTAATTTTCACAAAAATAATCTACAGAGCTCAACGAGGTACAGTAAACTATTAAAGATCATACAGTATGGTTGACACCTAAAATTTAGTAGTTAGCCCTCTGGTTGGTCAGTCTATGTCAGTATGTTCTGGCTGTAGAGAATTAAGAAATAATTAAAGTCCAAAACCTGGACTATGTACAAGGCATTATGAATGCTACATGTCTGCAGTGAAACTAGATAAATTTTGAAATCAAATTCATGGAGTAAAATAAGAGTCTCTGAAAGTTTGTGAAGTGAATGGCAAGGCAAATTCTTTTTTTGCCAGACCCAAACTGGTCTTTGGTGTCTTTATGAGGTTTTGTTCTTTCGAAGGCAGGCCTAGTTGGGGGACAGACTGTTCTCCTTTTGGAATCCTATCCAAGTCATCAGACTGGCTTGGGTAGATCCTGTCCTTCTGGCTAAGGAGGGGCCTGGTTAGTGTGGTGACTAGCACCCCCTGTTTCACTAATAATGGTCTACTGGCTTAGTCACCTGGGAGCACACACTCCACCCTGCTTGAAAATATAAGAGAGGGGAAAAGCATATAGTTAGAGATAAAGTTAAAACCCCATTTCAACAGATGCCCTTGCAGCTTCTCACATTCCATGGGACAACCCTTACTGACCAATGCATATGACAAATGTATGCTGAACACATGGTGTCCATGCTGGGTGCTGTTCTAGCTTCTGGGGATGGAGTGGTAGATAAGAAAGGTTTGTACTTTCAGAGAGCTACAGTTTGGGGTTACAGACAGACCAGGAAGCAAATACCCAAGGCAAGTGCAGATAGAGAGAGGTACATGAAGGAAAATGAAACAAAGGCTAGGGGAGCAAATGAGAATGGGGCTAATTTGGTCGGGTGGTCAGGGATTCTGCAGAGATGAGAAGAAATGTGAGAGAATTTGAATAAAAAGGCATGCAAACATCTGGGGATGCAGTGGTCCAGGGAGGGGCAACAGAAATTGCCCTAAGGTAGGAATGAGTTTGGTGTGTTCAGGGAACCCAAAGAAAAGCTGTGAATCAGAGAAAGTGGGATAAAATGAGATAAGAGAAGCAAAGGTGGGCCACGGAAAGAGTCCGATGTTCTAAAACTGCAGTAGGAAGCCCGCGGAGGGCTCCAAACAGGGGATATTATGATGGAGCTACTCTTTCCTAAGATCAGTTTGGATGTAAATGGAAAAATAAATTGTGGTGTGTTCATGCAATGGAATATGCTACAGTAGAGTAAACAAACGAACTGTATGAATCTATGCTCATAACAATATGGATGAATCTTAAAAACACGTTGAGTGAAAGAACTAAGTCACAGAAGAACGTATGCAGCATTATTCCATTTATATAAAGTTTGAAAGCAGACAAAACTTAACCATAAATGTTGGGAGAGCACTTTGGGTTCACCAAAACATAAAAATAAATAACGTCTTTCTTCAGTGTATCCATGCATGTAAATGCATAGGAAAAGGACTGGACTGATAAAACCCCCAAATTTATGCCTGTGGGTATCCCAGATGAGCAAAATAGAATGGGTAGGAGGAGAGAGGATGGTTAAGAGGTATTTAAACCTTACCTATAATTTTTGAACTTTACATTGATAGTGCATATACTAGTTTCTGTAGCTGCTATAACAAATTGCCACAAACTTGGTTGCTTAAAACCACACACATTTATTCTGACACAGTTCTGGAGGCCAGAAGGCTAAATGTGTTTCACGGAGCCAAAATCAAGGTGTTGGCAAGACTGTGTCTCTCAGGAGAATCTGTTCCTTTCTCCTTCCAGCTTCTCGAGGCCCCCTGCATGCCTTGGCTTGTGTCTGCATCGCTCCAATCTCTGCCTGCCTCCACAATCACATTCCTTCCTCCTCTTCTCTGTGTGCCTCATCTCTCTGCTTTTGTCTTATGAGAAGAGTTGGTATTCGAGGCCCACTCAGATAATACAAGATTATTTCCTCACCTGAAGATTCTTAACTTTATCACATATGCAAGGACCCTTTTTCAATTTAGGTCACATTTACAGGCTAGGATTAAGACATGGGTAGGGGCACCTGGGTGGCTCAGTCAGTTAAGTGTACGACTTTGGCTCAGGTCATGATCTTATGGTTTGGTTCATGAGTTTGAGATCCATGTCAGGCTCTGGGCTGACAGCTTGGAGCTCCTTTAATTCTGTGTGTCTGTCTCTCTCTCTCTCTGCCCCTTGCCCACTCGGTCAGTCGGTCTCTCGCTCGCTCTCTTTCAAAAATAAACACTAAAAATTTTTTTAAAAAGACACGGGTGTCTTTTGGAGGGCTGTTTTCATCTTCCCATAGTGTGTTTACATACTTGTTGTATAATTTTAAAAAGAAATTTTTGAAGGTTTGGAGGAAAACAACGCCCCTGGCTGCTGAAGATCACATCACGTAGGAGGTGAATGAACTTGTCCAGGTGAGGGGTGACAGTAGCCTGGATTGAGAGGTGGCAAGAATGGAAGGAATTGAGGTATAAGGTGGAGATCAGTTTTTGGAAAGGCCAGTAGACCAGATGCAGAGGAAGAGGGACAAAGGAGGAAACAAGGATGATATATGTTCATGGTTTGAGAAGCTGAGAGGTGCCATTTACTGAGGTTGGGAATAGGTGGGGAAGAGCAGGTTTAGAGAGACATTTGGGAACTTCAGGCATAGCATACTTGTAATATGCTAAATATATTTTCTGCCTTTAAAACATCAGAATTACTGAGCTGGGAGAATTTTGCATTTTAATAAATGGAGTGATTTCTCATTGCAGGTTATGAAGACCTGGGAAAGAGATTTATATTTAGTAAGATACAAGGAAGGGTGCCGAGCACATGGCTCCATCAGCAGATTGAGTGACACAAACAAGTGTAGACAATGATGACTCAAATGACAGTAAACAAAAATGGGCTGGTCTTACGTTCTGAAGTCTGTAGGGATAGTTGCCTGCCCCTTACCTCTGATGTTTGCTCTTCATAGTGACTAGAGCTCTTGTCTTGTAGCTTCCACCTGTATACAGAACACTGGACAAAGGAATATTGTATTTGCATCTTCTTACCTTACCCCCTAATAACAACATCACTGTTTATAGAAAACAAGTTGTTTTATTTTGCAAATTCTTTACTTCTCTCTGGCCTTGTAGGGGGCTTTGGAGTCAGACAGATGAAGTCCCAGGTCTGGAGGCCAGTCCTGCTGCTTGCCTTGTCCACCCTGGGCTTGTTACCAGTGTCTCTCCAGGCCTGCGCTTCTTCATGGGGTTGTTGTGAAGGTCAGAGTGTGTGCTCAGTAAATATTTGATATTATTGCTGTTACCAGCTTGGCCACATAGCCTTTGATGTTTCCCTGTAGTTTATTTGGAAATGCTAAAATAAAACATTTTCTTCGTAATAGAAAGAAGCCCAAAACAATTCTGATATCTTTTTTCCTCCACCCCATGCAAAGGCTACCTTTAAAGATTCTCTAAATGAACAATTGTGGTATTCCTTCCAATGGCTTTTAACATTTTCTGTTTTGATAGATAGATAGATAGATAGATAGATAGATATACTTTTTTTTTTTTTTTTAACTTGTCCAAATACACTCAGCTGCAGTTATCTGGAAAATGATTGCAAAATAACCTACCTGTTTTAACACAAGTTCCCTAGATCCCTGAGGCAAAAATGGGGATAATTACTGAGGGGGATTATCAGGGAACAGTGATATCATCACCTAACCCTTCTCTACGATTCCTTAGCACAGACTTTGCAAACAAATCAATGGAGAGCTTGTGAAATTTCATCTGGCTTGAGCTTTCTTTGTTTCTAAAGCTAAATAATGTCCTGATAATCCCTTTGGCCCTCAGCCTCTCCCTGTCAATTTTTTTTTTTTTTTTTAAAGAAAGTAAATTTAGTAAACAGATTCCATGCATCCTCAACCGTCACTGTCATATGAATTCCCAAAAAGGTCTGGTCTAAGTTTGCAAGTAAAGACAACCCAAACTGAGTTTGGAAACATGTTATTTGTAGATGTTTTTTTTTTTTTTTTTTAATTTTTTTTTTTTAAGTTTTATTTATTTTTGAGACAGAGAGAGACAGAGCATGAATGGGGGAGGAGCAGAGAGAGAGGGAGACACAGAATCGGAAGCAGGCTCCAGGCTCTGAGCCATCAGCCCAGAGCCTGACGCGGGGCTTGAACTCACGGACCGCGAGATCATGACCTGAGCTGAAGTCGGACGCTTAACCGACTGAGCCACCCAGGCGCCCCTATTTGTAAATGTTAAATAGCTGAAATATATGACAGTTAAAGATTTGTTTAAAAACAAAAGACAATGTCACAGAAGAAGGAAGAGCCATAACATCATGAACTATTATGTCTAGGTTTTTCCTCTTCTTTGCTCCTCAAGTGAAATGAGATTTCCCCCCACCCCCAATATGGTGACTTGAACAACTTGGTGCTTTTTCTCTCAGATGCTAAAACTTCTGAGTTCCAAGGCTGCTTTCCTTTTCAGTTCGGAGCACTATCCTTCCCCTAGTCCTGGGTTGAGGGCCACTGTGAAGATACAAGGCTCCTCTAACAGGGAATTGCTTCCTTAAAATGAGTTCTAGATATGGTCTTAGACATAGGCTGGCCCCTTTTCCCCTCACACTTATTTCCTATGACATATCTGATGGAGTCTAAACTTAACATCCTTCAGGTCACAATTTAACAGTTTCTAAGGAAATAGAAACCACAGATTTAGCTCATGGGTTCTCTAAATGCAGTGTCGAGACCAGCAACATCAATACCACCTGGGAACTCACTAGAAAGGCGAGTTCCTGGGGCACCAGTCTGGCTCAGTCTGTGGGGCATGCTAGTTTGGGCCTCAAATTGGGTATGGAGATGGCTTACAAATCTTTAAAGAAAAAAAAAAAAGAAAAACAATTCCTGGGCCTTCCCCCAGATCTCCTGAATCTGAAACTCTAAGACTGGAGCCACTCTGCTTTCACAAGCCCTACAGGTGATTGATTCTGACACATGCTGAGGTTTGAGAGCCACAGATCTAGTCTAGTTCTTGCAGAAGTTCAGATAAATTTAATCAAGTTACTTATTTTCTCATTTCCTACCAGTTCTACTTTTAGAGATATTCAAATCAGACAACCAGAGTCAAATGCCAAGCAAAGTGTTTGATTCTGGCAGGTTCCCTAAGGTTGGCATAAATGCCCCTCTTGGGGTCTGACCTCTCTATAAGACAAACATCTGGAAACTTTCTGTCTTTAGCCTGGGTGAGTGGGTGGTAGAGGGGAAAGCAACTATCCCTTTTCTGTTTGAAAATATTTAGTTTGAGTGATGTGAAGATTTCAGTGGATCTGTGACAACATCAAAGGCCATAAATTATTTAACAGTGGTTCTACTTTTGTGGAATTATTTAAAGTATCATAATTGTAGTTCAGCTTCCCAGCCTTCATTATCAAGTCTGGAATTCTGTTGGGAGCTATCATAATCATTGAAGAGTATAATATTACAGTCTGGGTATAAAAATATCTTTTTAATGACTAGCTAATTAGTGAAATGTCTTGACCTGAGTGGATACCAAATAGGAGACTGTGTTTTTAGGAAGAGAGAAAAGATTAAATTGTCACCATGTTATTATTCTTGTTGAATTAGCCACTCCTCAAAATGTCAGTTGATTAGATAAAATTTGTAACATGGTGCATCAGTATAAGCAACAAAGGACCATGTGGCTTAAGAAGTATCTTAGAACTTCTACAGTTTGGTTTTGGTTTTAATTTTAGTCTGCACAGTCTGAAAGTCAACCTCAGGTGACCCATTACATTGATCCCAGATGGATGGTGTTGAAGACTCTTTTTACCTGACCAGCACAGACCAGGGCTCATAGGTCTCCCCTCTTCCCTCCCCTGCCACTGGAAAAAAAAACAAAAACAAAATCTTTCTAAGACACTAGGCAAATAGGCTCCTTTACAGTGTTCCCTGCAAATCAAATAATTACTTGCTACACATATTTTCCACTTTGTTATAACTTCTCTAACATTTAACCTAAGGAGTCATAAATTGAGCTGCGTGGATTTATGTTTCAAAATAGCCTGTGTTCTGTTCATAGCAAAGGCAGAACAGGTTTTGCCAAGTTTATAACTTCACACGTTTAAAGTTTTAAACCCAAAACTTGAAATTCTTGTGGTGTTAAGACTACTTGCAGAAACAGCTGAGATTCTCAAGAGATGAGTCTTGACATCAATTAACTCTTTCTGAACCAGGGTCTTAATGAATTAATTTTAAATGAATCAACCACAGATGTACCACAGTTCCCTTGAAACATAGACGAAGTGAAGGGTCAAATACATCTAATTAACTCAGGCATTTGAGGGTTTATTGACGCTGTATGCACTTTGTAAAAACTTAGAAATAACTAATAAATGAAATGTGTCTTATGTTCAATGGGCCAAGAACAAAAAAGTAAGAATTTATTTTACAGTCTATAAAATGTCCGTATTATCTTTTAACCCACTGTGCCTATGGCTTGTGTAAATTTATTCAAGGAAGATACTTTGTGCTAAAAACTAGAACATTTTGTTGAATTTTCCCTAAATAGTCTGACATTGTCCTGCAGATGACTAGATGTTTCTTTGAGATGATTGCCCCCATACCTGCCCTAGACTTACAGATACCCTGGTTCTGAGAATGAAGAAGGGCCGCACATGCCTACATTAATCTTGCCCTGTCACTCTCTTCCTTGAGTAGCAGTAACTCCTCTGTTAGCCACAGGTGACCCCAGGAATCCAAACCCATATGGGTCCTGTTCATCCTGAGACAGGCAGAGTCAGTCATGTGATTCTCACACCCATGTGGGATGATCACAGGCTCCCAGGAGAAGAGGAACCTGGGAGTTCACCCAGTTTGTTCAGTCCATTTACACTAACTCAGAAAGATTATCCAGAGACTTTGAAAGCTTTTGGTGACTCATTCCCCAAGAAGAGCTTGATTTTTCCCCCCTCTTCTTCTACAGTAGCTCTGACCAGGGCATCTTAACTCACATCATCTCAATTAATCCCTCTGTTTACATATTTCAATCAGCTAATGGAGCCCAGATTTAGAACTAGAGACTTTGATTCTAAGTTTAACTTCCTGCTATGTTCTGCCTTTTAGTAAGTCCTAAATTCAGAACTACTACTATTTTGAGAGTGCCTCCCAGTTCAGGGGCACTTTCTCATATAGAACCTGATGGATGGTACGCCTTGCAAGAGCCCCATGTGAGGTGGGTGTATTAAATCTCTTGCATAGATTAGGAATTCAAGACTTGAGAGGTTATGAACTACTTGTGTAAGATCTCCCAGCTATGAGGTGAAGTTAGAATTTGACTCAGCTTATTCTTATGGCTATGACAAAAACCATTTTACTTCCATGTTTAGGTAGATTTCTTGCTGCCTAACCTAAAGCTTATCTCCTATTATTGTTTATTCTTTTTTTTTTAATAGAATTAAAAAAAAGAGAGCACGCAAGTGAGCACGAGCAGGGGAGGGGCAGACAGAGAATCCCAAGCAGATTCTGCACTGTCAGCACAGAGCCCAATGCTGGGCTCAAACTCATGAACAGTGAGATCATCACCCGAGCTGAAGTCGAGTTAGACCCTTAACTGACTGAGCCACCAGGTGCCCCCATTATTGTTTGCTCTTATTCTTTCTTCAACAGATTCAAAACACAGTCAGGATAGAAACTTTAGGGGCTGAGTGTTCACTTACTAAATGAATTCATTGCATATATTTAATTATAAGTATCCGTTCATTAAATATATCACATGTATAAAATGAGCTAATGCATTTACATTCTTAGAACAGTGCCTGGTACATAGTATACACTCAATAAATGTTAGTTATTTTCATTCATTCATTAACATCATTTATTGAGCTCTTGCTCTGTGTGCATCACTGAGAAATCTCTACTTGGAAAACCAAAATAAATGTCACTTTCAACTCCCTAGCTTTCCATTTGTCTCTCATATCTCCTAGATTGTGGTCTTTATGGGGTTAGGGACATACCTGAATCAACCCCGCCCCTTTGTATGCCCAGTGTCTAGAATAGGGCTTGATGTATTTTAAGTAAATGAAAAGTGTTGAATAAATGAATGCTTAGACATTGGAGATTTGGTAAATTTGTTTAATCTTATCAATCTAGAAATCAAATCATACCATTCAGATTGGGTCATCATGATTATCTTCTTGTTTTGTTGGCTATCTGAATCGCACCTATTCACAATGTATCTGGTGAATATCCCCTTCCTTCCGTGCTGTGGGGACAGACCTGGGCAGTGGCTTCCAGGCCCAAATCCCTAAAGTCCCTTACAGCCATAGGAAGCTGGGGTGGGGCCAAGTGTAGTTGGGGCTTAAGGAAATCTCCCTTAGGGGTAGAAAAGCATGCTTAGGAGTAATTTGTTTGTAGTTTTAGTCACTCCCTACAGGGAGGGCCCTGCCCCAGAGCCTCCCCAGTCCTGAGATGTGAGCTCCATTCCAGAATTCTCCCAATGGTTGCTTTGTAGACCCAGGTTAACACCTCCCTCCCCACTCCCAGTGTTTCTCATTTTGGCCTCTCTGGAATGGTAGCTGTGCTTTGGCCCTTGTAGTTTGGTAGGTTGATGGGGTTAGGAGTTAGGGGTGGGGTGTGGAGGCAAGAGATTTTTCTGAATGCTTTGACATACTTTGCAACTGTTAGCTCCAAATAAGCTGAGCAGCCAGAGTGAAGGGTCACTCACAGCTGCTACCTTTGAGTATTGTAAGGGCTGGAGTCCAGGTCTAGCTTGTGTGTCTCCTTTTGTATGCTGTAGTCCTTGCATGCAGGGCTCCAGCCTGCAAAATGATATGCTGCTGTTTAACTTCCACAGAACAGAGATCACAAAGGCAGAAATTAGCCCAGAGATTCCTCTGGCAACAGTGAGCATGGTTTAAAGAAGTGAGGGAGGTGTCAGCCTCACCATACGGTTAGATCTGTGGCACAGAGAAGGAAAGTGGCTAGTGTACCCTGGTGCAGGCCTGAGAGGAAGCCGAAGAACATTCTCTCTAACCTTATCGTTATAAGAGCTGCCAGTTTTGAGCACCTACTGTGTGCTATGCCCTTTACACAGATCGTGTCATTTAATCTTTTTGCCAGTCCTACGGAGTTTGAATTGAGAATATTTCCCTCCTGTGTACTCTATTTTTTAAAAAATAAGACAATTAAACTTTGATGAGGTTAAGTATTTCCCCTGTAGATTATAAAAGAGAACTGGGATCTGAATCCACTTTGAACTCCAGTGCCCTGTTCTGAACGACTTTACACTCCCATTTCATTTCCCATGCAGCTCCCCACTGGAGCCACCATTTTGAAGCTAACGTAAGACCTGAGGACAGGAATCTTTATAACTATCTTATTCTTCCATATCTTCCTTCCTGGAAAACAAAACAAAACAAAACAAAACAAAAAAACCAAAAACCTGATGTTGGGCCCTGTAGCCAAAGTTGCACAAACTGCAAATGGTAGAAAGGAGTTGTCATGTCTATGTTCTCTTTAGGTTGGCTTCTAACAGATCTCCATTGAAACTCTTATTGTATACATGAGAAACAAAAGTAATATCTCTCCTCCACAACCCCCCAGGCCCCTGAAAGTTAACACATAAGAGTGCAAGCAGGAACAGAGTAAAAATCCTTCTCTGGATGGTCAGTGCAAAATGTACTTAAATTCTGAGCAGAAGCTCGGTGAATTCTGATCTTAGCTTAACATAGCAGATCCCAGATTGTACTGTGCTGCTCCAGCCATTCTGAAACTGGATGTCAGCTCTTCTTTTGTGGGTTAGCCATTTCACATTCTGCATCTCAAACTCTGAGGGAAATTAGAAAGCATTCAGTCATGCTTTTTTTTGAGAAATAAATGTCTGACTACAGCTGAGCTGACTGGAAAACAATTATGCAACCAGAAGATAATATCAAATTTAAAACAGTCCCTTCCTTCTCTTTGTAGTTGGTTTATTTATTTTTGTGTAGTTGGTTTAGCTTCCAGGTAGTGTAAATGTAAGGAGCAGTTTGATCAAGAAGTTGAATTTCTGTTAAGACAATACAAAAGAACAGGAATTCTGAAATGTCTAGAGATGACATGAGACCCCCATTTCAAGGGTCAAATGGCAAAGTAAGGATGTTGAAACAGCACAGGTCCTTCAGAGCTAGATATGGGTCCATACTATGGGTCCAGTTTTGCTTTTTGCTGCCTGTAGGATGTTAGGGAAGTTACTTAAATTCTGTGAGCTTTTGCTTTTTCATCTGCAAAAAGGGGAATACCTACTGTGTAGGGATATGATGAGTATTAAATGATACAACACAACGATGTGAAACCTTTGAAATAAAGTGTGTACCCAACAAATGTTAATTCTTTCTCTTCGTTCCCTCTCTTCTCTCCTGTAGGAAAATAGGAAAATCCATCTCTGTGTTAGAATGTAACCCTCGTAGGGTATATTAGTTTGCTAGGGCTGCTTTAACAAAGTTCATGAAGCTAGAAGACCATGATCAAGGTGTGAACAGAGTTGTTTTCTTCTAGGACTCTGGGGAAGTTCCATGCCTGTCCCCTAGCCTCTGGTTGTTGGCTGGGAATCTTAGCTTGTAGAAGCATCAGCCCAAAACTTGCCTTCATCTTCACATAACATTTCCTTGCGTGTCTGTCTCCAGAGTTTCCCTTTTTATAAGGATGTCAGTCATACTGAATTAGGGCCTACCCTAACGGCCTCACTTTAACCTCACTGTAAAGACCTTATCTCTAAATAAGGTCACTTTCTAAGGTGCTGGAGATTAGGACTCCATATGAATTTGGAGACAACTTAATTCAACCCATAATACAGAGTAAGTGGGTGTGATGCTGGTTAGAGAAGTAGCAGTGTAACAGATTGGAATTTGAATGTTCATCTGGGGATTTTGTCTACGTTAGCTGTAGGCTGATTTAGCTATGTAGTGACTTCCTTTATGTCATGGCCCCTTTGGGAAAAATGGAGTTATGGTAACAATAGCAGGAAATATTTTTAGTGAGCTGTAGGGACAACTCTCATCCCTAAAAGTATTAAATCTGACTTTACACATATACTTTAAGATTGGGCAACCAGAGTGAATATTGATTGTAGGGCTTATGAAATTGTTGAAGCTAAGAAGTTATACCTCCAGGTTGTGGAGAAATTAAAAATAATTTGTTTTGGTATAGTTTTTTGGTTGACATCATATAATCCCTTCCAGTTCAGTCATGAAGTCATGGCATTTTATAGTTAACACTTTATAATTGCTCACCATGTAACAGGAACATTTATATTATCTTGTTTGATTCTTTTTTTTTTTTTTTTAATTTTTTAACGTTTATTTATTTTTGAGACAGAGAGAGACAGAGCATGAACGGAGGAGGGTCAGAGAGAGGGAGACACAGAATCCGAAACAGGCTCCAGGCTCTGAGCCGTCAGCACAGAGCCCGATGCGGGGCTCGAACTCACGGACCGCGAGATCATGACCTGAGCCGAAGTCGGCCGCTTAACCGACTGAGCCACCCAGGCGCCCCTATCTTGTTTGATTCTTAAAACTACTTGTAAGGTGGCTTTTTACAATAAGGAAACTGAGGCACTGAGAGATTAAGAGACTTGTGGGTCCTCTGACCACAAGTGCTTTTTTTATACCATAGTTGCCTTTCTTGAGGGTCTTTCCCTGGATGAGATTCTGGAGGAAACATGTTCAGATACAGTAGCACAGGAATTTAGCCAGCATCTCTGCCTTGATCAGAATTACAAGGCCTTTTGCATGTGGCAATGTAGCCCATGGGAGACTGTTTCAATTGCAACTAAGCCAATCTTATCATCCATGGTTTGTCTGCACAGTAGCGTAATTGGCAGAAACACAGAGGTGTTGGTTACTCTGATTACAGTGACTTTGGGGACCATGACTGATCAGTTTAGACCAAAATTCCAGCCACGATACTTCTGGAAACTTGTACCACCGTAGCGAATGGAGAAAGGGTCACAGTCAGAAATTGCATCCATCACACACACATTTTGTTTATTATTGGAACCTGAATGCAATGGTGGTTTTGACTTTCCACAGTTGTCATTACACCTAACGTGAGAGTTCCAGCTTCCTGTGGTGTGAAACCATGCCTTTGAGGGCCTTCAAGTCATGGCTTACTTTCTGAACAAGATTATCAGTAAAAGGCTTGGAAGGTGCCCTTTAGATTTCTAACTGAGGTGGTAGAGAAAGGGACCTCCCTTGTTTTAAGTCTATGGACAGTGTTGCTGCTGAAAACTCTTCTTTTGTTACTTGCTAGAAATTTCTGGGTTTCTCCATTGTTCTTTAGATTTAAATGCGTAGATTCCCTTGAGAAGTCCTTGTCTCAGGAGAATGCTGTGATAATTGGCAACTGAAGTTTGAGAAAGTGCATCATTTAACACTGCCATGTTTAGAGTAACCCACCTTGTCCATGTCCTTGCATAGAGACCCAAAGTCATTTTGTTTTCCTTTCTTAGATTTTAAATTTCAATGGGAACAAATGGCCTTAAAACTGGATAGAGCCTCAGAACATGGTTACTGTTCCAGGACAAATTTTTGTTGTTTATTTCCCAAACATGGCAGTTTGGCATATTATGACATAGTTAAGTGGCTCTGGTTTATATTCTATCCTCTGAGATTTGACAAAGGTATGAGGTACAGGTAGTCACATGGGGTGTCTCAGGTACCATGTAGACTCCTGCCGTTTCTCCTTTCCCTGACTCAGTCACAGATTTAAGTAGACATTTCTAGCCACATGGAGTTCTTGTGGCAGCTGCAAAGCCCAGATGTCCAGCTGGAGAAACGCAGCCTGTATCCTGTTCATCTGACAGACTTGTGAGTCTGGGACAAGAGAAGTTGGCAGCTGAGTTGTGGCTCCTCCTATTCCTTTGAGTTTGTCTTGAGTGGGTGTATTCAAAATATCCAGTATGTTTCTTTCATATCCTAAAAGATACAATAGAGAACATTAGAAATGAAACATCTGTTCAAATTCAGAAATTAATTTTTTATTGGGTTAATGGTCTGTGGTGAAAAACAGATTCAAAGTACCTTTCTCCCAAATTATCGACTGTCCAAATGAGAACGAACAACATTTAAATTAACAAGAAAACTCAAGCCTAACTAATAAATATGATGCAAACTAGAAAGGAAAATGTGGTAGTAAATATGAATATTTAGAAGTGATCAATGATTTAAAATATTTCTTTATGAACTAAGTTAAAGGCTCGACTTCTGGTTATGAAAAGGAGATTCAAAGTTCTAGAAATCAGAGCCTCCACAAAGGTGAAAATGTTTTCAACATTGAGGCCTAGTAGCACAGTTTTATTCTATCAGATTTCACTGCCTTCACAATTTGATTTTATGTGCCGCTATTAAGAGAGTATTTCCTATGTGCTGTTTATACAAGATTCAGATTATTTTCATAAAATATTTTTGAGTTCCTTATTGATTTGGGAGTCTGTTAATATCCCTATCAGTTACATTGAAATCTTTTATCTTTTTTAAGCAAGGTTTAATGACTGATATGAACAACCAGGAGAACATATGTTATGATTTAAAACTGCACTGCCCAATATGGTAGCCATGAGAAATACCTGACAATTGAAATGAATTAAAATCAAATGAACTTTAAAGTTCAATTTAAGAGTATTGGACAGTACAGATATCAAACCTCTCTGTCATTGCAGAGAATTCTCCTGGACAGCTCTGATATAGAAAGTTTCCTGCTCTTTTTCATCTTGAATCTTCAGAAAACTGTTTTCCTTTGTTAGATAGCATTCTTAAGAGCTTCCTGCCCAATCAAATGTAATAGAAAAGTAGGTCTATATTGTCAGATAAGAAAATACCAAGTACCTTTTTTCTTGTGGAAACCATGATTCTACACTGTGATTCAACATAGGAATGGTATGGCGGCAACTATTTTGTGGCAGTCTGTTTTGATACTAAGAATTGGCATCTACGAATCCTCTACATGATCCCTACCACCCAAACCAGAAGTTATGGAGCTTTTCTCCAAAAGGGTCAGATGGTAAGTATTTTAGGTTTTGTGGATTGTCCTATCTACTCAGCTCTGTTGGTGCTATGCAAAAGCAGCTATTAACAACTGGTAAACAAATACATGGAGCTGTGTTCCTATAAAACTTCATTGAAAAAAAAAAAGGCATTGGTGATTGTTTTCCCACACCTGTCCTAGAATACTTTTTATACTCTCTCATGTCTTAAAATTTGATCAAGAAGTAACTAATATGTTGGATGAGATGAACTCATGCTTGCTCTCTAATTCTCACCACAGTACTGTGATTAAATTGTAGACAGCCAAAACTAAAAGGCAACTGATAGAATGGGAGAAGATATTTGCAAATGACATATTGGATAAAGGGTTAGTATCCAAAATCTATAAGGAACTTATCATACTTGACACCCAAAAAGTAAATGATCCAGTGAAGAAATGAGCAAAAGGCATGAACAGACAGTTTTCCAAACAAGACATCCAGATGGCTAACAGACACATGGAAAGATGCCCAATATCACTCATCAGGGAAATACAAATCAGAACTGCAATGAGGTACCACCTCACAACAGCCAGAATAGCTAAAATTAACAACTCAGGAAACAACAGAGGTGGGCAAGGATGCATAGAAAGGGAAACCCTTTTACACTGCTGGTGGGAATGCAAACTGGTGCAGCTACTCTGGAAAATAATATGGAGTTTCCTCAAAAAATTAAAAATAGAACTACCCTATGACCCAGGAATTGCACTACTTGGTGTTTATCCAAAGGATATAAAAATGCTGATTTTATAGCAGCACTATCAACAATAGTTAAGTATGGAAAGTGCCCAAATGTCCATTGACTGACAAATAAAGAAGATGTGGTGTGTATATATATACAATGGAATATTACTTGGTGATCAAAAAGAACAAACTCTTGCCCTTTGCAACAATGTGGTTGGAACCAGAATGATGCTAAGTGATGTAAGTCAGAGAAAGATAAATATCATGATTTCACTCACGTGGAATTTAAGAAACAACAACAGATGAATATAGGGGAAAGGAAGGAAAAATAAGATAAAAATAAGGAGGCAAACCATAAGAGACTCTTAAATACAGGGAATAAGCAGGGTTGCTGGAGGGGTGTTGGGTGGGGGCTGGGCTAAATGGGTGATGGACATTAAGGAGGGCACTTGTGTTGAACACTGGGTATTATATGTAAGTGACAAATCACTAAATTCTACTCCTGAAACCATTATTACACTATATGTTGACTAACTTGGATTTAAATAAAATTGAGAAAAAATAAACATAAGTATGTAACCATCAAAATAAATAAATTGTACAGAGCCATCCATTTTAAATTTGCCTCTTTTGAGAATCTTTGAGATGAATACATACGTGCTATCCTTCCTACAATGTCTTCCTTTGACATTAGATGAATTGTTTTATTTTTTAAAAAAAAATTTTTAACGTTTATTTATTTTTGAGACACAGAGAGACAAAGCATGAACGGGGGAGGGTCAGAGAGAGGGAGACACAGAATCTGAAACAGGCTCCAGGCTCTGAGCTGTCAGCACAGAGCCCGACGCGGGGCTCAAATTCATGGACCGCGAGATCATGACCTGAGCTGAAGTCGGCCGCTTAACCAACTGAGCCACCCAGGCGCCCAGTTGTTTTATTTTTAGTTGTATATGTATCTTAGAGTGCCAATCTCAGGGTAGCAAGGATCTTAGAAAAAAATGGGCCTTGGAGAATGTGCATGGGATATTCAGCTGGGAAGTTTTTTTTTTTTTTTTTTAACTTTTTTTAATGTTTGTTTATTTTTAGAGAGACAAAGACAGAGACAGAATGTGAATGGGAGGTACAGAGAGAGAGAGGGAGACACAGAATCTGAAGAGGGCTCCAGGCTCTGAGCTGTCAGCACAGAGCCTGACATGGGGCTTGAACCCACAAACCGCAAATTCATGAACTGAGCTGAAGTTGGACACTCAACCAACTAAGCCACCCAAGTTCCCCAAGCTGGGAAGTTTTTTTTTTTGTTTTTTGTTTTTGTTTTTTTTTGGTTGGTGTTTGTTTTTGTTATTGTTATATCTAAGCCCACATTATATGAAGATGCTACTTAGACTAGGAAGACTAATCTTACTTTGAGATGCCTTGGAAAGAGATGAGTTACTGCCCTGTAATAGCTACTTTTGTGTTTTTCATCATTCCCCTGTGTATCAGTGGTAGATGGTTCTGGGAGTCATTCCAGAAGGCCTGGTCCTGAACCTCCTCCTTCAACCCATTCAGTAATTTTGAAAGCACTTAATTCACTGAGTTAAATCTCTTCCTACTTACAACACCTAGAGTATCTGTTCCTTACACTGAATCCTGACTGATAGAGCAGCGTATATCATTTTTATAAATTTTGAAATGTGTCTAAATTAGTCATGTTTTTTGGACAATTCTAAATGAGTCTCCAGCTCCAATATTCTGAACCCTAAGATTGCCATTTCCCCAGCCTTTTCGAAGTGTTTTGAATGGTAATCCTCACCCACTTCCTAGATGAGGAATTCTTCACTGAGGAATGGCAGTCTGAATGACTCAAGAGAGTCAGTTGGGAACCATTACATCCTATGCATATAAGCTTTGGACTGGATATAAATGATGAAACTGAATGCTAAGGTTACGTGCTCTGAGCCGCCCCCCCCCCTTTAAAACTGGCGGAGACCACAATTCATTTGAAGCAACCACCTATCGATCTTCAGTAACATGTATCCAGTACAGATCTGTGGCATACTTATGTAGTAAGCTTCAAAGCCTTTGCTATGTTTGCAAAATGCATTAAGGAGTCAACTCATCACCTGACTTTAATGTTTTCAAATGGGTTTCTCTACACTGGGATCCAGCCAGCTCATATGGGTCTTTCATCTGACCTGCTCAACATTTCCCCAAATGCAATCCTGACCCTCTTATTTGGATCTGTAAAAGAGCAGAGGTTTTCAATGTGCTCCTTGTACAGACTTGTCCAGAAAGGATTTCCAGCCTGAGCATTTACATGATATTCACAATGCATCGCAGATAGCTTTTTCTTTTTAATTGTGATTCCGTGGAATGCCAACCAGAAGTAAAAAAAAAAAAAAAAAAAAAAAAAATTACAAAGCATAAAGCTTTATGATTAATTACCTTGAGTTCAGATATAATTTAAACGTATTGACTTGTCTGAAATAAGTGCCAGACAGTGGAGCTGGGAGACAGGAAGTGCCTGGGTGAGACTGCTGAAACAGGCTGAAAGGGAAGTCAAAGGGGGGTAAGGACACCATCATTTAACTGTTCTCCACAGCCAGGCAGAAAATGGCCACAACTGCTGATGGTCAGTGGAATCAAAGGGATAAATTATGGCTGAGCCTTGCCTTTGAAATTAACGGAAAGTTAGTCGATACTTCAACTTTGCACAATCCTAAAAAATGGGTTCTGAGACAATCCATTACAAATGATTTTCTTTTTCTCCCTCTTGCACATGATCTGTGCAGATTCCTGTGAAGGACTAGAGCTGCTTTGCTAATCCTCAGCCTCCTCATTCTAAACTGGAGGGTTTTCAGAGTCCCTGCTTGGCTGGGGCCCCAAAGCTAGAGGTAGAGTGGCACTGGCAGTGGGGATGGGCTACAAATTCCTCAGCATGAATGAACCCTTAAGACCAGCACGATGGCCCTTTAATTTGAGGAACCAGGCTGCTCCCAGTGATTTCTGTAGCTGGACAATGAGAAAGAAGGAAACTGATTTCTTTGCAGCAAACTGGGACCAGATGCGTTTCTCTGTGTAGAAAGTTTAGAAATCCAACCAGCTGCTTTCAGTTTTTGATAATGGATTATGGTGTCGAGGGGCCTGCACTAACTTTGATACCCATGCATAGGAAAACAGAATGTGAACGTTTGGGCTAACCTCACCGGTAGATTTTTAATACACACGGGGCACATGTGATTCAGTGTTCCCTTGAAGCCGAGCGTAACTGTTTAATGCCATCTGGGTAACAGCGACGTCATCAGTGGAGGCCTGGTCACAGACTCCCATTCATCCTTTAGCCTGCCTTTATGGTCCTTGTGGTGGTTCCTCAATTCAGCCCTGAGAGCTGAATTCCGATTCATGTCCCTGAAGTTTCTGGGGAGCCTGGGATTTGGCCCACTGCTGTTCTCCCTCACACTGAGGCTCTTGAAGCCTGCAGCTGTGCAAAAATTTCACACATACAGTGAGAGTAGCAGCATTTGCCTCTTGGCTGGCTTTTCAAATAAACTCCCCATCCTGTCTCTGAAGCTAAAACCCAAGCTCAAAGCTGTGGGGGAGAAGGCATGTTTGTAGGTAAATTCACCCTTTCTGAGTGAAGTGGCAAAAGGAAGGAAGGAGGGGGCCCATTTAGCTACTTGGCCAAGGCTGGGTGTAAAGATGGGTTTCCGCTTGCATCTTTTATGTCAAGACAGAGAGCCTAGAAAACCATATAGAATGCAGAATATTCCAGAAGGATTTCAGGAACTGATTTCATAATGCAAAATAGAATTTGGCCATCTTATTTTATAAAATTATGGGGAAAACGTGTGTGTGTGTGTGTGTGTGTGTGTGTGTGTGTGTGTGTGTGTATAAAGAGCTTTATTTTCAAGATTGGCTCACATGATTATTGAGGCTATGAAATCTGCAGGGTAGACAAGTAGACTAGAGATCCAGGGAACAGATGATAATGTAGTTCAGGGGACCTCAGGCTATTTAAGGTCTTCAACTGATTGGGAAAGGCCCACTCACAATGTGGAGGTTAATCTGCTCTATTCAGGTCTACTGATGTAAGTGTTAATCTCATCTAAAAAATACCGTCGTAGCAACCTCCAGACTCATGTTTGACTGAATATCTGGGTTCTGTGGCCTACCAAAGTTGACACATAAAATTAACTATCAAAAGACCCAAGTATGAGAATATTTGTATTTGTTTTTCCCTAAAAGCCAAAAGAACTAAAGTACAAGGGAAGAAGTGTCCATATCACACAAGGTGTCAAAACCAAATGCATTCATCACACACCCGTATGTGCATGCATACACACACACACATACACGCATACACACACACGTACACACTCCCTTGTGTCCCCCAGGCACATCCATGTAAAAGTATAGATGAGCTTCAGGGCAAAAGTAATTAGTAAAGAAAGGAAATAAAAGATACACAGCCCCTTGTGTCCCATACATTTCCTCTGTCTGGATAAGAAATGGAAAAATTAGCCCTGGAAACTCTCCACAACCTTTGCTCCTTCCTGTTCAAATTTCCTAAGGTGAAAGTCTGATTTTTAAAAACTGTTGCAGCTCACATTCCCTGTGTCCAGGGAAGAAACCTTTGTACAGTGATACTCCCTTTTGTTTAGAGAAGTCCTTGAGGATGATGGATCACCATCAGGAGAATTCTCTTCAAAGAATTCTAACTTAATTTTAAAGTGCACTAGTGATCCTCATTCCAGTGGGGAGAAAACCTTGGTCTGAGAAATGACAAAAGTTGTGTTTTTGAAGATGCATATTTTTGTGGAATTGGATAGTCTTTTATAGTAAAACTTAAAAATGAACAAAAAGCTTTCTCTTCTTTTCGAGTATCTAGAAGAAGGCACAGCTTGGCCAAGATTTGGACTAGTATTCTGTGGCACCAGCCTCTGGATATTTCCTCTTCATCTGGAAGCAAAATAAAAGACCAGAGGCCTAAGTCACTATTTTGTCCGTTTCCATAATATTTCTGTGGGGAGTGGGACTAGATAGCTTGTAAGGTTTCCTCTAAGGCCCAAACCATTGACTCTGTTCTTAAATAGTTAGATTTCAGCCTCCTTGGATTCCTGATGGTTGCAGTATCCCATAGCCTTTACCATCAGAAGCAGGCCACAGAGTGGAGTCTAAAGGTGGGAGATGACCTCTAGTTTCTTTCTTTCATGTTAGAAAAAAATAAAACCCACGAATTGCCACCAAGTTACTGGCTGGCTGTGTCCTGAGTCGTTGCTAGGTTTAGCAAATAGAAATACAGAACACCCAGTTAAATTTGAATTTCAGATAAACGATAATTTCTTTTTTTATTATTTTTTATTTATTTTTAAAATTTACGTCCAAGTTAGTTAGCATGTAGTGCAACAATGATTTAGGAGTAAATTCCTTAATACCCCTTACCCAGTTAGCCCATCCCTTCTCCCACAAACCCTCCAGTAACCCTCTGTTTATTCTCCATGTTTAAGAGTCTGTTATGTTTTTGTCCCCCTCCCTGTTTTTATATTATTTTTGCTTCCATTCTCTTATGTTTATCTGTTTTGTTTCTTAAAGTCCTCATATGAGTGAAGTCATATGATATTTGTCTTTCTCTAATTTCGCTTAGCATAGTACCCTCCAGTTCCATCCACGTAGTTGCAGATGGCAAGATTTCATTCTTTTTCCTTGCTGAGTAACACTCCATTGTGTGTGTGTGTACACCACATCTTCTTTATCCATTCATCCATCGATGGACATTTGGGCTTTTTCCATACTTTGGCTATTGTTGGTAGTGCTGCTATAAACATTGGGGTGACTGTGCCCCTTTGAAACAGCATCCCTGTGCCCCTTGGATAAATACCTAGTAGTGCAATTGCTGGGTTGTAGGGTAGTTCTGTTTTTAATTTTTTGAGGAACCTCCATACTGTTTTCCAGAGTGGCTGCACTAGTTTGCATTCCCACCAGCAGTGCAAAAGAGATCCTCTTTCTCCGCATCCTCGCCAACATCTGTTGTTGCCTGAGTTGTTAATGTTAGCCATTCTGACAGGTGTAAGGTGGTATCTCATTGTGGTTTTGATTTGTATTTCCCTGATGATGAGTGATGTTGAGCATTTTTTCATGTGTGGTTGGCCATCTGGATGTCTTCTTTGGAGAAGTGTCTATTCATGTCTTTTGCCCATTTCTTCACTGGATTATTTGTTTTTTGGGTGTTGAGTTTGAAACGATAAATAATTTCTTAATATAAGTTTATCCTATGCAATAGTTGGGACATGTTTATACTAAGAAATGGTCATTATTTATCTGAAATTCAAATTTCACTGGAAGTCCTATGATTTATATGGCATTCTTATCTTTGAGGAGTTGCACTTCACCTTCATCCCAGGGTAGTGTGAGTCTCTTTTTATTGCCTGTACTTTTGTCTCCCAAGTCCCTTTCCCATGACAGCATCTCTGCTTTCTGCTCTTCCACAGAGATGCCTGGACTCTCTGCTGTTTTTTAATCTTAGCATGTGCTTCCTTGCTTCCCAGTCACTGCCCAGACTTTCTCCCTGCCTAAAATATTTAAATCACCCATTTTTGTTCTTAGTTTTTCCTGAGATGCCACGAGGATTTAGAGCAATAGGTACTTTGTGTTCTGAAAAGAGGTAAATGCAAATGCATTCAGGAGCCATTAGGCAATATAAACGTTTGAAGCAGGACAGGTGATTTCCAGTAGATAAATGTGGAGTCTGTGGCCAATAGCAGAGTTCAGGCCCTTCCTAAAGACATTTCCAAAAGCTTTAAATCACTGTGCTGGTCACTCAAGTATGTGTGCTCAGTTAATGGGCTATTTTTTTGCATCTCCTGGTTTAGGGTAAATTATTTCCCAAAGTCTTTTCCTTGGAACACTTGGGTCTTACAAATATTGAAATAAACTTGAGGAATATTGTGTATTCTCTCTTGAGTATGGATGTAAGACTTCCAACTAGAGCTAAATTCCAAGAAGGCAGGAATGACATCTGTTATGTTATCTGCTTTAACCCCAGACCTTAGCATATAGAAGCCTCTCAATAAATATTTATTAAGTGAACAAATGAAGAATAAAGTCTTAGTAATTTTCTATTCTCCACTGTCTCATTCACCATGAGAAACCATTATTTTAAATATAGACTTTGGATGAAAACCACGCTGTACAAGATTTTTAAAAATTCTTGTGGTTGAGAAATTAGTTGAATTTAAGATATGATACCTAAATTTTGAACCTGGGTCTTGCTAGTTGAATCTGGCCCTGAGATGTATTTTATTTGGCCAATGAAGTATTTAAGAAAAATGTGAACTTTCATGCCTTGAGACAGACATGAGTCGATAGCTCACCAATGTCCTCACTACTCCCTATTGTCTCATTAGCGCTCTCCCCTTACATCACTTAACCTGGCCTCTAGAGGCATTTGAGTTTCAACATCTGCTAGGGGATGATTCATCAACTTTAGGAGCAAAGATTTTGTTGCAGTATGGTTAGATCTTCCACTCACTAACTGTATGACTTTGACTTTGGAGAAGTTACTTACCTAAGCCTCAGGTTCCTCATTGGCAAAAAACAAACAAAAAAAAAAAAACCCCACAACCCCCCCCCCCCCACCAAAAAAAAAAACCGTGCTGATGACAGAAGTACTTACTGCATTAAACTGTTAAGAGTATCAAATGATATAGCAAATGAAAACAAACTGTTTAGCATGCATCTGGCCCATAGTAAATGTCCTTCAATTGTTATTTATACAACAATAATAGTTGCTGTTATTGTTGTTTTGGCTTTACATGTGTGTAGGCCAGACTCTAGAATTAACAGAATGAGTTCCAGAAGCCCAGAAATTAGATGTTAATCTCTCATGTTCAAAGTCTAGAGAGAAGACAGATGATGAATAAATATACTTGCCTATCATCTAGTTTTGCTCACTGATATATTCTAAGCATCTAGAAATGTGCCAGCCATATAGTAAATGTTCAGTAGGTATTTAGTGAAATAAATGAATAAAATTTAGACTTCTGGATGGATCTCATTAGGATCACAAAACCTCATGAATTCAGGTATCTTGGCTTCTTCTAACTAATCCCTTAGCTTGAGCAAGCAGGTCTCTGGGTGAAGACAGTACACTGTCTCACAATGGGAATTAGAGCCAAGGTCTGCATATAAAATACCCAGGAAAGCCTCCAACAAGGTCTCCATTGATCCTTGTAACCTCTTTTGCAATCCCTTCTACTTTGAATCAGGGCTGATCTGCATGACCATTCGAATACAGCAGGTGACAGTGTGTTACTTTCACAGCTCAGTCAAAAAGACATATTGCAGCTTATGTCTTGGTCTCTTGGATCTCTTACTCTGGGGGAAGTCAGTCATCTGCAGTGAAGATATGCATCTCTGTCAAGAAGCCCATGTGGAGAAGAACTGAGACCTTCTCCCAATAGCCAGCACCATTTGATAGTCATATAAGTAAGTGCTTGGAATAAAATCTTCCAACCCCAGTTAAACTTTCAGGTGACAGCTGAGGCTGACATCTGACACAAGTTTAGGAAGGGCCTTGAGTCAGAACTGCTCAGCCAAGGCACACCTGAATTCTTTTTTTATTTTATTTTTATTTTTTAACTTCCTTCCATCCCTCCCTCCCTCCCTTCCTTCCTTCCTTCCTTCCTTCCTTCCTTCCTTCCTTCCTTCCTTCCTCTTCTTCTTCCTCTTCCTCTTCCTCTTCCTCTTTTTCTTTCGAGGGTACAAGTGAGTGAGGGTCAGAGAGAGAGAGAGAGAGTCCCACAAGGGGGGTGGAGAGAGAGAGAGAAGTGGGGCTCACCTGGAGCTCATGTTTTACTCAAAGTGGTGCTTGAGCTCACCCAATGCAGGACTCGAATTCACAAACTATGAGATCATGACCTGAGCCAAAGTCAGATATTTAACAACTGAGCCACCCAGGTGCACCACACCTGAATTCTTAACACACACAAACTGTGAGAGATACCCAGAAAAATATCTATTAGTGTTTTAAGCCACTAAATTTTGGCATAATTTGTTATGCAGCAATAGATAACTAGTACAAAAGGGATTTGATTCAGACTGGTGTTTCTGACACTGTATTCTAGATGGATTATCATTGAAGTACAATAAACACTGACATAAAATAGTTTTATGTGCATTATTGACAAGTATCTCCTAGACCTTGTCACATTTGTCACTGCCCCCGAGTGGTCCCAAGATGCATGTGGCTCATAGGGAGCAGCCCTACCATGCTGATCTCAGTTCCTGAAGCTAGTTCTTTAGATAATTGAGAGTGTATGAAGGGCCCAAAGGAGTGATAACAATACTACTGAACAAATGAATCAAGGGACCAAGAAACACCCATCAAGCACCTTCTTTTTCAAGACCTGTCTACTGGGGATGAAAAGAGCAATGAGTCATGCTCACTGTTCTTCCATAATCTGTGAGGGACAGAATACATACATGAGGAGTTAATTAGCAATTCATGGTAGTCAGTCTATGGCTAGTACTGTGGTCCATTCTTTTGTGACATATGTAGAGGGTCCTTGACAAGAGGACATCCAGGGGAAGTGCTCCCTGAAACGATAGTGGTCTTGAGCATAGAAGAAGGGAACCCAAGTAAAATGAAGATGCTTGCCTTCAGATATCTGAAGGACATCACAAGGAAGATAAATGAACCTGCTCTGACTTGTTGTTGAGCACAGAACAAAGCCCAGAAAGTGAACATAACAGGAGGGTAGATCGTACCTCAACAATCAACTTTTTGTCCAAAGCTGCCTCACATAATGGAGTGAGCCACTATCCCTGATGAGTTGCAAGCAGTGGGTGATGCTGTAAAAGCACTTGCTGCAGTGGGTAAGATGTTAGCTGACCTCTGAGTTCCCCATAATCCCATGATGTCAGGAAGCTATGGCTGAAAAGGTAAGTAAATAGATAAAACTTCTTGTGTCACATGTCATAGTAGGAAAAGCATGAACTTTATATTCAGATGGGGTTTAACTCTTGAATTTACATGAAAAGCTATGTGAAGTTTTATCTGGTCATGAGCTCATTGTGAAAAGCAAATATAGTGAGATATATAGCATGTGTCAAGCATATGGTTGATTAAGGAGTTCACTAGATGGTCACATTTAATGTTATATCATGAGATTTATTGGGCATGCTAACAACACAATCATAGCCAACTCACTTCCAGGCTGGTCTTTTAGGCAGTTGGGGAAAGCTATGACTTCTAACACTTGAAAAAAGGCTTCCTTGTGTTCTTCCTAAATTCTTTTTTTTTTTTTTTTATTTTTTTTATTTTTTAATATATGAAATTTACTGTCAAATTGGTTTCCATACAACACCCAGTGCTCATCCCAAAAGGTGCCCTCCTCAATACCCATCACCCACCCTGCCCTCCCTCCCACCCCCCATCAACCCTCAGTTTGTTCTCAGTTTTTAACAGTCTCTTATGCTTTGGCTCTCTCCCACTCTAACCTCTTTTTTTTTTTTTTTTTTTTTTTTTCCTTCCCCTCCCCCATGGGTTTCTGTTATGTTTCTCAGGATCCACATAAGAGTGAAACCATATGGTATCTGTCTTTCTCTGTATGGCTAATTTCACTTAGCATCACACTCTCCAGTTCCATCCATGTTGCTACAAAAGGCCATATTTCATTTTTTCTCATTGCCACGTAGTATTCCATTGTGTATATAAACCACAATTTCTTTATCCATTCATCAGTTGATGGACATTTAGGCTCTTTCCATAATTTGGCTATTGTTGAGAGTGCTGCTATAAACATTGGGGTACAAGTGCCCCTATGCATCAGTACTCCTGTATCCCTTGGATAAATTCCTAGCAGTGCTATTGCTGGGTCATCGGGTAGGTCTATTTTTAATTTTCTGAGGAATCTCCACACTGCTTTCCAGAGCGGCTGCACCAATTTGCATTCCCACCAACAGTGCAAGAGGGTTCCTGTTTCTCCACATCCTCTCCAGCATCTATAGTCTCCTGATTTGTTCATTTTGGCCACTCTGACTGGCGTGAGGTGGTATCTGAGTGTGGTTTTGATTTGTATTTCCCTGATAAGGAGCGACGTTGAACATCTTTTCATGTGCCTGTTGGCCATCCGGATGTCTTCTTTAGAGAAGTGTCTATTCATGTTTTCTGCCCATTTCTTCACTGGGTTATTTGTTTTTCGGGTGTGGAGTTTGATGAGCTCTTTATAGATTTTGGATACTAGCCCTTTGTCCGATGTGTCATTTGCAAATATCTTTTCCCATTCCGTTGGTTGCCTTTTAGTTTTGTTGGTTGTTTCCTTTGCTGTGCAGAAGCTTTTTATCTTCATAAGGTCCCAGTAATTCACTTTTGCTTTTAATTCCCTTGCCTTTGGGGATGTGCCGAGTAAGAGATTGCTACGGCTGAGGTCAGAGAGGTCTTTTCCTGCTTTCTCCTCTAAGGTTTTGATGGTTTCCTGTCTCACATTCAGGTCCTTTATCCATTTTGAGTTTATTTTTGTGAATGGTGTGAGAAAGTGGTCTAGTTTCAACCTTCTGCATGTTGCTGTCCAGTTCTCCCAGCACCATTTGTTAAAGAGACTGTCTTTTTTCCATTGGATGTTCTTTCCTGCTTTGTCAAAGATGAGTTGGCCATACGTTTGTGGGTCTAGTTCTGGGGTTTCTATTCTATTCCATTGGTCTATGTGTCTGTTTTTATGCCAATACCATGCTGTCTTGATGATGACAGCTTTGTAGTAGAGGCTAAAGTCTGGAATTGTGATGCCTCCTGCTTTGGTCTTCTTCTTCAAAATTACTTTGGCTATTTGGGGCCTTTTGTGGTTCCATATGAATTTCAGGATTGCTTGTTCTAGTTTCGAGAAGAATGCTGGTGCAATTTTGATTGGGATTGCATTGAATGTGTAGATAGCTTTGGGTAGTATTGACATTTTGACAATATTTATTCTTCCAATCCATGAGCAGGGAATGTCTTTCCATTTCTTTATATCTTCTTCAATTACCTGCATAAGCTTTCTATAGTTTTCAGCATACAGATCTTTTACATCTTTGGTTAGATTTATTCCTAGGTATTTTATGCTTCTTGGTGCAATTGTGAATGGGATCAGTTTCTTCATTTGTCTTTCTCTTGCTTCATTGTTAGTGTATAAGAATGCAACTGATTTCTGCACATTGATTTTGTATCCTGCAACTTTGCTGAATTCATGTATCAGTTCTAGCAGACTTTTGGTGGAGTCTATCGGATTTTCCATGTATAATATCATGTCATCTGCAAAAAGCGAAAGCTTGACCTCATCTTTGCCAATTTTGATGCCTTTGATTTCCTTTTGTTGTCTGATTGCTGATGCTAGAACTTCCAGCACTATATTAAACAACAGCGGTGAGAGTGGGCATCCCTGTCGTGTTCCTGATCTCAGGGAAAAAGCTCTCAGTTTTTCCCCGTTGAGGCTGATGTTAGCTGTGGGCTTTTCATAAATGGCTTTTATGATCTTTAAGTATGTTCCTTCTATCCCGACTTTCTCAAGGGTTTTTATTAAGAAAGGGTGCTGGATTTTGTCAAAGGCCTTTTCTGCATCGATTGACAAGATCATATGGTTCTTCTCTTTTTTTTTTGTTAATGTGATGTATCACGTTGATCGATTTGCGAATGTTGAACCAGCCCTGCATCCCAGGAATGAATCCCACTTGATCATGGTGAATAATTCTTTTTATATGCTGTTGAATTCGATTTGCTAGTATCTTATTGAGAATTTTTGCATCCATATTCATCAGAGATATTGGCCTGTAGTTCTCTTTTTTTACTGGGTCTCTGTCTGATTTAGGAATCAAAGTAATACTGGCTTCATAGAATGAGTCTGGAAGTTTTCCTTCCCTTTCTATTTCTTGGAATAGCTTGAGGAGGATAGGTATTATCTCTGCTTTAAACGTCTGGTAGAACTCCCCTGGGAAGCCATCTGGTCCTGGACTCTTATTTGTTGGGAGATTTTTGATAACCGATTCAATTTCTTCGCTGGTTATGGGTCTGTTCAAACTTTCTATTTCCTCCTGATTGAGTTTTGGAAGAGTGTGGGTGTTTAGGAATTTGTCCATTTCTTCCAGGTTGTCCAATTTGCTGGCATATAATTTTTCATAGTATTCCCTGATAATTGTTTGTATCTCTGAGGGATTGGTTGTAATAATTCCATTTTCATTCATGATTTTATCTATTTGGGTCATCTCCCTTTTCTTTTTGAGAAGCCTGGCTAGAGGTTTGTCAATTTTGTTTATTTTTTCAAAAAACCAACTCTTGGTTTCGTTGATCTGCTCTACAGTTTTTTTAGATTCTATATTGTTTATTTCTGCTCTGATCTTTATTATTTCTCTTCTTCTGCTGGGTTTAGGCTGCCTTTGCTGTTCTGCTTCTATTTCCTTTAGGTGTGCTGTTAGATTTTGTATTTGGGATTTTTCTTGTTTCTTGAGATAGGCCTGGATTGCAATGTATTTTCCTCTCAGGACTGCCTTCGCTGCATCCCAAAGCGTTTGGATTGTTGTATTTTCATTTTCGTTTGTTTCCATATATTTTTTAATTTCTTCTCTAATTGCCTGGTTGACCCACTCATTCGTTAGTAGGGTGTTCTTTAACCTCCATGCTTTTGGAGGTTTTCCAGACTTTTTCCTGTGGTCGATTTCAAGCTTCATAGCATTGTGGTCTGAAAGTATGCATGGTATAATTTCAATTCTTGTAAACTTATGAAGGGCTGTTTTGTGACCCAGTATATGATCTATCTTGGAGAATGTTCCATGTGCACTCGAGAAGAAAGTATATTCTGTTGCTTTGGGATGCAGAGTTCTAAATATATCTGTCAAGTCCATCTGATCCAATGTATCATTCAGGGCCCTTGTTTCTTTATTGACTGTGTGTCTAGATGATCTATCCATTTCTGTAAGTGGGGTGTTAAAGTCCCCTGCAATGACCACATTCTTATCCATAAGGTTGCTTATGTTTATGAGTAATTGTTTTATATATCTGGGGGCTCGGGTATTTGGCGCATAGACATTTATAATAGTTAGCTCTTCCTGATGGATAGACCCTGTGATTATTATATAATGCCCTTCTTCATCTCTTGTTACAGCCTTTAATTTAAAGTCTAGTTTGTCTGATATAAGTATGGCTACTCCAGCTTTCTTTTGGCTTCCAGTAGCATGATAAATAGTTCTCCATCCCCTCACTCTCAATCTAAAGGTGTCCTCAGATCTAAAATGAGTCTCTTGTAGACAGCAAATAGATGGGTCTTGTTTTTTTATCCATTCTGATACCCTATGTCTTTTAGTTGGCGCATTTAATCCATTTACATTCAGTGTTATTATAGAAAGATACGGGTTTAGAGTCATTGTGATGTCTGTATGTTTTATGCTTGTAGTGATGTCTCTGGTACTTTGTCTCACAGGATCCCCCTTAGGATCTCTTGTAGGGCTGGTTTCGTGGTGACAAATTCCTTCAGTTTTTGTTTGTTTGGGAAGACCTTTATCTCTCCTTCTATTCTAAATGACAGACTTGCTGGATAAAGGATTCTTGGCTGCATATTTTTTCTGTTTAGCACACTGTAGATATCGTGCCAAGCCTTTCTGGCCTGCCAAGTTTCAAAGGAGAGATCAGTCACGAGTCTTATAGGTCTCCCTTTATATGTGAGGGCACGTTTATCCCTTGCTGCTTTCAGAATTTTCTCTTTATCCTTGTATTTTGCCAGTTTCACTATGATATGTCGTGCAGAAGATCGATTCAAGTTACGTCTGAAGGGAGTTCTCTGTGCCTCTTGGATTTCAATGCCTTTTTCCTTCCCCAGTTCAGGGAAGTTCTCAGCTATAATTTCTTCAAGTACCCCTTCAGCACCTTTCCCTCTCTCTTCCTCCTCTGGGATACCAATTATGCGTATATTATTTCTTTTTAGTGTATCACTTAGTTCTCTAATTTTCCCCTCATACTCCTGAATTTTTTTATCTCTCTTTCTTTCAGCTTCCTCTTTCTCCATAACTTTATCTTCTAGTTCACCTATTCTCTCCTCTGCCTCTTCAAGCCGAGCCGTTGTGGTTTCCATTTTGTTTTGCATTTTGTTTAAAGCGTTTTTCAACTCCTCGTGACTGTTCCTTAGTCCCTTGATCTCTGTGGCAAGAGATTCTCTGCTGTCCTGTATACTGTTTTCAAGCCCAGCGATTAATTTTATGACTATTATTCTAAATTCACTTTCTGTTATATTATTTAAATCCTTTTTGATCAGTTCATTAGCTGTTGTTATTTCCTGGAGATTCTTCTGAGGGGAATTCTTCCGTTTGGTCATTTTGGATAGTTCCTGGAGTGGTGAGGACCTGCAGGGCACTTCCCCTGTGCTGTGGTGTATAACTGGAGTTGGTGGGCGGGGCCGCAGTCCGACCTGATGTCTGCCCCCAGCCCACCGCTGGGGACACAGTCAGACTGGTGTGTGCCTTCTCTTCCACTCTCCTAGGGGCGGGATTCACTGTGGGGTGGCGTGGCCCGTCTGGGCTACTTGCACACTGCCAGGCTTGTGGTGCTGGGGATCTGGCGTATTAGCTGGGGTGGGTAGGCAAGGTGCACGGGGGCTGGAGGGGCAGGCTTAGCTCACTTCTCCTTAGGTGATCCACTTCAGGAGGGGCCCTGTGGCAGCGGGAGGGAGTCAGATCCGCTGCCGGAGGTTTGGCTCCGCAGAAGCACAGAGTTGGGTGTTTGCGCTGCGCGAGCAAGTTCCCTGGCAGGAACTGGTTCCCTTTGGGATTTTGGCTGGGGGATGGGCGGGGGAGATGGCGCTGGCGAGCGCCTTTGTTCCCCACCAAACTGAGCTCTGTCGTCAGGGGGCTCAGCAGCTCTCCCTCCCTTTGTCCTCCAGCCTTCCTGCTTTCCGAGCAGAGCTGTTAACTTCTGACCTCCCAGACGCTAAGTCGCGCTTGCTGTCGGAACACAGTCCGTCAGGCCCCTCCGCTTTTGCCAGCCAGACTCGGGGGCTCCGCTTGGCCGGCGAGCCGCCCCTCCGCCCCGGCTCCCTCCCGCCAGTCCGTGGAGCGCGCACCGCCTCGCCGCCCTTCCTACCCTCTTCCGTGGGCCTCTCGTCTGCGCTTGGCTCCGGAGACTCCGTTCTGCTAATCCTCTGGCGGTTTTCTGGGTTCTTTAGGCAGGTGTAGGTGGAATCTAAGTGATCAGCAGGATGCGCGGTGAGCCCAGCGTCCTCCTACGCCGCCATCTTCCTGGACCAAGCCTTCCTAAATTCTAAATCTACCTGCTATGCCACGTTTGTAAAGAGCTGCCTTCCATAAAATTGCCAACGTACCTTGCAGAGATTGCCATCAACATACCTCCCTTCTGTTGGTCCTTGGGTCAGAATATTTAGGTGGCACAATTCTTCTACATAACCTTCAGGGCATAGTGGGCACCTTCAGGGCACCTTCAGTGGAATAGAAGGTGAGAAGAGATAGCAAGGACCTGACACCACTGGCATGGTGAGAATGTGCCTTCACTGACACTTTGGAGGTTGACCCACCTCAATCAGGGCAGTGGCTTCAAACAGCCAAGGAAAGCCAGTGGCCAACTTTCTCCAGCCTGTGCACTGCTACCTGACACATCTACCTCTTCCTAGAACACAAGTCCATTTAGATCTCTCTCCTGTTCAAAACTAATCAGTGGCTTCACAGACCGCCGACTTTGTTCTTCCTGCTAAGATTCAAATACTTGCACGCTGTAGCTTTGCCTTTGCTGTCCAGCTTTGTTTTCAAATGTTCTTCAACTCATTCTGTGTTCCAGGGAAACAGAATTACTCATTATTCTCTGTGTACTCCATGCTCCTTAGCCTTAAAACCCCACTGTCTCCTCTCTTTTTGGTTTTTAATTTAGATATATAAGAGGTATATGTACAGTTTAAAGATTAGTAAAATTAATGACTATCTACCATGAAGGCTAAGAAATAAAAATCCACTGAATACCCTTCTGTACTTGTATCTGCTGTTTTCTCAGATAAAGAAATTTAACTTTTGTTTTCCTCATTCCTTTGGGCTTTTTCTTTTCTCTCCCTCTTTGGTAGTTATTTTACCTATGTCTATATTCCTGTAACCACATACACACTCACAGGCACAAACCAAGCTCTATAAGAAAAAGGGTAGTATTACCACTCTGTGATGGAGGCCCGAAGAGAAGATAAGCTGAATAGAATTTCTGGGTTATGTCTGGTTTTAGCCCTTTCTGAGGGGAAGTCAGTGGGCAGGGCATCTGGCAGGGCTGTTATGCAGTCAGAAATGTAGTGAGAGGGAGTTTTTACAGGCTGAACAAAATTTGTATGTCAAAGCCCTGACCCCTAGTACCTCAGAATGTGACTATATTTGGAGATAGGGCATTAAAGAGGTGATTAAGTTAAAATGAGGCCTTTAGGGCAGACCCTGATAAAATCTGACTGGTATTCTTGTAAGAAGAGGAAATTTGGACACACAGAGAGATGTTAGGATATGCATGCACAGAGGAAAGACCTGAGGACATGGTGAGAAGAGAGCCCATCTGCAAGCTAAGGAGAAAGGCCCCAGGACAAACCAGACCTGATGACACCTTGATCTTGGATTTCCGGGTTTCAGAATTGTGAGAAAATAAACTTCTGTTGTTCAGGCCGTGCAGTCTGTGTTTTGTTTTGTTTTGTTTTGTTTTGTTTTGTTTTGTTTTGTGGCAGCTTTCACAGACTAAAACAGAAGTGGATGCTCTCTCTGGTTCCATCCTACCTCCAACTCTCAGGAGCATGTCTTCTCTGCATGAGATGGGCTCTCTCGGCTGATCTAGGCAGCAGGGCCTGGCAAACAGAAACTTGACCTTCATGGAATAAAGACAGCCAAGTACAGATAAGAATCTGTGCCAGGTTCACCAGGCACTCTGTCCTCAGATTGAAAAGGCAGTACAATATTGTTGGAGACCTTGGTGACAAAAGCCTTAACAGATAATTTTCTTGAGTCAAACTACTCTGACCTGGACAAATCACCTCTGCGTCTAATGCCTAGCCATTATCTTGGATCCCCTTCATCATCCTCCTGAATGTTCTTGTTGGGAGCTGGTGAGATCCACTTTCTGTCCCAGTGTTCTGAAATTTTCCAGTGACATGGTCTGTTTTCACCTTATGTGCTAAGTACTTAGTGAGCCCGTCAGACTGTACTTAAGGGCCTTTTGGTTATTTTGTTGATGGTTTCGTCTCATCTGTTTTCTTTCTTTCTTTCTGAAACTCTACTTGTTAATATGTTCACTTCCCTTATTTGGCATATGACTGTCTTTTTGTTTGTTTTCCAACTTTGTTTTCTTGCTCTATTTTCTAAGAGATTTCTTCAGTTTTATATTCCAGCCATTACTTTGTGTTTTAAAATTTTCTGCTTATACATTTTTAATTTCTAAGAGATCTTCTTTATTTTCTAAATGTTCCTTCTTTATAGCTTTCTAGTTTTGCTTCCTAGATCTATCATCTTGTCTCTCTGAGGGTATTCTTGATTTTTTTTTTTGAAGTTTTTCCACCGTGTGTGTGTGTGGGGGGGGGGGGGGCGTTCTGGTGTCTGCCTTTCATATTAGAAATTTTCCTTGGATATCTGGTCATTCTTGCCTGCCTGCTCATGCCTAAGACTGGGGAACTGAACAGATGATAGAAATTCTGGGCATGTGGGTGTGGCTTGCCCACTTTAAACTTCACCATAGAGTAGTTATGCCAGTTTTAGGGGAAAGTCCTGAAGTCAGTATATATACACAGTTTTCCTTAAGCTGATCACTTTCCCTTGAGGAAAATTTTCTAATTTACTCGTTGGAAGATGAGAGTTTGGCTGCCAGGTTCTGGTGTCTCAGCATCAGTACACACGTGGTTCTTTTGGCACAGTACGCATGCCCTCAGCTGTCATGGCATCCCAATTCAGAGGCCCTCTGTTATACCTTCTCCAGAGAAAATTCATCCAGGCTTCTCACTGAGCCGCAGAGGAGTGTGGCTCACACAATCTTGTATGGGAAAGAAATTAGGGATTATAATACATCTCTGAAAATAAAGCCAAAAAATATTCATCAGCCAGCTTTTCCTAATCTTTTTTTACTTTAATCCTCCTTCATCCTCAGTTCCAGAGGGATTTGGTGCTGTCCTATGCTGAATCTTTTGAGGATTTTGCAGTGAAAATAGGGTCAGTTCTCCGCTTTCCCCACTGCCAGTGTTAGGTCTGCTCAAACACTTACACACTTTCCAGCTTTCAAGGTTCATTGCCATTGTCTCCTCTTCTTGAGATCTTTTGCTAAAGAAATCCTTTTACCTTGCTTTTAGGAGTTTCTTGGAGGAGCAAAATCAGGTGAATATTCCATCATATTAAGCTGGTAGTTTTTCTGTTTCTTGACTATGTTCTCTGCTCATCTGGATCATTTCCCTTTATTTTGGCTATTTAAATCTCAGCTATTGTAAAGGTCCAGCTCAAATGCCACCTCCTCCATAAAGCCGTTACAAATGTGGAAAGCCTTGCTATTTTTTTCTGTCTCTCTTTTTTTTTTAAGTTTTTATTATTTATTTTTGAGAAATAGAGCAAGCAGGGAGGGGCAGTGAGAGAATCTCAAGCAGACTCCATGCTGTCAGTGCAGAGCCTAATGCGGGGCTTGAACCCATAAACTATGAATTAACGACCTGAGCCCAAATCAGGAGTTAGACACTTAACTGACTGAGCCATCCAGGCACCGCAAGCCTTGCTATTTTTCTTTTCTCGTAGTACTTACCTTACTCTGATACCTTCCCCATCTCCTGACCACTGCCCTCTCCAACCATACACACACACACAAGACAGGGTGACAAGTAAATAAATAAATGGTTTATTGCTATTCCATTAGGAAATGTGATAACATCACATTACTTATGTTTATGGACTTCATGGTCACTGGATTGTAACTGCTTGGGATTATGGATAGAGCATCATGTGGATACCAGTTCTGGCAGTTTCTCCATGTGAGTCCTTGGACACGTCTGTACTTTAGTTTTCTCATCCTAAGATAAACCTGTGACATCAGGAGATGAAAACAGGACCTAAAGAATTAGTCATAATGCAAAACCAAATACAAAAACACATGGAAAGCGTGCCTTCAATGTATATATTACCTGCTATTATTATCATCCCTTTTCTGTCTTAGTGGGGTTTTTTTTTTTGAAGCTCAAAGGATTTTATTGAATGTGGCAGGTACCATGGTAATGTAATATGCTGTAAGATATCAGTGAGTGTTTTTTATGACTCATCTGGGTTCTCCCTGAAGAGCCCTGCAGATTGCCTTTGACGTAGCGGGTGCCTGAGGAATATTTGTTGAATTGAATATAACATCTCAATATTTAGGGAGATTTTACATATGAAGACACAAGTGCACAGTCATGCATGTGTGTTTTGGTTGTTGGAAAGGTTAGTATGCTCCATCTGCTTCACAATATTGACTAAAAATACTTCTGGCAGTTTAGTCTGTTTCCTTCTGAAGACCCTACAACTGTACGCTTTTGGCTCAAATGCTGTAGTCCTCTGGAGCTGGAGGAAGCAAAAATTAGGGTTTGGAAAAATTGTGAGTAGAGGTAGGATGAAATGTTCTGTCATTGTTTTAGGAGCTTTTTAAGCCTTGAAGCATTAAAGACAATTTGCTACTTTGGGAAACCACCCTGTTGAATCATAATGATCCCCAGATCTGTCTCACCTTCCCTGATCTTTGTATGTGTAAAGTTTAATATTAATGTTTGCCTGGGTACAAGAGCTGTTGATATGAACATGGATAGCTTTACTGCTTAGGAACACATCAACTCTTGTTGCTTACCCTTCACCTGTGGTCTTAATTCTGAGTTTATGAAATCATAATCCGTTGCCATGGAGATAATCATGATGGTCCCAAGCTGTGCAAAAGTTCAGGTAGATGGAACAGATGGACCTCTAAGCAACAAAGACCCTATCATTGCATACATGTCCTTAGTAACCAAAATCACAGACATGTAATGTAAAGACTGCCATACCAGTCTCTACTGTGTAGCCCAACACGATCCTTCTCAAAGCTTTTCATAAAGGATTTGTGTCTCAACACAGCTGGCTGGAGGTGGAGGAGGAAACCACAGTGAAATGGTCTTTTTAGCAAAATTCAAATGCTCAACTTTAAAGGATCTGATTAGTATGTTTGTAAAGTACCAAGATCTCTTGAGTTGTTTAATTTTAACACTTGGTTTTGTTTTCCTACCTTTTTTTCTTCCTATGGTGGTCTACATCAGTGACTCTCCAACTTAAATGTACATGTGAATCACCTGGGGGTGTTACTAAAATACAGTTTCTGAGTCAGTCTGGGATGGGGCAGGAATCTGCATTTCTAACAAGCTCATAGGTGATGCTGATGCTCTTGGCCCTCAGACCACACTGAATAGGTGAGGCCTTTGAAGTGAGAATCCAAATTTTAAGTGAAAGTAAGGATCTTATGGCTGAAAAGCTTCCAGGAACACTTACCTCTGGTTACCAATAACATTACCTTGTTTCCCAAGTTCTAAGCCACATGTTTCCTCACATTTTAATTTTTATGAAGTTGGTAATCATAAAAAAATTTTTATAGCTACTTGAGCACACCAGTAAGTCGTGACATATCAGTTATCTGAATATATGTGAAATTTGTGGTTGGTAGAACGTGTTCTCTTGTCACCTCAGTTATCTGCATTAGTAGCACCACATGGGGGTCAAATTTTACCTTACATTTGTTCACAATACTTTCATAAAATGCTTGGTTCCATATTGTGTTTGTCTGGAAAACTTTAAAAAAAAATATTGATGCCTGGGTCCCAGAGATTCTAAGGCAGTTGTTCTCCCCAGATGATTTTCACATGCAGCAAACTTTGAGAATTACTGTGTTAAAATATCTTCACAATAATCGTGCAGTTACAGAACACTAAAGCAATATGTTACTGTGTGCATGTCAGTGCATGTAAGGTGGGAGAAATTGCTGTTCTCTTTCAGAAGAGATCATAGACTTTGAAAGCTCATAGAAGTTGGTTGTCAGTTGAGCAGGACTCTCAGCCAGATGGAGGCAAAGATCAAAGTCATGAGCATGGATTATAAAAAGCTGCATGTCATGGTACTAAACATGGCTGCATATGGCGAAGGATAGGTCTCCAAATTTCTTTCACCTTCATGTGAAGACAGCTTGGACTTAGACTGTGATACTAAGTAAGGGCCCTTGCTACAAGAGGGTGCTTCATGAGTCAGCTGAAGACAAGGTTTCAGCTGCTCTTCATAGACCAGCTGAGCCCACCTGAGCCCCTCCTTTGTATTCCTGTGACACCCTCTTTGATTGTCTGGCCTGATCCTCCAGAGAAATAACTGGGAAAAGGATATCATAGGCTGCTCCAGTGAGGTAACATTTAAAACTGGAGGCCCTGGCTTCACAATCACAACTTATGTCTTTGACTGGGTCAGGTCTTTAGTTCTTACAGAAAGAGATGGCTGACATTTAAATGCCTCCTGGCCCCTGATCCGGTGGTCAATATAAGCCTGTGATCCAGGAATCATACCAGTCATTAGACTGTTGCATATACTAGAAGGAAGGAAGCTGGTTCCAGTATCTCAATACGTGCGTGCACGCACGCATACACACACACACACACACACACACACACACACCTTTGGAAGAGGGGATAGCTCTAGATGTGGAGGAGTTGGAAAGAACGTGTTTGCCAAGTAGGCTAGACCAAGTAGGCCTAGGAGGAATGCAAGCAACTCAAGGAGGAGGAGGTATCGAGGAGATTCCCTCAAGAAGGGGAAAATAATTGGCTTGGTGGGTTTGTCTAATTGAGACCCAAGGTCAGCAACTCCACTTTGAGCATGACTCAGGGCTGGGCTGGACCTCAGAGGGAGCAGCTGGTGCCTAGAGAGAACAATGAGGCTGAGCCATAGATGGCGGGGGTCTCCAGCCTCAGCAAAGATGTGGATGCAGATTTTGTGGATGAATTGTCCCATATGCCCTGGTTGCCATACTGGACAGTTCACATAAAAGTGGATGACTTCCCACCTCAAGTGCCAGCTTTTCCTCTTGTGCTCTGCTAATTGTCCACTGTTCAGACTTCAATTCTGCAATTATTGTTCTCTTTCCAGTCATCAATTTCTCCCAATCTATTAGATTATCCCTATTAGCATATTAAAAACTTTGATATCATCTCTTCAAAAACAACAATAAAACTCCCTTCCCATAAAAATTTCTCAAAATACTTCCTAAACTTAGTTTGTCACCTCTCATTCTTTCTTCAAATTACCCAAGCATTCCACCACAGCCCTCAAATGGCTGTCACTACAGTCAACAATGACTTTTTATTAGTAATCAATTGTCCTCATTTTACTTCTAACGGTTTTTTGACATGGTGGGCCAGACTTTCTTGAAACCCTCTCTTATCTAGATTACCCTAATCTCCTATTCACTTGGTTTTCCTTCTGCCTCCCTGGTCTGTTCTATTCATTCCTCTCAAATCCAGACCTCTAAGCTTTGTCTTTAGCCCTTTTCTTTTTTCACTGACCTCTTTGGTGATCCCATCAAGTCCCTGGCATATAAATCCAAACCATTTCAAACTGAAATTCCTGAGCTTCAGACTCCCATATCTAATGGTGTACTCAGTACCTTCTTTTGGATATCCATGAGACATTGCAAAATTAAAGGCCAAGAAAGAACCCTTCTTTCCTGTCAGTTCTAAAGCTACTCCACCATCCTTATCCCTTGTTTTTCCCATCTTTGTTTATTGGATTACCATACTCCCTTTTGCGCAGGCTTAAAATCTTGGTTAATTCCTTTCTTCTCTCACATTGTCCACAGCAAGTTCCACCAGCTCCCCCTTAAGACATCTCCTGAATCACAGCACAGTCTTCTCATCTCTACTCCCACAGTCTTGGTCCAAGGCACCTTCTGCGTAAACAATTGCAGTGGCCTGCTAATCGGCCTCTCTGCCTCTACTTTGCCCTCCTTCCCCCCCCCCTTCCCTTTCCTCCTTTCACAGGGCAGCAGGGGGATCTTCTAAAATCAGATGATGCCATCCCTTTCTTTAAAACCCTTTCATGGGGGCACGTGGGTGGCTCAGCCGGTTAAGCGGCCGACTTCGGCTCAGGTCATGATTTCACGGTCCATGAGTTCGAGCCCCGAGTCAAACTCTGTTTCAGATTCTGTGTCTCCCTCTCTCTGACCCTCCCCTGTTCATGCTCTGTCTCTCTCTGTCTCAAAAATAAATAAAAATAAACGTTAAAAAAAATTAATAAAACCCTCTCATGCCTTCCCATAGGATCAAGCTCTGTATAATCCGAACTCCTTGCCGTGATTTATAGTACTTTGCATAACCCAATTTTGGTTTACCTCTCAGTTTTTGTTTTGTCTGTATTGGTGAGTATTTGCCTAGAAAGACTTATGTTCTTCTACTTGCAATTTTTTGTGCCATTATGTTTTAGGTGAATGTCTTGAAAATGGGACTAGATTTTGTTCTTTTTAAAAAAACCTGCCAGACCTTGTTAAAACCAATTAATTTATTGTATTTCTTTCCATTAAGCATATTTTGATTAATTTCTACAGTCTTGTGTTTTACTTTTTATTTGCCCAAATTTTTCTATGCATGTTTTCTTCTTTGGTCTTTGTTGGTTTCATCCCTCCACCCCCTTTCTTGTCTGGAAGCTATTTGTGTCAGGTCCCATAACATGTTTCAAAAGTAAAGATTATTAAGGTAAAATCTATTCTTTTTAGGTATACAATTATATTAATTTTGATAAGTGTCAATAGTCCTGTAACCACCACCACCACCACATGAAGAGTTACGTCATGATCTTTTGTTGTTAGTTCTCTTGTTTATTTATGTCCACCCCCTCGCTGTGATTGATCTGTTTCCTGTACCTATAATTTTACTTATTCCAAAATGTCACTTAAATGGAATTATAGAGAATGTTACCTTTTGAGTCTGGTTTCTTTCACTTAGTGTAATACATGTATGATTCATGCATGTTGCATGTATCCATAGTTTCCTTTTACTGCTGAATAGTATTCCATTATATAGATATACTACTGTTTATCCATTCACCAGTTAATGGACATTTAGGCTATTTAGAATTTGGGATGATTATGAATAAGGCTGATGTAAACATTTGCATACAGATTTATATTTTCACATATGTTTTCCTTTCTTTTGGGTAAAGACCTAGGGGTAAGATTGCTTGGTTGTATTTTAAGTACGAGTTTAAGAATATAAGAAACTTCTAAATTCTTTTCTAAAGTGGTTGTACTGTTTTGTATTTCCACCCACAATGAATCAGAAGTTCCAATGCTCTTCAACCTTGTCAGCACTTAGTATTTTCAGGGCTTAATTTTTTAGTCATTCTATTAGGTGCATAGGACACTTTATTTTGACTTTTGTTTGCATATCTCTGATGGCTGCTTATATTGAGCATCTTTTCATGTGTTAATTGCTATCTGTATATCTTCTCTGATAAAGTGCATCTCACAAATTTTGATATATTTGTATTTGATTTAATTCTGGATATTTTTCTCATTTCCCTGTGACTTCCCGTATGAAGCGTTAGTTGTTTAGAAGTATATTGCTTTATGTCCAGATATTTGGGAATTTTCTATCCTTTCTGAATTTGTTTCTAGTTTAATTTCATTGCGTTCAGAGAATGTATCTCAATTGTACAATTAAATTTGTTGAGGTTTGCGTTAATGCCCAGAGCGTGGTCTACATGGTGAATGTTCCCTGTTAGCTTGAATATTTGTTCTGCTTCTTATACTTGAGGATTCATTTCTACCATCAATCCTAGAAAATTCTCTTGTCAAAAATTTATTCTCTCACACTTATTATGATGGCTATAATCAAAAAGTCTGACGTTATAAGTATTGGCAAGGATATGGAAAAATTAGAACCCTCATACACTGCTGTTGGGAATGTAAAATGGTGCAGCCACTTTGGAAAACAGTTGGTCAGTTCCTCAGATGATTAACCATGGAGTTATCAGATGACCCAGAAATTTCACTCCTCTAAGTTTATTTCTAAGAGAAATGAAAACATACGTCCACGCGAAAACTTGTACATGGATGTTTATAGCATCATTATTCATAATAGTCCCAATATGAAAACAACTAAATGTCCATCGACTGATGAACAAACAAGAAGTGGTATAATCCAAACAATGGAATATTACTGGCTATATAAAGGAGTGAAATACTGATACATGATACCATACGGATAAACTTTGAAAACATGCTGATCTGTAGAGACAGAAAGATTAGTGGTTGCTTAGAGCCAGGGGTGGGGTAGAGTGGGGTGGATAGAGGGGAGGTGATAGCTAAAGGATATGGGGTTTCTTTTTCAAGTGATGAAAATGTTCTAAAATTGACTATGATGGTTGCATATATTTATGAATATATGAAAAAACATTGATTATACGCCTTAAGTGGGTGAATTGCAAATTATATTTCAATAAAGCTGTTACAGAAAATAATCCTCCCCCCTTCCTCTCCAGTCTTTCCTTTGGGACTACAAGTAGACCTATAAGGAATTGGTTACAACATCCTACTAGTTATAACTTTATTATAATTAAGAAAATTAATAATTTAGTATTTGGATCTAATTCATAGTCCATATTTGTATTTCTCTAATTAGCAGTAAAATTTCTTTTACAGTATTTTTTAAAAAACCGGGTCCATTCGAGGTTAACAAATTGCATTTGGTTATTCTGTCTTTTTAGACTCTTCTAATCTAAAATAATCCCCTCTCCTTTTGTTTTTTTTTGGGGGGGTGGGGAATACTGACCTTTGTGAATAACCCAGGCCATTTGTTAATGGAAAATCATCCTTTGAGCATCTGATGTTAACTTTTATTTGTTTTTTTTTTCCAGAAATTGTGTTTTTTTTTGAATTTTGATCATTTGAAATGCTTGTTGTTTGTACATTTTTTTCTGTTTCACTTTTAACTTGTTTAAATATTTTGTGTAGTTATTTTATATTCTGTATTAGGAATTTCATCATCTGAAATTCTTAGACTTCTAAGCATTTGTTTGTTGTTTATGGTGGTTCTTACCGTAGCTTGGTTCCTTAGGAATTTAGTAATTTTTTTAAAGTTTGGTTATTTAGGGCATCTGGGTGGCTCAGTTGGTTAAGCGTCTGACTTCTGCTCAGATTATGATCTCACTGTTTTGTGCATTTAAGTCCCGCATTGGGCTTTGCACTGAGAATGTGGATCCTGCCTTGGATCCTTCAGATCTTCTGTCTCCTTCTCTCTCTGCCTTTCCCCCAGCTTGTGCTCTCTCTTTCTCTCTCAAAGATTATCTTTCTATTGTTTTTTTTAAAGTTTTTTTAAAATTTATTTTAGAGAGTGTGTGCGTGCGTGTGAGTGAGTGAATGAGTTGGGGAGGGGCAGAGACAGTGGGAGAGAGAGAGAATCCCAAGCAGGCTCTGCACTGTCAGTGCAGAGCCCGACACAGGGCTCAAACTCATGAACCGTGAGATCATGACCTGAGGCGAGATCAAGTCAGATGCTTAACTGACTGAGCCACCCAGGCACCCCAGGAATTTAGTAATTTTTAATAAAGAGCTCCTATTTCACTGAAGTAGGATTCTGAGGGACCTAAATAGAAGGTACATTCCTTTAAGAAAATTTGTCTTTCCTTTTACAGGGATCTAAGGGGACAGTTATAGGGCCATTTTAATTTAATTTCTCAGCTTGAGATTTCCTTATTATCCAAGATAGAATAAATTTGAACCCCAAGCTATTCTCCAAATGGAATTGCAATTGAGAGAGAAAAGTTTCCACCATGATGACTTTTGCTAGCCCTTTTTTCTTTTCCCTAACCCATTCTTTCACTGAGGAGTGGAGGCCTCATCATCTTCTCCCCATCTGTGTGTGCCCAATGTAGTCTGTTCTGTTCCCCCATGTGATCATTAATTCCCAAAGCTCTAGACTCCTAATAACATTTGCCCCAGGGCAGACCCAACTTCCCCATTAGCTCACCACTCTCGTTTCAGTTCACTAGGCAGCTTTTCACCCATGTGGATCTACCTTACTTTCATGCAATTTCAGCTATGCATTAAAAAATATGTTGTAATTGATTCAACACTAGGGGTTCTGCAGCAGGAGGATTTTCAGAGTAGCTGATCTGCCACGCTGCTGGAAGCAAAATTCCCTACCTAACTCTGTGACCTCATCTCCCTTGAGTCTTCCCTTTTCCCTGGGCTCTGGCCACATTGGCCGCCTTTCTATAGTGCAAACATATAAAGCTCACAGATGTCTCAGAGCCTTTTCACCTGTTATTTGTTTTCCTTGAAAGGTTCTTTCCTTAATTCACATGGCTGCACTTTATCACATTCAGGTCTCAGCTTAAATGCCTCATCCTCAGATTCTTCCCTAATCATTCTGTTACTTTCTCTTACCTAACCTTAACATGTCTTCCACATAGAACTATCCAGAACCTAAAATAAGTTTGCTTATTGATTTATGTTTTATTCTCTAGAATTTAAACTGTTTAAGGACAGGAAATTTTGTTTTGGAAAAGTGCTTGGCACATATAGATACTCTGGTTTGGTAATACCTTTTTTTTTTTTAATCTTCCCTTAAGATGCATCCCTATGATATCTTTTAGGCTGGAAACCAGGGCCATTTTCATAGGGACAATAGCCAGCCTACTACAGCAGGGTCACCATGGAAGTGCCAGTCTGTGTATTCTATGGGAAAATACTCAAACTATGTGTGTTTTGTATGTGTCTGTAAATATGCTGTAAGTGTACAAATGTGTACTTGCACAGCTCACACCCATAACTCCTTGAATCATCAGAAACCAAAAGCTATCATTTAACCTCTGCCTTGGCACCCAGGGAAGCCTTAGGAAAGGGATGCAGTGGAATGATCTCTTCTTTTTCTTTTTCTTTTGGACTAATTTTTTTCATAAGGAATATTAGTTTTTTATAGTTGAGGTATAATTGACATGTAAGTAATATATTGATTTGACAATTCCATACATGAGTCAGTACTCACTACAATAAGTGTAGTCCCCATCTATCATCATACATTATTACAGTCTTATTGACTATTCCCTCTTTTGTACTTTTCATCTCTGTGACTTATCTTATAACTGGAAATTTGTACCTCTTAATCCCCTTTATCTATTTTACCCAGACCCCCATTTACCTTCCCTCTGGCAACCACAAATTCTCTGTATTTAAGCCTGCTTTTGTGTGTTTGCTTGTTAATTTTTTGGATTATACATAAGTGAAATCGTATGATATTTGTCTTTCTCTGACTTATTTCACTTACTACTTATACACCCTAGGTCAGTCCATGTTGTCACAAATGGCAAGATCTCATTCTTTTTATGGCTGAGCAATATTCCATTTTATGTATTTGTATATACATATGTGTGTATACACAGACACGTACACACACACACACACACACACACCCCACATCTTTTTTATCCATTCATTCATGGATGGGCATTTGGGTTGCTTCTGTATCTTGGCTATTGTAAATAATGCTGCAATAAATACAGGGGGGTGTATATCTTTTTGAATTAGTGTTTTTGTTTTCTTTGGGTAAATACCCAGTAGTGGAATTACTGGATCATATAGTACTTTTATTTTTAATTTTTTAAGGAAATTCCATATTGTTTTCTGCAGTGGCTGGACCAGTTTGCTTTCCTAGTGCATGAGGGTTTTCTTTTCTCCACATTCTCATCAACACTTGTTATTTCTTGTCTTTTGATTTTAGGCATTCTGAGACGTGTGAGATGGTATCTCATTGTGGTTTTCATTTGCATTTCCTTGATGATGAGTGGTGTTGAGCATCTTTTCCTGTGTCTGTTGGTTTCCTGTATGTCATGTTTGGAAAGATGTCTATTCAGGTCTTCTGCCCATTATTTTAATTTGTTTGTTTGGGGTTGAGCTGTATAAGCTCTTATTTTGGCTGTGAACCCTGTATTAGATGTATCTTTGCAAATGTCTTCTCCCATTCAATAGGTTGCTTTTTTGTTTTTTGATGGTTTCCTTTGCTGTGAAGAAGCTTCTTATTTTGGTGTAATCACAATAATTTATTTGTGCTTTTGTTTCCCTAACCTGAGAAGATCTATCTATAAATATGTTGCTAAGGCCAATGTCTGAGAGATTTTTGCCTCTGTTTTCTTTTAGGATTTTTATGGCTTTAGGACTTACATTTAGGTCTTTTTAAAAAAAAATTTTTTTAATGTATATTTTTGAGAGAGACAGAGTGTGAGCAAGGGAGGGGCAGAGAGAGAGGGAGGCACGGAATCTGAAGCAGGCTCCAGGACCTGAGCTGTCAGCACAGAGCCTGATATGGGGCTCGAACTAACGAACCGCGAGATCATGAACTGAGCCGAAGTCAGACGGATGCCCAACTGACTGAATTACCCAGGCGCCCCATAGGTCTTTCATACATTTTGAGTTTATTTTTTGTGTAAAGTGTAAGAAAGTGGTCCGGTTTCATTCTTCTATGTGTTGTCCAGTTTTTCCAGTGCCATTTATTGAAAAGACTGTCTCTTTCCCATTGTATATTTTTGATCTCTTCTTTAATTTATAGTTCAATGCCATTAGAGTTAAGAGTTCTGCAGCTATGGCTTACAGAGGAATCTCCAAATTTCTGCCAATGCTCAAAATGCCAGAAATGGTCTTTCTATTGTAGGCAGTTAACTCACTTATGGAAGTCTCCTTGAAACTTACAAGTTTGTTTTATGTTTTGTTTTGTTTTTTACTATGAATGGATAAATGGTTCTCCTTTCACTGAAAGTGCTAAATATTTTTGCAGATTCAATATATTGTCCATTGAAAGACTTTAAGTACCCAAGGTTTCTGAGTTAGGCTAGATGTATGACTCATATCTTATACAGGGGTGATATTAAAAATATTTAACAACCGTCATGATATAGATGTTGGCCATAGCACAGGAGCAGGAAGTCTCCTGCCTTGCCAGGTCAGGTTGGCAAGGAAGTATCACTGAGTTCAAAGCAGCTGCTATTCAATAACTGATGCAGGTATGTCTCAATATTTTAACAACCGGTCTGTATTAGTAAAATGTTAGCCTTGATCTTTTGGGATTGTGGATGGTCTGAGCTTCTGGGAGCCTTAGAAATCATCTAGTCCTGAGGTTTTCATATGTATTCTTAAACTATGGAAACTAGTAAACTAGTTTATTTGTAAACTGTTCTTAAGGGTTTTCAAATAAAGGGTTTAGTCCCTTTTCCGTTTATTAGGATTGGTTTCATCAATGTATGATCATGAATTTTAGAGAACTTAGCCTGTTTATATCTCTTTCTAAGAAGCCTGTCCACTTTAAAAAACCTTTTTAAAAATGACTGGCTATGGAGAATTATCTCTGCAGAGAATCTCCCATCTGTTAAGTGAACCAGTATAATCTCCTTTCTGTTTCCCCATTTTGGGTAAACGTAAGCACACTTAATCCAGAAGCTTTGATTTAGCCATAAGTTTTAGTTTAGCCTTCTGCTTCTTGAAGTCTTTTATCAGAACTGCACATAAATTCATGTGAGGGTCATTCTCTTTTTTCCTTTCTCCTGACCACACAGGACAGAGGTTCTTGTGATACAGTGGAAAGAGACTGACTTAGAGTCCAGAGACTTTTGGAAAAGACAAAAGAGGCAGTTCCTAGCAAGCACCTGTAATATGTAGTAGTTGCTCGAAAATGTTTGTTGAACCTGAGGTATAAGTGGGCAGAAGAAGGTCAGCCAAGAGGAAATGAAAGAAAGCAGATGCTCTTAATAATTCACAACCTGAAAACTCAGACTCAGGGCTCAGTGTCCACAAACACTCAGTCTCTTGATGGAACCCAAGGCATAGCAGGTATGCTATTGTAGTGTGCATATCTTATCCAGATATAAAGTCCCGACACCTTTTCTGGTGTCTTCTCAAAACACTTAGGGTTTCAATGATAGGTTTTCCAAAAATTGGACCAACACAGGGAATTGTTTGACAACTATATCAAAAGGAAATAAAAATTTTTTTTAATAACTTGACCTTCAGTAAAAAAAAAAAAAAGTTACTTTTCAGTTTCATCAACTGTGGGCTGTGTCATGAGAGAAGGAGATGGGGATAAATTTGGTATTTTGCAGCAGGAAAGAAACAATTAACAGAAATACTGCATTTGCAATAAGAGGAACAGCAGCTGAAGTTTGGGAGGGGGTGTGCTAAGAAAAGGGCAGGAAAGAAAAACTGTTTTACAAATGAGATTTCTTTAGCTTCCAGAAATAAAGTAGTTTACATACTCCTGCACATCTGTGTAGACTTGCAAAATGTGCTTTGCCTAATTCTTAGGTTGTGCTGTGTATGCTATTGGTATGCAAAAGACCAATGCCATTTTAATATTTATGATGTTAACAAACTCCTCCCGTCCCAGCCTCTGCTTATAATGGTAGATCAGGACAAGCAATAGAATTTCAAAGATCATTGAATTTAGAGTCAGAAGGGACACTAGATACCAACTCCTGTTCTTTGGAAGAAAAAAAGATCTCTTTCCTAGCTTCAGCAGAAAAGGCTTTTATTTTCTAGGCAATGTTAAGTAAGATGGTCACAAACCATATTGAAAGAAAAATTCCCTGTTGGAAACTACAGAATTCTGTGTTGAACACTGGGCTTAAATATTCAGATACAAATATGATGCCAGGTTATCTTAAGTATGTTCTGCAGAAGGAAAGAATCTCCTCCCAGATGGAATGTCCCTCCTAGATTTTTCCCACCTTGTTGTTGTTATTGTTGCCCTTTTCAAAGGTTTCAAATACTGCCGCAATTTCAAGATCTTACCACATTTCTCCACCTCCCGTCAGGATGTGTTGATTGCATTCTATAGTCAGTTATTTGTGCACATTTATCTGTTTAGCTCCTGCTCAGCAGACAGCTCTTCTCTCCACATCTTCCCTGTAGATCTTAAAAATCCTTTCCCTTGACCTAGAGTTTCTGTGATAGCAGAGCTCAGTCACTCAGTCTCTGCTGCCATGTTTCCCATAGCCATTTCTGGGGATGAAGTCTCCTGTGGTCTGTCTGGGCTCCCCATCTCCATGACCACCCTACCATCTAACTGGCTAGCCACCTCTCTAATGTGGAATGAAGCATCACCAAGGCTGTCATTCTATTCAAAAAGAGGACGTGCTTACTGTCTTGAGTTTTTCTGTGATTTCTTAGGTATAGCTAAAGCTCCCATTTCTTTTTAAAAAAACTTTTCTTAAAAAGGAACATACACTGATCCACTTAATGCATTTACCAGATCATTTCACTTTTGATCCAACAGTTATCTCTAACAATATAATGAGCCTGTATCAGGTACTCTCATAAAGAACTGTGTGTGCAATGAAAGGCTATCTTTGGGAGTAAATAAGTAGCTGAGGATCTTGAGCTCTGTGGCCACACAGCTTCAGCTCACCACTTATCAGCTCCAGGCTCCATCTGAGGCTGGAAGGATCGTGTGCTCAGCTATATCCTAGTTCGCACATCTTTGCAGGGGTACACATTTTTGCAGAGCTCCTCTATGATCCTGATTTCTTTTTGCTCTGTGATTTCCCATTAGTGCTTGATCAGGGAATAATTTGAAAATGAATGAGATTAGCAGCAAGTCAGGTAGATGTTTCTTTTTCCTTCTTTCCACTTCTTACTCCCTTTGTCTTCACCTTCTCTTATGTCTCCACTTCCCCCTCTGTTCAAAACAGAAAGCTCTGTGCTGCAGTGAAATCCCATCCCAGGAGGGCTGAGAGGGAGGCCTGGCACCATAGTTGGGAAGGTCATTTCACTGGCCTCACATTCACATAGGGCTCAAACTCAGAATTTCCCTCCCTTGGGCCTGAAAGAAGTGTGCTATGCCTTCATTTACAATGAAAAATCCTTAATTATTTTTCAAAGGGCACAGTTTATTAAGTACAAATATATAAAATATATGAAATTTATTTTTTCCTTTATTTAATATATTTCAAGCCCCTCTTCCCCCTAGAAAAAGAAAGGAAGGAAGGAAGGCACTATGTAGGTAGGAAGGAAAGAAAGGAAGACATGGGCAGATACCAGCCCTTTCTCCACTCTGAGAGGCCCTGCTTGTGGAGTAATGGGAACAGGGAAGAATTGGCTGGCTCAGTGGTCCTCCTGGCTCCACCATGACTGGCCTGGGACCTAGAAAATGCCCTTCTCTGAGGCCTGCATGCTCAAGATTGGGTTGATAGACTGGAGGTCTTTATGGTCTCCTCCAGGGGCAGCAACTTTCCGTGATTCTGAGAGACCCTTTGAAGAAGGGGTGTGTTTTAAAGTTAGGGCTTCATACTCCAGATTTTCATGGAGAAGGAAGAAAAAAAAGATTTGATGGTTTTTCCCTGCCTTGCCCTGGAGACACTTAGAGAGAAAACATTTGTCAAACATCACTTGGAGCAGCCAGGTTTAGCAACATGGCTAAGTCAGGCTACCAGGAGTGAAGCCAAGCACGGGATGGAGGACTGAACTAAATTCTCTGGCAGAGGCCTGGGAGACAAGGTCTTTTGAGAAGCATTGTCTGTATCAGGAATTGAAATGAGCTGGAGAGGCTGGTGAAAGCAGGATTTCTCATGACAAATGCAGATGTGACCAGCAGGGGGTTTGCCTACAGGAAGAATACAGAAGGAGATCCTTGGAGAGGCATCCATCATACTCACAAATACTTCCTTAAAAGCTACCTTTAAATAATGAGAAATGCATGTTAATGTGTGTAGACAATGAAAGCCTGGGATAGGCCTCCTATTGTACAGTCAATGGAGTACTAACTGACTCCAGTGTCTGTTGAGAGGCCAGAGGTCTACAGGGACTGAAGCTTACTGTGAAATCCTAGCCTGATTCTCACTTTGTCCATCCCAACAATTGTGACAGTGAATAATTTCTCTTTCTCCCTTCAGTGTTTCCCAATCCTGCACCTTCTATCCATCCAACCAGTTGTGGTTTCCACATTCTAGTAAGTCTTCCTTGCTATCGACATTAGTAGATGGCATGTCCTGGGATCCAGGATGTGGGAGGTGAGCAGGTTCAGGCATTAGGTGTAGCAGTGGCTGGGTTGGTATCATATGAAAAGCAAATCTTTGTGCAGCATATTACAGTAGAGTTTTTATTGATATTCTTCTAAATTAGGTTGTCTATCTAGAAATCCAGAAGCCAAGACAAAATGTTGATGTTCCTGAGCAGGACCAACTGATGTAGTCTTTGTATCACTGTGATCACACTTAGGAGAGAGTCTCGCCTGCTGGAAATTATGAACCAAACCAGAAGATATTCTGTATTTTCTTTAAGGATGATGACTTAAGCATTGGCCCTATTCCTCAGGCCAGCCAGTGCAGACAGAAGGAAAAGTGACATTTAAGTGTTTCACTTATCTAGGACTTACTGTGTGGCAGGCACCTTACACACTTTATCCCATTTATTCCTCCAAAGAACTCTGTGAGACATAGGTAGTTATTCTCTTCATCTGGCAGGTGAGACTAGTAAAGGTTTCTCATACAGCTGGCAAGCAGCAGAACCAGAACTCAGATTCTAGCCTGACTATAGAACACTTGTTCTAGTCATCACATACTACCACCCCAACCTTGAATTCTGCTACTTCTTTAGAGGAAAATGAAACAAAACAAAACGTGGAGAGTGAGAACAGAGAATTGGATCACCAGAGCCCAGGGTTGTAGTTGAGGACCCACCTGAAATTCGACCTCAGAGATATCTGACAAGGAAATAAAATGGCTCACTGGTCATTTGTGGTTGTGATTCAGTTCTCCAGGGAGTTTGCTTTTGAGAAGGATGCTGATTAAGCCATCAGCTATTCTGAGTAGCGCAGTCAGTCTCTAAAGTGGCCAGTCAGATTAACTGCCCCTACTGGACCTTCAGTGATGCAATACCATCAAGCATCAGAAAAACATGTAGCCATCACCCATCTAGATTCACTCTGTGTGGAAGGAGACGCTTTGAGTGGATGGCTAGAAAGAATTCTTGGGCAGAGGGTTGGTCTGAGTAGCCATCAAAGACTGTGGAATCTCTACCTTAAGATCTTTAAGAAGGGGTAGGACACCATCTGTTTGGCATGAGACTGAAGGCCAGTGGTCAGGTACTCATGTTTCCTTCCAGTTCTAGAATGTCTTATCAAAAGCCTCCCATTTGTGAAATTCCTTAGTAAAGTTTTACTCCTCCTAACCACCCCTTTAAAATGGCATTCATTGTTCAAGAGCCACCAGTAACTTCCTGTAACTACCTCATTCACTGTGACATTGTGTTGGCTACTTGCCTGAATGTATTTTTGGCTTCACATAGGTTGTAAGATGCTGGAGGACAGGGGCAATTTCTTAAATTCTTTTGTAATTACTCTTTTCCAATGCCTAACATTCATTCACTTAACAAATATTTACTGAGTGCCAACTCTGTCAGGCACTGAGTTTATAAAGCAGAATAAGGTTCAGCTCCAGTTCTTAGAGAGCTTACATCTAAGACACATAGCAAATCCCACATAGTGAGATATACCAATTAGCATTAAATATATAGAGTTCTTATTGGGGAAAAAGTTATTTTGTATAATGCACAGAATAGATGCTCAATGAAATGTTTGTTAAATGGATGAAATATATGCTTGTGGAATACAACAAGTAATGAAAAACACGCTATGCTGAGGATTATTGTGGCAGAAAGTGTTCATTTCAGGTAGAAGACAAAAGGCGGCACGTTCATATCTCACTTATCCTGTGCCTTATAGGATCCTAAAATTTTAAGGTTAAAAGGGGCTTTATGTCACTAAATTGGATCTCTATATTTTTACCAAGAAGAAAACTAATACCCAGAGAGGTTGACTTGCCTCAGTTTACATCATCACAGCAGAAACTGCATTTTTTCCTTCTTCACCAGCTCTTTCCTTCAGACAACATGAACTTAAAGGACCACAGGCTAATGCAGCATCCTTAATGACCCTAGTTATTGCCTTGATTGAGCTTTTCCTAATCAAAGCACAGCCCTTGTAGAAGGGAATTTCCAAAAAGCTGCCTGAGGCTGCTGATCAACAATTCATTTTTAGCATTTCTTTTTAAATCGCTCTAAGTCGTTGCACCTGGGTCACAGTGACAGCTGAGTAAGGGGGCTGAACAGCAACGTTCAGGGCACCAGGTTTGTGAGCCCCCTCTGTCATGTATATGCATGAGCTCACCATTTGCATAAAGTGAAAAAGCATCGCTCCCATTAATCACCGCATTCATCTTAATAATTAGTGGCAATAATGTTGAAGAGCGGTGGTCTCCACATCGATCTCCGAGGCACCATGGGCTATTTCTGTTGCAGATGAATGATCATCAAGAGTGACAAGTTGATGTCTTTGGATCGACCACCCCGTTTCCACGTGCTTTACAGCCTGGCAGCTGGTCAGGAAGCTTGGGTGATCTGTGGGGCTAATGCTGTCCCTCTAACAAGGCCAGTAAAAAGGAATGATGTGACACCTGGGAGGGGGCTTGAGAAAAAGTCCCTGACCACTTTAAGCAGCCCTCTTTCAGCCATATGCATAGTAAACTAGCCGTAACTGCAAAGCAAGAGGCTATTTGTCATAAAGATTATGACTCCATGGTTAAGCACTTGAAAGGCTACCACTTGCTCTCAGACCTTCTCCATAAAAGATTGGCTTAGGGTCTCTAATTTGCCGATACTTCTGGGTCAAGAGAAAGCCGTTTCAGATCAGAAATGTAGTAGAATGTTTTAAGGCCAGTGGTACAGTGCCAGAAAGGATGGAAGTATTAATAATTTTCATGGTTTTTTTTTTTTTTTAAAAAGGCCCTATCAGGTAAAAAAAAAAAAAAAAAAAAAAACCCACAGAAGTCACAAAGGAATCCACTGGAAGATTTGAAGAGAAACTACAAAGGACTTCATTAATATAAAAGGGAAGATTAGTCAGAGAACAAAAGAATAAGGAAGGAGGCAGGGAATGGAGAGAGGGAAGGAATTATAATAATGTGAGACAGGGAGACTGGTGGGTAAAAACTAGGGAGGAATTAAAACAAAGACTCCTCAACTTTCTAGATCCACAAGATCATCCTAGATATCCCCCTATGTGACAAGATGAAGACGAAGTGTGAGTGACAGGGAAATTCCAGTTTTAAATGTAAACGTTTTTAAAATGTAACAACAATTAAATTTCTCCTGAGGTCTGGGTTAGCAGAGCCATAAGCACAGTGTGTTAGGGTTGATTTGGGAAATTTGATAGTACTCTTTCTTTTGCTTTCTCAGCTTATATTCACCAGTAAAGATTTGAAACTATCTTTGTCAACTCTCATTCTGCCCTCATTAGAAAGTAGGGTTTATATTATCTATAAAAAAATTGGTAAAAAGCTTCTAAAGAGAGTGCACATGTATCCAATGGCTTTTTGTTTTCTTAGGGATTTTTAAAATACAGCTGCCGCCTTCCCTCTCCCCAACAACATAAAATGAATCCTCTGCATTCCCTCCACTGCTTATTGGGTCTCTGTACTTGCACATTCTCTGGGAGAGGAACAGCACATTGAATCCAGTCAGCATGTGTACGTAAATCGTCTTGGAGAAAAAAAATTCATTTATTCAGGCAGCTAGCTATTTTGTACACAACTGGTTGACCTCAGTAATTGTGTGTACGTGTGTGGGGGGTGGGGTGGGGTGGTGGTGGTGGTACAAACAGCTTTGTATGAAACACTGCCTACTCAACTTTGGGACAAGATCTATGACTCTCAAAACTGAGCACTTAGAGTTTTTGTTGTTGCTACACATCTTTTCCCTTCTTTGTAATATTATCTGTTTTTGGTATCTAGAGAGAGGCTTTGTTACACCTCTATGTTGGGTTTTGGAGGGAAAGGAAGGGTCCAACTGTAAAATATCTAATAAATGTGTGCAAACAAACACTAGGCCTAACACTTGTTCTCCTAAGTGAAGTTCATAAAGGTTGGGTCTTGCACAGTCCTTTGAACCAATTCCCATTCCTCCTTGGAGATAAAGGATGCTGAAAATAAAGGGTTTCTTATATACAGTTTTGGAAACTGGTCAAGGATTCTGGGATGTGAACAATAGCATTCTTCAAGAGCCCTTACTGTGTAGTAGCAGGAGGGAAAAGGAGGGGTGCTAAGTGATGGCAGAACCTGGCATCTTTGACCCCAAGAATTACAGCACTTGAGCCATAAAGGAAGAATACAATGGGGGTCACTGGTCTGTCTGTTCTGATCTTGGAGTAGGTTGACCTTTCTCAGTCAAACACATTTCTAGGCTGTGGAGTGCTTTGCTTGCATCTTCTAGATAAGCTGTGGGCATTTTGGAAGGCTAGATTTTCCCTTCGTACCTTCCTGTCCGGTGTGTCTTGCTGTGCCTACTTCCTTTGCCCTACTGTTCAGTGTCGGGGGTGTACGGGTGTTTTTAATTGAATTCTCTGAAATGCATTTCTGACACTGATTTGGTTACATTATATTCTATTCTGTTATCAAACAAATTTGCTGTCAAACAAAAGATCAATGTTATTGTAATGTCCTACTTGATGGATTAAATAGGGTGTTATTCAACTCTTATTAAACAATCAAGAAAAACACACTGGGACATGCTTTCACTCGCAGCTGCTAACAAATACATTGCATGTGATCTGTGATTAAGAAACAAAGCAGGAGCAGTTATTTTCAGATTAATTAAACAAACAAGTAGGATTTAGGGACCAGGATTTTTAAAACCCAGTACAATTCTTTGAAACATGTTTGGAAAAGGACATAATTTACTTTAACTACATGAGTGAACACTTAAGAATATAAAATCTTTCAGTGACGCAATTGTGGATTAATTGCCCGGAACTATCGCAGCGCCATAAACAAAACCGTTCTAGGGATGGACCTTTCAGGGGAGTTTTTTTTTTCCTTGTGAGTAAATGTCCATTTAGAGAGCTTTTCTAAATTTAGAAGCAATGTTCATCAATCATGTATAATAAGCGCCAAGTAACTCCACTCTGCTGCCTGCCCGAGATGCACCCCCCCTTTGTGGAGAGAGCACCCCTCAGTGCTTGCCTTGCTAGACCGGCATTCACTCCATTACCAGGGCCTGACCTTTGTGTTTCTCAGACTTTGCTCTCAAGATGCTCAGAGAAAGCAAATATTAAATCTCTCTCTTATCTCAGCCTGCCTGGCTCTATATTATCTTTAAGCCCCCTCCCCCCACCCCCATCTCCCAGCTTTACATACAGTTGGCTACATTTTGGCTCCTTCTGTCTGATGCTGTTTCCACTAATGGCTGAAGAAATGGAACATTACACCATTTAACGTGTGTGGGTCACATTAATCACAGAAAATTCTTTTAATGTCTCAGAAGTAACTGTCAAACTGGACATACTGAATCTATTTAAACTAAAGCATGCCATTTTTTATCTACAGTGATCTTTAATTCCCATAAAAGGGTCAAGAAAATGTGATTAAGTGACAGTTTTAAAATGTACTATAATATTAAATAGCTTGATTAAGTGACAACTATAAAATGTAATACAATATTAAGTATCTGGCTATGTCCCAAAAGAACTTTAAAGTATTTTTGAACGGTTTGGGAATTCACTAACCCATAATGGGTTACTAAGGAATTTTTTTTTTTTTTTTTTTTTTGGTCGGGACATAAAAATAGTTGAACTTAAAACACACACTAAAACAACAACAACAACAACAACAAAAGCTTGCAGCATTTACAGATAATTTAGAATTGTATTCTCTTTTTGGAGCACCAAGGACTTTTGGCAATAAGGAATGATCATTTTAGGATTCTGAATTTACCAGTGCTTGACTGGAATTGTAATGCCTGTAACACAAAGAATGGAATCAAAAGTAATTGTGGCAGTGAGACCTCACAGCAGGTTGGAAAGGCCATGAGCTAGTCAGTGATCTCTCAGGTTACCTCCAATGGGGCTGATCATCACTCCTCAGGTGCCCAGCTTACCCTGTATATTATATCTTGGCTCCTATGGGGAGTGCAGTAGGAAATGCTAGCATGGGTGAGCTTAAGTCCTCCAGCTAGCCAGTTCCCTCCAGTTGAGTAAACCAGTGGAGATCCTGAAATATAAGATGGGGCCCATACAAAGATCCTGGCTATTCCTGGACTTTAATGGAGGAAGTATCAGAGGGCTGAGGGTAGAAGGAGACAGTTCTATGTAATGCCTAGGATAAACGTCTGGGCCAGGTGCCCAGGCCAAATGAGTAAAGAAGTTTTGTCATTATTCAGACATTTCAGTAACTCTCGGGTCCTAAATATTTGGTCATCTTAGCCTGGGTTCCTCTAGAAAGCAAAATTTGAGGCAAAGGCTTTTGTGCTATGATGCTATTAGGGGATTCAACCCTGGGTAGCAGGAAGCAAAAGGAGAGTGAGGCAGAGAAAGCCAATATGAGGATGTCTTATCCTGTTGGCTGCTACTGATTGCTTGGTTTTGATCTTGGTCTTGTGGGACTGTCCTCTCAGGAACCATCTAAAACTGCATAACCATATAGTCCATCTGGGAAGAAAAAGAAGAAAGACTTATCTGCCACCTCCCATCTCTCATGGGTCAAATGTTTTCTCTATTGTACATCAACTCCTCACTCCTGTTTGCGTTTCAGTGGGTGCATGGTAGGCTCTTGAGGCATCCTTCACCTCTGTAAGCAATAGGGAATTCCAAGGCAGGAGTAAGGTAGGTCAGGTAGAACCTGCATGATGTCAGTTGGAGCTCATGTGGTCACTGCAGTGGTGTCTGGAACAAGAAGAGTCTGAGAGAATCTGAAGTGGCACGTAAGAGGATCCCTATCCAGGTCAGAATCTGATAGCGGAACTCTGCAGGTAGTCAGATTCACCAGAACATTTCCATATGTCCCTGCTGAGAGGATGTCAATTGAATATTGAAGTGTCTTCCTGGCTTTTGTCCCAAGCATAAGCTTCTCTCCATCCCCAGGGAGATTGTGGGGCTGGGTACCATAGTCAAGTACACTCTGCTTCTCTAAAATTGTAAAGTAGAAATTAAGTTTTGGTGATGGTTAGCAAGTGGCTGTGCCTAAAATTGTGGACATGGGCCACATGCCCCTTAAGAGCCTCCTCATGTCCCATAGAGAAAAGGGTTGATTCTTTCAAGGACACCCTTCAAGAGAAAGATGGGAAGCTGTGCTAGATATCACTACAGGTCCCACAGTGACAGAGACAAATGGCCATGGCACACTTATTTAGGCTCACTCTTTCTCAGGGTGATGATGAAACTTCATCTGGAAGATTTGCTCATCTGTCTAATAAATCACTGAGGAAAGTTTCCCTGATATTTACTCAAGACTTTCTTTCCTGTCTTCATTTCCTTCCATTTCTCCAGTTGCTCACCCTCATACCAGGCTACATAAATCTCTTCTCCTTCTTCTGCCCCTTTGTCAACCATTGGCCTCCTCCCCCTCTGTCATTGTTTCGCCAGACCATAGATGTAACTCTTCTAATCTTCCCTGATAAATCAGGCTCTTGGAATCACTCCTTGTTGCTCCCTCAAGCTCCCTGGAGCTGGGATATAGGGCTCTGAGTGCCCGGTGCAGACGTTTCTTTTATAATGGGCCCTGAAAGGTTGTCAGCTGCAGATAATTAGGATCTCACTTCCCGCCATCGAGCTGCATATATCTTCCATGCAAAGAACCCCCATCACCTTCAAAAGAATTAACACATGCAGAGGAGATATATGAGGGGGCTGGGTGACCGGAGGATGGGGCCATCTCTTCGGAAGGCCAGAACTGCTTCATGTTTCCTGTGAGAGAGAAGCACTTTCTCTCAGGAGAACCTGACCCTTCTCACATTATTTGATGGTAAAAATCTCATGCCGTGAGCCTGGATTGTGCAACACCAAGTAGTGAGCAGAATATTTTTGAAAGTAAGTTATTTTGTATATAAATAGTGCCGTGTCTTTATGCTTTAATCTACTCTCTCTTCCTGTTGAACTAAAATTTAGTCTGGTGAAGAAAACTCAAGTATGTTTTGTGTGTGGTTCTTATGTGCTAACTCTGATGATAACTGGCCCACATCACTGTTAGACACACTGTTCAGTTTTTCTTTAATGGTGGCTGAGAAATATCAGAGCTGTAGCTTCAGGAAAACCAGGGGGGGCTGTCAAATGGATATTGTATCAGAACACAGTGTTGGCCCTAAATGCAGCCTGGCACAGAGAAAATTCTTCTCAGGCAAATGATCTGTGAGACTTCAGGGCCTGCCATGGTATGGAGGTGGGGATATTATCCAGAGGGGAGGGAGTAATCAAATAGGATGGGCCCAAGACCCTCTCCCCACACTTCTATCAGAGCAGATTTATTTTTGTCCCTACTACATATTCAGATTCCATGTAAGATTTTGTATTTTTAAAAAGATGTAATCAGTTTTCAAATTTAATTCCATCACTTTGTACATGAGGAAGGAGCCCCAAGATGTTAAGGCCACATGGCCTGTTAGTGCTGTTAGCAAAAGGGAGAATACAGGGTCCCCAATCCCTGGGTTTTTTCATCTTTCCCTACCACTGTCCTGCATCATAATCTTCATAATGTTCTTAAGTATTGTAGTGGGATCATTAGGAAGTAGACAGGCCTATATATTCCTAGGTGAATGCTGATGATAAAGTACTATTGGTGGTCTGAGATGCTTTCACTGACCTGTGCATTTGGAGTGATTTTTCTGGTGGTGGGGACAGATGTGCACTGAGTCACCCTCACAGTTGCCATCATCTGAGATGATTGGTGAATCTCAGAGGTGTGATCTTTGACCGTGAATCTCAGCAAAGGGAACTGATGCCTTGAGAGAGAAGGCACAACTTGGCCTAAACCTCTTCAGAGTCACTGCTAGGGCTAACTGTAGAATTTTAGAGCTACACTGGATCGCAGCCATCCCCCAGCCCAATCCACTCCTTTTAAAGGGGAGGACATTGAGGCCCAGAAAAGCCAAGTGGTCTTCCTACACAAAAGAGGAGGGGGTTCAGGACTGGTAAGCAATTGACATTGATTCTTGTTTCTTACCTAGAGGGAACTGGATCTTAATTTGTCTGTTGTCTTTCTTCTCTTTCCACCAGGACCTGTCCAAGACAGTAATGTGAGCAAAAGGTGTCTGGTCTGCAGACTAAAACTCCCTTTGGGCCAGCTATTCCAAGGTCTAGATGGGAAAGAGAAAGGGACATCCAGGAAGTTACCAGGTCTACTTGCTTCTCAGCCCAGTCTGTGCCCTTCCACGGATCTTATGCATATAAAGATGGTGGTTCAGCCTCAACATATTAACTCGTTTTTCTTATTTGATTCAGAACCTTGGTGAGGAAGAGTCTCAACATCATACTTTCTGGAACTTATATTGCCAGCAGTCTGCTGGCTGGCACCTCCATGAATCTAAACTAACTTCCCTGTGGAGAATGGAGCCAGTTGGAATCATTCTTAATAAGAAGCCCAGTGGTTGGCATCATTTGTTGAAATGGGTGAAGACCAAAGTTATAGTGGGTTTTGACTGAGATTCCTTTTCTAAGCAGGGTTTTTAAAAAACATTTCTTAAGAGCAAAACTTGAAACAAATGGGAGGCCTTGTTCCCACCAGGACTTAAAATACCAACATATGTATCAAAGAATCTATTCAATTTGATAAGTCAGTTCAAAGTGACCAGGAAATAACAACAAGAAGCCAGGCATGGAAACCGGCATTTGGTGTTTGGAGAACATTAAATACCATCTGTACATGGATTGTTCTCCAAAATCCTCAAGTTCTAAAACATTTCTCTGCCCCTTCTGTTTTTTCTTTCATCAAACATTCATTTATTTTTAGAGATTCAGAGGGCTTTCTCTGATTAGGGAAAGGTGTCACATAATAAAAGCAAAAAAGGAGTCTGCGTAGCAAGAAAGCATCTTGGCTAAAGTTTGGATGGGCAAGGGAGGGAAGCTCTGGAGAGGATGAGAGAAGACAGCAGTTAATTAGGTTGAAGCTATCTCTGAGAAAGCCACAGTGCTGTGGCAAGAAAGTAACTTATTATTGAGAAAGGCAATGGTTTTAAATAAGTTTCCTCCACTGGAAGGATACTAATAACACCTACCTCACTGAGTTGATGTCAGGGTAACATGAGGTAATTATGGTTAACACTTCATGAACTGGAAAATGCTACAAAAATATAACATAGGATTAGGAGAAGTTCAAAACCCTAAAAACATCACAGCTTCCTGCAGGAGTGGATAATAGATATTGGTATGTTGTAGGGTATTCTATGAACTGATACACCAGAGTTCTCTTGGTCTGCTTTCCTATTTATAACTCCATAGAAAACACAAAGCATGAATACACCTTACTCAGAGGTAAGTGCCACCTCTGAGTGGCTTTTATCTAAAAAAGTAAACTTAAGAAAAGCAAACAATGTATCTGTCACTCATCTCATTGTGCCCAGCCTTCTACCATCCTGAGTGTCTCCTTAGGCCCCTGAAAATGGGAAGAGCTTCCTGTAAATGGAAATGGCAGAAGGTTGCCAGGACCTGCCTCACTGAGGTTTCTGCCCAGCCAAAGTAAAAACTAAAGCAGCTTGGGGTGCCTGGGTGGCTCAGTTGGTTAAGCATCTGACTTTGGCTCGGGTCATGATCTCGCCATCTGTGAGTTCAAGCCCCGCATTGGTCTCTGTGGTGATAGCTCGGAGCCTGGAACCTGCTTTGAATTCTGTGTCTCCTTCTCTCTGTCCCTACCCCACTCACATGCATGCTTGCTCGCTCTCTGTCTCTAACGTGCGCGTGTGCTCTCTCTCAAAAATAAAGATATAAAAAGTTTAAGAAGCTGAGTGATAGGAATGAGTGTGGGAGATCTCACTCAACACTGTACCCACATTAGATCAGAGCTGGGGTGGAGGGGCAGTGTACTTTAGTTTCTTGCCTGTAGACTAGTTTGGTGTTGATTATAATTGAGTTAAATTATTAACATTTAATGAAGGTAGGGCATCTCCCAGAATTCAGGTGTTAATTTACTCCACAAACATTTATCGAGCCCCTAGTATGTGTTGATCTGTAGGTAGAAGTTGGGGAAGACATAGCTGTAAAGGGGAACAAGAGTCCTCATGGACTTCATTTCCTAATAGGATAACAAGAAAGCAGGCACCATCTGCAGCTAAAGCATGATTTGCCTGTCATGACTCCTAAAGGGAACTGTTCTGTGATTCTCCTTAAGTAGCATGATCTGTGTGGCTTGATTCTGACATCTACATCAGGTAAGACGTTTTCACTTTTTGCCTGTCATCCCATTCATTCTTTATGTTCTTTTTTTTTTTTTTTTTTTAACCGAAGAAAATTATTTACTTTCCAGTGCCATTTTAACTTGTTATTAGAGAGTATCTGGCCTGGGTGTTCTCCATTAGCATGAAAATTCAGGAGGCTACAGAAGAAAATATCTACAACTGAGCAGTGAGGGAGCCACTTCATTTCCCTCATCAGACAACGTGTCTTGCATTTCTCTAGTGTAAATAAAATGATGATTCAAAGAATGTTCCCCATTAATGAGTATCTGATTTAGAATAAAATAAAATCCATGCTGGGAAGTTGATGAGCTTGATTTTGCTGAATTGCTTCTAGCATGCAACTCATATTTATTGGTCTTTTGCCTTTGACAAGTGTCACCAATTGTCTGCTGTTCTTTCTGCTGAGTGGAAAGGGAGAGGGCTTGCAGGCTGATTTTAGTTCCCTGTAACTAGAGGTGACATTTGAAAGCTCAAAGCTATTGAAAAGGTAGGTGATTATTAAAATGTAATGTGTTTCTGTTTTCCTGATTATGACCCCCCTCGTCTTGCAATTTGCTGCCAAGCATGTTCCAAAGCTGGAACACAGTTGGTGATGTGTCTTCCCAGCTTTGGGAGAGTTTTAGATCATATTAGCCACCTACTTGTTCACCTTTCCTAATTGTTTTCAACAGTAGACATGCTGAAAAATTAAGATATGGGGAGATTGAAATGGAAGGTTATCTATGGTATCTTTAATGAAGGAGGAGGAAATGGGGGGGGGAGTGGGAAAAGGGAAGGGAGGAAGGGAAGGAGAGAGAGAAAATAGCACATATTTAATCAGAAACAACACTTAAAAAAATTGCTGTGGAATAGTGTGTCTCTGAAAAGCAGTAAGAGTCCATTCTGAGCACATACTGCACTTGCATTAACTATGCGCTAAAGTTAGTGGCAGTTTGCTTCTGCACCTTCTCTTTTGGTTCCTAGTTAGGTTCCAACTTGCTACTCCAGTGTGCTTGTCTGGTGAGAATGACTCATGGAGGGCAGGAATCATGGCCAAGTGAGAAAACAGTTTGATTGGAGATAAATGACGAGTGGCCTGTGCGAGTACTGGGACCCATGATCATCAGGACACAAAACACAGTGCCTTCTGAAAGAGCAGATGAAAACGACCAGCTCATTCTTCTAACTAAGCGGGGACAATGAAAAGAACGGTGTGAAGTTTCTTTGCCCTATGGAAGCTTTTGTTTTCCCATCTAGAAAGTGGGTCTAATACCTCTGTCAAAGGAATAAATAGGATAATGTTTCTAGGCACTTGAAATAATTCCCAGCTCACCATGCATGCAAGGTGTAGAAAATTAACACTGTTTAGTTTTAGGCTCTCTATGAGGGATATTTTAAAAATTCCGCCCTTTGGTATTTCATCAACAGATAATTCAAAATTTTAAATTAGGGCAGATTCCAAGAGTAAAGATATTCTGCTACATCATAGGCTGTGTCTGGAGGTACAAAACATAAGAAGTCATATCCCAAGCCTTCTGCCTTTATAGCTGTTTTCTGTTCTTATTTTTATGGGCTATTCTTTTAGTGATTAGTTTATGTTCCTAAATCCCAGACCCATCACTTCTTTCCAAAAACCTTGCAAAACAATGTTGAATTAAAAGCTACCAAGTCATTATCTCTTCTTCTGAATTGGGCAAGGTATGTACAGAGCTAGGTCCTTCACTAAAATGTGGATAGAGGCTAGGGCTGAATGACTACAGACCAAAGAATACACACCTCTCCGTCCAGGTTCAGTTCAGATGTCTTTCTCATCCACAGAGGACACAGCTCCCTTAGGAGGCTCTTCTGCAGATCTGGGTGAAGAGTGTGGGTTCCTTTTGATTTTCACGTGCATCTTCCTGGATAGCTCAACCCTCCCTGGCTATCCATTTTGACTGTGCTGCAGGCTGCGTTGGGAATCCCAGGATAAGAGCATTAGACAGGCTCCAGGAGGGAACTCTGGTACAACAAAAGCCACCCCGCCATGAAATTGGATCCATCTCTGCCCCTGTGGGGCCAAGTGGCAGTTGAACGTGCTTATAAATGACATAAATCACTTGCAGAACCTCAAGAAACAATTAACTTCGTTGAAAATAGCTGCTAAGGTTTCAGTTCCTTGTGTGTTTATGTCCCTTTGCTTCAGCTTTTAGTTTTGAAAAAGGGAGGATTAAGATTGTTTTGAGGGCCAGACTACAAGGAAGGGCCAGTCTTTAGCTGGTGCATCTGTTTCACATTCCATGCAGTTTGAATACTCACAGGTTTGCATTTTTAAAATAATTGTATAATTATTTTTAAAAAGTTAACGAGTCCTTCTAAGACATCAACCTGGCACTGTGGAGTGGATTAGTTGGTTCCAACACAGAGAAGATGATAGATAGGTAGACAGGCAGGCAGGTAGATGAAAGCCTCAAAAGAATCTTCTAGAAAGAAACCAGGCTAGCAACAAAGACTTTCTATGTCTCTTTAGATCCACCCACAACCCTGTGGCTCCTTCACTTTACGTTCAATGAGGCATCAATCACTCAGCCAATGTGGAACACAGGAAGAGCTCATGAAAATGTTGAGTGCTGGAGAGTGTTTCATTTCATAAAGAGCCGTGCTAAGAGCCATTGCTTTTTTTTTTAGAATGATTTAAGTATTTTTTAATTATAAAAACTACATAAGTTCATGGAAGAAAATTTTGAAAATACAAGAAATATTTTAAAACATTAAAATCATCTCTGGCTGTACTACCTGACATTTCGATGTGTTTTTTTCCAGCTGGAAAGACCTCATACACAACTGTAGCAGGGAGGGAGCCAGAAGTGGGTCAGAACTTTGGCAGGACTGGTTGAGGCTCCAGATCCAGAGGCCCTGCTTCCTGGTCCACCAGCAGAGACTTCTCAAGGCTGGAGCCCCTAGGGGTTTTCTGTTCTGTCCATTTCTTTATCCAGAGGAAGATGCTTAGATTGCATTCTTCCCATAGGCTGACTCCTTAGGTTCTGCAGCATTCTGTGAGCAGCTGTGGTTGCCCCAGAGGTGAGGGAAAGCAAATCCAATATCTAATGTGTTTTGTTTCTTTGTTTTCCTCCCTTGGAACCCTACAGGATGCTGTCTTTCTGTACTCTTTACTCTCTATTTGGCATCACCTGAAAGCCCTTCTTTTACATTGAGAGGAATGCTTTCGTAGGAAAAGCATAGAACTGGGAAGGTAGCGGTCCTGTGTTCTCCTCCCTCTGTACTTAGCTATGTGATCTTGGGCAACTTGGCAGCAACAGTGTTAAAGGTTTGGATATCAAATTGTGGTGGAAGTCACCGAGTGACTTCAGATGCACCCTGAATCAACGTACTAAGGCAGCCTGAATGGGTTCCGTGAATGAATGAATGAATGAATGAATGAATGAATATCCTGACTTTGGATTCCACATATAAAAGACTTAAAAAACAGTACAGTACAAGGAAATCCTTCATCATATTATATAGCATCAGTAGTCCAAAAAAGGGAAGAGGGTGTTTTAGTCTGCTCAAGCTGGTATGATAAAATACTGTAGACTGTAGACTGGGTGGTGTAGACAAGAGAAATTTATTTCTTAGAATTGTGGAGTTTGAGGAGTCTGAGATTTAGGTACTAGGTACTAGCTCATTTAGTGTTTGGTCGGGGCCTTCTTCCTGGCTTTTATAGACAGCCATCTTCTCATTGTGTGCTTATGTGGCCTTTTCTTACTGTGTGCTTATGGGGAGGAGAAAGATCTATTTCCCCCTCTTCTGATACCCTAATTAACTCCCAAAGGTCCCACCTGTAGATGTGAACCACTGATGGGTAGGACTTCATAACAAATTTTGGGTAGACACAGACAGTCCATAACAGGTGTAATGAATCAAAGGAGTGTCAGTAGAGCATTGGTGTTGACCTGCCATGCCTATGTGGATTACCTAACTCACTGGAGGCTTCTTTGTTAGTCTATGAAGTGGTAATACCTACCTTAAGGATTCTCCTGAACGTAAAGTGACATAACCAGTGTTCCACACTTGGCATCAAGACTGGTTAACAAATATTCAATCAAGATGACTGATAGTACTTCTCTTATTATTATTGATACCAGTGCTTCTATTGTTTATCATTCCCAAAGGACGATTAAGTACTAATCATGATAAAGTTCAAAGAACCTTAAGAGCTTCAAGGCTTTCTTAAAGTGATGGTTTCCATCTTGTGTTTTCATCTACAAAGTATAACCATTCCACTGATTGTGAAAAACCAAATGCAAGTAAGTTCCAGATTCTCTCCTTGTCACTAGGAGAGCGCTACCTGGAATGTCAGATGAGTTGGACTTCTGCATCTGTGCTAGTGCATTATGGCAAAACTGAATCACTCGTTCTTACCACTTTATTTTACAGGGTGAGAGTTGAACATAGGCCTCAAGTGAAAGATAACATTGGAGCCTGGTTGCTTACTACTCAGAATGTAATTTACAAAAGCGATCTCTGTAAAAAGCAATAAAGAAGCCCTTTCTGTTCTTTCAAGAGTGCTTCACAAATGTCTGTGTGGTGATGTGTAATGAGTCGAACCGCTCTGGTAGGTTTTTGTGTTGGTTTGCTTTGGTTTGGTTTTCTTACCTTAAGAGAAGGATTGCCTTTTTAATTATTATCAATGTACTGGATGGTCAGGGATGTCTTTATCATAAATAAACTTTACCTTATTTCTATCTGTCCTGGAATTGACACAGCATTTGATTTTATAGACTTAAGAGAAATGACTAAGAAATGTACTTCAAGTATCTATATCAATTTTTCAAAGTATACTGGGGAAAACTTTTTTTTTTTTTTACTGTGGTAGAGTTCCTTCAGAAAATGGCTTAAAGAACTCCTAGTTCTATCATTCTGAAACTAGAATAGACTTTTACTAACAGTACGTATACATTTAAGTCATTGGGTTTAGCGAATTTGTAGATAAAAACATTACTTGAGTTGTCACCACCATACTTGGCCAATTCAACACCCTTGGCCAATTTGAAGGGAAAAAAGAAAAGGTGTTTCAACAATTAAGTTATGAATTAGAAATAAGACCAAAATTTGTACTTAGTTTCTTATCATTCAACATATACCTTCAAGTTCCATGAAAGGAATGAGTTGTGTTGCATTAATACTCAGGGCATATTTTATGACTTCCCTTGAGCATCTATCACCAGATAATATGAGAACTTACATAACAAGGAAAAACATTTTCAGGATACTGTTTTCACTTTGTGTGTGTGTGTGTGTGTGTGTGTGTGTGTTTTCTAAAAACTAGTAATCTGTCAAACCAAGTTGGGCTCTGCCACTAGGAACAAGGTGACTGGATCTGAGCCATTCCTGGTTAGGAGAGCAGGTTGGGTGGGGAGGCATGTTCCTATCAGTCATTGACAAATATGTTCCTCCCAAGGTGATAGTGTAACCACAGAGCCGTTAGAGCACTCCTCTAGAGCCAGTTGGCACTGGTTATGCAGCTATACCTCCTGTTGAGTTTCTAGAAAGAATAGGAAACAAGAATTCTGACCTGACCTCCACAAATGCCAAAGTGCCGTCACTTGCTATCTTGACACCATTTTGTCAAGTTGTTCTTGATGTATAAGTACATCAGAATCACCTGGGTGATATGTTAAAAAAGGAGAATTCCATGTTCCCCACAAGAGGTTTTGATTTAGCAAATTTGAGGCACAGCATAGAAATTTGCACTTTTAATAAGAACCTGGAATGTTTTCAATGTGTATGGTACATTGACCATACTTTTGGAAACCTCAGCCTAGCAGAGTGGTTCTGAAACTTGAATGTGCATCAGAAGCACCTGATGTGTTTGTTAAAACACTGATGACTAGGTCCATCCCCTCCCCCACTCTCCATCTGCTCCACCCCCCAATTTCTAATTCACTAAGTCTGCCCTAGAATGCAAGAATTTTCATCTCTAACAAGTTTTCAGGTGATGCTATTGCTGCTTGGAACCACATTTTGAGAATCAATGGCCTGCTAAAACATAGAAAGAGTACATTTAAAAATACCTGTTCACTGAGAAGGCAGGTTACTCTTTTAGAAAAGAAAAAAAAATCAAATGGATATTTAATAGGTATCTGCTAGGAAAAAGTGCCTAGCGCAGTGAAATAATTTTTTATCCTGGTAACTTTTTATTATTTTATTTACGTTTTACAGGTAAGAGAATCCGAAGGTTAGGGTAGTTATTACCTTATTAAAGGTCATATTGCTAGCTAAATATTTCAAAATAGTTTTTTTTCCTTTGAGTTCTTGTAGTTATACATGCAGCAATATGGAGTAGCCATTGGCCCAGTAAGGAAGCTGCTTTCCTCTACTACCCAGCTCTCAGCCCAGAGTTACTCAGTCTAGTCGTGTGGAAGGAAATTTGCATTCATGGTGCACATTTCCTGTGATCATAGAACGTGTCTTCTAGAAAGATGGCTGGATTTCATTGCTTGCATTTACTATTTCAGGGGTCAAGAAGCTCCCCTAGGATAGAGCCACCATACAGTCTTGAGGTATTGATTTCATTTATTTGTTTATTTATTCATCAGTTCATTTAAATACTTACTATTTGCTGGGTATTATGCAAGGCACTGATACAACAGACAATTCTAGAGTGAAGGCAGTAAATCAGAATTTGTGTGCTTCTTTCTCCACTGATCAGCATCTTGTTTCTGGATAGGTTCCTTCAGTTCTTTGGAACTCATTCTCCCTACTGGCAGATTTAGGGAGTGAGACTAGGGAACTTCCAAGATTTCTTTACTTCAGAACACTTCCGAACTTATAATTTAACCATTACAGTGTACCTAACTCTTGAGCTCTGGGATGTATAAGTTCGGAGGGAACATGGTAGATATAGAAGGAAGTAGAAGGAAGGGTCCCTGTCTTTGAGAACTGAAAATTCAAAATGTCCATACATGACATCATTGGAGAACATTAAAATTCAGCTTCTAACCCCAGGGGAAGTCAAATAGTATGTCTTCCTGTGGGAGAGGCAGTCAAAGATGGTAAGATATGAACTAAGGAGAGAGGAATGGTGAGGGTTGGATTGGTGGAAAGGGAAGGGGAACAAATTCAGCAAGTGTGTAACCTCAGAAGCATGAAGTTTCCTAATTTCATACCCCTCATAGTCCAGAGTCCTTTTTTCCTGTCACATCATCACATCATCAGACATATCTGGGAATTGGTGAGCCATCTGTTTTGAGTAGTGTTGCCAGGTTTAGCAAATAAAAATATAGGTGCTCAGTGAAATTCGAATTTCAGACCAACAACACGATTTTTAATACAATTTCCCAAATATTGCATGGGATATACCTGTACTTAAAAATTATGCATTTTTTCATCTGAAATTCACATTTTAGGTGGGCATCGTGTATTTTATCTGGCAAGTCTGTGCTATGGGGAGTCAGAATCTGGGCATGCCCACAAGCACTGAGGGAAAAGCAGTCTCTGTTGCTCCTACCATTTTGGCAGTTCCTATCTCTTTGAGCACTGCCTCACTCAGAATTCTTAAATAAAGTTCTCTCTGGCCAGAGAGCAGACAGAACGCAGCTTCTCTTCCTTCTGCTGCCCACCCTCTTTTCAGGCAAAAGTTGAAAGCAGAGAAGCCCTTGGAATTCTATGCTCTCATGAGTCTGCTTTCACCAGGATTAACAGACAGCATCTGGCAGAATTAGATTCCTCCAGATCTCCCTTCCCCAAGGCCTTGGAGTCTCCTGGACACATATGAAATCTCTCTGCTCTTCTCTTGCCTCACTCTTATTCTGTAGCTCAACATTAAGAGCGAAAGCAGGTGAAGGAGTATCTTTCTGCCTGTGGTAGGGATGGACTGAGATATTTTTTGTTGTTGTTGTTAATCATTTTCTTAAATAAAAAGAGCCCCAACTTCCTGTCCTCCTATCCCTGCACATCAGGTCATCAGGTTGGGGTGAGATTTATTTCCCAGTCTCTCTGTGTATGTATCTTGGTCCTCACCTCCATGTTCTTGAGTCCATTGCCTGGATGAATTTGTTTGCTTATTAGGTGGGCTATTCCCAAGGACACCTGCAATCTTGAGGCTGATTGGGCAACCCAAGCAGTAAAATCCCTGTTTATATCCTCTTCTGCATGGTGCAAGCTAAAGGATTCCTTTGGGACCTAAGATAATATCTGAGCTTGCTTTATTTCAATGATCAGGAGGCTCTCATGGACAGACAAGCTCCATTCATTAACTTATTCCTTCAACATATTTTCAGTGCCTACTTTGTGCCATAGCAAGTGGCTTCAAAATGAAACTCTGTCCATGATTGCTCAGGAGGTACACAATTCAAACCTATATATAATCTATCTTGCTATTGGGTATGATGGGTTGTGGCCCATTTATTGCAATCAGGGCAGCCATGACTAAACTTTGGCCTGCCTACTAGAATGGACCAAGTGGTAGGAACTCCAGGTTGGTAGGTAAACTATGGTATCAGAAGAACAAGGTAATAGCAGTGAGTGATATGATAAGGTATCAAGTGGAGAAGGACCTATAATCCAGGGAAGTCTTTCAGCAAGTAGGCCCCTGCTGTAGACTCAGGTTCAGAAATAGGACCTCTGCTGACAGGAAGAAGAGAAAGCCATCAGGGGTGGGCAGGGCATAATGGGCCTGAGGAACAACTTTAGACAGAGGCCCAGTTATCTGACATAGGATATAGAGGGGCCTGGGTCTCAGAAATAAGGAAAATACCCCACCTTAGTAACACAAGTTAAGAACCATAGTAGAAGTGAGAGATTTGGGGTAATCATTCTTGAGTTAGAACTGCATAAACTGATCTTTTCCAAGATCAAAATTGTTCCTGTGTGTTCCATTAAGCTGAGGCTGCAGGTGTGGGTTAAGTTGCTTAACAAGGGGCCAGGTGTGTAGGTGTCCTGGACAGGACCTGCCATTACTATCAGCTCCTCATAGGTTTCTATGATCACAGAAATTTAGTGAGTATTTCAGGCATTGAAAATTATTTCCACCAGGTGAATCAGTCTAAGCAGACTGGATTCCTGGAAAACCTACAAAGCAGCAAATTTAAAACTTCATTCAGATTAGATAAGTGGATAGATAGTTCCTCTTTACAGCCTTTAAAAGGCTCTTTTTCTGTAAACAGGAACTTAGCTTGGTCCCCCAGTAAAGGAAGAAAACTAGGAAATGACCTTAGAGGAAACCATTGAAGCCTGATGCAGATTGAGTTAGATGAGTTATCATATAGATAGGATAGGTGTTTGCCAACCTGGAGGGGGTCCTGCTCTCCCCAGAATACAATGGTCTTTGCAGAGTAAGGGCTGGCTGGAAAAACTTGCCACAGTGACGGGTCCACAGAAGAGTACAGGGAAGATGCTCTGGTCACAGGCCTGTGGCCAGACAGGCAAGGCCCTCGAGTAGCAATGAAGCAAAGTGCCAGCAGGTGCTTCTCCCGTCTGAGCTCCTGGGGTCATAATGGGAAGAAGCCAGCTGTGTCTCTCATGATGAGTGACTATTCTCAAGCTCTCCAGAGCACAGAGGCATCCAAGCACAAAGATCAGTCTACGGTTGAGTGCAGGTAAGGCAGAAATGCCGGGTTCCCAGCAGTAGCTTGAATGGCTAGATGAAAGATGCAAAGGAAGACAGCAGAAGTGCACATTGCCCAGAGAGTGTGAGGGGCCAGTGGTGCTGGAGGAAGCTCCACAGTCTTCAGAGGCCATTGATAGCAAGAGTGTTTGTCATCATCTTTACAGAGAAAGCAAGGATTTATGGAAGCACCTGGTCTTCCTGGGCCTTGCTCTGCCTACTCTGTCCTCAGAAAGTCCCACAGCAAGCCCTGGGTCAAAAGAGGATCTCAGCTATTACATGCTCTCAGAACTTGGAGGAATATTTTTTAAGGTCCCTAAATAGATACTTATAAGTGAGGCTTCCCTTTGGGGCTGTGTATTGCAATTTACCTGGTTTATAAAGATTATAAAAAATGTATCTTAAGTGTTCTATATAGTGATCCACATCCTAGGCCAAGCAGCTGTACCAGGTCAACACCCTGCTCGGCCCACCCCATGCTGATGACTGGGTTCTGACACTCTGGGATTATGAGGTAATAGATTTTTCGGTGTAAAATTCTGGAAGTGAGGGACACAGTTCTTTATCTTCTGGTGCTGGATTGGAAAGAGTTAATGCAATGTCAGAAGATACTTAGACTGGGAGAGGATGATAATGATCCTTAACACTTGCCTGAAACGTTTGATTTTTCAAATATATGATGACTCCTATTATTTCTGCTTGATTCTCAACAATTCCATGGAGAAAGTGTGGTCACTATTATTATCTGTTGTTTGAGTGAGGAAACTGAAGCTCAGAGGGGTTGAGTGACTTTCCTGAGGCCACACAGCTAGGGCTCAGGTGAGCCAACACAGTTCAGTGTTCTTCTTAGCAGACCAGGAAGGCTCCTACAAGCAAGGGCGCGTTCCAGGCTCCTGGTGGGTTGCTTGTTCACATTGTTCTTCACATTCTCCCCCATGGTCATTGGAATATCCAAATAGGGTTGTTGACCTCGTGTTCTGGATTGAAATGTCTAGAGCTGGTCTCCCCAAGGATTTTGTTTTTTGAGTCTCTTCACTGTTTTTCGTCTCATTCACAGCTTTAATCCTGGGCAAGAAGCTGAAAAATTTTCATTCAGACTCTTACTCTGTGTAAGGTACTGATTAGTTCTTTACTAATTCTTACTCCTTTGTTCCTCATGATAATCCTATGAAGGAAAAACTATAATCATCTCCATTTTATGAGTTTAAACCAAGACCAGAGACAGTAAGCAGTTGCCTCAGATCCCACAGCCAGGAGGTGGCAGAAATGGGATTCAGTTTAAGTTGGCAGGGTTGAGTTGTCTTAATCACTACACTGTGTCACTTCTTTTAATCTACATTCGTGATTCTCAAACCATAGTGTACATCATGATCTCTAGAGGATGTGTTAAAACCTAGATTTCTCTGCAGCACCAGGGTGGCTCAGTCAGTTAAGCATCTGACTCTATTTTAGCTCAGGTCATGATCTCATGGTCATGAGATGAGCCCCAAGTTGGGCTCCACACTGAGTGTGGAGTCTCTCTCTGTCCCTCTGCCTCTTCCCAACTTGTGCACACAAGTGCATGTATTCTCTCTCTAAAAAACAAACAAAAAACTTAATAAAACCTAGATTTCTCTCAGATTCTGATTTAATCGATGTGGGGGTTGGGAGGCCTGAGAATTTGCATTTCTGACAAGTAATAATGCTGTGCTGCTGGTGGGGAGCCCACACTTTGAGAACCACATATCTGGGAACTTCAGTGCAGCTGCTTGAGAATTAGAGGGCAATCCTAGATACTTTCATTTAATAGGCTTCAGAGGAGGGACTGGGAATCTGTAGCTTTACAAAGCTCCACTGCTGTGTAACCAGGTTAATCTCCTGGTGACTCAGTTTTCCATCTAGAAAATTAGCATAATAATTAGTCTACCTACACCAGGTTATTGACTAGCTCAAATGAGGAAACCAATGTGAAAGTGCTTTTTGAAGATAAAAGTTCTAATTAGAAGTACTTTATTATGGTTGTTAAGCAGTTTGTTGATTTTGTAGTTGGACTAGCCTGATTTCCATTTTTAGCTCTGTTTTTCACCTGTACATACCTCTAAAATGGGAGTGATAGTGTTTTTATAGACTCATGTGAAATAATACTTCTATTGTGTTTAGCACATAGTAAGTGCTCAGTAAAGTATAACTTTATGTAGTTTAAAAATTATGCATTATTTTTACTGTCCTTTCTTTTATGCTGATAGCTGTGCTTACAAAACTTGTCTGATTAATGCTTTGAAAGACCTCTTCCTTCTCAAAAGCTCATCTGTTCCTTGAACTAGTTCAGCTCTTTGCTTCATTGTATGTTGACCAATCCTCTTTTGAGCATCTCTAAATGTTCAGACATTATATGACCTCAGGATCTTATTACTTTTTTTGTTTATCTAATTTTGGAAAAGAATAGTAATATGTGTGTCTCCATTTAGAGTTTTGCCAAACACTTTAATATACATCGTCTTATTGGATGCTATGGAATATCATGATGGTAATGATAATGATGATTCCTTTTTACAAGTGGAACAAAGAAGCTATAGAGAAAGAGCAGTGATTTGCATCAGATCTTCCAAATTCTAAATGTCACAGACAGACTCAGTCCAATCTAGGTTCCAGGCCTGTGCTAGTATGCACAGAGAAAGGTTTTATCTCCTGCGTGTATTTCCTTCAGATATGTTTTGGTCATTTTCTCCCTCTTCTTTCTCCACAATACTGTTGGGATTTTTGAGTTGAATTCCAATAAGTTTATCAGTTACTTTTTGCAGTATTGAAACTTTCTACCCAGGAACATTGTTTGCTTTACCAGTTAACCAAGTCTTCTATATCCTTTGGTCAACCTCTACACTTTTCCTTACTCATGGTATACACATTTCTTTTTCTTGTTCTTTTTTCTTTTCTTTTCAACACATTTCTTAAGTTTACTTTTAGGTAGTCTGTATTTTTCTGCTTGTTTGGATGGGCCCATCTTTCCCTTTTTATTTTCCTGCTAATTATTGTTGGCATCTAGGAAATCTATTTATTTTGTAAATTTATTGATTTTTTTTTTGTAAATTTATTGATGTTGATTACTGCTTAATAAACAGTCACGTTAGCTATTTCTAAACTCTATTAGAAGTAATCAGTTTTTCAGTAGTTTCTCTTGGGCTTAATAGGCAGAAAAAATATATATACTTTTTAAGTAATGAAATTTCTTACTCTTTCCAACAATTTAAACTATTTTTTCTTGCTGTATTAGCATGGGAACTTCTGTAGAATTTAGACTATGAGAAAGTTGGCTTATGTTTACTTTTTATTGGGAAGATTCAGTATGCTCTGAAGATTAAGCCACATGAATCAAGTTAACCTTCATGTCTTGCAGCAGCCTCTGAAACAAGAACTTTTGAAAGATTTTCTTGCTTTGATAGGTTTCATAATATATGGTTGGGTATATTATATAAGCTTATTCAACATTAACTAGAAACAGTAGTTAGTAGCCAGTCATTCACTGACTTGACTGCAGGAAAGCAAGCAAAAGTTATTTCTGGGATATATATAGTAAATATAAAGTAAATATAAAGTAAAATATGCTGACAGTGACTGGGATAAAGCTGACCTATCTTCTTTCATTGATAATAATTGGTATGTTTTCATAAACCTTAGAAAGAACATGACTTTGTAGCTCTTTGTTTTTAGAGTCTTTGAGACAGGACTTAAGATTGTTAAACTGAAAAAGAATAATTATTTCTGTTGATAAGAAATATTTAAATATGTAAATATTTATATCGAGACATAGAACGTAAAACTTTTAAAAATTTAAAGAGATCAGGGTTTAAATGAGGAAACTGAGGCCCAGAGAGCTGGAATAACTTGGAGAATATGCAGCAGCAGAAGAGAACTAGAAGCCATATTTCTCACCTCTCTATATTCATCCATATTCATCCATATTCAGACAATATCTAAAAATGGTAGTTAATTGCCATCTTGTTGATTCAAAATGTGGTTATTGCACATTTGTTAAAATGTCTATACTAACTAAAGCAATCTACATATTTAATGTAATCCCTATCAAAATACCACCAGCATTTTTTTGCAGAGCAAGAACGATTAATCCTAAAATTTATATGGGACCACAGAAGACCCTGAATAGCCAAAGCAATCCTAAAAAAAAAAGCAGAGCTGGAGGCATCATGATTTCATACTTCAAGGTATATTACAAAGCTGTAGTGATCAAGGCAGTATAGTACTAGCACGAAAACAGACACACAGATCAATGGAACAGAATGGAAAACCTAGAAATGGACCCACAACTATATGGTCAACTCATCTTCAACAAAGCAGGAAAGAATATCCACTGGAAAAAAGATAGTCTCTTCAACAACTGGTGCTGGGAAAACTGGAGGGCGACATGCAAAAGAAGGAAGAGGGACCACTTTCTTACACCATACACAAAAATAAAATTGAAGTGAATGAGAGACCTGAACGTGAGACAGGAAACCATCAAAATCCTAGAGGAGAACACAGGCAACAACGTCTTTGACCTCGGCCAGAGCAACTTCTTACTAAACATGTCCCCAAAGGCAAAGGAAACAAAGATAAACATGAAATATTGGGACTTCATCAAGATAAAAAGTTTCTGTACAGCAAAGGAAACAATCAACAAAACTAAAAGGCAGCCTATAGAATGGGAGTAGATATTTGAAAATGACATCTCTGATAAATAGTATCCAAAATCTATAAAGAACTTCTCAAACTCCATACCCAAAACAACCCAGTTAAGAAATGGGCAGAAGACACAAATAGACACTTTTTCAAAGAAGACATATAGATGGCTAACAGACATATGAAAAGATGCTCAGCATCACTTATCATCAGGGAAATACAAATCAAAACCACAATGAGATACCACCTCACACGTGTCAGAATGGCTAAAATTACCAACTCAGGCAACAACAGATGTTGGCAGGGATGAGGAGAAAGGGAAACCCTTTTGCTCTGTTGGTGAGAATGCAAATTGGTGCAGCCACTCTGGAAAACAGTATGGAGGTTCCTCAAAAAATTAAAAATAGAACTGCCTTATGACCCAGGAATTACACTACTAGGTGTTTATTCGGAGGATACAAAAATGCTGATTCAAAGGGGGCACATGTGCCCCAATGTTCATAAACTTGTCTTTCTTGATCGCAACTGAAAATCACAATTTATGTAATCTTAATAAAAACTAATATAAAATGTATCTAGGATACATATACATATACATAGTGTATACAGTACACTATATATATATAGATATGTAAAAGTAGTAATGTTATTATATATCTAGCCTATTGTATATCTGATATTCTTCTGGACACTTTGCATTTATTAACTTATCTAATTCTCACCTCTATTCCTAGGAGTTTTTCGTACATTATCCCTATTTTACAGATGGGGAAACACAAATGTAGAGAGGATAAGGTAACTAAGGACACAGAGAAAGCAAGGGAGAGAAGCTCAGATTTAAACCAAGGCAGTCTGGCTCTGCAGGCCATGACCTGTCTCCTAGGAGCCCTGCTGCCTGCCAACCTAATTAAGAAGGTATTATTATTATTGTTGTACAGATACAAAAGTGTGGTACATTTTGAGAGGTTTGCTGTCAGCAGTTACATGGCTGGTAAGGGACTGGGCATAAGTGGACCCAAGATCTCCAGACTCCATATCCAGGTGTCTTAAGGCTACACTCCAGTGCTGGTCAGACTTTCACTGTTATATTTGTCCATTCATTTACTTAGAATGTCAGTCATGCATCTCTCCATTCATCCAACTGTATTATTCCCATGAAACTACTCAGGTCTTTTCTATTTCTGGAAGAATATGGAGCTTGTGGTCCCAGGGCCTCTTCCTATAATGCACTAAGACCCACACCTCATTTCCTTTGGGGTCCTATAGAGGTGTAGCATGGTCCATAAAAAACACCATCTCTGCTCATATCTCATGATTTTTGCAAATTAATGATCTAAGTAAAATGGACCATTGCCTTTAAAAGTGTGCAATAAAAAATGATAATAAATGCCAGGCTGAGGATCATAATGGAAAAACAACTGTTTGGGGTATTTTGCTATGGTACAGTTCCCCAGCCTGAGTGCTTTACGTGGAGTTGGCTAGGTTTTTTTGGGTTCCATGTTCAGTGCCCCAAGTCTTTACACATGGCTGCATGCAGAATAAGAACTGCCTGTTAAGTCAGAAGAGGCTTAATTGTGAGGCCTGCCAGTAGGCATATCAATTAGACAGTGACCCAGAAATTCTTGGAAGAGTGATTTTTGACCTCTCTTCTATATCCTTGAGGGTTCCTTTCCTTCCTTCCCACCTTCCGTGACTTCTTGGTAGAAAGCTGGAAGAGCTGGGAGTTTTGCCCAGGAAGGTTTAGGAAAACAAAAGTTAACTGCCGTAGCATTGAGAAATAAATTGCTCTATGAAGCAAAAGAAAAATCAAAGATCTTGGGAGAAAAATGAAGCCACAGTTTCAATTATAACTGTTACCAGGTTTTGATCCAACTTTGGGCCAAAGTGTCATCCAGACAGATGTTCTTACAATTTGGTTTCCATAATAAATGTTGTACTTGTGAAAATATTTTAATGACATCTCGGCACTTTACTAGGCCTCAAATTCTAGAAGATTTTCCAGGTCAGGCAAGGACCATTTGCACCATCTCACCCAGTGACCTCTTTCATTCTGCCGGGGCTTATGGAGAACATTAAATTTGCAGATGCAATTATTGCATAATAAAGTATTGATTTCCTAAGAAACCCTATAATGTTTTCTTCTTAATAATTAGCATTTACAAGGAATAGATCCAAGAACTTTTATACAGGATTAACCACCTATTGCCACTTGAATGAGACACTTAGTACTTTAGTTAAAAAATAAACAATATTAGAAAATAACTTCATTTTTCAGAACTGCTGATCAGTTGCACATCATTTATAAGAGTTCCCAGTGTTCAGATTTTAAAATAGTTTTGATCTATGTATAAGCCATTCTTAAAATATCATTTAAAGGCAAATTGAGTTATTTTCTCACAGCTGACAAGGACTGTAGTTTTGCTTGGCGATGGGATAACTTACCTGCTGAATTATCTTCTATGGACAGTTTTCATCTGTTAAGGCATCATAAACAAGAACAATGCACAATTATAAAATGAAAGTCCCTTTAAAGTCAAAGAAATTCACAAGTACAATTTAAGGATATTTTCTCCTATGTGGACAACTGAGGTTATTTAATACTCTACGTGAACAAAGGCTATGACGACTGGATATATTCATGAGAGGAAAGGGAAGATTTATAAATAAGTCATCTGAACAAGATGTTTTTCCACGTGTTTCTGGTTTGCTCCTGCTGAAATTAGGGGAGTGCTTTCATGTTCTTCATATGTTCTGTTGAAATTGTCTCCTGAAATGTGTTGAAGTTAGCTTTGGGGAAACTTCAGACACCAGGGCCACTGGATCTTGAGAAAATCGTGTGCTAACATCAATAAAGCACAGCCAACCTGGACTCCATTTCCAGTCATACCACTGGTGAGCCCTGCTACTTAAAAATATTACCTGTCTTTAGCTGTATGTTTTAACTCTGCTGTCTGGGCAGCAACCTGGCACTGGGCTTAAAATCCGGGGGACTGGTGTACAACTTAGTCCTTCTGTTTTTCCCAGGGGAGACTAGGAGGCATTCATTCAATCAAACGAAAGGTTTTGCTGAGCTCCTTTTATGTCCTCAGCCTTGTGTTGAATGGCACGTAGAGCAAGGGTTAGAAACGAGACATGGCTCTTGTCCTCAGGTCTCTGACAATGATCGATCATGCATAACTATGTAGGGAGAGCTTTTGCTTGTGCTCTTCTCTTTGCCTGAAAGGCCTTGCATTTGTTTCTTCAGCCAACTAACTTGAATCATCTTTTAAGATGTAGCTCAAGTTTTCTTCCTTCCAGGAAGCTTTCTCCAAACCTAATGTTTATTGCTTCACTATTTTCCAGATTATGTTAAAGTTATCTTTCCATGGGAATGGATCAGTTATTAGAATCTGGTTCCCCCCAAATAAGGATTGATTGTGTTCCTTCTCATATCCAAGGACTTAGCGCCTATCTTAATGGTATTGGATAGACACCTGGCAAGGAATTATGTCTATCTTCTCTGTCCACACAATCTTCCTAATGATAGGGTGCATATAACTACCTGGAATTTTAATTATTTAGCTGTGTGTTATTTCTTCTAATAGACTGAAGAGTTAGTGGTCCTTTGCAGCAAAAAGACACGTGTCTGAACCGTACTACTTATTGGCCAAGGGACTGGGGTAGTATATTGAAAAAACAATATTTACTTAATAGAATTGCTATGAAACGTAAATGACATGAAAAGTGCCTAACAGTGTTTGACACACCATGTATATTCAATAAGTGTTATTCTCTTTATTCTCTCAGTACAGTATCTTGAATTAGGTACTTTGCACATAGTAGATATTAAAAATAGTGGGTAGAAAGATATGAAGCCAACTTAATTATACAGGCAATTAATAGGATGGAAGTTCAGAGAAAGACGGTCATTGTGAGAGCTGTAGTGCTCAACAAATACTTCATTCATGAAGGGAAAGCTGAATGAACGCTGAAGGCTGCATGGAATTTCCAATGCTTACAAATTAAGAAAAATAGCCACCACTTATGGAGCATTTATTTTGTGCCAGGCACTATGCAAACCCCCCTATGTGTCTCATTTAAACTTTGCAATAACCCGGTAACATGAGTATTATTACAGTTACTATCATTTTATGAGGAGGAAACTAAAATTTTGAGCAATGGCATTATTTTTCAAGTTTATATAAGTGTTATTTATGTATTAGTTATTGTTACAATAGTGCTGTATAATAAAGCACACCAAAACTCAGTATCTTGAAATGGTAGTCATTACTCTCATGCTTATGGATCTATAGGTTGGCTATCACTCAGCTGAACTAGGCTGGTCTTCAGGTTCTGGGCTCTAGGCCCTGACCTCTAGCTGCTACACCTGCCATGTATTCCTTAGACCATGGCTACATGAAGCATGTGGTCTGCTTTGTATGACACATTCTAGGGCTGAGGCTGAAGGAACCACAATTAACTAGGACATGTTCTTCTCATGATGTATCAGGGGAGCACAAAGGACCAGGCAAAACTGCAAGTACATTTAAGTCTCATGTGCCAGTGTCTCATTGGCCAAAACAAGGTTTTGGCCAACTGCAAACTTAAACTGTAGCAAAGAAGTCCATGTTACCCAGCATAAGGTCATGGAAGGGTATGGATGTATCTTTTTTTTTTTTTTTTTTAATTTTTTTTTAACGTTTATTTATTTTTGAGACAGAGACAGAGCATGAACGGGGGAGGGGCAGAGAGAGGGAGACACAGAATCTGAAACAGGCTCCAGGCTCTGAGCTGTCAGCACAGAGCCCGACGTGGGGCTTGAACTCACGGTTTGTGAGATCATGACCTGAGCTGAAGTCGGACGCTTAACCAACTGAGCCACCGAGGCGCCCCTGGATGTGTCTTTCTATTGCAAGAGAGTGAAGAATTGGGACCAGTAATTCAATTCCACAAGTAATAACTGTTAGAGCCAGTATCTAATCCATATCTATCTAATTTAAAAGCATAACATTTTATTCTTTACCATGTACCATTTCCAAAGAGAAGAAAGGGGCTTCAGATGGAGGTACAACACACACAAAGTAGGTAGGAGAGTGAGGAGCACTCAGCCTAGAGCAGGGAGAGTAGTGAAAGCCCTGTGGTGGCCAAAATGTGGAAACCTCTGAAAGCACTAACAGCAATGCATAATTTATTTTATTTTTCATTTTTATTTTTTTAGCAATGCATGATTTAGCAAACACTCATAATTTTATTAGTAGGCCAGTCCTGAAAAATATCAGAGATCTCTAAGTGATATGGCAGATCACTGATGTGGGACCTAATCTCACAACCCTGACATCATGACCTGAGCCCAAATCAAGAGTTGGACACTTTACTGACTAAGCCACCCAGGCGCCCCTGTTTTGAATTTGAAAGTGCCACGTGCACCTGTGTTCTCTGCTAACCTGTATGGTCCATCTTTGCAGATTAGAAAAAAAGTTCCCTGTATCAGTCAGTGTCCTAGCCAGAAAGAGATGATAAAGGGTTTAACTGAATAGAATTGAGTTAAAGAACTATTTTCAGATGTGTGACCAAGAAAAAAGCATACCCACTGAGGTTGATGAGGTACCCAGGGACCAGCAGCAAAAACTGTTATTACCCCTAGGCCTGAAGAAACAAGGAAGGGAGCAGTATGACTGGAAACCAGTGAAAGCTAGAGTGAGGAGGAAGGGCTGCCCGGCAGGACTGCAGCTACTATGAGAGCCATGGTGGGGCAGAGAAGGAGTGTGGTGTGTGTGGGGGGGGGGGGGTGGGGGGTGGGGGGGGGCGGGGCAGGAGTGGTGCTGTTGGGGAAAATAAGTAACCTGGCTTCTCTTTTCTCTCTCCTTTCCTGTATTCTAGTGATTTCAGTTGGCCATGCCAGAAGATACTAAAGTCTTAGATCCATTGTGTAGAGACTACCATCTGGGGCACAAAGCAGGGCAGAGAAAAACAACAAATAGATCTGAGGAGGAGGAAATGGAGGATAATTGGAACATAACTCCCTGACCTGACAAATTCAAAGAAAATTCCTCTGGGAAATGTAGCTCCAAGGATGAATAGCTTAGCCAAGGTACCCCCTGGGGAACATCATACCCAGCACAGGGTCCATAACTCAGTGAGTGGAGACCAAGCTGGATTTTAATCCCCACTCACGTCCTAGGTTAGATGCCTTGGTGTCAAGGGTAAGCTGTCAGGTGTATGCAACAGCTCTATCTACACCAATCTTGACTTGCCATATTTGGCTATTAGCATAGAAAGCACATAACCCCAAATATAGTTGTAGTAGGGAGTTGATAAAATGAGTCCCCAAGGAATCCCACAAATAGCTGAGCTTCTAACACTAACAGAGTGAAACACACCTTAATGTCTTGTCTCCATCTGCTGAAGCTTATTTCCCCAGATAGGACCCTACTGCCTTGGACTTCTCTAGACCCTGTATAGCAGGTAATAGTCAAGCTTCCTATGGTCTGCCTGGGATCACATCCCCTATTTTTATCACAGATTAGATCAGAGCTTCAAGGATCTACACTGCATCTAAACATCAAGGAGTTAGGCTCTATCTGTCCCTGCCAATTTTGTACCCAAATCACACAAAATTCTCTGATCAAGGAGTGAATAAATATATCTTCTGATATTGTAGGGCCATGGGCTTAAGAGGTGTGAGGAGGGAGGAGCCAGTTCATACCTACAAAATAATCATTTCAGATAGCCTTAAGTCTTCACTAATCTACACAAACAAGACAGCCTGGCTTTTCTGGGAGTGATTGCGTACTTGCCAGTGTTCTCAGGCTCCCAAGATCTTTGAAAGGTAGGAGTATCCCCCACCTGTCCTCATTTTTCTCATTGCTTCTGAAAACTTTGCCCTTGGCTGGGCCTCTTGGTATGCAGGACTGTCTGGCTGAATCTCATTCCTTGCAACAACAACAAAGAAGTTAATTGGATAGCTGCACTGTGGGTTATTTGTAAGGGTACATTTCTCTTGAACATTGTAATTATACTTATTTAATTATTCAGTCCAACATGGATAAATTCCTGCCATGTACCAACTACTGAGGATACTGAAATAAAATCTAGGTCTCTGTCCTCAGAAACACGCAGAGAAATATACCTTGAGACTCAGATTTAAGCTGAGAAGAACTTGGAATTCTACTAGGTTAGGCCCTTACTTTTCAGCTAAGCTATCTCCACATTACGAGTGACTCATGAGATGGTCAGAGACTGACTAATTTACTTTGGTCAAGGCCTCATAGCGGACTAAAGGTAGTGAGGAGGATAAAGTGTTGTTCTCTCTCCCTTAAGACATCTTGGTTAGCAGGGATGTGCTGAGAAATTCCCATTACCTAGGAATTACTAGAGTCTGTGTCTCTTCATTCACAAGTAGAATCATAAACTGGCCATTCTTGTTCGATGTTGCATTGGTTTGTAACACTACTAGATTTAATGGGAAAATCTGAAAATCTGAAATTGGTAGTACCCTCATTTTCAAAGCAAGCCCTAAGACCTATAGAGAAACGTTTCTGGCTCAGACACGTTTCACACACCTCCTTCTTTGGGCTAGAGGGGAAATGGCTTTTGGCTCACCTGATAGACCAAGTGCCTCTGGGCTCTTCTGGGCTTAATTCACTTCTTGGCTAAGGGGAGGCACTTGACAATCTCTGGCCTAGCATGAGGTCCTGGGGCTAAATGATATAGTCCTTGCTGGAAGATGACCAAGAGGGCCTGACCTCCTGACCTGATAGCTACCCACTTGTATCCCAGTGCCCCTGAAATAAGAGTAGAATCCTGATCCATGACCGTCTGGTTATACTTAGTTATGTAGAAGTGTAATTAATGCCACTTAATGTAAAGCGGAAACAGAATTTTAGCAACTGCCAGCCTTCTCCAGCTCAGCCAGTACTATGAAGCCCTCCTGACATCTTCGTGGTCAATTTGAATGCATCAGGCCCGTGAGCTCTGCTGGACCCCAGCTAGGGATCTTGGCTAGCCATCATGTTCCCTATTCAATTCATTCCTTACCTTCACCCCATATTCTTTGCTAAATGTCTGAGAAAAGCTTCATGAAAATAAGTGAATTTTTGGTTTTCTGGTCATGCAGTCATTGCTATGGTTTCATTAGCAAGGGCCTGGCTGCCCCTGTAGGCATTTTCCTACATTTCATCTGCTATGCTTGGGTGTGAGATCTATGAGTCAGCAAGACCTGGAGGGAGCATGGTGTGTTGGGTTACAATGAAAGTCATTGCTGTCTGCAGAAATCTTCAGAGTTCAATCAAAGGCATTTAATGCTTGGAAAATAAGGGTTTTCCCAAACCTTGCTTTATAATCATAGAGAAGATCAGAGTTTTTATATAAGGCTTACCATTAAGGGTGAATTACATTATTGTTCTGAGCCAAGCTGCTAACGAGTGTGTATGGTTTAGTGTTGGGGAGGGACTTTCACAGCTGTAACTGCACACATGTTAACTGAAGTCAATACTGTCTAAGAATAGATGAGAGCTGACCAGACACCATTTTAGCTATGAAACACCCACTTCTAGTAAAAATTCTGGATCCAGTTCCTAGCTCTTCTGAACAGTTTTTAATAAATCAGTTTCCCAGAAGCAATTCTCTTTCTCTAGTGATGACACTAAACCAGGGAAGATGATAAAAAATCATTACTCTGACTTTATCCTTCAGCATCTTTGCTCCACTCTCGGTACTTTTTGAAGCCAGTGGGAGCTTCCCTATCCAAGCAGATACATTGGGGTGAGAGAATAGACTGGAAATCAGGCCATCCCTAGAAATGAAACACCAGCAATAATTGAATTAAACTCTTTGTCAATGCACATTTTCCAAAAGTACTGGAAATCTCTGAAGAGTTCAATTAGAGAACTCTGTTCTTCAACAATTGAATTTTCTACATCTTGCTTTAACTTTCAAGACATATGAAAATGCTAATGTCTATTGTTTATGTAGAGAGAAATGTGGGAAAATTCCAAAGCAGGCTCCAGAAAATAACAAAAAATGACCTCCACCCTGTCCCCCCAAGCCCCCTTCACCCCAATGTTCCATCATTAACATTGTACATTTACAGCCTTAGTAATCAGTTACATTCCAGCCTTCATCATCTGGGTCCCCACACCCACACAGGGCAGAGCCAAAGCAGGCTCTCAGAGCAGCTGTGACATCAGGAGATTCAAGCAGGGGGAGTAGTGGGTTTTCTCAGTAGTTATTTCCACATCAAAGGAGGATCTCCCCTGGCTTCATGAATGGCTCTACCAGAGGACTTAACTATACTTATGCAACACCTAAAACGAGGTCCTGCCCCAGGCAAAATAGATAAATTTCCTTTTGTGTGCTCTCCCATCCTCTTATATGTAGTACTGCTTCTCTTTCCCTTACCATCCCCCAGCAGCATCTTGTTAAATTTTGTATTATCTGAAAACTTTGCCTCTGTGCCTTCTCCCAGGCCCTCTCCCCTCAAACAAAACAGATTTTTTTCTCAGTTCTGTTTTCTTGGTTCTTGTTCCTTTCAATTCATCTGATTAACTGATTTAAGCTAAAGTATTAATGGCCATAAATGAATATCAAAGTAGCAATTCAACCAAGTAATAGATGTTTAAGAGAGTGAAATTTTTTTTTATTATTTTAACTACTAGCATAATCAATCTCTCAGGGAACTTTCATTGCTTGAGAAAAATAACTGAGGCATTTGGGGTAGAAGATGAGACCTGAAGGCAACAGTTACAAAGGGAGTGCAAAATTTTAAAAAGCTCCATAAAGTGCTCTGCATGAGAGAAGTGTTTTATTCCTGGGAGAGAAAGGTAAAGAAGAGAATAGATGTAGAGAAGTGCAGTGGAGGGAAGAGGATGTGGCAAGAGCTTGAGTTCTTCATGAGATAACGTGTGCGACTCCTCCCTGGGAGTGGGGCAAAGCAGATTTGAGGAATGAGAGTATGGAATACGTAGTTTAAAATCATGTTCCTTGTTGCAGACTCCCTTTAAAATTCCTCCACAGCTTCGTTTGCATCCATCAGACACACAAATACTTCTTGGGAGTGTGTGTGTGTGTGTGTGTGTATGTAACATAAACAGACAGTTTCACATTTTCATCGGTGAGGTGCATGAAGAAGGCTGAAGTGACCCTAAGAATAAAAATTTGCTTTCTCTACTAGGAATTTATAGAAATATTTGGGAGGATTTGCTTTTCCAAAGAGTATGCAGTTGTGGATTTTACCCAGTATTATTGAGCTGTGAAGGAACAGGCAGAGCAGCTAATATCTAATATTTGTAGCCCAGTGAAGTGAAAGGACATATAGTAGAATTTAATGATGGGGAAGGGAAGAAGGGACCAGAAGCTTCCCCAGAGGGTGAATCAAGACCGTATGGTTTGTTAAGACCATCCATCCCCTTTGGGACAGGAAAGAGGGAAGAGATTTGTGGCTCCTGAAACCTTAAACGGAAGCTAGGAAGAATCCATGTGGTATGAGATGGGGCAGCTCCATTCATTCTGCAAATAACTATGCAAATAACTGACTTTATGTGATATAGACTGGAGAGGAGAGTTCTGCCTTGGTGGCAACACATACTAGAGCCAGGGAGGGACCTTTTTTTTTTTTTTTTTTTTTGGCAAGAGCAGCAACATGATGGACCAGGTCAGTTAGAAATGGCTGAAAAAACCAGGCAAGGGCACAAGAGCATGACAGCAAGTGAGACATTTTTCAGTGTCTTCCCTCTACTCTTGAGTCAACATTGGATAGGATCTGGAAGGAGCTGAATTTTCCTATCATTAACAAACAAGATGAGGAGATGCCTAGTCTGTTACAGAAAAACATGTCTTTAGGTATAGCATGGAGACATGTTTTTCTGTTTTACAGATGTGAAAACAGAGGCCTCAAAAAGTTAAAGAATATATATCCCCAAGGTCAAATGCTAGGATGCTCAGGGGCAAGAGAACTGCAGTCTTTATTGATCTGATTGCAAAGCTGATTGTCTTTTGTGGCAGGAGTCAGCAATCTACAGTGTTGGCCAGCAGTCTATCTATTTATGCCCTGTGAGCTGAGAGTGGTTTTTGCATTTTGAAAGGAGTATTTTAAAAGTTTATTTATTTGAGAGAGAGGGAGAGAGCAGGGGAGGGGCAGAGAAAGAGGGAGAGAGAGAGAATCCCAAGCAGGCTCCACATTGCTAGCGCTGAGCCTGATGTGGGCTCAGACTCAGGAATATGAGATCATGACCTGAGCTGAAATCAAGAGTCAGACACTTAACCAACTGAGCCACCCAGGTGCCCCTGAAAGGAGTATTCTAAAGAAAGAATTATATAAGGCAGATATTACATGTGTCCTACAAAGTCTAAAATAATTACTATCTGGCTCTTTGCAGAAAAAGTTTGCCAATCCCTGTTTTATGGTATAAACCTATTCTTTCTCTGAGTCAGGATGACACTGAATATGATGAATATGATGGTTGATAAGTGTAAGCCCTACCTCTGCCTAGTGAGTGACATGGAAGCTCAGGTATGGAGCTCAAGTACCAAGCTCAGGTACTTGGTGTTTCTTAAAAACCCATGTTGGACCATCAACCAAGATCCTATCAACTAAGGCCTGAAAACATTAAAACAGTTTGTACAGAATGACACAGAAATGATAGGATTACAAAAGTAAAGTGTTTTTAGAGTGTGAGTTTATGACCTGGAGACTGTGGGTCACTAAGGAGTCTAGGGCTAAGCTTAGAGGTGGGGGACTCCTTGAAATTCTGTACAGACTTTGTGTATGTGAACAAAAATTTATTTTCCCCACTGGGAGCAGGCCCTAATTTCCCTCTCATTCTCAAAGAGGTGGTTACTTCTAAAAGGTTATGAACTCTGCTTTTGAGCTCATGATGGTGTGAAAATATAGAATATCAGAACTGGGAAGAACGTTGATATTAATCCGCCAAGGTACAGACCTAGACCCCTTTCTCTTCAAAGTCTGTTCTCTTTCCCTAAATGATTCCATCCATATCCACAGCTTCCTTTATGATCTAGACATGTATTCCAGTGTTCTAGATTCTATAGCCCATGCCTTCTTCAAAATTTCACCTGAGTGTCTCAACCCAACAAGTACTAAGAGAAAACTTCTGATCTTTTCCTCACACCTAATTTTTTTCAGCGTTCCCTCTATGTGTACCAGAGACTGAGGAGTCATTGTTGATTTCTCCCTCTATATCATCACTCTCCCTCATATCCATTTCATCACCAAATCCCATTAGTTTTTACTTCATGAATGTCTTCTAAGTCTACCCACTGTCCCTGTGTCTCTCTTCATCATTCTAGACCCATCTACCACTGTCTTTGGTTATATACTTGGGCTACCACTTTGACTACCAATCCCTCTCCAGATCATTTTCTCCATGTTACTTCCAGACTGTCACAGGTTGAACCAACTTGAGATGGAGATAGGAATGTGAGTAGTTGACTGAGCAGTATTTCTGGTGGAAGGGAAGGGAAGAGAAATAAGCTTGGGCAGAGAGAGAAGTTGAGCTGCAATGATGTCTCAACCAAAACCTCAGCCAACACTGTGAGGATTTCTGAAGATGTGATGAGCTTTCCCAAGGTGGGAGAAGTAGATTGGGCTTTTATACCCCAGTACTGGTCAGGATATGAGCCCTAGGAAGGGGTGCCACCATGAGTATTATGGCTCTGCCATTCAGGCACTTCCTGAAGGAATATGACAGCTGTGGACTGTCTTGTGGCAGGAATCTCAGCAGCTGGGGCAATAGATTGTTCATCAGGAAGGGAAATTTGTGTGGCACAGTGAACTTTTCAGTTCTGATCATATCATCCTTTTGTTCCAGACTTCTCAATGACCTTCCCAGTGGCTCTTAGAAAAAGCCAAATCCTCAAAACTGCACATGGTCTGACTCTCACCTGATCTTTTTAGCCTCACCTTCATTCTACTCAGCTTTGCTCTCTGGGCTGCAGCTACACTGGTCTGTTTTCAGTCCCTCGTATTTATCTTGCTTCCGCTGACCTTTATACAATGCTATTTCCTATTTTGCAGTTGTTCCCTCGACTTTTCCTTCACCTAGTAAAGTCTTTAGATTTCACCTCAACACCTTTTCCTGACCTCCCTGACAAGGTTACTCTCCTATTAAAGATTCTCACAGGACATGTTCTTTTGTGCAGAAGCGTATGTATCACTTGCAATTTTTGCATTTGTTTTTGTGATTATTTCTTAGTCTACTGTGTCTCTCTTTAGAGAGATCACTCCATGAGGAAAAGGTTGTGCCTAATTTTTGTCTATCATTGAATTCCTAGGGTGTCTCACAGTTTCTGACCCATGCTGAGTGTTCAGAAAATATTAGTTGAATGAAAAGTTCATAAATGTCCTTATTTTGTGGATCAGGACACCAAAGACTGAAGAAACCACATGGACCTGCCCAGAGTCAAACAGCTGCATAGTGTCAGAAAAGGAAATTTAAAGTTAAGGGTGTTATTTGCATATTATTTGGAGATTTTGTGGCTTATTCATAGGCAAGTTTAAAACTAAAATTTGATTACTGCTTCTGCCTTCTGCTGTCTTCTTGAACTGGACCATTGACTTTTCTCTTCCTAGTGCTTATGCATATTAGTTGTGGTTTTCACTTAAATAGTCAAAGAAAAACCTCAAATGGATGGATGGATTAAATCCAATCAGACAAGACTTAAAAAAATGTTTTAACCTTATATGACACCAAATATTCAGTTGACAGATTCTTTTGCTTTTCATCCAGTTGTTTTAACATGATAGAGAGGTAACCTTTACTTCATCCAAATGTCCCACCTCCAAGTCCAGACTATGTGGCAGAGTGAGAAAAACAGGCAGAAGAAAGGAGATTGGCCCACAAGATAACTTATATTTCTGGGCTCAAGTTTAGAGAACAATGGTTTGGAATCCTGGATCATAATTCACCAATCAGGCTACGTATGCAAATGAGAACATCCTGACTTGTTCAAAAGAGTTCCGTAAATAATATTATTCATCTCCTAGAAGCAAGCCATATTTTTACTGGACTTTTTACTTCAGCCCTGCATTACTAATGAGAATATATATTTTTAAAACTCTGTTATTTATTTCCTTCTGCTTAATATTTCAATCAAACATACATTTACTGTATTAATCACAGAACATGATGGTTTTAAAACCTCAGAAATCATTTTAATTGAATACCTCATGTCTGTTTAATCTAAAGTTAATAAAACCTTTTTTTTTTTTTTAACATCATTGTATCCACTTTTAATTTCTTGCTGTAGGACATTCACCCCTCCCCTCCTTAAATTTTCTTCAGAGTCAGTTTTATAAAAAAAATCAAATTTTATTTTGAAATCAGAGTTAGATTCTTTTTATGTTAGTAATGCTAACCTGTTATTTACTTTAAATCAGTGTAATAACCAATAAAATGGAGCACTGTATCTAATGATGAAAATTTATGATGTATCGACTGAAAGTATATTTTGAAATAAGAAACTCTCAGCTGATGTCAGTCATTTTCAGGCATGAACACAACTGGATGAGTAAGTCTGTTAAAAGACTTTTACGTATCTGATCAGTGGGAGTTCTGGGAGTGGGGGGATAGGGGATTGCACGTGGCACCAAATGGCATTTCTTTCATTAACTTTACTAGAAATAGCATAGAGTGCAATAATTATGGATTTGGGTATTCAAGTGATGGAACTCGATGGAACTTGTTCTATGCATCTGCAGTGTTTCCAATCCTTCCATCTACTTTCAGAGTTGCGTATTGTTACTGGTCTATAGATAATAGGTAATGAGTGACTCTTCGGCTACTCTTTTTTTAATCAGAAGTCTTTAGCTCTATGTTCATGTTGTAAAGAGAAGGGAAAAAGTAAGTTGAGAAAATTTTGTGTCAGAGACATTTGGCTTACATTCCCTTGGGGCTTCATATATTGAGGTTCAGTTAGCTGGAATTCTGTCTTTTAAATTTTGTATCCAGTGCTGCCTAACAGAGGGATTACCTTCTTGCAACATGAATACATGATTTGCCTGAGCACCCATGTGCCAAGTCAATAAACCCATTACTTTTGAGGAATAATATCCATATATCATATAGGTAGGGTGACTCTATAATTCATTTACCAAACTAAGACACTATCAACATGAAAAATCAATCATTACTGAGTCAGGGCAACAAGCGTAAACCTCAAACATCCGTGGAAAAGCAACATATCTGGTAGTTCTATTGTGTATCTGGAGCACCTATCTATAGTATAACTGGAGCACTGACCTCTTTTTTCTCTCAGGGGAACTTTCCATGAACACTTCTCTGAAAAGAGTTAATTCATGTTCTGTGCTCATAAACCCAGTCTGACACAGGATTCTTTCATCTATCAGATCATTTTAATTGCATTGGAAAGTTCTACAACTCCCAGGAAATTACCTGATATCTAAATATCAGATCCGTCTTTAAGTCCCTCTTTCACAACCCTACTCATGGTCTCACAATCCTAGAGACCCCCAGCTCCATGGCAGTGATGACAAGTCATTGCAGTCAGCTTTCTGCACGGCTGCATAGCAGCTTATCCAGGGCCCAGATCATCTTTAACCTATTCACCGTCCTATTTTTGCCCAGTTTAGGTTGTTTTGTGTTTTCCTCAGCCTCTATCTGGCATCTATCTGTCTCTAAGGGTGCAAGGATCCCAAAGGTAAGACATCAGAGAAAAGTGTCAGACTTTTGTGTATTTTGAGACTTACTCTCTAAGAGAGTAACTGTAAGCCACCTTGAGGAGTGATACAGCCAGTTGAGTGTGGGCTTCTTCATCACACTGCAGGTCATTTTGTTCTTATAGAGACAAATTTGTGGCAAACAGTCTGTTTATGACTGCCTTTCCTAGAGTTACACAATCTTGGTATCCGATCCAAAGCTCAAACAATATAGTCTTAAGTTTGTGGTTATTTTCAGGGAGACATTGTTTGGAAATTTTTCTTCCTGAGAGAATTCTTTGTTTGGAAGTCACCAGAGAGGATGAGTTATTGAACAACTCTTCTGTCATGGTCCAATGGGCAGAGAAAAAGCAGTCCTCTTATTACCTATGGACATTCAAAAGACAGGTGCAGTAAGTTGCAGGTAATTAGCCTGTTCATAATCCAAATACTGGAGATAAATCTCATCAACCCGGAGCCCTGGGGCAGAGGGTATTCCTCTGCTTTCTAAACTAAGCTGTGAAAAAACAGGGAGGAGATTAGAGAGGTAAAATCTTGGCCAATATTTTACATGATTCTCAACCCAAAGAAACCCCAGGCCATCAAAGGGTTTTCTCCTGTGGTACAGATCTGTCTTGGGAGAAATTCAAGAGAGAGAGAAGTTCATAATATTGCACATAAGGTAATTATATCGTTATGTCCCTGCACTACTTCTGAGCAACGGGTGCCAGGGGTGAGTGGAATGTGTAACACAGGAGGTGATATGGTGCAATGCAGTGAGTGATCTTTTTGAGCTGGTACTTTAAGCTGCAAATAACTCTTTCCATGAAAGGAGACTTAAAATGTATCTCCCAATACTGCATAACAGAGAAGATGCTGAACGGGATAAAAAAAGAAGGCAAATTTTTTAAAAGTTAGGGTTTGAGAAACAGAGCTGAAGTGTCGTGCCACCATTTTTATTAACAAGTACTCAAGCAGTCTCTAATTATTTGCAGATCATCTTGGAGGGAAGTAGAATTGTTCGTGGGTGTAAATTGGTAAAGTTTTAGTTCTTAAAAAGTCGCAAATGCAGACAGATCACTATTTTTTAATGTAATTAGTAAGAAAGTTGTATTAAAAAAAAAAGAAAAAGACAAAAACCCCAGCTATATCAACACTGAAGGTTTGAAACAACAATAAGATCTAGGACATGAAGAAAAGCCTAAAAGAAGATTCCACTAGTCACATTTCATGAAAGGTTATCACTAGTTCTTTAATGAGTAGGAAGTGGAGATTGGGATCAGGATCCTTTTTACTTCATTCTGTATAAATGTTTATGTATTGTCTTTACCACGATTATTTAATTTTCTCAAGCAGTTTTATTTTTATCGCCAGGGCCTCTGTAAATGATCAATCCAGGTTTTTCTACACATACCAGAAACACAGAAACCCTGCATTCTGGTGCCCAGAATATACACAATGGGGTAACTAAGAGTTCTTAGGGAATTGAATCCAGGTAAAAAAAAAAAATAGAAAAAAAAAAAAAATAGAAATAGAAAAAAAAATAGAAATAAAAAAAAAAAATAGAGGACTTTCGTTCCTGTTAAGTCCCCTTTAGTAGTCAGGCAAAACACTTCACTTCTGACACTTCTGGTCACTGAATGTGTGGAGGTATTTCTCCATACCAAGCAATCCTCTGCAACACCAGTTGAGTGTCCTACTGTTTAACTCTGCTCTGATACTATCTACCAGGGATAGCGTCAGTTCCCACAGGTTAAGGGCTCAGTCCCACAAGACTGCACCCCTTTAGACTTCATTCACAGGCCCAGCTTATCACCTGTGTTTCTGACCAAACAAAATTAAGATTAGAGGTTCCAGTGACCCCTCCTTGGGTTTGACTGATTTGCTAGAGCAGCTCACAGAACTCAGGGAGACACTTCTACTTACCTGTTTGTTAAAGGCTATGATAAAGGATACATACGAACAGCCAAATGAAGAGATACATAAGGTGAAGTCTGGGAGGGTTACAGTACAGAAGCTTCTGTCCCTGTTGAGTTGTCTTGTTTCACCTTCCTGGGGTGGATGTGTTTGCCAGCCTGGAAACCCTCCAAACTCTGTACTTTGGGATTTTAAGGAGGCTTTCTCATGTAGCCATGATCAATTATTAATTCCCTTTTTAGCCCTTCTCTCCCTGGAGAATGAGGGCTAGAGCTGAAAATTCCAAGCTTCTACTCATGGTTTTGTCTTTTTGGCGACCAGCCCCCACTTAGGAGCCATCTGGCAGCTCACTCAGAGTCGTCTCATTAGAACAAAAGATGCTCCCTAGTCCTCTTATCACTTAGGAAATTATAAGGGTTTAGGAGCTCTGTGAGAAGAACAAGGGGCAGAGACATATATGTAACTTTTTCTATTACCTCACAATATTACAAGGGCATTAGACCCCTGAAATGAAAAGGTGATATCCTATGTCCTCCTTCATTCCCATCTATCCTTTCTTCCCTACAGAGACAAAGAGATGTAATCAGAATCTGTTTTGACTCACATCAGTCATTAGGAAGTTTATTTTTCCACATTTAATGTTAGTAGGAATCATAAAAAGACTTGGAAATATTCACATTAATGTAAATTTTAAATATTTTCAACTTCTTCACCTATTTGTTATTAAGTTCAACCTCAGAAGGTCAGAAAAGGCATCGCAATTCTTATTGGGTAGGATACTAAGGCCTGTGGTGGTGTCATGTATTGGTGGCAGAACCAAGGCTACACCACAGGTCTCTTGACTGTCAGACGCTTCTGGACACCATGTCACACTGCCTACATTGGGACAAAAGCAGAGCTTCCCCTCTCGTTTTTCCTCCTGGAAAAAAGAGGCATACAAAGCTATCGTTACTGATAGGGAAAACAGAAGGATTGGATGGTATCTACTGATAGCCAAGTTAGCCAAACTTACAAAGATAAGACTACCTGAATCCCATGACATTCTGCTTAGTGATATTCCAAAGCATTCCTGGAAAAAAAAAAACATACTGGCACAAAAAATTACTCAGAAATAATAAAGAACAGTTCGGTATAAACACTGACAATGTGTATTGACAGTGAGGAGGGATATGTGGGGCAGCACAGAGAAAATTGGAATAGGCTTGAGAAAACCAGGATTTTATTTGTGACTGTATCATTTACTAGCTTCAAGATCATGAGCAAAACATTTAATTTCTCTGTGCCTCAGTTTCCTTGTATGCTAACTCGCTATCCTCACTGGGTATGTCAGAATCAGATGAGATAATGAACATGATTTTCATATTTCTGAAGTGTTAGACAAAGGTAAGAAATTATAGAGCATTACACACACAGTAGGTACTTAAACATTTATTGAACTAAGAAGGCGATTTCAACTGGAATTGATTACCACTATGTGTAATGATTTCTAAGGTTATGTGCCAGTAATTATTGCTTTAATGGAAATGGCTAAGTGAATTAACCTGCTGCCAGAATTATGGATCCAATAACATTTTAGAAAATTGTTATTATTCTTCAGCCCTGAGATATCTGGGTATGGAATGCAGTAACAAACATTCAAATCCTGGCCAACAGCCTGGGTGTTTTTGCCACTTGATAAAATTGGAATGCTTGAATACAGTTTTTCCATTTGAAAGACACATTACAAAAATCTACCAAGACAAGTTAAGTATGTGTCTCTGGCAAAGGAATTAAACAAATGTAGAGAGTGAGAAACATCAATGCAATGCTAGCTATTTTAGTGCTCTATTATCACCCACAGAGATTCTTAATGCAGTACGAAAATTCCATGATTATACATTCCAGCTATATAGCCTGCCTTGTAGGCTATCGGGATCTGTATTGCTAAGAACAGACTAGTCTGAATTCTTAAAACTTACTAACCAGTCATCATAAACTTTCATTTAATATGTGTGTGCAGGCATATGTACATATATGTATATTACATACATAAGTAAATAAGAATCTACTGCTATAGTAGAAGGTCAGTATTGTTCTTCATGTAATCCTGTAATTTCACCAACAATTAACTCTGTCCTGGAGAACATCTTGTCTGTAAATGGCTTCCTGTGGGTATGGAATTGCTTTGCTTTTAACCTCTGTACAGTTTTTTTCTACTTTGCTCTATTCCTTTGTGAAGAAAAAACTGTGATGTCTCCCAATGTCATTGCCTACTCAGACCTTAGGACCAAAAATCTCTGGTTTCTTGAAAACTTTTTTGGGTGCATCCTCCTCTAGACATCTCTGCCCATAAAACATATTAAGTATTTTTATGGACAAGTTGTCCTCTGGCTTAGGGCGCTCCATGTTTGAAGAGATTCATTTCTCATGGGGCATGGCTAATGAGTTTTATAATCTGTAAGTGCGTCTCCATCATCCAGCCTGGGTCCGGTTGTTGCAACATCTGGAGGTAGCTTGGAGGCTTTCTGACTATGAGTGGCTCCTGGGGCACTGCACTCAAGTCGCTTGGGCTGCACTCACCAGCACAGCTTCCTTTCTCTTTCTTCATCCTGGGTAGTGGCTTTCAAAAGCCAACTTGTACAACAAAATGAGAAAAATAAAGGCAAATTGATAAACTTTTGTGAATTGGAGTAAAATGTGTATAAAATGAAATTGATCATTTTATTTTTTTTAAGTATACAGTTAAGTGGCATTAAGTATATTCATTGTTGTGCATCTATCACCACCATCCATCTTGAAAACTTTTTCATCTGCACCAGCTGAAATTCCATACCCACTCTTTTTTTTTAAATTTATTTATTTAAATTGAAGTTAGTTAACATACAAGTAGTATTGGTTTCAAGAGTAGAACCCAGTGATTCATCACATACATAAAACACCCACTGCTCACCGCAACAAGTGCCCTCCTAAATGCCCATCACCCATTTAGCCCATCCCCCCAGTCCATACCCACTCTTTAAAATGACACATCTTCATTCTTCCCTACCCCCAGTCCCATCATTCTACTTTCTGTCTGCATGAATTTGGGTACTCTAGGGATCTCATGTAAGTGGAATGATACATTTCTTGTCCTTTTGTGACTGACTTTTTTCATTCAGCATAATGTTCTCAAGATTCATCTATGTTGTAGCAGGTGTCACAATTTCTTTCCTTTTTAACACTGAATAATACTCCATTATATGTATATATCACATTTTATTTTTTCATTCATCAGTCAACTGACAGTCGGGTTACTTTTCACCTTTTGGCACCTTTGTAAGTAAGGCTGCTATAAACATGGGTGTGGCACCATTGTGAGTTTCTGTAAAGCTGTGTGTAAAGATCTGTCCTTGGTGTTAATCTGTCCTTTCTTTTATGAAATAAAGGTGATAATAGTTCGTTTTTGCTTAGTTGGCAAAGTAAAATGTTGACAACCCTAAGTCAATCTCCATTTTTTAAATATTTTTTAAGATTTAAATTCTAGTTAGTTAACATACAGTGTAATATTAGTTTCAACTTCACAATATAGTGATTCCACACTTCCATCCAACACCTGGTACTCTCACAAGTGTACTCTTTAACCCCCATCACCTTTTTTGTTTGTTTGTTTATTTATTTTGAGAGAGAGAGAGAGAGAGAGAGAGAGAGAGTATGAGCAGGGGGCAGGGGTAACAGAAACTCCATGCTAACAGCAGAGAGCCCGATTCGGGGCTTGAACTCGCAAACTGTGGGATCATGACCTCAGGTGATGTCAGATGCTCAACCAGCTGAGCCACCCAAGTGTCCTAATTCCCATCACCTCTTTAACTCATCACCCCACGCTCCTTCCCACCAGTAATCATCTGTTCTCTGTAATTAAGAGTCTGTATCTTGGTTTGCTGCTCCCATTTTTTCTTGCCTCATCTGTCAGAATGGCTAAAATAAACAGTTCAGGAAACAACAAGTGTTGGCAAGAATGTGGAGAAAGGCGAACTCGTTTGCATTGTTGGCAGGAATGCAAACTGGTGCAGCCACTCTGGAAAAGTGTAGAGGTTCCTCAAAAAATTAAAAATAGAACTACCCTATGACCCAGCAGTTGCAGTACTAGATATTTATCCAAAGGATACAGAAATGCTGATTTGAAGGGGCACATACACCCCCATGTTTATAGCAGCACTATCAACAATAGCCAAATTATGGAAAGAGCCCAGATATCCATCAACTGATGAACGGATCAAGAAGATGTGGTGTGTGTGTGTGTGTGTGTGTGTGTGTGTGTGTGTGTGTGTGTGTGTAGAGAGAGAGAGAGATACTCATATGTATAATTTATACAATATATATGTATAATATATACTATATATAATATATACATATAATATAGACTATATATATACATATTATATATATATTCGCACACACACACATACACACATACATACAATGGAGTATTACTCGGTGATCCAAAAGAATGAAATCTTGCCATTTGCAACAACATGGATAGAACTAGAGTGTATTATGCTAAGCCAAATAAATCTGTCAGAGAAAGACAAATACCATATGATTTCACTCATGTGTGGAATTTAAGAAACACAACACACGAACATAGGGGAAGGGAACGAAAAGTAAGATAAAAACAGAAGGAGGCAAATGATAAGAGACTTTTAAATACAGGGAGCAAACAGGGTTGAGGGAGGGGAGGTGGTGGGGGATGGTCTAAATGGGTGATGGGAATTTAGGAGTGCACTTGTTGTGATGAGCCCTGGGTGTTTTATGTATGTGATGAATCACTGGGTTCTACTCCTGAAACCAATACTACATGTATGCTAACTAACTTCAATTTAAATAAATAATTGAAAAAGAAAAGAAAATCTCCCTTTTTTGTTGTTGTTTTTAAGTATAAATCATCTGTGAAAGTCTGGAAAACATAGAAATTCTTATTCTTCTCAAACATGATTGAGCACCAGAATTATCTGTAAAGCTTTGGAAAATATGGTTCTCAGGAGCCCACACTAAACTGATTGAAACTGAATCTCCCAAGGTTAACTCAGGCCGTGATATTATTTTAAAGCTCCTGAAGTTATTCTGATTTATGGCTAATTTGAGGAATTTCTTATGGCTTTCCAGAACTACCCCACATATCAAACAAGATGTATCAGTTTGGTCAGTGGATACCCCTCTGCCACCGGCAAATCTATCATAGGATGAATTCTACCAAATTTCAAATATGTCCGGAGCTCCTAACAAGGAGATTCTGAGCTAGCACTGAGGCTATGTAAAGATTAAATCAGTTGTCCAGAGTGCAATTTTTATTTCCAAATCAAAGTTGGAGTTTGTGTGGTTCCTCCACAGCTGCTTGCACCTGTTCTATGGGGAGAGGAAAAGAATCAGTTTCCATGACTTCTCTCCTTTCTTCCATCCACCTCCTCAGAATTCTTGAACTTGGCCATGTTACGCTTTCAAGAGTGCATTCGACACAAATTGTACAATATTCAGCTTCCTTGATTTTGAAACTATAGCCCAGATTGAGAGGGGTTTGCTTCATTCACACATTTATTGATTTTCCTTGCACAGCTAAATAACTACAGAGTCTACCATGTGTCTAAGGAGTCAATAAACCAGATAGAGAAGCATGTCAAAAATGATGATGAAAGTTGAGTCTCACAAGATTCTTTCAGGTGCCATCCATGGAGTGAACTCATTCACATCTGCTATTCACCTTTGCAGCCTCCCAAATACCAAACATCAGTTAATGGCATGCGATTAGTGAGGAAGCTCTGAGTTGATTAAGTGCAGTGGTATTTTGAGAAAAGCAGGACATTCCTCATTATCCGCAAATCTGTGGGTATGAGAGAGAAAGCGAGCTGGCATATTAGCATTTCCACATTCATCTCTCCTTCCTCCCTGCAACCCAGAGCGAGGCAGCTTGCCTTATTAGTAACATGTTTGGGATTAACAGCTTTGCTATTGTGTTAGCATCTCTTGTCATTACCCAGGGAGGGAAACTGGCAAGTGGTAAGCCAGTTACTAACAGACCTAAAACAGCACCACGGATGGAATTCTCACACAGCAACCAACCTCAGAGCCAGCACTTTGCCAGCTACAAGCAAGGTGTGTGCTCCTTTAATAAAAATGGGTTTTATAATTAGGGTAGGGAAATTTTTAAATGTACTAAAACTCTCGTATCGCATTAAAAAGAGATGCCATTCAGATATTTACAAAGTAATGGAATCTCATTCCCATCTGCTCAGGCTTCCTTTCAACACCTCTCACCTTAGCAGTGCCAAAAGGAGAAAATTCTAGGCTTGCAGTGTGAATTATAGGAGAGCCAGCCTGGAGTGTTGGATTGGGAGGGGCTAGACCTTGAAAGTGGCTAGAAGTATTAAAGTGTCTGGTTATGGGGAAAGAGGACCCATGGGCTCTAGGAGTTGTAAGGTTGATGTATAGCAAGCTGGCTTTCTGCAACCATGAACTCTAGCCAAAATCTCTGGCCAGCACAGGGCCCCGTGGAAGAAGCCCAAGAGTAGAAGCTGGGCCAGCTGTGTTTGCAGCTCAAGTCCTTTCTGATGGATACAGCCATTCTGTGGGACAGTTTTATTCCTATTTTATTATGCTTTCTCTTAAACCAGTTTTGTCTGGAGTTGTATGTTAGCAGAAGACATAGGTGCTAGAGAGAAACTTACTATTCTGAGCCCAAATCATATTTACCATGTTAGTTGTTACAGGTGCTGCTTTGGAATTGCAAACTGAGAACTGACTTCCTCAGTTCTCGGTGGTGATCAGGTCTGCATTAAAAATAGTAATAATAGGGGTGCTTGGGTGGCTCAGTCGGTGAAGCATCCTTCTGACTTCAGCTCAGGTCATGATCTCAGAGTTCATGAGTTTGAGCTCCACGTCAGGCTCTGTGCTGTCAGCTCAGAGCCTGGAGCCTGCTTCGGATTCTGTGTCCCCGCCTCTCTGCCCCTCGCCTGCTCACACTCTGTATATCTGTCTCTGGCTCTTGCTCTCAAAAGTAAATAAACATTTAAAAATTAGTAATAACAAAAAGGAGGAGGAAGAGAGGGGAGGGAATGGGGGAAGGGGAGTTAGAATTCCCCAGACCACTCTGAGACTAAATTCAAGAATCAAGGAACTTTTCCCTTCATTACTAGTTGAAAGTTCGACTTTCAAATTACTTTGCCTTCAGCCTGGGTTCTCAGGCTGTTCCTTCCCAGCCACCAATGGAGTGAATACTGACTATAGGCCATGATACTCTTAATGATATGGATCTCCCTGCTCCGTAGTTTCTCCCACCACTTTCTCCATGGAGCAAAACATCCCCCTATTGGTAGAATGAGGTCTATATTCCTCACCCCTAAATTCAACATCAAGAGGAAATCCTGTTACTGACATCAAACACGTGTGCCCAAGAGCCTGTGATAATGCTGGAAGCCGTGTGGTCAGAATGGTAAGGAAAGCTGTGCCATTGGAAAAGAGAAAGGGGAAAGACAGGCTGGACTGATGACTTGGAAAGTGAACTTCATTCACTTAGTAATTTTGCCAGAGGCAGGTACTTTTTCTAGTTTCTAGATCTGGTGCTGAAACTTTTTGAACCAGAAATTTCAACACATCGTCCGAGTGGATTTTCTCTGGTTTGTGGAATTTTTTTATCCAAAAAGACTTGCAAAGCAAGAATAACCTTATCGTGCCAAGTGATACCACATCACTTTGGTGAAAAGAATAAAAATGTGTGAAATGAGGACGAACTACAAACTGTAGGACATTTCATGGTACTTTGAAGCACAACAGATATGTCTGGGTACATGGGGGCAGAGTCTGTTCGCAGCCAGGCTTAAAGGCAGCTCACTTCATGGTGCACTAGCTCTCACTCTCTTCACACCCCCCATCTCTGCCATTGCTCTCCCTTGGAGAAGGGTGAGAAATGGTGCTCTCTGGCATTGGTTGGTTCCAAATTCAACAGAGCCTCTTCGGTTTTCACCTCACTGCTGTCTCAGAAGTACTTGCATCCACACCCCAGCTTTAATTAGCCCGATTAATGGGTCTGTTTCTAAGCCCCAGAAAGTCCTGCTTTGCCTCTTCTCTCTGCAGTGTCACTATGTGAGAAAATACACAGTGATGTCTGTTTAGAACAGAGACCTGGTTAGAACTGTGAGGCAGACCTCAAGGGAACCTGGTACGTTCAGGTAGACATCTTGAATCAGGAGGCTGTCTGGACCTTCCTATGACAGAGTTCCTGGATGTGTCACACAGAACCTCAGCAGGACTGAAGACTGCTAGTGGGTGTTACTTGGTGTAAATACCTCCATAATTCTGATTCATAGATCATTGCCTTAGAGGAGGCATTAGCTCTGTTAAGGGCCAGAAAATAAATATTTTCGGTTTTGTAGGCCATAGTCAAGTCCGCTCTTGTAGGGCAAAAGCAGCCATAGCCAATACATAAATAAACAGGCGTGATTGTGTTCCAATAAAACTTTACTCACAATTCCAAAAACAGATAGTGGGATGGATTTGGCCCATGAACTACAGCTTTTTAAGGTCTTCCCTTGAAGTTGCTGTCATATAATCTTTGGTTCATTGAGTTCTACAAAAGGATATATGTATTACTATTTTTACATTATTTATGTATTTCCATTGTGTACTTTGTCTGTTGAGCTCCTTAGTACACCTGTCATTCCTCAAGAAATCTGAAACAAAGTATGTCTCTGTCTCTCTCTGTCTCTCTCTGTCTCTCTCTCTCTCACACACACACACTTATAAACACATTTTTTCTCACATACTCTTGCTCTTTGCCAGCTGCAAAGTACCTCCCTCATCCCACACTCAACATGCATTCATTCATGCCCCTATTAAAAAAGGTGCCTGCTCTAGGAGTTTTCAAATTTTTTTATCATGACCCAGAGTGAGAAATACATAAATGCATTTTACATCATTTAGTACATACATATAATACATTTTGAGAGGGGGGATGCCTTATAAAACAATATTTATCATTGCTGTATGTTCATTGCATTCATTTTTATTATACTTTGTTTCATTGATTTAAGGGTGATTATAATCACCACATTTATGTCATAACCCACTAATAGGTGGATTCCTGCAGTTTGAAAACAGTGACCTAACCTTAGAGCCAGTACACTCACACATCCAGCCCCTCCATACTTGAGAAGATAAAGAATTTCAGCAAGTCCATCTGGGGTTGGGAGCCCTAGAGAAGTAATGGTCTCAACCTTCCTAGTTTCACCTTTATAAACTTTGAATATTCATCTCATCAAAATAAAGTGCATCTAGGTTTCCTACTCAGAATTTAGTTTCAGAAAGAACACAGCTTAAGTATATCAAAAACAGTAATAAATCACAGGAGGCTCGAATGGAGAAACAGCTCAACTGAAGCTACGGAGGACCTCACCCACCCTGCCTTCCTCTCCTCCCACCATTCTCTTTCTTCCTTTTCTCCCTCTCCCTTCCTTCTTCCCCCTCTCGTATTTCTTCCTTCTTTCTTCCTTTCACCTCTTTGTCGCTTCCTTTCATGTATGTTTTTTCAAATTTTACCCAAGGTGTGAAATATGCTTTATGAGTGTATGTGTGGTACAGCCCCTGTGTCCTGAAATTTCCCCTCTAGTAGAAGTCGGCAAAATTTGAAACTGGCATTGGCAGGCTTTAAGGCACAGCCCCAAGAGCAGACCACTCAGACCACAGTGCCTGAGGACATGTTAGGATGAAGACTGGAAGCTTCTCCCCAAACCCACTGGGAAGGCGGGTCTGGCTGTCTTCCCCTCCAGGGCCTGCACATCCCCCTGCTTTGGTACGAGAAGGAAGAATTACAAGGACAAAGGAGAAAGTTCTAGACAGAGCCCTGAACCATCCAAGAAGCTATTCATTCCTCCAAAGGGCTATATTTTTCCTTCTTCCCAGAAAAATCATTGTTTCACTTCACCATCCTCTAGGAACAGGCTTCCCTGTGCAACCCTTTATCTTCCACGTAGGAAAGGAAAATTGTTTGACTTTGGAAGGAGGAAGGTCAAGAAGGCAGGGGCTCCTTAGGGCTCCTTCTGATGTCCAGGCCCTGTCAGCAGCTTTGTAGAAGGGGTGCCTATGAGCAGGGAGTCCACAGGCAGGACAGGGTATTCACGAGCACAGCCACTAACATACTGGTTGACTCTGGTATGTGAATTGAATCTCTTCTGCTAAAACATTATGGACAGTTTTCTCTGAAATTCAGATTTTACCTGGGTGCCATCTATTTTTGTTTATTAAATCTGACATCCCTACTCTGGCATTTGCCAGGAAAATGGGGAGGTCATTTACACTTGTGGCACAAAGCTACTCTGTTCCTTCAGGGACCAGCGATGGCACAAACACCGGAACCATTTCCAGAGCACTTTGAAGAACCTTCTAGGAGCCATCAAACAATATTGCCATCACACCTTGGTTGGGAAGACAGAGCCCAAGAAAAAAATTGGGAATCCCTCTTCTTTTCTCCTTATATCTGGTGACCATATCATTTTTGGTCCAAGCAGGTGCACCTCTTTAACAAGTACACTGAGTCAAAAGGGTTAGGTTGGGTTGTTCCAGACTAGCCAGGTTGTGTGTTAACCACCAAATTCAGTATATGCTGATGCACTGTTTTCTAAGCTATGTACTCTTTTAAAACCGGAATTTCTGAATAATTCTCTGTTGAACTGAAAAGTATTTGACTTCCTCCCTGCCCCCTCCCACCATGTTTTGTTCTGGATTTTTGAGTAGCCAGATGTTTATCTGCTCAGATGCAACTGGGTTACAGACCAAAACTTGCTTTTTGCCCATGAAGAAGGCTGCAAAGAGAGGGGTGTGATGGCTTCTGTATCCAGAAATCCATTTCTGAAACAAATACATCTGAAGAATTGAGAGTCTCAAAACAGCACAGTTCTTCACAAGAGCTGAACTATGTCAACTAACAAGTGGTTCTGAGGGCAGAAATACATACTCAAAAGACCAATAGGCAGGCTCACTGAGCCATACAACTCATTTGAGTGCCAAATGAGGAACCTAGCTCACATCAGTCAATAACCCCCTTCCTTGGCCCAGTCATTTGATTATCTGATTCTTACCCCCCAAAACTGCTTGTTTTGTCTCCATGGACTTAACGTATTTAAGGACCCAGTCTCTACAAAGTTCTCTCTGGTGGATATTCTGAGAAGAAAGTGGCCCAGAGTTAAGTCATCACTGTCCCTGTGTTTTCACCAAACCCTGTCACTCTGGGTAGCAGGGACCCCTCAAAAGCCATGGGGCCGACCAGCCTCTTATGTGAACAGCACCAGGCCCCTACTGAGATCCCAAAAGAGAATTGTCAACTTCCAGTTATACACATGGACTCTTTTTAGCACTCAGACTGAATCTCCTTGTTGTTTTCTAAATAAAACCTAGAGGACTTTGTCATCAACTACCCAGTGGAATGGGGGAATTCATCTTTTTTTAGGTTTGAAGGTTCATTTGGGCCAGATTACTAAGTACAGTTCATCTTGGAGGAGTAAGTTGTTTTAAGTAGGATAAAGTTGCTAAGTTTCAAGGTGAAAACCTGAGGGAGGCTGAGGAGAGAGACACCTGGAATGCTGATAAAGGTTATAATTAGAAAGGTACATTCTTATGCCCAGATTTGTTCAGGTGTTTTAGGCTTTAAAGATATTAGAGTCCATGGTGGAAAATTGTGTGCTTTGAAAGAGTCTGAATTTTATAATAATTCCATCATATTTTTCCTCTGGTGTAATTCAACTTTTTAAAAAAGTAACATCAGAAGGCACCAGTTATATCGCACATTAAAGGTGGTATTAGCAGCTGTTCATGGCTGAAAGACGTGCCTTTTTTTAGGCTACCCAGAATTCATTCTATTGAAAATGAGTCTATGCTCACCTCATTGAAAGATTTCATGGTGATTTAAAATGCCAGCTTTAACTAGTATACAGGAAAGAAGGGAGGGAAGAGGGAAGGCCAGACTCCGTGATGGCCAGAGGGGACAAAGAACACCCCTGGGCTAGCTTGGGCCTGAGAACAATCTCACACTTCCTACACAATCATAGCCAACATAAGGTGGTGGTGGGTTTATTGTGAGTGTTGTTTCATCTTGTTTTCTTAATGAATTCATTGCTAGCACTGAAGAGAGATGCACTGTTACATAAAACCCACATTTATGACTTGTTTTGCTTGAAAATGCAAAAGATCTGTTAACCATGTTCTGCATGGAGACAATATTTTGGCATTGCGTAAATGCTGCCTCTTTTTTAAAAAAGACTTAAATAAATCCTTTTGCTACATAGTGACTGAAGCTATTTGGTGTCCATAGTGTCTGGCTTGCCTGAGCCCCTTCTGTGTATTACTTCTTCTTTTTTTTTTTTTTAATTTTTTTAAATGTTTACTTCTGAGAGAGAGAGACAGAGCACAAGCAGGGGAGAAGCAGAGAGAGAGAGGGAGACACAGAATCCAAAGCAGGCTCCAGGCTCTGGGCTGTCAGAGCAAAGCCCAACATGGGGTCTGAATCATGAACCATGAGATCATGACCTGAGCCCAAGTCAGATGCTCAACCGACTGAACCACCCAGGTGCCTCTACTCTATATTACTGCTTAATGCCAAAGCCAAATACCAGTTGTCAGCTCTCACTGAATTTGAACTGGTAGTTTTCTTATACTTAGAAGCTTCAATCATTTATGTTACTTGCCTATTCTCTATGAGCATTTAAGCTTTACATCCTTGGTGCAGGGTGATTAGATTTGTCCCTAAATCCCTGGCTCAGGTAGGCCTGAAATTCCACCATTACTACTCATCACTTTGCGTGAGCTGATTCCTCAGGTGATTCTCCATTAAAACCATTGCAGATGTGTCTGAGAAAGTGGAAGATAGTATTACTTTCCTAATATTTCATTAGTAAAAAATTAATCAGATTACTGTGCCTACTTGTGTCCAAGAAGAGGCATTTCTCCCATGAGGAGTGGGATTGGGTGGCAGTGTACCAGGTAGAATTTCTAGGGCAGGCCATTGAATAATTCTGCATCTATTTTAAAAGAAAGTGTCTCCAAGTAAATGCTATAGGAGGCAGACCTGGAGACATAGGGAATCACTTATAGCGTGAGAAGTATCAAGGTACTGGGCTGTAGGGAACCCAAAGAATAACAGCCCTCTTCCTTATACAAATTCACAACGGGTGAGAGGCAGGCACAGAAGTTGGACAAGGAGAGATCCAAACTGTCATCTTTTTAATGATTAAATGTGGAGTAAAGAAGGAGGCTTAAATGTGGAACCACATGGGCTATAAACACTCGCTAAATTGAATCTCACCTCTCCCCTCTAAATCACAGGTCTTGCCCCCAGGTGAAACCCCTTACTTTTGGCCCCAAATAAATAGATGCATCCTTCTGCAGACAGGTGAGTCCGGAAAAGAGAAGAATGGCCTGAACCATGTATGCCCATTTTTTCTTCTCAACTCATAGTTAATATAGCACTCCTTTGGGAATGGGTTCACACATTCCTTTGGGAATGGGTTCATAGATGAGGTGCATGGGAAAAAAATCACAGGGGCTGGTCTATCTGCAATCCCATCCGTGGATTTACTAGAGTATGGAATAAGTCTCCCTCCAACAATAACCTGCAGGCTGAGTAGTGATGGACCCACAGAAATACATTCTTTTCCATCTGAACAGATGGAGCATTTCTTCTTGGGAAATGGAAGCCCAGGTCTCTGATCCAAGTAGGGTTCTAGAAGAGGGAGGGTAGGCATGTGTAGCCATGAGATTAAGAAATTTCAGATGGAAAGGCAGACTTGGGACATAAATAGGACATCCAGTGTCTCAATGGGTATAGGCCACAGAAATAATAAGAAAGATCCAGTGAGTTCTGAGGGCATGGAGCAGCAGGAGGAACTTGAAGAAACTTCTTGTTGAGAACTTACAGTCTCTGAGGAGCCGTTAACAGGATTTGGACAATATTTGTTTTTATAACCCCCCATAATGGACATAGTGCTCTTTTTTATATTTAGTAGGTACTCACTAAAATGTTGGATAGATTGAATTAAAGAGAATCTTCTAAAGATTACTAAAGTAAGGAAATGTATAGCAAAAAATAATAATCCACAGGCTTAACCCTTCTGAGGAATGTTTGCATTTTAAAAGAGGACTTTGTTATACCAAATTCATCTGTAACTGATAGAATATACAGAACATATTTGGACCAAAAACTCTTGGGAGAGGCTCTAATTCCTCCCCAACATGCATATATTCCCCAGAAGTCCAAGGTTAGGAGTTTAGTACTCCACTTAATCAGATCCCTACCACAGTCTGAATTTTATGGTTTCTTCTAAGGAATGCCATTTGTTCTCTTATTTTTGCCATTGGTTTGCATATAAATATCTATAGCTCTCAGGAATTAGAAATACATATTTATGACAGCAATTCCTACCTGAAGAATTTATTAGGAAATTTAATGTTTATTATAATAGAGACAAAAAGTTGAGCCATCACCACTCAAAAACCCAAATCTTCTCACATAAATTATGGAATCCATAATAACTGCCTTATATGGTGATTGTAAAGCCAATGGAGTGTGATGCAGTAAGGATGGATTTCATATTTATTTTGCCTTTTGTATCAAGTAGGTGGAGAGTTGCTGATGTCAGGAAAGTCCCTAATTGAGAATCACAGTGCATGGGGTTCTGATGAATGACAACTGCCTCAACCAGGACCAATGACCACACGGGTTTCCACTTCATGACCAGGGTCACTGGGGAGACATTTCTCTTTGGATCAGCTTATTGTAAATATTAGGTTTCAGCCTCTAAGCATATATTGCTGGTTTTCAGTTACTTGGAGCTTTAGAACATCTGCTTTTTCATAGCAAAAAAAAAAAAAAAAAGTAATGAAGAAGAGGAAAGAAAAAAGAAATCTCTTAAGGAAGTGTTTCAAAGTCGAGCTGATAGATTTGGCAGTTCTCATTTGTGGCAGGAGTAATAGGCATCACAGGGGCAGTGTGACTTCAATATTAAAGAATAAACACTTTAACATTATTAAATACATCATAGGTTTTATAGCAAACTTCATAATAAAGTTAGATGTTTCAGTATCAAAAAGGCACACACATTGCTTTAATGGTATCTACATGTTATGGATCGTAACAGCCTGTTATGACATCATCTGTTAGGAATTTACTATGAATACTTGGAGGGAGAGTAGTTCAAACAAGCTCCTTCTAATAAGATGCCACAGAGTGTAACTATATCTAATGACAATTGGTCAATTATGAATAAAGCATTTTCAAAGAGAACCGTTGCTTTAAGCCCTATTAAAACGTTAATGAGGCTTAGCAGAAGTCTCCATTTCTTGCCTGCTGTTCTCTCATCTGAAAAGCCACACTCTTATGTGACTCTCCCTAGCTCCCAGGGACTACACAGTTCAGAAGGCAGTTGGGGATAATTTTGATTGCAGACAAGGTTTTCAGTTCAGTAGCAGACCCAACTTTGGGGTTGATGCTTGGGGGCTAGTGTGATTCAAATGGACTATAAGTTTTTAAGCTCCTTCCTTGCCTGATTCATCCTGTTTGTCTCTCTATGGGAAGCATCTGATGGAAATGAAATCCACTGACCTGAAGCTCTGAAAAGAAAAATTTCTTGGCTGGTGACAGATAAATTGGCTGCCCTCAGAAAGAAGTATTTTCTATAATTCTGGAGATGGTGTGTCATGTCAAACTTGCTGCCCTTGGGTAAATGCCAACCCACAGATTTGTTTCACAGGTGCTCTGCCTAAAAGATACGGATTTAAATGCCTTTGGGTGGGACACACCTTCTCCAGTTTACAGCAAGCTTCACAATGTCCTATTGCCATAGACCAGGCACATCGCATTTTACCTATTACCTGACCTCTAAAAAAATGAGAATTGTGAGTTCTAGTTCATTCCTTCTCGCTTCACCCTCGATTTGACTTGATGTCTCTCACTTATGCCTCCCACAGCTGGGCCTTGTTCCTCACAAAAAGTTTTTGGTGAAACCAGAGTCATAAAGACAGGATTAAGAGCAAAGTCTGAGGAGTCCCAGAATCTAAGAGTTTGCAGAAAGACGTAAGAGTTAGGGATACTTCACCTGCAGATGAGTAGTATGAGACAGAGAGGGGAGAAACCATGGACAAGTCAGCCCTAGAAGGAATAGAGCAGAGACAGAAAGTCAAGTCTTCTGATTCCTCATCCTAGCATGTTGCCCCCACTATCCCACACAGCTGGCCTGAACGATGTCTCCTTTGGCCCTTCCTCATATTCCCAGGATGTGTGTCTTTTTCAAAGTCGCCATCCACACACACAGGATGGCACCAGCTGTGCAGCCCAACCCCTCTTACACTATACTACTGTGTCTGATGAAATGAAAGTCAAGACCAGTGTGTTCACAGTAAGCCTGCTAAGTCTCAAAGAAAACTGCTTGTCTCCTGAGGGAAGAGAATTCAGGGCTGGAAACAGGTTAAAGTTTAAAACAAACCCCAGGAGTCAGTATTGCAGATGATTGAGGTTGTTTGAGTCCCAGACCCTTCTTGGTTCAGAGCATACTGAAACTTCCCTTCAGGAATGGCCTTGGGAGTGGAAAGAATGGTGTGGACTCTTTAAGCCATCTTGAGCCACCTCAGGAAGGCTTCCTTCAGCCAAAAATGGCCTTATAGCTAAACCTTCCCATCCCAACCAGGGAAAAATTATCTGAAATTTAGATAGTAGCTCACTCATGTGAGCTAAATATTGACCCCTTTGAGCATTGTGCATTATGAAAACATTCCTGGAAGAGGAGAGCTTCTAGACTGGCTGGTTCAATGAGCTTTCTTCATGAGTGGAAGGAAATGAGGGCATGGAGACCCTGAGCATTAGTGAGAGGCAGGAAAGCAGATGAAGGAAGTATTAGAAGAGAGACATTGGCTAATAGAAAAGCTAAAAATGAAAGTGTCAATAAAGGATATATCCAAAAGAAACCAGTGTTATCATATACATCTAGGGGCATCTTTGGGCAGGATTGCATGGCCAGGGGCACAAAACCTGCCCTGTCAGGGGTTGGCTCTGGCTTCTCACTCAATACTCTTAAAATTCTCAGCCCCTCAATTCTGCCAAAGTTTTCATCAAATACCTCCAGAAAGCTAGAAGAAAGTGTGTGTGTGTGTATCTCCATCCCAAGTACTAGCTCAGTGACTGGTACATGAACTCAGTAAGCATTTGTTGAATAAATGAATCAAATATTTGTTGTGTGTACCTGTGCACCTATCTCTAGGGTGAACCCTGTGGCCTGGTCTCTGGAGCACTTTACCAAGGCTTTGATGTCTATGAAATAGGTTGTAATCCTAGGAGATATGGAGTGGAGTGCACCTGGAATCAGAACATCCCAGATTCCTCTGTCAAATAGTGACAAAAATAATACATATCTGCCTATCTCAGAAAGGTGCGATTTGACTCTGAAACAAGAGATTGTATGTAAAAGTATCGACAACTTGAATGTATTATTGAACACATAGAGAAAAGTGTTACTTTATTTTTTCTTGTCTGCACTTTGTGGGATTATCTATAGATGAAGACTTTTTTCCCCCTTACCTCAGGTAGAACAGGGTATTATAACTCATCCATTTGAACCTTCCCTGGTCCACATCACTTAGAAGTCAGGTGGGATTCTGAAGAGGAATTGAAAGGGAGAGCAGGTTGCTCAGTAAAGTTGTAGTGACATCATAGGTGGAGGTATGAAATGACATGCAATTTTCTTTTCTTTTCTGATACTTTTTATGTTTATTTTTATTTTTGATAGACAGAGTATGTGCAGGGAGGGCCAGAGAAAGAGGGAGACAGAATCTGAAGCAGGCTCCAGTCTCGCAGCTGTCAGCACAGAGCCTGACATGGGGCTCAAGCTCACGAACCGTGAGATCATGACCTGGGCTGAAGTCAGACGCTCAACCAACTGAGCCACCCAGGTGCCCCATGATATGCAATTTTCTAGAGGTCACAGAGGGCCCCTGCGTTGCAGCTTCCTTTGACTCTGTAACGTAATGAGAGGCCATGATTTAAAAAAAGGGAGAGAGAAAACCAGCATGGTGGACATGCTACCTATGGAAGCTGACTGCCTTTTTTGTTTTCTGAGAGTGAAAACAAGGCCTAGAGTGATTGAGATGCTGCTTATTTTATAGCTTGAGCTTGGAGTTGTATAGACCCAAACCAAAATTATAGGGGAAGTGGCAAGGAGTAGACACAAGAATTGGTGTGTATGTATGTGTTGGAAGGTGGGAGTGGGGGCATCATCAGTTAAACATTTAAGTTCAATAGAACACAGATGAGAATTGCTCAAAGGTGTGGGATATGTGAAGAGTTAAAAGATTATTAGTAGCAAAACTGAGCAAGTTTGGGAAGGAGAGAATAAGCTGAAAACATTTTTGGATAATTTAGAATAAAATGAGCATATCTTGTTTGATTTTTCTTTTCACTTAGTTCATTTGCTGTGGTAGAATATTATATACATTCAATGGAATTTTGTATTAGAAAAGTGTTGAGTGAATCAGAATTTCCACATGGGCCAGTACCTCATGCAGTAGGGCATTTATGGGGTGAGGGTCAGAAATATGTACCAAAAAAATGCCTATTTCTTAGTTCACAGTTTTATCTTCCTCATCCTTTCTGTTACGGAGCTAGTGTTCTCTCAGATTTGGAATGCTTTCCTCACTTATGTACTTATTTATATATATACACATATATAACATAAATTAATGAAACTTTCCAGACACATAATTCTAGGAATTTTTTAATGCGTTTGTTATTAGTCTTTTGATAAAAGTTTCTAATTAAGTCAGTGTGACACTCAGCCAAAAAACCAGAATTACTTCACAATATCCTCATATGTTCCTTTTTGTGCATTTTACCCTGAAAGCAAGACAAATCAGTTTCAGCTGCAATTAGAGGCATTTAGGTTAGCTGGGAGAAGAACTCCTAGACTCCAGGAGTCTGGCTGAATTGCCATGTGGGGAATTTAAAAATCTTCATCTTTAGAGAATTCTAGAAAAAAGTAGAATAACCAGCCACATATAGGGTTGCCCATTGCAAATAATCATGTCTAGTAACATCCTCTCTACTTCACAAATTTTAATGGCCTTCAATCCTGTATTACCACACTATCCCAAGACTTAGCTTAGACAGCATAACCAATTTTATGGAATAATATAGAAGACTTTGGGGGTATCTCTATAATCCTCAGCCCCCAGTCTGTGAAAACTGATCCCTCACCAGCGCTATGAAATGGCCCTATAATTCATGTTGTACCATGTGGTCCTGCTGAGCTCCATCCACCGCCAACCACCCTGGTTAGGGCTGATTGGAGGGATTCATAACCCAATCTAAGAAGTACCAGCCACATTCTGTCTTCTGGGGAATGGCATTGGGACTCAGGGAGCAAAATAGCTGTGGTTAAGAACATGGACCCTGGAGCTAGATTTTCTGGATTTGAAATCCATATCTACTACTCACTTGCTATGTGAATTTGGACAAGTCACTTAATTTCTCTGCCTCAATTTTATTATCTGTAAAGTGGGGACAAACCTTAAATGTTAGGAGGATTAAATGAGTTAATACAACATGCAGATTACTTAAGTCTGAAACATAAGGGATAGCTCTCTAAGGGATAGCTCATTTGTAATCTTGGAATGGTCATCTTCTGCCTTGGACCAAGGAGAAAAGCCAGTTTTCAGGACAAGATGAAAGAAGCAGAATGGAGTGAAAATGTAAAGCGGGAGACCAGAGAGGCAGACAGCTAGGTGTCTTGATTCTTCTAGTTTTCTAGTTCCTGGTTCTTGTCTCTCCTAAGACTGACCTCCTTTTGGCCTGTTGATTTCCATGAGATACTCCTATGTCCCTATGAGAAATGTTGCTTTTTTGGCTTACACTATTTCCAGTGAATTTCCATTACTTGGAAAGAAGGATCCTTGGCTATGTATATTCTTAGTTCCCCTTTAATGCAAATTTCAAAGAAACCAGAACAAAAAGAAGACTTCAAGGGAAAGTACTGCGTGTTGTATTTCTTTTGGGGTCACTTCCTCTTCCTCAGAAGAGGAGATGCCACCATTTTGACCTATTTTAATCTTTTCAAAACATTCCTTGCTCTCCATTAATAGCTTCTAAACTGAGGGACTCCTTTACCAACCAAAACTCACTTTTCTTCTACATAAAAATGACTTTAGAGTTGAGTGAGCCAAATTTCTCATCTTCTAACTCTGTTACATTTGGCAGTCCAAATAATAGTGTCCTCTTCCTTCGTCTCAGAGGGTAGAAGAGCTCAGGCAGCAGTGGGATGCAAAGCTCACACAGTATTTGGTATTTTCCACTGCCAAATCCAAGTCCTCAGACTCAACCTGCTAAATCCTTTGACTTCAGTCATGAAAAATGACACACATTACCATGCCTCATAACACATCTTCTAAAACCTTTCCAAATAACCAGCCAGCGGGCAGCATTGCCAGCCTCACCACAGACACCATCATTTTTTCCCTTCCCTGTCTGGCTCTGAGTTTTTGGAACAGAGGTGAAACTTAACCTTCCCAAACAAAGACCGTTTACTAGGCAACTTAGGGCAAGTAAAAGTTAGCTCACACACCTTAAGGTGCCTTGGAGCTGTTTGCAGATCTCATCCAAGTTTGGGTCTTTTTTTTTTCCCTCAGAAACCTTTTTTCTCTAAGAACCCACAATCGCTTACCACTGAATGAAGGAACCACACTTATTATAAGAGTAAAATATTTAAAACCTCTTTCAGGGATGGTCAGACACCCTCATAAATCATGTTCTCCCCACTGGTGAGTTTGGGATGGGAAGGTCATGTGTTGACACATTTAGAAGCCATCGGGGTGCTGTGGTTTCACAGCTAGGAGGGAAACTTGAGCTTGTTGAAGTTGGAGCTTACTTGTATTTTTATTTATTGAATTAATGAAATCTTGGCAACAAACTGTGTTTTACTTTAGGCAGAATGTGATTTTTTTTCTTTGCCCCCACCTACTTTGTCTCCCTACCTGCCCCTCCCAAATATGCATTTTTATAAATGTTTCAAACACTAGGAAAGCTTCCTGGGCAGCCAAACTGAACCTTAATAAAGTCAAGATGAACCAATCAATATGTGGAGATGTGGCTTCCATTAAAATTGACGTTTGGGTGTTAGAAGAAGAAGAAAGAAGCAGCATGAAAGTAAATTATTTTGAATGTGTTTACAAGGCTGCTGGATTCTAAGTGTTTGCACATTTATCAATCCATTCATCAGCCTTACTGATAGTTTTCAAAAACCATAGATCATCAGAATCTCATATTTCCTCACTTTTGGTGAAGGCTTTCCCATTCTTACCATGAATGCGAGTGTGTGTGTGTGTGTGTGTGTGTGCGCGCGCGTGCATGCGCACGCACATGTGTACACCAGTGATTAAACAACAACAAAAATTATCATGATGGTTTAATGCAGAAGTTTTCAGTTCTAGCTATAAGCTAATCATCTGGGGATACTTTGGAAGCCTCCTAGGCATCTGTAGTTCTTAAAAGGTCTCCACTGTATCATTTATGGTCCCAACAGGAAATCAATGGCACATTCAAATTGGGTAACCTGAAGAAAGTTTAATAAAGTTACTCTTTACAAAGGTGCCAGCAGGGTGGAGGGAAACCAAAGGTGATAGTACAGTACCCTGGGCCTAGGAGCAGTGGAGTGCTGCTATCACCTTAGTCTCAAGGAGGAAAGGGTAGAAGCAGTCATCAGAACCTAGAGAGAGAGGAGCCCAGTAGAGAAGGTCACCTGACAGGAGCAGTGACCTTCAGGCAAGGGATGCAGCTAACTCTTGATAATCCCACAGGAGTCAGCCACAGAAGGAACTTCAACCACATTCTCCTCTGACCCCCGCTCCCCCTACTGCTGGTGCTCTTCATCGCCTGAACCCAGCTAGAAGCCAAAAGCTGAGGGAGTGGTCCATAAAGATCAGCACTCCTCTACCCAGGAAGACACAGGGTGTAGGAGTGTAGAGTGGATCTGGGGGACAAATGGGAGTTGCTCAGCCCATCAGGAGAGTCTCATGCAGTCAGATTTAATATCCTTTGGTCTTTAGTGGAATGGGCATTATGATAGAAATCAGAAGTTTCATGGTCTAGTTTTGGCTGTCTGTGACTTTGGGCAATGCATGCCACTTGTGTGAGGCTGTTTTCTCCATTGAAATACAGGGCATTGGACTAGTTCAGTGTTTTCCAGTGTGCTTTTGGTACTCTGCTCACACACTTCAGAGGCCTCGTGGGGTGGGAAGATGGAAAGAACAAATGATTGGTTCTAGCCTCATTCCCCATTACAGTCCGTAGTAAGTAAATCAGTCATGTGCTAAATTTTTTTCAGGAGTGTGAAATTATTTCTCTTAGCTTACTGTATGCATTTCTAAGACAATGAGCATCTAGACTACTGTGTATGTTCACAAGGAAGAAATCGTGTGTGTGTGTGTGTGTGTGTGTGTGTGTGTGTGTATACGAACATGAATGTACGTATCTTAGAGATGAGAAAGGAAAGTATTTTTAGAGTTGAGAAAAATGAGTTTTAAAGAAATCAACCTTACCTTATTTATTCTTAAGAGGCAAATATATGGTGGAGTCACCCTTCAAAATTACTTCTGTTTTGTTCCAAAAATAATGCCACCAAAGGATATGAAAACTGGGGAAAAAATTATACCTACATACATACAGACATACACTTTTACATACATATATGCGCATATATATGTGTGTATATATATATATATATATGTATATATACATATATATATATGTGTATATATATATATAGTATCTGGTTGCCTTTCCCCACATTTAAATATCTGCCTTCTGCAGACTGTCCTTACAAGGGTCCACTTCATCTTCTGATGTCTTTCAACAGAGTACAAAAGACAGACCATGTGACAGATGAGGAAAACTATTATTACTGAATTTATGTAACATTTGAAATAGCTCTTCATCCCCATTTTCCCCCAACCTATGAAAGAGAGTTTTATTTTAATAATAAGTAAAGATGCAGCTTTTGAGGGATGTATCCTGTCACCCAATGACTGCCAGGTTTTTCTCAATGGGAAATTGAGCTTTTGAAGACTCTTTTAGAGGTTCCTGTATTCACAGTTCAGAGAAGAGAGAGGTCAGTGAGGAGGAACAGTCACAGAGGCTGTGGGACTTCAGGGGGTCTTTCAGGATGTGGATGAGAATTTTCATATCCATTTTGTATAAAGTTCTATAAGCTCAATTCTTATCTCTCTAAGGAAAAACAAATATAACCTCAGAAGTGTAGTGTTTAGTGTAGTTGTTTCTGCCCACAGATCCTGTCCCCATGCTTTAATAAAACTACCTTTTTGCATCAAAAAAGAAAGAAAAAAAGAAAGAGAAAAGATAGTGTTTAGAAGGTATTTTCTTGTGTCTTTTAAATGACTGAACCCAAAATACCTCACTCAGAAAATATTTATACATTAATAAATATGTACCATGCTAGATGATAAGTGATGGGGGATAATGGTAAAAAAATATATTTTATTAAAAACAATGGCTATTAAAGCAGTGAGATAATTGGCATAATGTGAACTTCATATAAAGAAAAATGGGAGTAGAAAATAAATTCTTATTTTTGCTTGGAATAATAAATGAGGGACATTTTCATTGTAAAGAATACTTTGAGCTGAGACTTGAAAGATGAATAAGATTTTCCCTGATAGACAATGAATAAGGGCATTTAAAGCAGAAGGAATGGTATATGTAAAGGCACAGAGGTATGAAATGGGACAGATGATGTAATGAATAGCAAGCAGTTCAATATGTCTATATTATAGGATACAGGTAGAGAAGCAGTAGAGGCAAAGCTGGGTTGGTAGGTGGCAGTCACATCATGATGTGTTTTTATTGGCAACTTGAGGACTGTGTATTTCACCCTGTGCTTTCCATGATTTTCAAACTATATGCCCATAGACATACACATGCTGGGTGTCTACATGACATTATGCTAAACACAGCACATTTTCCCAAAGTACCAGTTCTACTGGAAATATTAGAGGAGATTTTTTTTTCTAATTTATTCTTACACACAGAGATTATTGTTACATATGCCATCTTTTCATTAAAGCTGGGAGAGTAAAACACATTTATTTGTGGGGGTTAATAAGAAAGTTTCAGATTTTTGTGTTATGAATATCTCAGTAAGATTAGTGCTATAGTTGAATCATGGTAACCAGGGTAAGAAAAAATGGAACAGACCAATATCTGTTTGTTCACGGATGTGGATTGGAATTTCTTGGTGAACTGTAAAGACTGGAAGAGTTAAGTTCGTTCAGTTACAAAGTAGTAATTTTTAAAAATTTTGATGAAGAAAAAATGGCTTTTTACAAATCTAACTTCTCTCTGTTTGTATTTCATCAAATATTTTATCAACATGTAACTACTCTTAGTCCCACTGGGATGGCAATGACTTTCCTAATAATTCAGAAGACCCCAAAATTAAGAGAGAGGGCATTGTAAGCAACTTTTAGTGGTATTCTTTATGTACATTTGTAAAATATAATAATTTTTGAATTTATTTTCTTACCAGAAAGCAAAAGTTTGAGTCAAGGAAAAATATGTGAAACGAGAGAAATCTTAAGGAACTAGTATCACTGAGAATTATGAAAGACTCTGAAATGCTACTAAAGAAATTTGACAACAAAGAAATTAATAGCAATTTGAAAAGCATAACATACACTTGTATGATTCTTTAAAATTTTGATACATTTATTGTGAAGATAAACATTTGCATTAATCTTGAAATTCTTTAGGATAGGAGGTATCGGTTACAATATCAGGACAAAATAGCTCTTTATAAAATTTTTTTATGCTTTTTTATTTATTTTTGAGAGACAGAGACAGAGCGTGAGTGGGGGAGGGGCAGAGAGAGAGAGGGAGACACAGCATCTTAGGCTCCAGGCTCTGAGCTTTTAGCACAGAGCCCGATATGGGGCTTGAATTGTAAATTCAACAGCTTAACAGTATAATTTTTGTATACATAAGTGACAAGGGAAAGAACTACAGAAGAATTAGATTTTTTTCCCCATGAAATGGCAGATACTTAGTTTATTTCAAGTTGGGGTAAGTTAATGCTATATATGCTCTCTGTGTTATTTTTTTTAAGTTTATTTTTAATTTATTTTTGAGAGAGAGATAACAAGTGGGGGAAGGGAGGGAGGGAGGAAAGGAGGGAAGGGAGGGAAACAATCCCAAGCAGGCTCAGCACATAGCCCAACATAGGGCTCATTGTGGGGCTCGAACTCAAAAAATGTGAGATGTGGCCTGAGCCAAAACCAAGAGTCAGATGCTTAACTGACTGAGCCACCCAGGCACCCCTTTCTGTGCTGTTTTAAATCATGACTTTAAGACAGCAAAAAAACACACACTTCTCTCTCCACGGAAGAATCTGATTCATTTTTGACATAGAATTATTGGACTGTATCTGGAAAGTACTTACTTGAAAGGGAAATTGTGTGTGTGTGTGTGTGTGTGTGTGTGTGTGTGTGTGTGTGTGTGTTATCCTTTTTCATGGTTTGTATTTATGAGGTGTTTGTTTTGTATTGAACATTGTTTTCTTTTATCAAAATTTAATGTTTTTTTCAAGAAGTTTAAGATTCAAAGAAAAATTGAGAGGAAGATACAGAGGTGTCTTATATGCTCCCTGATCCCACACGTCATAGCTTCTCCCATTATCAACATCTCCCACCATAATGGTACATTTATAACAACTGATGAACCAACGTGATATATGATTATCACACAAGGTCCATAGTTTATATTAGGGTTCACTCTTGGTATTGTCTATTCTGTGGGTTTAATAAAATGTATAATGATTATATTGATCATTATGATATCATAGAATAGTTTCACTGATCTAAAAATCCTCTGTGCTCTACCTATTCATCCCTCTCTCCCCTCAACCACTGGTAACCACTGATTTTTTTACTTTCTTCATAGTCTTGCCTTTTCCAGTTTTTCGTGTAGTTGGAATCATATAGTATTCAGCCTTTACTTTTTTTTTCACCTAATAATATGCATTTTTTTCACCTAATAATATGCATTTAAACTTCTTCCATATCTTTCCATGGCTTATAGTTCATATCTTTTTAGTGCATGTATAATATTTCATTTTCTACATGTACCACTATTTTTAAAAAAAACTTTTAACGTTTATTCATTTTTTGGTAGAGAGAGACAGAGAGTGAGTGGGGGAGGGGCAGAGAGAGAGGGAGACACAGAATCTGAAGCAGACTCCAGGCTCCAAACTGACAGCACAGAGCCCAACATGGGGCTCGAATCCACAGACCATGAGATCATGACCTGAGCCGAAGTCAGGTGCCTAACCGACTGAGCCACCCAGGCGCCCCTAAATGTACCACTATTTATTCACCTACTCAAGGGTATTTTGGTTGCTTCACAGTTTGGCAGTTATGAATAAAGCCTCTATAAACATCTGTGAGCAGATTTTTGTGTGGACAGAATTTTTGGCTCCTTTGGATAAATCTCAAGGAGTGCAGTGATTTCCAAGAACCAAAGTTGGAGGAAGGGATTGACTTCAAATGGACATAAAGATTTTGAGTGGTGAAAATAAATCTTCTATATCACAACCGTGGTAGTATTAACCCTACCTCATGTATTTGAAAACCTCACCAAATTATACACATAGACCCCTGACCTCACATCATACACAAAAATTCATATGATCAAAGACCTAAGTGTAAGACCTAAGACTGTAACTTTTAAAAGAAAACATAGTTATAAATCTTCATGATCTTGGATTAGGCAATGATTTCTGTGCTTTCCGTGTTTCTATGCATGTACAAGGAAAGCACTGAAACAATAGAAAAGATAAATGAGATTTTAACAAAATTAAAAACTTTGTACTTCAAAAGACATATCAAAGAAGTGAAAAGACAATCCACAAAGTGGGAAAAAATACTTGTAAATTATATATCTTACGAACTCTAGTACCTAGATTATCTTAAGAATTCATACAATTCAACAATATAAACAAAATAATCTAATTTTTAAAGGGAAACAGAATTTGAATAAATATTTCTCCAAAGGATATATACAAATGCTTAATAAGCACATGAAAAGATGCTCAACACCATAGTCATTAGTGAAATACAAATCAAAACCACAATGAGCTGCTACTTGACACCCTCTAGGATAACTATAATCTAAAAGATAATAACAAAAATTGTTACTTTCATATACTGAAATTGAAACCCTCATAGACTGCTGGTGAGAATGTAAACTGCTTCAGGAAAACAGTCTGGAGGTTTCTCAAAGGGTTAAACATAGAGCTACTCTGTGACTAGGAGTTCTACTCTTGGGTGAAATTGAAAACAAGAGAATTGAAAATATGTTTACACAAGAACATGTACACAAATGTCCATAGCGGCATTATTCATAATAGCTCAAAGTGTAAAAAACCCAAATATTCATTAGTTGATGAATGGATAAATAAAATGTGGTATATTCATACAACTATATAAGGAATAAAAAGGAATAAAGTACTGATACATACTATACTATGAATAAACTTTGAAAACATTATATTAAAGAAACCAGTCACAGAAGACCACATACCATATGATTTCATTCATTGAAGTGTCCAGAATAGGCACTGTGGTTGCCAGGGCTTTAGAGGTTTGCGGGGGAAATGGTCATATCTAAGGGGAGCGACTGCTGTTGGTTATGGGTTTTATTGGAGAGGAGTGATGAAAATGTTCTAAATTTGTGCAATGTTTATACAATTCTGTGAATATACTTAAAAATACTGAGTTGTACTCTCTCAATAGGTGCATTTTTTATATGTGAACTATATCCCAATAAAGCCATTATTTTTATAAGTATACACATAAAATTAGGGAACTTTGTTTCATGCATATGCATATAACCTTAATAAAGCAGAATATTTTTTTAAAAGAAGGAAACTGTCTTAATTTGATAAAAACTAACCCACTAACTGTCCATGTCATATATTGGGAGAAACTTTACACACATTCCCTTTAAGAATGAGGTAAGAATACCTGAATCCTCACTGCTGTTTATCATGTTACTAGAGAATCAAAGATCTCAAGAGAAGAGGAAAAAAAAGAACAAGTGTATGAAGGAAGCAACGACACTGTTACTATATGTGGAGGATATAATTATCAACATAGAAAGCTCAAAAGAAACAAAATAGTGGAATCTGTAAGATGTTGATAGATATAATTTCAACTTTTATAAAAATACCTATAGTATTAGTAATAATGAAATAGAAAACAAATATGATATCATTTGTAAAGCAACTAAAACTAGATCTTAAAAATATACGTGTCCTTTTGGATGAATAATATTCTCCTCTACAAAATATTAGCAAACTGCATTCTCTTCCACCAAATATTAGCAAACTGCATTCAACAGTACATTAAAAGAGTCATTCACCACAATAAAGTGGGATTGATTTGGGGGTGCAAGGAAGGTTCAACATCTGGAAAAATCATATGATCATCTCAAAATATGCAGTAAAGCATTTGACAAAATCAGCATCTATTCATGATAAAAGCTTTTAACAAAGTGGATTTATAAGGAACATATCTCAACATGATAAAGGCCATATATGAAAAACATCTTATGGGGCGCCTGGGTGGCTCAGTCGGTTAAGCATCCGACTTCAGCTCAGGTCATGATCTCGCGGTCCGTGGGTTCGAGCCCCGCGTCGGGCTCTGGGCTGATGGCTCGGAGCCTGGAGCCTGCTTCCGATTCTGTGTCTCCCTCTCTCTCTGCCCCTCCCCCATTCATGCTCTGTCTCTCTCTGTCTCAAAAATAAATAAAGGTTAAAAAAAAAATTAAAAAAAAAAAAGAAAAACATCTTATATAGCTAACATCTTACTGGTGAAAAAGAGCTTTTCCTGTAGGATCAGGAACAAGACACTTTTATTCAACATAGTAGAAGTTCTAGCCACAGCAATCAGACAAAAAGAAATTAAAGGTATCCATATTAGTAAAGAAGAAATAAAACTTCATTTGCAGATAACATGATACTATACATAGAAAGATTCCACTAAAAAACTGCTAGAAATAATAAGTGAATTCAATAAAATTGCAGAATACAAAATACTCAGAAATCAGTAGTGTTTCCATACACTAATAACAAACTACCAGAGGGGCACCTGGGTGGCTCAGTCGGTTAGGCGGCTGACTTGGGCTCAGGTCATGATCTCATGTTCATGGGTTTGAGCCCTGTGTCAGGCTCTGTGCTGACAGCTCAGAGCCTGGAGCCTGTTTCAGAATCTGTGACTCCCCCTCTCTCTCTGTCCCCTTCCCAGCTCATGCTCTGTCTCTGTCTCTCAAAAAATAAATGAACATTAAAAATAATTTTTTTTAATAACAAAATACCAGAAAGAGAAATTAAGAAAACAATTCTGTTTACAATTGCACCAAATAGAATAAAAGATCTAGAAATAAACTTAGCCAAAGTGGTGAAAGACCTGCACTCTGAAAACTATTAAACATTGAGGAAAGAAATTGAATATAATACAAACAAATGGGAAGATATTCCATGCTAATGGATTGGAAGAATTATTATTGTTAAAATGTCCATATTACTCCAAACAATCTACAGATTCAGTGCAATCTCTATCAAAGTACTAACAGCATTTTTCACAAAACTTAGAGCAAATAATACTAAAATTTATATGAAACCACAAAAGACCCCAAGTAGCAAAAGTAATCTTGAAAAATAAAGCTGGCAGTATCACAATTATAGATTTTAAGGTACACTATGAAAGTATAGTAATCAAAACAGTATGGCATAAAAACTTACACATAGATCAATGCAGCAGGACAGAGAGCCCAGAAATACACCCATGATTATATGGTCAATTAATCTATGACAAAGGAGGCAAAAATATAAAGTTGGAAAAAGACAGTCTCTTCAACAAATGGTGCTAGAAAAACAGGACAGCTACGTGGATAAAAATGAAACTGGACCACTTCATTACACCATACACCAAAATAAACTCGAATTAAATACAAATGTTATACTTGAAACCATAAAAATCCTAGAAAAGAACATACATGATAATTTTTCTGACATCAGCTGTAGCAACATTTTTCTAGGTATGTCTCCTAAGATAAGGGAAACAAAAGCAAAAATAAACTGTTGGACTACATAAAAATAAAAAGCTTTTGCACAGCAAGAGAAACCAACAAAACCAATAGGCAACCTAATGAATCGGGGAAGATATTTATACATAATATATCTGACATGAAGTTAATATCCAAAATATATAAAAAACTTCTTTGATGCAACTCCAAGAAAATAATCGAATTAAGAAACGGTCAGAGGACTTGAGCGAACATTTTTCCAAAGAAGATACACGGATGGCTAACAGATACATGAAAAGATTCTCAACATCACTAATCATCAGGAAAATGTAAATCAACATACATTGAGATATAACCTCCCAACTGGCAGAATGGCTAAAATTAAAAAGATAGGAAGTAACAAGTGTTGACAAGGATACGGAGAAAAAGAAACTGTTGTGCACTGTTGGTGGGAATGTAAATTGGTACAGTCACTATGGAAAGTAGTATGGAGGCTCCTCAAAAAATTAGAAATGCCACATGATCCAGTAATTCTACTGGGTGGGTATTTACCCAAAGAAAATGAAAACACTCATTTGAAAAGATATGCACTCCATGTTTATTGCATCATTAGTTACAATAGCCAAGACACAAGCAACCTGTGTCCACTGATAGAGGAATGGATAAGGAAGATGTGGGGGGGGGGTGTACATATGCCCACAATAGAATATTATGCAGCCCTAAAAAGGATAAGATCATGCTATTTCTGACCACATGGATGAACCTAAAGAGTATTGTGCTAAGTGAAGTCAGAATGATAAAGACAAATACCATAGGGTTTCGCTCATATGTGGAATCTAAAGAAGAAAAATACAAATGAATAAAAAACAAAAAGCAGAATCAGACCTACAAATACAGAGAACAGCTGATAGTTGCCAGGGGGAGGGGTTGAGGATTGGACAGAATGGGTGAAGGAGAGTAAGAGATACAGGTTTCCAATTATGGAATGAATAATAAATGGGAATAAAAGGCACAGCATAAGGAATATAGTCCATGATGCTATAATGAGGGCAGATGGTAGCTTTACTTATGGTGAACATAGCATAATGTATAAACTTGTCAAACCATTATGGTGTACACCTGAAACTAACATTGTGTGTCAAATAACTGAAAAAAAATCATAGTTTAAAAGATTATATATATATATATATATATATACACACACACACATACATACGTACATATACATACATACATACAAGAAAAAAGGATAATACATCAAGTGTACTTTATTGTAGGAATGCAAGATTATTTTAACATTCAAAAGTCAGTTAATGTGAGCAAAGGAGAAGGGAAGGAAAAGTAAGATAAAAACAGAGAGGGAGGCAAACCATAAGAGACTCTTAAATACAGAGAAAAAATTGAGGGTTGCTGGAAGGGGAGGGAGGCGGGTTAAATGGGTGCCAGACATTAAGGAGGGCACTTTTCAGGATGAGCACTGGGTGTCATATGTAAGAGATAAATCACTGGGTTCTATTCTTGAAGCCAAGACTACACTGTATGTTAACTAACTTGAGTGTATGTGTATGTGTATATATACACAATTACATTGACATATATATATATATATATATATATATATATATATATATATATATATAATTACATTGACATATATATATGTCAATGTAATTAGTAATAATAACAAACTAAAAGAGGAAAATAACATAATAAATGCAGGAAAAATTTTTGACAGAATTTAGCAACCACTCATAATAAAAACTCTCAGCAAATTAGAAAAGAACTTTCTAAAATATCATTTCATTCAAATTATTAGTATTTATTGCACATTTCTATGTAAAACTGAGCTTATACATTCTTTTATGTGTTCATTAGCTTTATAGATTTTCTTTTCTATAAGTTACCTATGCAGTGTCTATTAGGGACTTAGTATTTATCAAGTTATATGATCTAATATGTTGTAAAGACTGCTAATATTTACCAATATATCTGCTTCTACTCTTTTGTGGGCATCCAGCTAAGCTACATTTTCCAGTCTCCTCACTACTGTCCTTGCATCTAGGTAAGACCATGTGCCTGAGTTTTGGTCAAAGGAAAGTGAGCAAAAAAAATGTGTGTGCCACTTGCAGGCCTATCCCATGCAGTATCCCATGCAAACTTTGATGTAATAGCTGTCTGCCTGTCTTTACATTCTGATTGGTATAAATCAAGGATTTTGAGGATAGATAATGGCAGATGGAAATAGCCTAGACCTCTGAGTTACTACTTATAGGAGAGCTATTCGGGAGACCTGCCCAACCAGGAACATCCACAATGGACTTTGTACAAATGAGAAATGAACTTTTATCTGAAGGCATTGAGATTTGGAGATATTTGTCACAGAAGTTAGCATTACTTATAAACTGCCTTGCACGGCTAAGTGTCTTTCTATTCCTGATATTTAATCTTATAGGAGAAAAATGTATGTAAATGTTTTTCTCCTTCCCTTATTCATTCACTCAACACATTTTTTTTAGTGTTTTCTGTGTTCCAGGCACTGAGGTTACAGCAGTGAAAAATTGAGACAAAAATCTCTTTCATTGTGCCTATATCTTAGTGCAAAGAAGCTGACAGCAAATAATTAAATAAAGTTATAATCTCACAGTAAGTGCTATGGACAAAAATAAAGTAGTGAAATAAGGGATATCAGGATGAGGGTTATAATTTTAAATGGTGTTGCCCGTGAAGAGCTCACTGAGAAGTTATCATTTAAGCAAAGACTTAAAGGAGATGAGAGAGTTAGCCATACAGGTGTCTGAAAGGAGAATGATCCAAGCAGGAGAAAAAAACAAACAAACAAAAACCCCAAGGTAGAAGCATGCCTGGCATGTTCAAAAACACATTCAAGGAACCCAGTGTAGCTTGAGCAGAATAAAACAGATCATAGGTAAAAAGTAAGGTGTGAGTGGCAGACCAGTAAGGTTTTCTGGCCATTGTGAGGATGTGAGCGTTTGCTCTGAGAGACCAGGGAACCCTTTGTTAAAGGTATGACATGGCAGACTGTGGCTTCTGTGATGACCATGTTCTGTAAATGTCAAAGGCGAATTCAGGGAGGTCAGTTAGAGACCACTGCAATCATGGAAGTGATTAATGATGGGGATTGGGACTAGGGGAATTGCAGTGTAAGTGGTGAGAAGCAGTCAGATTGTAGATGTATTTTGAAGATAAGAGCCAGCAGGATTTCCTGCTCAGAGGTGGGGATAAGAAAAAAAGAAGACTGAGCAACTGGAAGAATGGAACTGTCATTTTTTGAGATGGGGAAGGTGTGCATATATGAGAAGATGAGGAGTTCCATTTGGGACGTGAAAATATGTGATGTTTATTAGATTTCCAAGTGGAGATGTCAGGTAGGCATTTGGATATATGAGTCTGGAGTTCAGGGGAGAAAACTAGGCTGGAGATATACATTTCCAAGGAGTCAGCACTTTCTGGTGTTTGGAGCCATAATTCAGGATGAGATCACCAAGGGAATAAGCAGAGATAGGGAAGAAGATAAAGGACTGAGCCTCTTGGGCTTTACAGCTCACAGTTCATGTGTTAATTTCCCCCTATTCTGAGAGGTATCCTGTGCTTTTAGTCCACAGAAGCTGGTACAGTGCACTGTGCAGTATGCTCTGGGGACCGTGTCAGGAACCCCTTCAAGCCAACTCCTGCTCTAGAGTCTTCACTAAATCAAGAGTATTTGCAAAGGTGTGGCTTTATCTGTTGTATTTCCTTTGCTACTTATCGTATTTTGTAGACCCTTTGATTTATATTGACTTAAAAAAAAGGGATGCAACTATTGGCACTGGGGCCTGCAACAAGGAAACAAAGGAAGGGTGTCATTCTGGGTGTTAGAGGCAAATTTTGTGGTCACTACAGGTGCCTCCATTGAAGTGATTGAGGAAAGGAGATAAAAGTTAGCAAGCAAAAGTAAAAACCCTTTGATATTTAGAAATGTGCTATAAATATTGCAGCTTGTGGGGATTGTCCAATAACTGTAATCAACAGTGGCTCAAAGAAACTCTGGGAGGACACATTTGTGACCTCCAGACACATAAAGAGCAAAGAGCAGTGATGGCCAAGAAAGAGTTACCGTAAGGATTACGTATAGCCGATTTAGCTTGTGCTACCTATTCTAAAATCACAGAGTACCTCTTCTCCCACACCAAGTAGGGTGTTAAAACATGTGCTTATTATATTGATGACAAATTATGTTACCAGTTTGCCTTTGATTTTGTTACGTTTTCTAACATACAAATATTTTACATTTTATTAATCAAATCCATAGATTAAAAAATTTTTTTTCATTGTTCTTAGGCTTTAAAATATTTCTAAGTCCACTTTACTTCCAGTTTTTAAAATAATCTATAAATACATGTTTGTTATGAAAAATTCAGACCTACTGAAATACACATAATGTTATGATTTCTCCTCACATTTTTCTCCCAAAGGTTACCAGTGTTTGCATTTAATGATATATATCCTTTTTTGCTTCTTTTCTGTGCACTTACCTAAGTGTGAATATGTAAAGGGTTTGTTTTGTACATAAATGTAATTATACTAAAATAAGTAGTGCCCATTTTTAAGGATAGATTAAATTTGTGAATGCTTATTTCGAATGTATTGAATAAAAATAAGACAAAAGCTGTTTTTATTAAAAAAAGAGAACCATTATTATTTTTAGTGATTGCATAATACTTCATATTCCATCAAATAGATACACCAGGAAGCAGAAAGTTTAGTTACGGTTTCGTTGTTGCTTGTCAATGTTGAAAGAAGTTCCTGCATAGGTGAAGGTCTGCTGCTATGGAGGCCACATCCTGAACTCAGACTGTCCTATGCCATGTAGTGTCACACTCTCCAGCTGGACCTCTTTTTATTGACGTCCTTTAGAATGACTGCTGACATGTTAGCCTTTGGAAGGGAGCTTCTCACCTCAGGGACAAGATTGCACATTCACATGCTCTGAAGGGACTGTGGCTTCAACATACTCACTCGCCGCCTCTCACCCAGTTTCCTGTTCTCTCCCAAGACACTCAAAATTCACCTGAGGACTTTCTGGCTACTTGTTATTCTCAGTGCTGTCAGCATCTCTCTGAGTTTCAGGGTCTTGAGTGACCTACTTTTCTGAGGTGATGAACTCACGTGTCTGTGGCTAGGACTCTTGAATGGGGCTCGCCCTCTCTGACCTGAAGAGCCCTGGGTCATGGTTCTAGTCCCCCACAGCACAGGGAAGTAGCAGAACAAACTCCAGTCTTAAATCCAAAGACCTGAACTACAATCCTGTTCTTCCCTGATTCACCGTGTCATCAGCAACCTGGGCCATACATCTGGGTCTTACCGTCCTAAACTATAAAGCAGGGACTGCACTGTGAAAGCCCTCCCAGATTAAAAGGTCCATCATTCTTTGATTCAGTATCATATGGCACTTTACGTTATTTTTCAGGGCAGGTAAAGCAAGAAAAGGTGTTGCCAGAAAAAAAATGGATTATCCTAAAAATACTGCTAGGGTGTCATTGTGCTCTGGTTCCAGGAGAAATTATTTAATGCCTTAAGGTATTCATTATATGTAATGAATTAACTTCTCTCCTAGGCATCCAAAATGATACTGATTAAGTATAAGCCTTGAGAGAGTGAGAAAATAGTCACTCAAAACATTTTCTGCATTCAGTGGCTCACATAAGGAACCTCAGTTGCAAAATTGTGTTAGACTTTGATGCACTTGGTGTGTCTGGGGTTGTGTGTATCTTTGTGTGTGGGTGCACATATGGATATGTGTGTGCGTGTGTAGGTCTTGAGACGGGAGGAAACTGCCTTTAAAATAATCCAAAGAATTCATCAAATCCATCCAGACAGTGATGCCAGCCTCTGTGCTCTTCAGCACCATAAGTTGTGGTCCTAACTTCCTTGTGTCCTGTCCATAGGCAAAGCCTGCTTTGGCAATTAACTCTCCCACCACAGGAGGATGACCCAAAGTTATTTTCTTGGACACTGGATGTGAATGCTCCATTACAGAAAGGCTGGGGAGGAGTATTTTGCTTTATTAATGTAGAGTTCAGTAAGTTTCTTTACTGGAGGATATCTGAGGGCCCCCTAGCAAACTATATTTATTTTGTTATTCAGAAAGAGGTTATAGCGACATTTGCTAAATTTATACATATTTAGAAGTCTTTTGTTGAGGGAACCTTCAGTGTTTTGGGGACAAAAAGTGAAAACCAGTGCACTAAAGTTCCATGGGATATATCCCTGGAGGCTCTGTATTTCTCGTCAGGATTAGAATCTTGAACTCAAACTTGAGAGCAAGTTTGGAAAATTCTCTTGGCCAGTAGAGGTTATCCTGGCTAAAATCTCCCTGTATTAGGGGATTGCCTTTTCCAGCTGTAAGATCAGCCCTGCTTTTGTCACTGAAGATGCACATTGTCTGCCTTTTAAGGCATGCTGCACGCCTACTCCCATCCACCAGAAACCGTTCTTTATGTTTGCTTTGGGAGCAAACTCTAGTGGACAATGCTAAGTGCTTGCCTGTTAAATTCCAAGAGTTTTGACCCTCTCTTTTTTAAAAGTACAGGCGGAAGACAAACATTCTACCACTGTCCCAAGAGCTTACCCCTACCCAGGGTCCCAAACTTTCTCTTAAGGATGCCTCCATTAACCCCAACTTTCTTGCATTACCCCCAAGTCCAATAAAGCTATTACAAAAGCAAAAATAATGATGACTAAATAAATAAAGTGGGTGTAAATACACATTTCTATAAGCAAATTAAAGCAAAACCTTTAAATTATCCCTTATAAATGCAAAAGCTGGATTTTCATTAATATTATTTCTCTACATTATACTTCCATGGTTTCAAGAAACTTACAAATATACTTTAAGGCAAAAATGAATACAAAAATTTTATCCCACTATCTTAAGAATCCAAAAACCTTAATGGCCTTAAAATTGTTATTCATAAGGAGTTGTTCATAGTTACTTGATCTGTTGTCCCAAGCTTCATATTTGAAATGATTTTGTAATTATCAGATTTACTATGAGCTGTTAGAGCTAAGGTTCAAGAAGCAAAGGGTACAAGTAAACAGAAGCATTAAAAAAAAAACCTTATATCCCTCCAACTCTGAAGGAGACATTAAACGGGCCTTTGATGAACAATTGGGGACCCAACCAAAAGGCCCAATTTCAGTTTCAACAAGTCATCAAATATTATATGAGTCAATTACATAAACATTGGAATTTCCCGACATCTGATTCCAATAGCAGGAGAGCAGCCCAGGTTCACAATGGAGATTGCTCAATAGGCAATGCCGTTTTCCAGGTAATTAAAACTGTTTGTATAGGAGAGTAGATTTATCTTCTGAAACCATTTTAGCACTAGTGCTCTCCTGAGTGGTATCAGTTGACACACTGCATAATCTAGAACAGACTAATTGCCGCATGATTTCTAATTTTTCTGCAGCCATGTAAATGAGCTGAAGTCTGCACAGGTGGAGCCCATTAGAGTGAATGATTTTCCTCTCATGTTGTTATCTTCATTTGCCGTTGTCTTATCAACTCCAAGTAGGAAATCCGCTGTCATGAAAAGCAGGCAGGGGAACAATGTCTGGCTGAAAAGTCTTGTTTCATTATTTTTTAATTCATATAGTCCTACCTGCTTAATGCAGTTTTGTGATTAGCATGCTAGGCAGCCAGTAATGCGGTTTTATTTAAATAAGGAGGCAGGGCTTTAATTTAAACTAAGAAATCATCTCCATTTCTTATCAAGGAACAAGTATTCATGATTCAATAATACATGAATTTAATAATGCATAATGGTAGACTTCACAGGTACTAAATAGCAATACCAGAGTGGGTTAGTATGCTCCATGGGTCCTCATCTCCAAGTCTCGATCTGGTTTATCCACACCCTCTCCCTTTATCTCTTCCATGATTTCCTTTCAGCAAAAGAGTTGTGCCATTTGCCATATTCCTCCGATGCTGCCAAGAGCCCAACTTGCAGGCTGCATCTTCACTTTATGACCGTGTTTAATAGCTGTTAAACTGCTGGACTTTAGCCTTTGCAAGAATTCCCAAATTGGACTCAAGGGAGACTTGAAAGGATTGGGAGGGAGAGAATGGGGAAAGAAAAGTAAAGAACTTCATTCCCTACACTAATTGCTTTTTCCACTGAGGTATCTCTTCATTGCCTGATTTTAGTGAGGGGAACAGTCTATAGTGCATTTGCAATATCCAGGGCCACATAATTTCTTTATTACTCTGCTTGTGTTTCACAGCCCACAGATACCTAAGCCTGGCATGGTGATGATAGTTCAACTCAGCGTTCTTTCGTTTTATTGTTCGTGTGACTCTCTTTGCCATGGGCTGCCCAGTGGATGGCATGCCAACCCTCCTGATCTTGAAAGGCAAATGTGTAAGGCATTTCAGCCTGCCCAACTGAATTACCTGAGTGGTTTGACCAACAGGAAAGCCAAGTGGGAAATCAGATATACTTTGCTTTTCGTCATCCATTTATTTAGTTCTCATTTTATTTAATTGGGAAAATTAGATAAAGCTGGTTCACTCCATTCTCTACTTTTATCTGACCTTAGAGGGGTAAGCTTTTTTTTTTTTTTTTTTTTGTTTGTTTAAGAATTAGGAAAAATTTTATTTAGGGGAAAATCAAAATGCATGGGAGGAATCTTGTTGGCACAAGTACACGGGCACAAAATGTGCTAAGTTTGTAAGAATGATTAATTAAGCATTTAGAGAGAGTGCTCTTTCCCCCTCATATGCTACAAAATGTTTCTCAGTAAGCACAAACTTGTGTTATTGAGTGGCCTAAGTAAAACTACCTAGCTGGTTGCCATGAGTTTGTGTAACCAGGTGTGTAATACGGTCAATCACACTATGGATTCACTCTGTTTCAGTAAGTAAGTACTAATACCACTAAAAATACTACAACCTCCTTGCAAGCAGGATGGTATCTAAGACCTTATTTGTGTACCTCATCCACAAAAATATATACTGAGGCCTATTGTATATCAGTCATTGCTAGAAACATTGGGTATTAAAAAGATAAATAGAACACAGGTCCACCTTCAGGAAGGTCACAGTTTGTCAGGACAAATGGGAAGAGAAAAAATACACACAGATACTACACAATGGTGTATAGAGACTTGTATATCCAGAGCACTGAAAGAGCGCAGAGAAGGAATACTCCCAAGAAGTAGGCACTGAGTAATTCCTCAAAAAAAGAGTTTGTGAAATTATAATTTCAAGGGTCTATTCCCTAAGGCATGATTGGATTGGTGGTGCTCTGAGTCAATAATTTTTACTTTCTAGTCAGTTGTGCAGCCAGCAGTTAAATGGTTTTGACATATTTTATATTGTTCCTTTGGCCAAAATAGCTGAATAAACTGGGCGAAGAAAATCCCGGTAAGAGTAATTCTCAGTGTTTTTAAAATCCAGTTCACTCTTCCTTAGAGTTTATAGGTTTGTAAATATATGCATGAAAGGAGATTATTCCATGTTTACTTTTATGTCTTTATAATTTATATTCCACAAGAAGCCTTTAAGGTGAATTATAATAAACATACACATACACAAGCACACAAGCACTGAGGTAGTTAAAATAGAAATAAAAGGAGAAAACATAACTGATAGAGAAAAGGGGAGACTATACCAGGATCAAAGCATGAGATAATTATGATAACTAAGCTTGAAGTTTCCTGTAAATTGAATACACTTCTGTGTAAATACTTGAGGAAATGTAGTTCAAAGTATAGTTCTTTTCAGTGGTCTTTTGCTCAATTTTCCTGCCTGGGTGAGATGGGGGAGGGGGCAGTAATAGTATAGAACCCCCATAAATCAGCTCTAATCTCTAATGGCATTTTCCATGCAGACTTAGAGGTCATAGAATGAATTTTTCACCCTCAACAGAATTTTGCTCCCTATAATACTGCCACTTAAGAAGATTGTATCCAGGGAATTTTTCCCAGGGAGTCCAATGGGATGTCAAATTCATTATCCTGCACCCTGCTTGGAGCACTAATCCAGACTCCTTAGCTACAGAAACTTGCTTCACAGGTGGTTGCTGAAGTTAGAGTATTTTTCTTTATATTTAAAGTTAATCCAGTTCAGTATCAATAGCAAATCCTCTTAAAACATGTACATAGGAAGCCAAGCCAGTATTTTGACATTCCTGGCTGGGAACTATGCCATTAACACCTTCAATTAATCTCCATGCAAGGTCATTAGGCGGCCCAGATTCAAGACCATATGTTAAGATGTTATTAGTTTTCCTGCAAAGGGAGTGTTTGGCCAGTTACAACTGGAAACAGATGCCCACCAATAGGATCAGAAGGGAATAGTTGCCTTAGTTATGACAGCTCACATCTCATCTGTCAGCAGGATGGGGCAGGGAGTTCCCTAACTAATCACTGAAGTGGGGATTCAACAATTTTAGGCCCTATGTGAAGTTTATTATTATCAATTATGAACAACAGAAGAGAGAGAAAAGAATGAACCTTCATGGAGGAAACTAATCTGTTTATAAATTCACATCTTAAGAAATTATCTAATAGCATTATCTAGGTGTGAGACCTAGAAAAGCCTACCTAACTTTTCTGTTCTTCCTTTTTTCACCTGTAACAAATGGGAAGGAGAGAGTTGTAGGGTGCCAGAATAGGGCTTTATCAAATGAGATAGAGCATGGGAAACCTGTTTTGAAAAGTAAAAATTACTCTCTAAATTCAGGGTGTGCTCTGTTTTTTATAACTGACAAATTAGAATTTTTGTGGAATAGCATATATTTGGGTATGATCCCATTGCAATAGTGTGGGCTACTGGCCAAATCCATTTAAAAAAATCTATTGTTGGGATCAAGATCTCTTGATTATAAGCTACTTGTCTAAAATAACCACTGTTTGAGTTGTTTCCAAAGAATGATAGAGTTCTCTACAATGCTAAAGTGAATAGAAGAGAACTACACCCCAAACAGAGTGAGTACCCTAGAGTCTCAATGAGATCTACCAAATATGAGTCTTTATCAAATGAGCCTACAGTACTCACTGAAAGGCTCTTAGAGGACTGGTTTTTAAAGTTGAGTGGGTGTGGGGGCACCTGGGTAGCTTAGTCAGTTAAGCGTCCAGCTCTTGATTTCGGCTCAGGTCATGATCTTGCAGTTCGAGAATTTGAGACCCATATCAGGCTCTGCACTGATAGTGCGGAGCCTGCTTAACATTCTCTCTCTCTGACCCTCCTCTGCTCTTGCTCTCTCACTCTCTCAAAATAAATAAGCTTAAAAAAAAACAAAAAAAAAACTTGAGCGGGTGTGCATCAGAATCACCTAGAAGGGTTGTTAAAGCACAAATTCCTGGACTCCACCTCCCAAGCACTGTGTTCCCAAGTGAGGCTGATATCATGCTCTGGAGACCATGCTTCAAGATAGCACTATCTTATAGTCCTCTCCTTTTTTGTGAAAATTAGACAAATGTGGTTTTCAAAGGTGTTTCAGATTCCAGAGTCGCCCAAGGGGAATTCTCTTCTCCCACTTCAATGAGAGTAACTGCACTTTTATCAATTGCTTATGATAACCTGCACAGGAATGTATTTGATAAAGCCTGTTCTGTACCCATTGCAAATGAGTTTGAAAGCCATGACACTGAGAGGATTTCTAAGAGCCCTTCAGACTCTGTTATTCTACAAACGTCTGTAAATTGGTGGCCCAGAAGAACCTTAAACATCTTTGTATCATGATACCCTGATATTGTGCAGACTTAATTAATCCCCAAATGAATCCCCAAATTACCAACTTGCCCCTGGTTTAAGAGTAGCTCAGTAGTAAAGTGGCTTCATAAGCCTAAAGCACCCAACACAACATCGTGTACCATTTCAACAACTTGAATGTGAACAATGTTCTCTGGAAGGAAATGACTCGCTTCCAGGAATGGAGCTGATGGTTTTCAAAATTTAGCCTCCACCGGCCTTTCCCCTGGTACTTAAAAGCTAATTAAGCATTTGCTGATTCAGGGTTTTCATGCATTTCCTCCTTATTATACTCCTTGGGTTTAGGTGCTGGATCTGTGTTCAGTAAACACCACCAAACCAATCCCTTTGGAATTGTCAGTATCACCAGCTCACAGGAGGCATAAGAAACTTTTGGGGGTCAAGGAGGCTAAAGACCACAGCGGTAGATAGTTAGCAGGCAGTGGCCTGGTAGACTTCGGATGTCCTCCAGAGCATTGTTTAGGTATCTTAAGTCCTCATAGCCTTTCCCTGAGAAAATTGCTTAGTGGACTGAACGTTGGGACCTTGTTGAATAGTAATAAATGTTATTGATATCATTGTCCATCAAGTATTGGTGCCAAGCATTCCGCCAGTATTATGTATCATTTTCCTAAGAGGCATTTTCTCATACACATTTTTCTGCTTTCTCCATAACACCCAAGGTAAACTTTCCAACCTCCTCTCTGGTCCCCAGAAGAAACTGAAGGCCAGCATGGTTAACTCTAATTCCTGAGGCCTCTCAGCTAGAAGAAGCATGTATAGTTGGGATTTGTTCAAGAATCAGCTCACCATAATGGTTATCAGTTTGCAAATGGCCCCACTGGTCCCTCCCCTCTGTACCAGTGATGGTCCCTTATCTCCTGGGAGTCTGAAGATTTACACTGTGAAGACTGGCAGCCATAGTTCACATTTTGAAATCACTCCTCCAGGCTTCTCTTAGCCTTGTCCTAATTTCTTTCAGACTTCAGGCCCAGGGTCCTCCAGCTGTGCTGAGCTATGGCAGCCTTTCCAAGTGAGTCCAGCTGGACCTCGTCTGCTAGACTGATGCCCAGCAAAAGCATAGCTCTTCATAGTCCACGGCACTCAGAAGCAGGAATCAATTAACTTTTAGGACAGGAAAAATAGATCACTTGGATTGCTGAAGCAGGGATAGCTTCTGTAGCAGTTAAGAGAAACGAGTCTGGAAAGTGAACTGCTGTGTCCACAGTTCAGGAGCACAGCGGGTTTGTGGAGTAGAGAGTGCTCTAGTGACCAAGGCCTGGGATGTTTATCGACAGACCTGGCCCATGCAGAATGCCATCCAGAACATGGGGCATTGTTCATAATGATTGAAGAAGATGAGCTAGAACACATCCAAGGATACCTCTTTGATTCTTGGAGTAATTCCCTAATGATATTAAAAATACAAAAGAATGCCCATTGTGAGCTGGCCCTCCCTGTATATTCTTAAGATACCTCTAATACTCTTGGGGGAGCAAAAGAGAAAACTATATAGAAAAACTTGTGTTGTTCCATGAAAAAAACCAAAAAGCACCCTGTGACTTCATTTTAAATTAGTTGTGAATCATGTTCGATCTATAAAGTAGATGGTGTGAGCAGTGTCCACTAGTGTGTTACTGAATATGCTAGAACCCCGATATAAACCTGGCGTTAGGCGCAGTAGTCAGAAGTGCCCTCACCCATCAAGATGCCATGCTGCTGTGCTGACATGTTCCACCATATATCCTGAAGATGGATGTCACATTCCAGGTAACAGGAAAATCAAGGACCATTTACAAGTTTTGCTGTAAAACGTGGGATGCAGTACATGTTTTCATCTTGCCATAAATTCTCACAAGATGCTACTTTATTCTAAATGGTGGCCCCAACCCCCAGGATGGAAATTTTAAATGATTTCCCAGTATTGAGCTTCCTGTACAGCATTGCCAGGCCAGGCAGCACTTTAAACAATTAAAAATGATCATAGATACGGACACCTGGGTGGCTCAGTTGGTTCAGCGTCTGGCTTCGGCTCAGGTCATGAGTTCAAGCCCTGTGTCAGGCTCTGTGCTGACATCTCAGAGCCTGGAGCCTGCTTCAGATTCTGTGTCTCCCTCTCTCTCTGCCCCTCCCCTGCTCATACTCTGCCTCTCTCTTTCTCTCAAACATAAATAAACATTAAAAAAATGATCATAGATAGCAGTGGAAAAATATCAGGTAGCTCTCCCAAGTGCAAATAGAGAAATATCTCTGAGATACAGTATTAAATGAAAAACATGTGGTGTAAATGTATGTAGGTATACTGTTTACATTTTCTTGAAGGCTACACACGAAATTCCCACCAATAGTACCTTTGGGAAGAAGAACTAGAGGTAGAGGACAGAACAGAGAAGGGAGGCTTCTATTTTTCATTTCACATATTTTCATAGATTTCCAACATTTTGCCACATGTGTATATTATTTTTACTGTCAAAATTTTTATAAGAACTGCTGTATCTACTTATCAGCAATTCATAATAGAAAGATATTTTCAAACAAAAAAGCAGGAAGGGATTGTAGTCTTATAATAAAGGATTGCCCATCCAATTAGGTTTTAATTAGCTGAAACAAAATAGAAAATGAACAAACATAAATGAATAGCTCTTTTCCCTAACACAGTTATCTTGATAATTGTTTGCATAGCTCCAAATATCTGCTCTAAGGTGGCAGTGAGTTTGCGGCCTGTCTGGATGTTGACATTGGTGATAGATGTGGGTAGCAGTGCTGGGATATAATTTCTATCTGCTAGCATTGCCCTGAGAGAAAGAGTGGCCCCTCCAGAGGTGGTGCCTTACCAGGGGTTCTCCTGAGAAGGACAGTTGCCCTCCTGTCTGTTTAGTAAGACACTGCACCTTCCTTAACACATAATTACTGGGGTGGGATCATGTGTATGCATGTGTGTGTGCCTGCTCATTTCAGGAAAATCCTGCCTGAAGAAGGAGCATCAAAGGATGACAAGGGATATGGAGATGCAGAATCAGAGATAAAAGGGACAAAATTTTACTAGCAATCACGGCAAATATCTAACTTGCATAAGTGAAGCCAATTACTGTATTATTGCCTCCTTTTGCACTGTGCACAGTAGGGATGTCACTGGATAATGGTTTGCATGTAGAGTTAATCACTTTGATGCATTTCTGACTGATCCCAGCAAATTATGTTTTGGTTCCACTATATTAAACACAAGAGCCGGGGATTATCATTAATAAATCTAAGGCACAGCATGCATAAATCTTGAATAAATCAAATATCAATTACATAGGCAGTATCTGCTGACATCTGCCTTCATCAAATAATATATTTGAAATAGGTGTTATCCCAATTTGTTGAAGTCAAAGGGATCTTCGTTCAGGGAGCACAGACCCTGAACCCCAAAGAGGAAAGCAGCTGAGCCGTTGCTGGGAGAGCCCCTCTGAGGCACTCAATTTTAATCTGTGAAGACTACATTTAGATGACACTGTGAGATCCAGAGGGAAAGCTGTTGTGCTGAGGAAAGCGCTTCCAGCTATGTGCCATTTTCATCTAGGTAGTTTTTAAGTGAGGCAGGAGAGACTGAGGGGAGAAAGGAAGGAAACTGCCTAAGAGTCTAGCTGTCAGGTATAAAAA